>NC_136067.1:1545039093-1545639093 GCF_964261635.1 Lissotriton helveticus | reverse complement strand
CGTCTTTTCCTCCTTTGCTCTTTTAGTAATTCCTCTTTACTCACTCACCAGTATTGTCGCACTCTGTCACTATAACTCACCCACTCTCCCTCGCTTATCTTTGTTTGCTCCTTTCTTTTGACCTCTTCTCTCTATTTTCCGTTCACTACCTCTATGTCCTCAGTCCCTCACTCTCCTTGTGTTATGTTCACTTGTGTTTATCTACCTTCTATCATTTCTCTTACAACAACTTCACTGCTCCTCTCTCATCGTTCTTCACCCCATTTCTTTTAGTGCGGTTCCATTACTACCCCTCATTTCCTATCTTTCAGTGTCCTTCTCTTTACTTTCATCACCGAATCACTTTCTCTCAGTACCACTGCTTTAGTCCTCTTCTCCTCTCTTTCCTTCTTTTACTCCCTTACTCATTTTCCTTTCCTCACTCATTGTACTCCACTTCACTCAGTCCTTCCCTTAGTCTCTCTGTCTACTAACCTCCTCACTCCTTTTCCCTCAATCCTTCTATATTATCCTCTCTCCCTTCATCCCTTCACTCTATGACTCTCCTTCACTTACTCTCAGTTATCTTCCATTCCTCATTCTTCTAAATGCATCCTCAATCAGACTCCTTTCCCTCTCAGTCATTCTCTTTTTACTTACTCCTGTTTCCTGATTTAGTTTTGCTAACTCACATTCTTTTAGTATCTTTCTTACCTTCAGTTCATTTCTCTCTTCTTCTCTTCCTCTCTGTCAGTGAATCTATATGCCTTACTCTTAGTAATGTTCTCTCCTTCTATTTCTTTTACCCTCTTTTTGTCCTTCTACATTACTTTATTTGCCTTTCTGTGTCTTTCACTCGTACTTTATTTCTTAATACAGTGTTTTGATTTTTAACCTCTTCACTTGTATCTTTTATTTTAAAATATATATTTTACTAATTATAACTTCTTTTTTCTTCTCTCTTTCACAGATACAAAGTGTAGTAAAAAAATGTAATTAAAGTTACATTAATTATATGGTAAGTGTGACTAAAAAAATGTAGTTTGTCATTACCCTTTGCTTTAACCTCACTACTATTTTCTCACCCTACCTCACTCCTGTTTGCTTACTCTGCTTCCCTCACTTATTCTTATCCTCCATGTTTACTCCTCTTTCCCTTACTCTCCTACCACATTCAACTTCTTTTAGTCCCCCTTGCTTTACTTCCCTTATGTTCTGTTCCCTTCCTTCGCTCCCTCACTCATTCCCTTACTCATTTACTTCACTCCTCTCACTCCTTCTCTCAGTCCATCTGTCCTCACAGTTCCTCACTTCCGTTCCCTCACTCTGTCTCTCTTACCGTCGCTGTCTCTGTCCCCTCACTCTGTCACTACTCTTTCGTCATGCTCACTCCCTTCAACTCACCCACACTCCCTCACTTACCTTTCTTTGCTGCTTCACTCAGACCCTTTCAGTCACTCCTTCCTTTACTGTCTCTGTCCTTTCTCTCTGTCACTCCCTGTCTTACCCTTATTCAATTTTATCCACCCTCTTTCACCCCTCTTTATTGACACTCACTGCTCTTTTCTCACCCTCCCTCACCGTTGTTCCTTTACTCCGGTTCCGTCACTACCCCTCATTCCCCATCCTTTACTGTCCTTCCTTTTACTTTCAACACCCACTCACATTCTCCCAGTACCTCTGCTTTAGTCTTCTTCCTCTCTCTTCCCTTCTTTCGCTCCCTTATTCATTTTCCTTTTCTCACTTACACCCTATTACACCTTCTCTCTGTCTTACTATCTAATAAACAGTCCCTCTGTGTTGCTCCCTCTACCTCTGTTTCTCTTAACATCACTCTCTCTGTGTCCTTCCCTCATGCTTACTCCTTTATTTTTTTTTATTTTTTGGTACGCGCCCCGGTACGCGTACCGGTGCGTGTACCGGTACGCGTACCCTGGAGAAAAAAGAATGAGAGGTTTTTAAAAAGGTAGCATTTTTTTATAAATTAGAGGTAGTTCTAAAAAGAACTGTTTTTTTATTATTGTTGTTGTTTTATTTTTTTTTATTGTTTTTTTGAACATTTTTTACTTTTTTTGGCTTTTATGAAGAATTTTATATTTTTTTGTATTTTTTAAGGGGACAAACAAAAAACAGGGAATTGTAAACGGCTCAACTGGAGCAAAAAAAAAACAGGAAAATATTAAGGCTTCTTTGGGCACTTGTGGTTGTCCCAGCAAGGTTGATGAGATTAATACTTTGCTCACCATAAGTTATTGTTTTTCCACAATATATACAAAGGATTTTGTATCCACCAAACTTGGTTTGTATGTTTGGGACCATCTCCCTTGCCTCTGGACCCAATGGAGTGGGTTCTTGGCTTGTTGAGGGTCTGGAAGACGATTGTGGAAGGTTTCTGCACAGTTCTCTCACCTCTGCTGCAGAATAGTTATTGGGGTGCAATCGTTGCATGTTGCATGGCGAATCATTGTGTGATTCCCAAATGAATATTTTTTGGCAGGGTTCCCCCTGGATAGTAAAGTGCCACAGATGAGACAGGTCACCTTTGCAGCGTTTACCTTCTTTGCACCCCTTGGGAATTTAAAAAACTCCCATATAAAGTGCTCCTTTGGTTTATATGGGGGATTGTCTTCAGGCAGGAACTGCCTTCTCTCATCCTCTTCCTCCTCCTCCTCCTCTTCTTGTTCACCACCAATGTGATGTTGTGGTGGTCCTTGTGCTGGTGTTGGTGGTGGTGGTGGTTCCGATGCTCCAGCTGCTGCTGCTACTGTAGCCATTTCTCTATCAATAGAAGCAGGTCTTCCTCACTCAAAGAACAAAGTGAGAATGAGGAAAAAAGGTGGGGGGTTTCATCATTTGGAAAACAAAACTGTTCTGAACCAATGAAAAGTGTTATTTTCAGGTCACATGACCCGGGCTTTCATCATTTGGAAACCAAAACTGTTCTGAACCAATGAAAAGTGTAATTTTCAGGTCACATGACCCGACGCGCTTACGCTACGCGCCCCGGGGCGCGCCCGGCGGCGCTTACGTTGCGCGATCATATGCGCTCGGGCGCTTCCGGGTGCGCTTACGCCGTGCGTCATAAGACGCATCATGCGACTACGCGATACGTCACGATGATGTTTTCGTTCGCGGCAATGGCGCGAACGGGACGCTCACCGGTACGCGCACCGGGGCACGCCATAACACTGCGCCTACCAGTGTGTTCACCGGTACGCGCACCGGGAGCGCACCAAGGCAAAACAAATTTAAAAAAGGGAAAAATATACATAAAAAAATAGTATTACATAAATATACAATAGAAATTAGCTATTAAAAAACCTATGAAATTCACTGAAAAAAACATAGGTTTGAGGCCCTATATATAGTTAGGAATTAGCATTTACTAAACCTATGAAATTCACTGAAAAAACCATAGGTTTCACACCAGTTATAGTTAGCTGGAAGTTTTACTCACATAAAACCATTGAAATTCCCACGTTATGGTTAGTTGGACTCACTATAACTTGCGCGTGCAATGCACTGCTGATGACGTCACATATTACATCACTCATGACATGGTCAGTGACATCACTCATGACATCACTGATGACACCATCCAGTGAATGTGTGTCTTTTTAAAAAATAAATATGTGTTATATATGTATATGTAAAAGTTGATGGAAGAATAAATGTTTAAATAAGTGTTTACATGGATGTTTTAAAAAAAAAAATTGATTGATTAACTGGTTTATTAAGTGTATCTTAGTGAATACATATATTAGAGAGTAATGTTTAAATATTTAAATATATGTGTTAGTGTTTCACTTTGTGTATAAGTGGCTGCATGGGTTGGTGAGTAGCTACATGTGTATGTATATGGGTTATAAGATGTTTTTCTTAGTATCAGTATGAGTGTTTGTATGGTTTGGTGGGGGTATTACTTAGCACATAGATGCATGAATGACTGACTCTCTCTTTGTATGTGTTTTGAAGACAGCATATGTGCAGGACTGTATGGGTGGATGAGTGTGTATATGTGTGTGTTAGTGAGTGAATGACTGTCTCACTAGTGTCTTTATCAGTATCTACATATGTTTTAATCTAGTATATGTGAATACTGATGTATATAAGTGAGTATATGTGAGAGTGAGGGATTGTAAGAGTTCCTGTTTAAATTAGTATGTGTTTCTATAAGTGATTGTTTAAGAGAGTAAGTATGTGTAAGTTTCCTTAGAAGTAAATTGGTAGTGTGTGTATAGCTGTATATGCAAATAAATGGATGTTTAATAGTTTATTTGCATGTGTGAGTATGTGTGAGAGTATCTTTTGGATGACTGTCGGTGTGTAACAGGATGTATAGGTGTATCACTACATATGATGAGTGAGTATATGTATGAGTGACTATAAAGAACTGTTGGTGAATGAGTGGATGTGTAAATAGATGGTGGAATTATTGAATTGGTTGTTGTAACTGGTATGGGTATCTCCATTTTTTTGAAAATTTTTGTTTCTATTTTTGAATATGTGTTTCAAGGGTTACATTACAGTGAAAGTAGGTCTGTCACTCTGTCACAAGGATGGTGTCATCAGTGATGTCATGAGTGATGTCACTGACCATGTCATGAGTGATGTAATATGTGACGTCATCAGCAGTGCATTGCACGCGCAAGTTATAGTGAGTCCAACTAACTATAACGTGGGAATTTCAATGGTTTTATGTGAGTAAAACTTCCAGCTAACTATAACTGGTGTGAAACCTATGGTTTTTTCAGTGAATTTAATAGGTTTTTTAAATGTTAATTCCTAACTATAACTGGTGTGAAACCTATGGTTTTTTCAGTGAATTTCATAGGTTTTTTAAATGCTAATTCCTAACTATAACTGGTGTGAAACCTATGGTTTTTTCAGTGAATATATATATATATATATATATATATATATATTACCTACTGGCGGTCGCCAGTAGGTATATATAGTTAGGATTTTTTCTCTATGGGATTTTTGAAAATTCTATGTCTAATAACTTTGGCGTTTGTGGACGGAATTGGCTGAAATTTTCAGGAAAATGGCACATTTTGTTTCTGAGCAGCCCCTGAAAATTGGGGGGGGGTTCGTCCAGGGGGGGTCGAGAAAAAAGGGGGGTCCCAAAACGTGTTTTTAACATTGAGTTTTCCATAGGGCGGTTGGCCTCACTTTTAGCCCGAACGGCTGAATGGATTTGCACGAAACTTGGCAAAATTGTAGGGACTGGTAGCCCGATGTGCCTTTTGTAGGTCTCAATATATGTGCTACAGTGGATTTTGAGAAATTAACGTTTAAAAAAAGATATATATCTGTAACAGCGGACCGGGCAGCGCTCCAGTACGCGTACTTTTCGCGCAACGGAGCTTTGTGAAGCGAAGCTGATTGGTTCTCCGGCGTCTGTAAACATTCCAAACAGTCCGTAGCGGCCGCCATCTTGTCTGTCGGTAGGATCGAGAGACAAGAGGAGGCCAAAGCGAAGGGGCAAATGACCATAAGGGGGCATAGTAGATCCTCGCTGACCCCCTAGGTTTGATGTGGAGGTTTTAAAAGGGCCCCGCGGGGCAAAAAATAATAATAATAATAATAATCGAACGGCTGAATGGATTTGCACGAAACTTGGCAAAATATTAGGGACTGGTAGCCCGATGTGCCTTTGCTAGGTCTCAATATATGTGCTCCAGTGGATTTTGAGAAATTAACGTTCAAAAAAAGATATATATCTGTAACAGCGCTCCGCTTCGCGTACTTTTCGCGTTACGGAGCTTTGCGAAGCTGATTGGTTCTCCGGCGTCTGTCAACATTCCAAACAGTCCGTAGCGGCCGCCATCTTGTCTCTCGGTAGGATTGAGAGACAAGAGGAGGCCAAAGCGAAGGGGGAAATGACCATAAGGGGGGATAGTAGATCCTTCCTGACCTCTTAGGTTTGATGTACCATTTTGCCAAGTTTGGTGTAATTCCGTTCAGCCATTCAGGCTGTAGACGTATGTAAATGTCCTATGGAAAATTGCATGGGGAAAACACATTTGAAAGTGTTGAAATTTAGAACCAATTAAAATGTTACTTTGGTTTTGTATTTGTGTGTGATGAAAGTTAATTGGTTATGTATATATGTCAAATGAGAGGAAACCACAGCCATTTTGTGATACTACTGTCTGAGGTACATTTGTGAGGAATTTTTGGTGGTGAATTTCTGGTGTTTGATTTACACAGTACTAACACTTCTCCTACTTTTAAAAAGGTGAGTTGTTAATTTGTAAGGGGAACTATGTTGTACACTTGAAGATAATTTGAAAAATGTTTTCTGTTATTTATTTGCAGTCCTTCTGTTATACTAAATACTTGATAAAGTTAGTTTTATATTATGTATTACTAAAAACGATAAATGAAAGTGATTATTTTTTTCTGCAATTTACAGCAAGCAATTTCAAAATAAAATGGCTCACAATGAAGAGACCGTGGCAATTTCTTTTGAATTGTCCACTACATTGATTGAAATTGAGAGCACCAATAATGAAATATTGTCACAAGGAGGAGATGACTTGTATGATTCCATTAGATTGATTGAAATGGACAGAACCAATAATGAAATATTGTCACAAGGAGATGACTTGAATGATTCCACTACATTGATTGAAATTGAGAGCACCAATAATGAAATATTGTCACAAGGAGGAGATGACTTGTATGATTCCATTAGATTGATTGAAATGGACAGCACCAATAATGAAATATTGTCACAAGGAGGAGATGACTTGAATGATTCCACTACATTGATTAAAATTGAGAGCACCAATAATGAAATATTGTCACGAGGAGATGACTTGAATGATTCCACTACATTGATTGAAATTGACAGCACCAATAATGAAATATTGTCACAAGGAGGAGATGACTTGAATGATTTTTTTGATCAATCTGTTGATGGAGAATTTATCGAATGTTTGGAGACCATAGAGTTAGAAGAATCATCATTGCAGACTTTTCATGAGGAAATTGCTGATGAGGACATGTTACTAGTTCTTTCAAATTTAGAAAATTCTGAAGAATACATTTATATTTAGAAATCAAAAATTGTTTGAGACATTATTCATTTTTATTTTTAATTTATGAGGTTGTAGCGAAGTGATTGTAGTATAAAATGAGACTTATAGTATAGAGTGCAACATTTTTATGTTACATGGTAAGTTTACTCATATTTACTTCCCTTCTGCCACTATATTATCTCCAATGTGTATTTGACATCTCTTCTTCATCTCCGGCCTCCTTTCTCTCACTGTGTGTCTCCGATGCATCTTATCGCTGCTATTTTGTGTAATTACAGAAGAGAGTAAAATAAAATAGTTCGGAACGTGAAAAGGGGGCAAAGTAGAGTACCCCTCACCCCCTAGGCCTTTTTAGGCGGTCCCAAAAGGATCAGTTTCTGCTTTCCTGAGAGATTATGGTATGAGTTCCATATACCACAATAATTTGCATTACAACATGCAAGATATCTATCTCCTATTACCAACTTTTGGAGATATTCGCGCTAAGCGCGATTATCTCCAAAAGCTAACACCTGCCCTGAGCAGTTCTTAGCCATGTTATCCAATGGGAGGTGGATAACATGGCTAAGAGCATTAGCTCGGTAATGCATGAATATCGCTGACTTTTTAGCGATATTCATGCATTGCGGCCGTTTATTATCGCATTTGCGATAAACCTTGATAATAGCAAGGTTTATCTTCGATAATTTCTGACGATGCTTAGCGGTAAAAAATTCGTTGGTAAGCATCGTTAGCGATAAATATCGCTTAACTTTGGTAATATGCACCAACGTCTGTTAACGTTCGATTCGAAGGAAATGAGGAAGTGTTGAAAAACATTGTCTGCGCCATCTTGCCTTTTTTGAAATTCCACACTTTTGTCGTGCACGGCAGCCATTTTAGATGCCTTGACCAGACCCACTCTCTGCACGCTGTCGATTCGTAGCATGGCTCCCCACCCTCGCAAGCATCTTCCCCAGGCACTGGTCACCCCCGCTCTCGGTCTTATGCATCGGCAATAAACCTCCCCCCATCTGCGCTGCTCTTCCCTGAAAATCACACTCTGTGCCCGCCCGACACCTCCCTTTCGCCCTATTCACTACCGCACCCTCTGACACTCCTCTTCCTCTGTGTCCGATTGTCCAGGCTATCACCTAGCCCTGCAGATGTAGTTTATGGCTCCAGCTGTAAAGAATCACCCCTCTTTAAAGGAGTTATAGTAGATCAAGGCCCACACCCGATGAGATCCGTCACACCACACGTGTTCCTACTATCTGAAAACCATCCTGTATTGTGATTGGGGAGGGGACCGAGCCTGAAGCGGAAGATTCCAGGAATGACTCTTTGTACATCAAAGTTTTTACAATAATGTGTCACATTAAAAATATATAGCACTCCAACAAAGTAGTAGGAATATAATATATTTGAGATGTCATCAGTGATGTCATCAGTGATGTCACTGACCATGTCATGAATGATGTAATATGTGACATGATCAGCAGTGGATTGCGGGTGCGCGATATATAGTTAGTGCAACTAACTATATATGGAATTTCAATGGTTTTGTGTGAGTAAAATAAGGTTTTTTAAATGCTAACTCCTAACTATATATGGTCTATAACCTATGGTTTTTTCAGTGAATATATATATATATATGAAGAAAACCACTCCTACTGCAAGGAAGAAGAGGCACGTACACAAGGCGTGTATGGATCAGGCTTGTTTATTACAGTTCAGGTCACCCATGACCCTGCAGAAAAGGAGAGACGCGTTTCGCCTGCGCAGCAGGCTTTATCAATCTGTGTATATATATATATATCTACCAAAACTCCATCTGACGAGAGAGCAGAGGCCACACTGGAGGAAAC
This sequence comes from Lissotriton helveticus, assembly GCF_964261635.1. Classification (NCBI taxonomy): domain Eukaryota; kingdom Metazoa; phylum Chordata; class Amphibia; order Caudata; family Salamandridae; genus Lissotriton; species Lissotriton helveticus. The sequence continues at coordinate 1,545,630,218 of NC_136067.1, read as the reverse complement.
CTTTGGGAAGCACTTTATTAATCATGGTCGGCGAATGCATTTCGGCTGCTCATCAGCCTTCCTCAGCGCCCAAGTGTCGTGGAGGTTTATTAGCAAGCTGTTGGTAAGTCCTGCCTCCTTTTAGTAGTTGGTCCATACCCGCTCCGCCCCCTGTTAGTCCGCTCACCTGTGCTGGCTCACATTGTTGAAGGTAAACTGCAAAACCTAGAATCCTTCATTGTGGATCCTGGTCGATGGTGCGCAGGGGTGAAAAAATCATGCCAAGTGGCTGTGCGGGGGGTGCAGGAAAAAGTGTGTGCGAAATAAAACCATATATTATCCAGCTTGTGATTTTTTAACAAAGCGCCTCCTCGGGTCCCCCAAACCGTCTCAGCCCCAGAGTCCAGGATTCCATATAGCGGGGGCAGCAGTGGCAATGCACACTGCCCAGCATGAGGTTAATAACCTCACTACCGCATTTATCTTGTCCTGAAATCCACGGCGGGCCCAGACCTTCCAATCTCTTGGACAACAACAAAACTGCAGCAGCAGAGCCAATGACGTCCAGGCCTGCTTGTGAGGCGGGGGCCTCTGTATGCGCGTCTCTGGCTGACGCAACATTATATCCACCAAAACTCCATCTGACGAGACAGCAGAGGCCACACTGGAGGAAACCTTTGGGAAGCACTTTATTAATGATGGTCGGCGAATGCATTTCGGCTGCTCATTAGCCTTCCTCAGCGCCCAAGTGTCCTTTAGATTTATCAGCAAGCTGTTGGTAAGTCCTGCCTCCTTGTAGTAGTTGGTCCATACCCGCTCCGCCCCCTGTTAGTCCGCTCACCTGTGCTGGCTCACATTGTTGAAGGTAAACTGCAAAACCCAGAATCCTTCATTGTGGATCCTGGTCGATGGTGCGCAGGGGTGAAAAAATCATGCCAAGTGGCTGTGCGGGGGGTGCAGGAAAAAGTGCGTGCGAAATAAAACCATATATTATCCAGCTTGTGATTTTTTAACAAAGTGCCTCCTCGGGTCCCCCAAACTGTCTCAGCCCCAGAGTCCAGGATTCCATATAGCGGGGGCAGCAGTGGCAATGCACACCGCCCAGCATGAGGTTAATAACCTCACTACCGCATTTATCTCATCCTGAAATCCGGGACGGGCCCAGACCTTCCAATCTCTTGGACAACAACGAAACTGCAACAGCAGAGCCAGTGACGTCAGGGGCGGCTTGTGAGGCAGGGGCCTCTGAATGCGCGTCTCTGGCTGACGCGACATTATATCCACCAAAACTCCATCTGACGAGAGAGCAGAGGCCACACTGGAGGAAACCTTTGGGAAGCACTTTATTAATCATGGTCGGCGAATGCATTTCGGCAGCTCATCAGCCTTCCTCAGCGCCCAAGTGTCCTGGAGGTTTATCAGCAAGCTGTTGGTAAGTCCAGCCTACTTTTAGTAGTTGGTCCATACCCGCTCCGCCCCCTGTTAGTCCGCTCACCTGTGCTGGCTCACATTGTTGAAGGTAAACTGCAAAACCCAGAATCCTTCATTTGTGTGTATATGTATGTATATATATATTCACTGAAAAAACCATAGGTTATAAACCATATATAGTTAGGAATTAGCATTTACAAAACCTTGAAAATTCACTGAAAAAACCATAGGTTATACACCATATATATTTACGAATTAGCATTTAAAAAACCTTATTTTACTCACACAAAACCATTGAAATTCCATATATAGTTAGTTGCACTAACTATATATCGCGCACCCGCAATCCACTGCTGATGATGTCACATATTACATCATTCATGACATGGTCAGTGACATCACTGATGACATCACTGATGACATCTCAAATGACATCACTGATGACATCACTGATGACAACATCCAGTGATTTTATGTTTCTGTAAAGTTTAAATATGTCTTACATATTGAAGAATGAGTGGATGTATAAGTGTCTGGACGAAGGATTTAGTAGGTGCATGACTGACTGTATGAGTGAGTGATTAAATGTATCTCACTGAGTGCATGGGTTAGTGACTAAACTGTCTTAATTTGTGCATCATTATGTCTGTTGTTCTGTAAACTGCTGCATGTGTTGATCAGTAGCTATATGAGTAACTATATGGGTTATTGATTGATTGTCCAAGTATTTGTATGGGAGACTGAGTGTGTGTGTGGCTGGCTGGGAGGTGTGTGACTCTGTGCAGATCAATGTGTACTTATATCAATGATTGTATAACAAGGTAAGTATGTGTTAGTATATGTTTGAAAATGTAAGGTGCTCTATGTTTAACTGTATAGACAAGAAAATGGAAGTGTGATTGATTCTTTACAGGACTGACTAGGTGTGTGAGTAACTCCATGGATGAGTGGCAGAGTGTGAGTGTCTGTATAGGTGTATGAGTGCATATGATAGTGTTGTAAAGATGAGTGATTGTATGTATGAATGATTGTATGTATGGGTGAATGAGTGAATGTGTGTGTAGACGTAGGAATCAGTGAGTACATATGTAGTAACTAGTATTGGTGTGTCAATGGTTTCAAAAATTATACTCTGTATTTAACACTGGGTGAAACAGAGGTTATATTAAAATGTGAGGAGATGCATTGTATTGTCACATGAATGATATCATCAGTGATGTGGTCATTGATGTCAAATGAGATGTCATCAGTGGAGTCATCAGTGATGTCATTTGAGATGTCATCAGTGATGTCATCAGTGATGTCACTGACCATGTCATGAATGATGTAATATGTGACATCATCAGCAGTGGATTGCGGGTGCGCGATATATAGTTAGTGCAACTAACTATATATGGAATTTCAATGGTTTTGTGTGAGTAAAATAAGGTTTTTTAAATGCTAATTCCTAACTATATATGGTGTATAACCTGTGGTTTTTTCAGTGAATTTTCAAGGTTTTGTAAATGCTAATTCCTAACTATATATGGTTTATAACCTATGGTTTTTTCAGTGAATTTCAATGGTTTTTTAATAGCAAATATCTATAGCTGTAAAATGTATTCTTATTTAAATCCAAAAATATATTTTATCTGTTTATTAATAATTTTTTTTAAATATTTTTTTTGTTTCGTTCCCGGTCCGCGGACCGGGAAGCTTCCCGTTAGCTCAATTTGATGCCGCGACCCGGTCCGCGAACCGGTAAAAAATCAACATAGTGACGGTATCGCGTTGCCGCGTGATGCGTCTTATGACGTACTGCGTTAGCGCACCCGGAAGTGCCCCGGGGCGCGGACCGAGGCGCGAAACGCAGCTCCCCGGAAGCGATCCGCGGCGCTTCGTGAAAACGCGACGTATCGCGTTGCCGCGTAATGCGTCTTGTGACGTACCGCGTTAGCGCACCCGGAAGTGTCCCGGGGCGCGGACCGGGGCGCGAAGCTTAGCGACCCGGAAGCTAACCGGGGCGCGTTCCGCAGCGCGTAACATGAGCGTGAGAGGTCATGTGACTTGTTAATAAAACTTTTCATTGGTTCATTTCACTTTTGGTTTCATAATGATGTAAGGCTAGGTCAGGTGACCTAAAAATAACACTTTTCATTGGTTGAGAAGTATTGTTTTTCCCAAATGATGAAAACCCCTCCTTCTTTCCTCACTCTGACTTTCATCATTGTGAGAGGAAGACCTATTTTGCTTGTTGGAAAATGGCTTCATTGGTAGCTTCAGCTGGTGCACCCCCACCACCACCTCCACCTCCTCATGGGAAGAGAGGACCACCTCCCCAGGTCATTACCAACACTGAGGAGGAAGATGAAGAAATGGATGAGGAGGGAGAAGAACCACAGTTCTTAGAAGAGGTGCCCCGGGTTTCCAGAAAGAAAGCCAGTTTCACCTGGCAGTTTTATTCGATCCCTCGTGGCCAAAAAAAAGTCAATGCGAGGTATGTCACCTGCCGCATATGCAAAGAACAATTGTCCAGAGGGACGGACAAAAAATATAGCTATGGAAATCACACAATGCACAGGCACATGACAAGGAAGCATCCACTAAATTACAGCCGGGCGGAAATAAGGGATATGCTTGACAATCCAAGACCAACTCCTGTGGCCAGACCAACAATACCGATTTCTCTAACACCAGAAGAGGCACGGGAAACTGTGCCAAATATTCAAGAAAATTTTGGGCACATGATTCACTTATGTATGCACTGTCGTGCATTATTAGCTTGTGGCAACATGAGCATCAATGCACTCAACCTGGCGTATGAACACCATGATTGCCCTAACCGCCCCCAGTAATTTTTTTTTGCTCCTGTTGAGCCCTTTTCAACGCCTGTTTTTTGTTGTTTCCCCCCCCCCCAAAAAAACCCAAAAAAAATATAAAATCGTTCAAAAAATACAAAAAAAACAAAAAATGTTCAAAAAATAAAAAAAAATATAAAACAACAAAAATATTTAAAAAAAAGTTCTTTTCAGAACTACCTTCCCTTTCAAAAAAAATTGCTAGAATGTTTAGCACTCTGGCAAGCTCTATTTCTTTTGGTTCGCTCCCGGGTTAGCTTCCCGGTACGCGGACCGGGAGCTAACCAAAAAAAAAAAAAAGAGTAAGTATAAGGAAAGTAAACAGAGAGTGATGTTAAAAGAAAGACAGCTATAGGGAGTAAAGAAGAGATACTGTTTAATAGATCTATTTACCGAAGAAAAGACAGAAGAGGGTATAATTGTGAAAAACAAAATAGATAACGAAGTGAAAGAAAAAAAAAGAGAGTATAACATTAACAAAGAAGAGTTTCTTGGAGAATGTGAGTGAATGTTCAAAATGAGATTAAAACATGAGGAATAACAGAGAGAAAAAATAGAAAACAGAAAACAAAAAATAACAGAAAAAGATTAATTGAAACAGCAAAGAAATGTAAGTAACATAGAGCCATATCATCAACATAGGCAATAAAAGTTTTGCAGCTTTTATTGGCAGAAATGTGTCGCTAAAGCTGCTTTTGTGGCAGAAAACTGCCGCTAAAACCACTTTTGCACCAGTTTTCTGCCAATAAAAAGAGCAATAATTTTATTGGCTGTGTTCATAATATTCCCCTTAGTGTGCTTCAACTACACAGAGAAAGCATTATGAACAAGTAGTGATAGAGTGATCAGTCAAAGACACTAAGAGTAATAGAGACGGAGTGAGTGAACAAGAGTGAGGAACTATGAGAAGAGAGGGACTGAGGAAAAGAGTGGAAGGAGTTGAGTAAGTAGGTAATAGAGAAAGGAATGAGGAAAGTAGCAAAGGCAGGAAACTGAGGATTAAAGAAATGAAGCTGTGGAACTAATAGTAGGTGAATGTGATAGAAATGTAACGAAAAGAATACAAAACATTTACCTTATAATTGTCGTTAAATTACTCCCTTTTTTTTTTATACTTTCAATCTGTGAAAGAGAGAACAAACATTTGAAAAATATTAAAACATGTATTTAAAAATTAGAAAAGACAAGGGAAAAGATTGAAGGACAAACAGTTTTTCAACAACTTTGACACTTACAGAAGCTTCTGCTTCTCCAGGCCCCCTACACAGTCCTAAAGATATACATTTTAAACTAACAGTATCTTGATGCAGATGAAGTGAGGCCTATCTTAAAACATGGTGCATCTTTTGCATTGCTGTTGTTTCAGAAAAGTGTCGCAAGACACTAAAATTTTAAATAATTGCTTCAGGATGCCAATAAGATGTCTACTATCCAGAGGTTTGTTTGAGGTGAGGCCTACTCAGGGTTGCAGATGAGATTTACACTTGTTGAAGAGTACAGAGGAGATAATACATGTGAAGGTCTACCAATGAAGTGAGTCATGTCCACTGCACTCTTCAACAAAGTCCAAACCTCCTATGTTTCCCTGGACAGACCTAAACTTGATCTGCACAATGTGATTCGTAATGATAGGAAACACAGGTGATGTAAATTAAATACGTGCAATTTATTTTGCTCATTTCACAATCACATCACTTGTGTTTCCTTTGCTTAGGTATCTCATTGTGCAGATGTAGTCCAGCATATCAAAGAATACGCAGAAGTGCAGCACTGCATGCAACAACTTTGACACTTACAGAAGCCTCACCTTCTCCATGCCTCCTACACAGTTCTACATATACATCATAAATGCAAACAGTACAGAATTAATTATACATGTTAAATGGTTTATTTTTGCTGTTCTCAGAATGTATCAAAATTCACTAAAAACAGTGACTTGAAGGTATTCATCATATAACAGCGGGGAAAAAAAACCACAATCAAAATGATTGTGTTTAAAAAACCCATACAACATAAGAAATCAAAATTCAGAACTCCTTAAAGTTAACTTACTTTCCATGACGTCCAAGGATGTCCTATGAACAGCTTACACTCTTTTGTGCTGTTATTACTTTCAGCCCGCCACTTTCTGAAAGAAAATCTCCATCATTTTTAAAAACACGTTACATGCAATAAATGACTTCTTGCTCTCTACCACAAGTTTCCACAAGGCCAAATCTGGTCAGAGCCATTTATAACTCTTGGATTTCTTGTAAGCCAATCCCGTCATTTGGCATTTCCGCAACTTTCAGAATTAAAATGTTGAAGATCATTTTCACAATCCTGGAATAGTAATATCTTCCCCTTCTTGCTCAGTCATGTTCTACATTTCCTATGACACTGATACTGCTTACTATGAAGCAGACTTACACTACCTCTATGACTACTATAATTATTTAATTCTCTACATCACTTTTAATCACAAAGCAATGTAAAACAGTAGACAGCATTGCAGACTTACATTCCCTCTACTCCATGTTTTGATTGGCTGCTTCAATTAGCTTATAAAAAGAAACAGTTTTTCTGAACTCATTCAAAGTGCACGTATTTCTCCATGACGTCCAGTCCTATGGTTAGAAGTTATGTCTCTGAACTACACTTATCCTCAAGGCCAAATTGTGTAGGAGCCATTAGAACTTCTTGAAATTCCACAGAGCACATCCCGAGATTATTTCCCTAAAATTTTGGTTTTAAAAACACCAGGTAAGAGTTTTTAAGGTCATACGGCAATTTTTTTTTGAAAATTAAAACAGAATCATTGCAGAATGACCAGCCATTTCTAGACTTTAAATAAGCTGTGTAATATCCTGATGTTATTGAAGGGCCGTCATGATATATAATTGCTGCAGTTACAAAAGTCCTTCCTGATATTGACAACTGCGAAGCTACAAAATTTTTAATTAAAGTTGTCAATTTTGTTCCATCAGGCCTACATCGTTGGAACATTAAAATGACATACTGGCCATATGTTCGTATAAATAATGTGGACATCATTTCAGATTTACATTGGCTACACTCCATGTTGTGATCAGCTGCTTTTACTAGCTTATTAAAGGAGACTGATTTACTGTCTGGCAAAGTTAAATATATAAATCTTTCTGAGTCTACACTAGTAGTACTTGATACCATACAGTTCTCGCAGTCATGCTGCCATTGATAAGAAAGCCCAAACAGCTGATCTACATCTACACCTTCAGCATGTAATACATCAAGCATATACATTAAAAACTCCTGACAATCTTGCTGAATATTTTGAGAGAATTGTGTTTGGCCTGAACATCTGTCTAACAGATTTCGAATTTCAGACACACTTTCTATGTTTCTTCTATCAGTGCTACATTTCTCTAACACAGAATTTAACAAACTGCAAAATCTTTGATCAGAATTGACCACAATCTCTTCTTTTACATTTTCTAGAGAAAACAAAACATTAACCACTACATTAGCATAGCAGTTGACACCAGAACTGTTTTCAAATTGAAAACCAACAACATCTTCAACAGAATCCTTTTTGTTTCTGCTTGTAATTTTAGGTTCATCGACTTTTCGTCTTTTTGCTACAACCTCCCCAGTATTGGTCACATTTCTTCGTTTCCGGCCTACCACACGTTTCTCAAACAAAGGATACTGAGGCAAATGTGGCGCATACTCTCTTCTTAACCTATTGTATTCCTTAACACAATCTAGATCAGCACAAATGTTTGTGACATCACACTCAATCAAGTACAATCCCGATAAAGTTCTAACTCGTGACAATGCCACATATGCCATACCCTCCTTGAACACAGAACTGCCAATATTCACCAATGCACTGTCTACACTTAAACCTTGCGATTTATGGATTGTCACCGCATATGCCAAGCAAACAGGAAACTGCTTACGGCGAACATATAAGTCTTTTACAAGCAAAAATCTAGCAGAGCAACGGCCAATTAGCTGTACTTCCTCAATGCCATCAAATTTAATTTTTAAAAATTCAATTCCATCTCTATTTCTGTATTTTACAAAATCAACAACATTACCCATTGATCCATTTACCAGACCTCTTTCAACATGTAAATTCCTTCTTAAAATTATACGGCAGTTCAAGCACACATTCAGAGTCTTTTCAAAACCTGCAGTTTTAGATATACTCTTCTCTAATGAATCCAATTTTGTTTTCAGATTCTCAGACAAAATAATTGTTGATCCCATATGCTCTACTCTGTCAATAGCTTCCAGTTTCACAATCTCTTGCTTTTCTAAATGCAACATTTTGTTGTTGAATTTGGCACATTCTGCAAGAGTTGGCATCAAACATATTCCAGATTTCTTATCAGTAATTGTCTGAAAAATATTCTCAGGCACAACATCTTGTTCTGGATATAAATTTGACAGTAATCGTGCATGTAAAGCTTCTTTCCCATGCTCGGTCACTTTTCCAATTCTAACATCTTGTAGAATAGTCTTGTAAACTTCATCCTTCGCCTGACGCATATTTTCATGCAGTTCAGCATAATTGAAGTTTAACCATATATTGACGTTGCCAATGCTGCCTAGGCACTTCCTGATATCTTCATGCGTGAGCATTTTGAACACAGGTTGCCCTTTCACTGGTGTCAGCTGCAGAAGATCTCCGAAAACAATGATGTGTTTGCCACCAAATAACACATCATACTCTGTTTTGAGAACTTCTTGCATCCTCAAATGCACAAAGGCAAGCATGACATTGGAAACCATGCTTACTTCGTCAATGATAAGAAGTTTCATTTTCCTCAAGATTCTTGAAACTTCAAAACAAGCATCTCCAGATAGCTTGTGATATTGTAATTTGTTGTCATGCTCCACTGGCAGCATCAGTAAACGATGTAAAGTAATCCCTTTAATGTTATGTGCTGCCAGTCCAGTTGGAGCGGTGACAACACAAGACAGCGATGACTCTGTCCTTTCCTGCAAATAGCATGAAATTGCTTTAATGAGGAAACTTTTTCCAGTTCCCGCTTCTCCACTCACGTACAGTCGGACAGGCTTCAACGACGTACATGAGCACTCTTTCTTGTCATGACTTAATCCATGATCAATTTGCATGGTAACTTCGTCATATATTTTCCTCTGCTCAACGTTGAGTTGTCTTTCCAACTCTTCTAAGTTAATCGCATCCTCCTGAGCATGTGCCATGGCTCTTTCCACTTCATTCATGGCAGTGGCAGCTTCATTTTCGATAACAGGTCCTCCTAGTGGATCCTGACTCAATGAAGCAGAACTCTGACTGTCCTGAGAACTGTCTCTGGCAATCTTGGCTGCAATCGTTGCTTCCTGCTCAATTTCCGCATTCAACATTTCTACATATTTGGGAAAAGCAGGACATTCTATGGTCTCCTTGGCGGCATTGAAAGAGTCTTCGTAACAGAGGAAATCTCCAAGCAGTTCCTCTTCTGCACGCCAAGGCTTGAAAAGTTGCAAAAGTGCTAAATAGAAAAACTCCTTTTTTTCAGGAGATTCGCCACTCAATTTTCGATGGTTTACCAAGTGGCATTTTCTTTGCTTGACCAGACATCCCTCACTTCCTATTACAGCATACACTCCTTTCTCAGTATCTTCTTTGATGTTCCTCTTGAATATGTAATTTTGAAGAACCTCATACAGACAAACATTGTCGAGGTGACTGCTTCTATTTGGATAATATGTATCCAACATGTTGGTCTTCAAAATGTCGGTACTGTTTGGCTCCTTTTCCGCCAAATACTCAATTTCCCGCACAGGTTTCAGAACTCGATTACGCGTTGCAGCAAGACCAAGACTCGCCCAAACGATACTCCTGGACTTGGCATAGAGACTTGCTGAAGACAACCGGTCAGAGCATTCGTAAGCTCCAATTTCTCGATGCGACAACATCTTCAGACTGAAACTGTACAACTTCTTGCTGAGGCTCTTTTCATGGGAAATGTCCTCCCACATATCCTTCAATTCTGTCTTCTCTTTTTTGGTGATGTAAGACGTCACATACCGAGCCACAGCCATACAGTTATCAGCCACAAACTGTATATCCATGTTAGCATTCCACATGGACAAAATCACCGGGTTGTAGTCGTTGATGTACTTGGACTCTTCGTTCCTCTTCAAATTGTATGTGTTTTTAGGTGATTTCTTCATGACATTATGTCGCAGCGAAGACATCAAACTGTTTACTCTTCCTTTAGAAATCACCGGTCGTGGAAAACCGAAACGACATTTGGTGTAGAACTTGTCCTTGTTTCGGAATTTATGACGGCAGTACTTTCCACATCGATGGCTTTGGAAACGCAGAACTTTTTCTCTTAGGCTTTTCTTCTCCTTTGCGTTTGGAACAGCACACGTAGAATACTGTTGGATGAAACTCATCACTGAGTCTTCTGGATCCATTCCAAATTTAGGTGCATCCTTGATCCACAGCAACATATGTATATGAGGAGCACCTCTTGCTTGGTACTCCTTTCTCCAGAAGAAATCCAACACCTCTCCAAGAGGTGGATTCTTCTTATTCATGATGAAAGACATCATAGCTTCAAATCTATGATTGAAGTACCTACATACATTGACTGGATCCAAAGAGCACAGTTCTCCGGGTGTCTTGAATTCGATGTTATCTACGTTAGCATTTGCCTCTCGTAGAAATTCAAGTAAGTCTTCCCAGCCATACTCGGCACAGCTCAGAGTGAGGAACCATGTGGGAGTACCTAAGTTCCTCAGCATACATTTTAAATCACCATGACGACGGTACCAGTACTCATTAGTACCACGCTGACACGCCATGAGATTAATCAGGTGAGAATCCAAAATACTGTCTTGGACATTGACTTTATCCATAAAGTCACTTGCCGAGATGTTTTGCATGTGTATACCACTTTTCAAGATGTGGTTCACTGCATATGACAGTCCAGACAGATCGCTTTCAAACAGGAGATGAAACAAATAGGGAATGCATTGTCGAAACCTAGCATCTCCTGCATACAATCGCAAAGTCCGGTATTCAGAAGCAGGAACTTGATGAGGTCGCTCATCATATCTTCCTCCCTGACCTGTTGGAAAAAGCTGTGGGAAACACCGAGCTTCCAAACTTTCCTCCCAAACACTAATGGGACTCCCTTTGGCTTGTTTCATTTGAAACAACTCAATAGCATTCCCCATGACTTCCTTGGAATGCAAAGGATGAACACTATAATGTTCATATATTTCTTCACTAGTAGAGGGTTCTACTTTCTCAATTTGACCAGCACACAAATCGCTATCCTCTTCCTCACTTACTTCCTCTTCTGCAACATATACATTCTTATAGTATTTATTATTTTTTTTCAAATACAATGTTGCCTTTTTAACTTTCCTAACATCTACTAAATCTTGCCATATTTTCTTATTCTTTGTCGGAACCCCATTAACTAAGATAACCAGAGGTTCCTCTTCCACTTTTTCTACTCCAATTGTGTTAATGTTTTTCTTCAAATCTAGAGGCAAATAAACAACTCTTCCCTTTAATCCTCTCTGTAAATCTGATGGAGGCAATTTCCCTGTCTTTGGCTCCATTCTTACAATAGCCTGAAAGGGATGGATACTTTGAATCAAAATAGATTCATAAGTATTTAAATCCTTCAATTCAGAAGGAATCTCAACCAATTCCAGATTATTATGAACTGCTCTAGCAGGCATCTGGTTTTGATTTAATTTGCAAGAACAATAAGTACACACACGTTGATCCAATCCCAAATCAAAACAATTTTCTACCATCAAGTATGTTGCGAAATCCTTCCATTCACTATTATCTTCCCTTTCACTTTTTGCATATAAATCCACTAACTTAGTCTGATTCTTATAATAAGTGCGTCGACAACACACACAAGTGAAATTAGGCCTCTCACTTGATTTCACCTCAAACGTCGCAATTTCCCTCTGGAAATTATCTGTACTGGAAACCTGTACACTATCTTCCACATGACCCTCTTCTTCTTGCTCAATTTCAACATTCTCCTCTTTACTTACAAAGTAACAAAACTCAATTTCTTCACATATATTCTTCACATCTATTTCAGAACCATGCAAAAGAGCAGCGCATAATTGTTTAAGCATAATTGCTGGACTCTTAGCATAATACAACATTCTAACTAATTTCCTCACTTTATTATGATGCACTGCTAGCATCCTGAAATGATGAAAAACACTCTGGCATACTCTCCTGGAAAGACAAGCCAGTGAATGACCATGCAAACCTGTCACTTCTCTTACTCTGCAAGGATCTAATTCTTGCAACAACCTTATTTTCTGCTTCAAACTTTTCTTATTAAATGACCGTACAAAATCACAAAGCAAATTGATGGAATCCTGTCGCACACTGCAAATACTACTACACTTCCAGGTGTACACAGGACCCTTAGCACGTCTTCCTAAAACCTCATTACCTAACACCTCTTCTGCCTCTGTTGTCACAAGTTTTTCTTTTTCAACTGGACAACCATCTTTCACTTCATAAGCACGACCACTGGTGTCAACTGCATGCACCAAATCATTATCCTGGAAATAACTCTCCTCATTAAAAAATGCCTCACAGCTTGAACTATGCATCCATTCTCCAGAAAAAACTTCACAAAAATTACTACGATTAACTATTCTCTTCCATCTACTATTTCTTTTGAAATCATAAATTGCCTTGTTTAGCTTCCTAATTCTATTGATTATCAAAATGAATAACTTACGTTTAATTTCAAATGCCTGATCAATAACTTTCTCAACTTTTTTTTTTCTCTTATAAAAAACCAGTTTCTGTTGACCTTTCTTAATATTTTTTAACAAATTGCCAATTATCCTGTTGCGGAACATTCGTTTACGAATCTCCCTAAACTGTTGTTTCCTTCTACTATCATGCACAGAGTTATCTCTTGCTCTAGCAGTAACATTTTTGATTGGCCTTTCCTTTCCATTTGAATTCCTTCTCGTTTTATGGACTGAAACATTTTCTGTAGTAATATTTTTTTTACTACACATATTTCTTATGAAATATTTTGTGCTCTTACCCGGTGCTTTCTTCGTGACTTGACAAATCTTTTTGTTAGAGGACTGCTGCTTATTTTCTTTCACCTGCTGTCTTTGACGTTTTGCAGCCTTTCTCTGTCTTTCTATTGTTGGCATGGTGAAATCTTGAAATGATCTGCAGTTGAATCTGTGGTAAAATATAATAAAAAATGTTATTAACCATTATTACCAAACAGTAAAACAATAACAGTGATCAAAAACTTAACACACTACTTGACATTTTAAATAGAAGATTTTTTAGTCCTTGCAAATTTACAATACAGAAATAGCAGAAAAGAAATGACATTTATATTTATGTTACCTGTGCTATTTTATATGTGAATCTGATCTAATTTTATGAGCATATTTTAATATTTTATTGAAGACACTACACATAACCTGCTTTTGGAGGTGTCTTTATTTTTAAATTAAACGGTTTACCTTTTTACTTTTTATTAATTATAAATTTTAAAAATAAATGTTTATATTTCCATAGGCTCAAGCAGGTCAGCTTCCCATCCTATGTCATATAATTCGGACAAATCTGCATCCTCATCACGCTCTTCTTCATCCTCAGGATTTAAATCATCCAAGGGATCAACATCCACTGATGTTTCAATTACAAGTTCAATGATGAGGTCAAAATCAACTGATTGCAGATTGTCGCTCATGTTGAGGTTGTCTTTATCTTTAAAGAAAGATAACAACAATGAGATGTTGCAGAGTAAGAGACAAATCTCAGAGATTATAATAGTAAAATTGTTTAACAAGAGTAATATTTTGCAGCTATTATTTAGCCATGTCCAGAAATGCTGAGCAGGTGAAGACTATGTCTAAATTTTCAGTGAACAGGACTCATCTCTTCTTAACCTTGGATAAGCATCACCGACTCTGTGTGTCCTGCACATACTTAAATGTAAAGGGGCAGATTTATGTTAAATGGCACATCCCCAGGCATGCACCAGTTAACGTGCACCACTACTCTGCCACCCATGGTGTGCCGTATTTACAATCAGATAGGACAAAGTTTGTCAAAACCCTGCGCCTGCTTTAAGCAGGCATAGGTCTTGACGCAACATTGTGGAGATGGGGCACCCCTGAGCCTTGCTTGAGCTGCATCGCACTTGCGATACAACTCCAGCAATCACTACCTTTACAGCACAGATACGTCACGCATCTGTGCCATTTTTGCCCCATGATGCCCCGTATTCTAAATGCAGCACACCATGGGTGGCGGAACAGCGGCGCAGGATGACTGACACATCCCTGGTGATGCACCAGTCATCATAAATCTATCCCTAAGCTTCTTATCTTGTTACAGATGAACCGCCATATGTAGCATGAAACAATTTTGCATTTCCTAAATAGCGAATTTTAAGGAATAAATAGCAATTCTTTACCATTCCTAATTTGCAATGAGCAAATTGATAATTGCAAGTTACCCATTCATTTCCATGGGCTAGGAGGCTCATAGGAATGAAGGTTTAATTTGCGATTAGCAATTTGCTCATCACAAATTAGGAATTTTTCCAAGGGTGCAGGGGTGTCTCAAGACACCCTGCTGCACCCCTGAAAAAGAAATTTGGGGGCATATGGCACACATACATGCCCTAAGGGCATGTGTTGGCGTCATATGGCACCTTTTGTTTTTTTGAAAAAAAGCTTTTTGAAAAGAATTCACAAATTACCACCAATTTACCACAATAGTTTCCAAATCCTTAATGTCATTTTTTACATATTTTTTGTTTGATACATTGCATTTAAGTAGTCACAAAATTTGCAAATCCTTCAGTGCAATTGCAAAATAAGGAATAGCAAATTTTGCTACTCCTTATTTTGCATCAAACTTGTTTGATACATACCATTTGTCTAATTAACATTCGCAAAGGCCGAAATTCGTAGAATTTTGATCTTTGCGAATGCTAATTAGCTTGATACATATGGCCCCAAGTGAGGCCTGTCTTGCGACATGGTGCATCTTTTGCATCACTGCTGCATCGGTTTCATGTGGTACGTTTTTTTTACACCATGACATATCTGCCTAAATGCATCAATTTGTAATGTTGTCGCCTCATAGCAAATCTTTTGCACCGCCGCTGCATCATAAAAGTGACGCACAGTGGCACAAAAGAGGCATACACCTATCATAAATCTGTCCCTAGCATTTTAAAAGATTAATCCAGGATGATGATAAGGTGTGGCCTATCCAGAGGTTTGTTTAAGGTGAGGCCTACTCAGGATTGCAGATTAAAGTTACGCTTGATGAAGAATACAGAGGAGATAATACATGTAAAGGCCTACCAATGAAGTAAGTAATGTGCACTTTATTGCGCCAGTCATCATAAATGTATCCCTAAGCTTCTTATCTTGTTACAGATGAACCACCATATGTACCATCAAACTATTTTGCATTTCCTAAATAGCAAATTTTAAGGAATAAATAGCAATTCTTTACCATTCCTAATTTGCAATGAGCAAATTGCTAATTGCAAATTAGCACCGCCGCTGCATCATAAAAGTGACGCACAGTGGCACAAAAGAGGCATACACCTATCATAAATCTGTCCCTAGCATTTTAAATGATTAATCCAGGATGACAATAAGGTGTGGCCTATCCAAAGGTTTGTTTAAGGTGAGGCCTACTCAGGATTGCAGATTAAAGTTACGCTTGATGAAGAATACAGAGGAGATAATACATGTAAAGGCCTACCAATGAAGTAAGTAATGTCCACTTTATTGCGCCAGTCATCATAAATGTATCCCTAAGCTTCTTATCTTGTTACAGATGAACCACCATATGTACCATCAAACTATTTTGCATTTCATAAATAGCAAATTTTAAGGAATAAATAGCAATTCTTTACCATTCCTAATTTGCAATGAGCAAATTGCTAATTGCAAGTTACCCATTCACTTCCATGGGCTAGGAGGCTCATAGGAATGAAGGTTGCAATTTGTGATTAGCAATTAGCTCATCACAAAATAGGAATTTTTTCAAGCATGCAGGGGTATCTCAAGAACACCCTGCTACACCCCTGAAAAAGAAATTTGGGGGCATATGGCACACATACATGCCCTAAGGACATGTATAGGCGTCATATGGCACCTTTTGTTTTTTGGAAAAAAATGCTTTTTGAAAAGAATTCGCAAATTACCACAAATTAGAAGTTGGTGGTAGTTTCCAAATCCTTAATATCATTTTTTACATATTTTTTGTTTGATACATTGCATTTAAGGAATCGCAAAATTTGCAAATCCTTCAGTGCAATCGCAAAATAAGGAATAGCAAATTTTGAATTAAGGACATTTTAAGTAATTTCCACATGTGCAGTGTTTTCAAATTATGATTTGAAAATCGTTTTTGGGGAAAAGTAATGGTTTGCAAATTTATGACAAGGACATAATGGTGTATGCTTCTCTATAAGGCATTTCAGTGTCTCTGATGTAATTTTTCCCATATTACATTATAAGACCTTTCCCCATGGAGCACATTCCTTGTAAATATGCTCCCACCTGTGCATGGTGAATTTAGATTTTGACTGTTTGAGTCACATAGCCATGTTAAAAGTCACCCCAAAAAATTGCAAACGCTTTAAAAAAACACATTCATGTGTCTTAAGGACATTTTAAGTCATTTCCCCGTGGACAGTGTTTTGTAAGTGGCGCAAAAGAGGCATACACCTATCATAAATCTGTCCCTAGCATTTTAAATGATTAATTCAGGATGACGATAAGGTGTGGCCTATCCAGAGGTTTGTTTAAGGTGAGGCCTACTCAGGATTGCAGATTAAAGTTACGCTTGATGAAGAATACAGAGGACATAATACATGTAAAGCTCTACCAATGAAGTAAGTGATGTCCACTTCATTGCGCCAGTCATCATAAATGTATCCCTAAGCTTCTTATCTTGTTAGACATCAACCGCCATATGTATCATATAACTATTTTGCATTTCCAAAATAGCGAATTTTAAGGAATAAATAGCGATTCTTTACCATTCCTAATTTGTGATGAGCAAATTGCTAATTGCAAATTACCCATTCATTTCCATGGAGCAGGAGGCCCATAAGAATGAAGGTGCAATTTGCGATTAGCAATTAGCTCATCGCAAATTAGGAATTTTTCCAAAGGTGCAGGGGTGTCTCAAGAACACCCTGCTGCACCCATGAAAACGAAATTTGTGGACATATGGCGCACATAAATTTTAACAACATTCCTTTACCTCAAAAACGATTTTCAATTCATAATTTGAAAACACTGCCCACAGGGAAATTACTTAAAATGTCCTTAAGACACATGAAAGTGTTTTTTTATTGCCTTTCCAGCATGGTTGGGTCACTTTTAACATGGCTATGTAACACAAACATTTAAAATCTAAATTTCCCATGCACAGGTCGGAGCATATTTACAAGCAACTTGCGCCACAGAGAAAGGTCTTACATTAAAATGGGAAAAATAACATCAGGGACAGTCAATTGCCGTATAAAGAAGCATACACCATTATGTCCTTGTCATAAATTTAAAAACAATTCCTTTTCCCCAAAAACGATTTTCAAATCATAATTTCAAAACACTGCACATGGGAAAATTACTTAAAATGTCCTTAAGACACATAAAAGCGTTTTTTGATTGCCTTTGCAGCATGTTTGTATCACTTTTAACATGGCTATGTAACACAAACATTCAAAATCTAAATTTTCCATGCACATGTGGGAGCATATTTACAAGCAATTTGCGCCACATAATTCATAATTTTCTCCTAAAAGCACACTATTCTCTATCTAAATTAAAGAAATATTTTCTCACCTTAGCAAATACTTTGAGTTTGAAAACAGTCTCAGAAACACACCAATTTGTCTTCAGCAGAGCAAAAGGTATGCACTCCAGAGTCTGCAGCTATCAAAAGCACAGAAATGCTGTAATTCTTCACACATATCTCTCATGTCACCCAATCAAAACTCTTCCCTCACTTTTTTTCAAATGAAAACCCTTCCCCCCTCTGCCCTTTCTGCCTTTTCTGCATGGCAACCACCTCTTGGAAGACTTCTGGTGTTTGCAAGTTCACACAACTTTGTTGCAATTGAACTCTGAACTCTCAGTGCACCTGCATATCCAGTGCAGTCTTTCATTTAATGATTTTTTATTGACCATTCAAAATACATCTTTCAAAGAACACATCCGTGCACCCTAACTTTCTGTTTTCAGCAATCAAAATCCACCAATCACTGTTACTGCTTCATGAACACAGAAACTCCACAGTTTTTTTCATTTTAAACTCTCATTTTTTCAACTGCCATTTCATTGCCACACTTCATCTGACTGCAGGAGAACCTTCTCTCACCATGTTTTCTGCCTGGATTGTTGGACATAGTTATATTCACTGGGCTCAAAGGTACGTTGAAAACAGGAAATTACCTAACCTCAATTTACAAGATGTGGAAATTAAGTGGTTTGGCCACAGAGGATTAAAATGTCACCAATTGATACCATTGGTGAAAACCTTTATGCATTTGCCCAAACCTGACCTGTTAATTGTGCACTGTGGAGGTAATGACTTGGGCACTTTGACTGGTGTAGGTCTGGAAATACTTTTAAAGGACACCTTTGAGCAATTAATGGCACTTTTTCCTCAGACTGCCTTGGTATATTCAAATATATGCCAAAGACAGAAATGGAGGTGGTCAAACCAATTTTGTCCACAAATTGAGAAGTCGAGGAAGCATGTAAACAAATCTATTTCAGCTTACATGAGAGACCATGGAATGGGCTCCCTGTACAACAATAACTTGCGTTACTACATGCAAGATATCTACAGAGGAGATGGAGTTCACTTCTCAGATGAGGGCAACAGAGTTTTCACTCTGAATTTAAGAATGTGCATTGGTACCTACTTATAAGTACCTAAATGTACCATAAACCCAAAAGCTCTTCTCAGAGCTACCCTACATCTGATCACTCACAATTATTATTTTACTCTAACATTTTTCACTAATTTCCAACAAAGTACGCTCCCTGGGGCGCTACCCGGTACGCGAACCGGGAGCTAACCTCGCGAAATGTTTTTTAAAAATGTTTTTTTTTCGCACATATAAGCCTCCTCAGCCACCCTCAGAAAACCTAGGGGGTCAAGATAACTCTACCGTGCCCCCTTCTACCCATTCTGAACATTATTTGCCCTCCATCTTGTATCTTAATTCGACCGAAACACAAAATGGTGGACTCCCGGAACGCTTAAGGTTCGCGAACCGGGGCGCTCAACGGTACGCGTACCGGGTCGCTCCCTGGGAAGCGCACCATCAAAAAAGGTGGGAAAGTAGTTCACAGAAAAGCCACTGGAGACAATTTCACCAAATATAGATTAGCTCATACTACATACCAATCCCTACCATTTTCACAAATTTGATTGGAATTCCATTTAGTCATTTAGCCTGTAGACCTCTCTAAATACCCTGAGGTAAATTACTTCACAAAACACATCTGAAGTGTTGGAATTGACAACCAATGAAAATGTTACTTTCATTTTCTACTTTTTTTACCTGACATTTCATTGGTTATATACCTGAATATATATAAAGGAAGAGAAGAAAACACAGCCATTTTGACTACTACTTCTTGCTGTACATTTCAATAGTATTTTCACTAATTCCTTCAACTTCTTTCTAAAGGTAAGTTTTTATTTTTAAAACTGAAGTATATTGTGCACTATAAGTTAATATGGTAAACTTTTTCTGATAGATATATACTATCCCTCTGTAGTAGTTATAGATTTAGAGAGACTTCTCTGTTATAGTTATGGATGGAGTTAGGCTTCTCTTGTATAATTATGAATTTACTTACGTTAAATCACATACACTTTTTTATATTCCTACTTCCACTCTGATACTATACACTGCCCAAAGATAAATTCACTGATAAAAAATGCCTATCTAAAATTATTCCCAACATTGCCCTATCTCTACTAATATATATTTTTTTAATCCAAATTTCAGGCAAAATGGAAGGCGAAAACCAAGTTTCTTTTGAAATGGACCTGCAAGAGAGCAGCCAAGAATTGATTGATACAATTGATCAAATTGACATTGAATTTTTCGATGAAACTTGGGACAATGAACTACTGCAATGTGTACAAGCAGTAGATAACCTCCTTGCAAATGAGGACATTTTACACCCTCAGAGACTACAATGTATATTCCATGATAATTATGAAATTTCTGACAATGAAATGTTAGAAAGTTTAATAAATTATGAAACACAATCACAATAAAAAAAAATGCTTAAAAAATAAAAAAAATAAAAAATAATCAACAAAAACAACAATCAATTAACATACAGCATTTGAAAAGTCTATCATTCATTTTTCATTGCAGTACGCTGCCCAGAACGCTTCCCGGTTCGCGGACCGGGCGCTCCCCACGCAAAAAAAAAACAAAAAATGTTTTTTGTTTTTTTTGCCCCGCGGGGCCCTTTTAAAACCTCCACATTAAACCTAGGGGGTCAGGGAGGATCTACTATGCCCCCTTATGGTCATTTTCGCCTTTGTTTTGGCCTCCTCTTGTCTCTCAATCCTACCGAGAGACAAGATGGCGGCCGCTCCGGACTGTTTAGAATGTTGACAGACACCGGAGAGCCAATCAGCTTAGCTACGCGAAGTTCCGGTACGCTTAAGGTCCGCGGACCGGAGCGCTGCCCGGAGCGCGCTTACAGATATATATCTTTTTTTAAACGTTAATTTCTCAAAATCCACTGGAGCACATATATTGAGACCTAGAAAAGGCACATCGGGCTACCAGTCCCTACAATTTTGCCAAGTTTCATGCAAATCCATTCAGCCGTTCGGGCTAAAAGTGAGGCCAACCGCCCTATGGAAAACTCAATGTTAAAAACACGTTTTGGGACCCCCCTTTTTTCTCGGCCCCCCCTTGACGAAACCCCCCCAAATTTCCAAGGGCTGCTCAGAAACAAAATGTTCCATTTTCCAGAAAATTTCAGCCAATTCCGTCCACAAACGCCAAAGTTATTAGACATAGAATTTTCAAAAATCCCATAGGGAAAAAATCCTAACTATATATACCTACTGGCGACCGCCAGTAGGTAATATATGTATATATATATATCTATCTATATCTATATATATATATATATATATATATCTATATATATATATATATATCTATATATTACCTACTGGCGGTCGCCAGTAGGTATATATAGTTAGGATTTTTTCTCTATGGGTTTTTTGAAAATTCTATGTCTAATAACTTTGGCGTTTGTGGACGGAATTGGCTGAAATTTTCAGGAAAATGGCACATTTTGTTTCTGAGCAGCCCTTGAAAATTTGGGGGGGTTCGTCCAGTGGGGGCCGAGAAAAAAGGGGGGTCCCAAAACGTGTTTTTAACATTGAGTTTTCCATAGGGCGGTTGGCCTCACTTTTAGCCCGAACGGCTGAATGGATTTGCACGAAACTTGGCAAAATTGTAGGGACTGGTAGCCCGATGTGCCTTTTGTAGGTCTCAATATATGTGCTCCAGTGGATTTTGAGAAATTAACGTTTAAAAAAAGATATATATCTTTAACAGCGGACCGGTTAGCGCTCTGGTTCGCGGACTTTTCGCGCAACGGAGCTTTGTGAAGCGAAGCTGATTGGTTCTCCGGCGTCTGTCAACATTCCAAACAGTCCGTAGCGGCCGCCATCTTGTCTCTCGGTAGGATCGAGAGACAAGAGGAGGTCAAAACAAAGGGGGAAATAACTATAAGGGGGCATAGTAGATCCTCGCTGACCCCCTAGGTTTGATGTGGAGGTTTTAAAAGGACCCCGCGGGGCAAAAAAAAATAATAAAAATAATAATTGAACGGCTGAATGGATTTGCACGAAACTTGGCAAAATATTAGGGACTGGTAGCCCGATGTGCCTTTGCTAGGTCTCAATATATGTGCTCCAGTGGATTTTGAGAAATTAACGTTCAAAAAAAGATATATATCTGTAACAGCGCTCCGCTTCGCGTAACGGAGGTTTGCGAAGCTGATTGGTCATTCTGTCACTGGGCTATAGTTGGGCTACATCTGGCTGATATTTGGGCTACATTTGTTTTTTTGTGTGTCTGGCGGCCATCTTTGGGCTACATTGGGCTACATTGGGCTTCATTGGGCTACATTCGGCTAATTAGCAAATAGCTCATCGCAAACTAGGAATGGTAAAGAATCGCTAATTATTCCTTAAAGTTCGCTATTTAGGAAATGCAAATAACTTTGATGATACATATGGCGGTTCATCTCTAACAAGATAAGAAGCATAGGGATAGATTTATGATGACTGGCGCATCACCAGGGATGTGTTAGTCATTCTGTGCCGCTGTTCCGTCACCTATGGTGTGCTGCATTTACAATGCGGCGCATCATGGGGCAAAAACAGCACAGATGCGTGATGTATCTGTGCCGTAAAGGTGGCGCATTGCTAGAGTTGTATCGCAAGTGTGATGAAGCTCCAGCAAGGGTCGGGGGTGCCCCTGTCGCAGGGTTTCTGTTCTCACACAGAACTGTGGACAGAGGATTGGAACCTCGGCGAATTAGGGTGTCCCAAAACTCACGTTAGTAATCAAAAACTATTTAGCAAGCTAGGTACAGTGTCACATTGGATATAACAAACTCTCAATGTTTAGACAATCCAGAATATGAACTTATAGTACCTCAGGATACGTGGAACTCATGAACAGTCGGTCGTTATATATTTCTTAGAAACCAGAACATGGAGTTAAGAAGAACACATGTGTATTTGAAATGTTTATTTACTAATGCCGTCTTCTCAGGCGTAGTACCTTAGATAATAAAAGTACACATATTATCAGTAGCAAAATTACCAGCATAGTTACTAGTACATAAAAAGTGAATGGTGATAGTATGTTAACATGCTGTAAATGAATAAGAGTTAGCAACACTTATAAGCAGCCGCGGGCCGTGGAGGGAGTTACGGTGAGGCAGGGAGGCGGGGAGGGGGAGAAGCAGGGTGGAGAATACAAGTACACATATTATCAGTAGCAAAATTACCAGCATAGTTACTAGTACATAAAAAGCGAATGGTGACAGTATGTTAACATGCTGTAAATGAATAAGAGTTAGCAACACTTATAAGCAGCCGCGGGCCGTGGAGGGAGTTACGGTGGGGCAGGGAGGCGGGGAGGGGGAGGGGCAAGGTAGAGAGGGCTCCACCCTGCTTCTCCCCCTCCCCGCCTCCCTGCCCCATCGTAACTCCCTCCACGGCCCGCGGCTGCTTATATCTCACCCTCCCTAATACACATATTATATTATTTGCTAAGAAGGTCTCTTTGTGTTGGTTTAGGGCGTGTCCATACTTTAGTGTCTTAGATTTGAAGGAATCACATCAGCATACACCAGCTCTCTCTTCATGTGAACCGCATCAACTGTTGTGTATGTGTGTTCGGCAAAGCAATATAAAACCCGCCTCATGCCCAGAATTGGCAGAAGTTGCACTTATGTTATGAGTATGAAGTCGTGGAGATCAGACCTCATAACAATTCTGTATCGTGTTGTTCTTGAAACTTTAGCACTCGCTGTACAGATATAGTTTAACAAGTAAAGCAGATAGTAGACCAATAACATATTATTCTCATGTAAACCACGATGAACTACTAGGTGGAAAGCTAAAGCAACAACTAAGTGTCGTGTGCAGAAGTTGCAAAAAAGGAAAAATGGCGTTTAAACCGGTAATGAGCCCATGCTAACTTAACACGGTGTAAAGATATCCAGGACCTAGATGACACCTCCTCATGATCCGGAAACAAACTGAATAAGATAATAGAAGTGCCATCTCATGAGAGCAGATTGCAAGTTTATATGTGGACGGTCCGCAAGGTAAAGCATTAAAAACTAGGAAAATTCAATGCTAAAGAAAAATAAAACAGCCAAGTACTTTATCGAGTCTTAAGCCAATAGGCAAGGTAAATAATAAAAACTTGACAAATAAGTCAATGAATTGTCAATGAAATGCTAGTACTCAGCATATCAAACATGAAAAAGGTCTATGACATAACTGTGTATGCAAAATAAGCTGCAACAGCCTCCAATAGGAAGTCACCGTCTTCATCCGAAAACAGTTCAGCCATCCAATTTAAAAGCGGAAAAGAACATACGTGCTCTCCCAGCACCGGATCCTCTATCACCATCAGAGGACAGCTCGGTGGGTTTTCAAGAAAGCTGTGTTCCAAGAAAGACTGTGCTGCCGCCAGTAAATTCCAGGGACCAAGTAGTCCATGCATCAATGCCACAGCCAT
Source organism: Lissotriton helveticus (assembly GCF_964261635.1). Lineage (NCBI taxonomy): Eukaryota > Metazoa > Chordata > Amphibia > Caudata > Salamandridae > Lissotriton > Lissotriton helveticus. The sequence goes on along the minus strand of NC_136067.1, from coordinate 1,545,605,629 downwards.
AATCCTTTCGCCAGGACAAATCAACTCGTGAGTAATGATAGGAGTCATCAGCTGATTAAAGTCGACGTCAGGAGAAACCGGTCCGCAGAGACACAAATCAATGGCCCAATCGAAATCACAGGTCAGGCAGTGAAATACAGGCTGGACACAGGTGAAGTAGGAGAACCGAAAAGATAATCCATATGCCGTGCTTAATATCGCCAACGGCATTGTGCCATAATATTCTAGCATGCGATTGCGGAACAGTGTCAGCAGCTGCAGGGTCGGAGGTTGCATAGGAGGGACATCCATATTTAAAAATGTAAAAAAGCACAAGAGCGTCCGCTGGTAATGCAAGTAAAAATGCAATCCACGAACCAGAGTGGAGAAAAAGGAATGAAAGGGAGCAGGGATGACTCCAAAGATTTTCTCAAATGAAGTCACGAGACCACTGGTAACAACTTTAAAAAAGTGTGCCAGGGATTTTGTGGAGGATGCGTTAAAGATAGTCGGAAACATGTTGCTGAAATTGAAAGGCAAACCTGTGTACGGGTGTTCGCTATGTGAAGTACGAAAGTTTCACGGGCCGAACTCAAGGCCACCTCTCTCTGAGACAAAAGAGCTCTTATTCTTGTCATGCCGTTGAAACGTGTCCCAAGGTTGGTATTTGTGGCCAGATTGAAAACTCCCTATGTTCATGTGTGGGAGGAAATAGAACATTTCTGCAGCAAATAACCCGTTCACTTACTGTTACGATAAAAGGAATACTTTTAATTAACTCAGAACAATCTTCATTATTGAGCATCAAATAACTACCATTTTCCAACAACTTGAACGTGGGGATGATAGCAGGAACTGGCGTGCCTTGCAACACGCAAGCCATATTTGGTCGGTGTTTGTTGCATGAATCGTGTAACTGTATGTGCCTACACATTAGTGAATGATCTGGCGTCTCAGTGCATTCCTCTCCATTCAGATAAACTTCTTGATCATCTTTGAAACATCTGTATGTGTATGGAAGCGACCAGACCTCATGAACAAAAGCACTACCTAAAGGTTCATAAAGACCTATTGGTATATATTTCATACAATTTGAAAACTTATATAAAGCAAAAGGCAGCGTTATTAAACCGTGGATAAGGCATGTTGCCAAAAAACCCGCAATCCTCTGCTGATGATGTCACTGAGCATGTCATGAATGATGTAATATGTGACATCATCAGTAGTGGATTATGGGTAATAGTATCTCTAGTTTACTCCCCTATAGCTGTCTTTCTTTTAACATAAGTGTGTGTTTCCTTCCCTTATACTTAGTGTTTTTGGTTCGCTTCCAGTTCGCGTACCAGCGAGCGAACTAGGAAGCGAACTAAGAGAAATAGAGGTTGGCACAGTTCCAAATATTGTACCAATTTTTTAATAACGGGGAGGTAGTTCTGAAAAGAACTTTTTTTTTTATTTTTCTGAACATTTTTTTACTGTTTTTGAATTTTTCGGAACAGTTTTATATTTTTTGGGGTTTTTCTTGGAGGGGGCAATGAAAACGATTCATTGTAAAGGGCTCAACAGGAGCAACAAAACAAAAAAAAGAAGTATTTATTATTTTGGGCGTTTCGGACAAACTTGCATATGATAGTCAATAGCTCTGTTGATCAGAGTGATGCTTCTTTCTCCGTAGGAAATGAATCCATCGCAAAATACGCAGGTGTGTTTTACTTCACCAAATCTCATTTGTATATTTGGCACCATCTCCCTGCCCTCTGGTCCCGTTACTTCCGGTACAACAGATCTTCTGGCCATAATAGGGAGATTATCTAGGTCGTTCCGAAACTGTGCAGCACTGTAGTTGTTAGGATGCCACCTAGTCATATGGCGATGCATTGTGTAGTTTCCGAAACTGTATTTTTTGTCGGTCCCTCTGGACAGTCTATCTTGACATATAAGGCAAGTTACGTATCTTGCATTTACTTTTTTCTGACCTTTGGGAATTTTAAAAAATTGCCAAATGAAGTTTTCTTTCCGGTGAGACGTCTTGGGCTGCTCAGGCAAAAACTGCCTCTCTTCGTGCTCGTCCTCCTGTTCCTCTTCTTCTTCTTCTTGTTGAATTACAACTTGAGCAGGTGGTCCACTCTTCCTTGGATGTGGTGGAGGTGGTGGGGAAGCACCAGCTGAAGCTACTAAAGAAGCCATTGCTCAGTGATCACAAAGGGTCTTTCTCTCACAATGATGAAAGTCAGAGTGAGGAAAGAAGGAGGGATTTTCATCATTTGGGAAAAACAAGAGTTCTCAACCAATCAAAAGTGTTCATTTTAGATTATATGACCTAGTCTTACATCATTAGGAAACCAAAAGTGAAATGAACCAATGAAAAGTGTTATTACCAAGTCACATGACTTGCTGTGTTTACGTTAAGCGCTTTGCAGGGCCTCCCTGTTTGCTTCCAGAAACCTGCGCTTTGGCACTCGCTTCGCGTACCAGTTCGCTAACGTAGCACGTCATATGACGTATCAAGCGACAACGTGGAACGTCATGCGGACGGGAGGCGTCACGATGTTGTTTTCTAACGCGGCACTTGCGGTAAAGAAACGTTTACCGGCTCGCGGTCTATTTCGCGGCATCAAGGTCAGCTAACGGGAAGCTTCCCGATTCGCGAAGCGGGAACGAAGAAAAAAAAATATTTAAAAAAAAAATTATTCATAAACATATAAAATATATTTTTGGATTTAAAGAAGAATACATTTTACAGCTACAGATATTAGCTGTTAAAAAACCAATGAAATTCACAGAAAAAACCATAGGTTATAGACCATATATAGTTAGGAATTAGCATTTACAAAACCTTGAAAATTCACTGAAAAAACCATAGGTTATAGACCATATATAGTTAGGAAATAGCATTTAGAAAACCTTATTTTACTCACACAAAACCATTGAAATTCCATATATAGTTAGTTGCACTAACTATATATCGCGCACCTGCAATCCACTGCTGATGATGTCACATATTACATCATTCATGACATGGTCAGTGACATCACTGATGACATCACTGATGACATCTCAAATGACATCACTGATGACATCACTGATGACAACATCCAGTGACTGTATGCTTCTGTAAAGTTAAAATATGTCTTACATATTGAAGAATGAGTGGATGTATAAGTGTCTGGATGAAGGATTTAGTAGGTGCATGACTGACTGTATAAGTGAGTGATTAAATGTGTCTCACTGAGTGCATGGGTTAGTGACTAAACTGTTTTAAATTGTGCATCATTGTGTCTGTTGTTTTGTAATCTGATGCATGTGTTGATCATTAGCTATATGACTAACTATATGGGTTATTGATTAGTTGCCCAAGTATTTGTATGGGAGACTGAGTGTGTGTGTGGGTGTCTGGGAGGTGTATGACTCTGTGCATAGATGTGTGAGCAGTTGATTCACTAGATGTATGGGTTCAAAAGTGCATGTGGAAACATCTGTATGGGCGGTTGACTGTGTGCATGAGTGTATTGGTGAGTGAATGGATATCTCAGTGCTACATGTCAAAGTAAGTACATATGTAAAACACAGTACATGTGATAGTTGACATATATAAATAACTGTGCATAAGAGCCAGTGAATGTGTGAGTGGCTGTATGGATTATTGTGAACTTGTATCAGGGATTGTATAACAGAGTAAATATGTGTTATTATATGTTCCAATAAGTAAGGTGTGTATAACTATATAGTTGAGGAAATCGAGGTGTGATTGATTCTTTGCAAGACTGACTAGGTGTGTGAGTAACTCCATGGATGAGTGACAGTCTGTGAGTGTCTGTTTACACTGAGTGTATCTAAGGTTATATTAGAGTCTGAAGAGGTTCATTGTATCATCACATGAATGATGTCATCAGTGATGTGATCAGTAATGTCAAATGAGATGTCATCAGTGATGTCATCAGTGATGTCATTTGAGATGTCATCAGTGATGTCATCAGTGATGTCACTGACCATGTCATGAATGATGTAATATGTGACATCATCAGCAGTGGATTGCAGGTGCGCGATATATAGTTAGTGCAACTAACTATATATGGAATTTCAATGGTTTTGTGTGAGTAAAATAAGGTTTTCTAAATGCTATTTCCTAACTATATATGGTCTATAACCTATGGTTTTTTCAGTGAATTTTCAAGGTTTTGTAAATCCTAATTCCTAACTATATATGGTCTATAACCTATGGTTTTTCTGTGAATATATATATATATAGATATATATATATATATATATATATATATATATATATATATTACCTACTGGCAGTCGCCAGTAGGTAGTTATAGTTAGGACCTAGTTTCCATAGGAAATCCGCAACATTCTATTTGGAATGACTTTTGCGCTGGTCAACGAATCTTCGGGAACTTCTCCAAGATAATGGCCTGCTCCGCACCGCTCCTTCCCTGAAAGTTTCGGGGTGATTCGTGAAGCGGGGGCCGAGAAAAAGTGGGGTACCAAAAAGTGTTTTCCCCATGCAATATTCCATAGGGTTCTTTAAGTGAGGCTACAGCCCGAACTGCTGAACGGAATTACACCAAATTTGGCAAAAAGGTAGAGTTCGGTTCGCAGATTACGCTTTTTGTTAAATGATGTAAATCCGTTCAGTCGTTCCTGAGAAAATCAAAAGTAAAATCATAGATATATCTAGAGATGAAGTACCGTACTCTGTACCATACTCTGTACCTTCCCGAGCACAAGCTTTATGCTAATTAGCTGTCAACACTCCAAACCAGGAAGTGTTGGCAGCCATTTTGTGGCACAAGAAAGCAGTGAAACAAACGTGCAAAACACGCAAAGGGGGCAGGGTAGAAACACCCTGACCCCCTAGGTCTGCTCAGGGGTTCCCACAAGAACCCCCCAAGGCCCCCCCCCAAATGTTTTTTTTTTAAATCGCGGGATACGCGTAGGTACGCGTATCCAGTGAAAAAATAAAAAACCTGGTCTGATTTTTTTTCTAATTAGCCCCCGGGGGGACCAAATCCCGGGGGCTTTATGAAAAAAAGGAGCCTCCAGTATGGGCCAGGGGGCTGCGTTGCAGAGAGGTGTAAAAAGGGGCGTGGCCTCATAACACCTCTCTGCAACGCAGCCCCCTGGCGCTCACTGGAGGTTCCTGGTGGGCTTGTTGGCCCCCAGGGAACCCCAGTATGCAAGGGGAATTAGTTCACCCTCTGCAAATGCGCCAGGGGGCTGCGTTGCAGAGAGGTGTAAAAAGAGGAGTGGCCTCATTATACCTCTCTGCAACGCAGCCCCCTGGCTCATACTGGAGGTTACTGGTGGGCTAATTGGCCCCCAGGGACCCCCAGTATGCAAGGGGAATTAGTTCTCCCTCTGCAAATGCGCCAGGGGGCTGCGTTGCAGAGAGGTGTAAAAAGGGGCGTGCCCTCTGAACACCTCTCTGCAACGCAGCTCCCTGGCGCATACTGGAGGTACCTGGTGGGCTAGTTGGCTCACAGGGGACCTCAGGATTGAAGAAGAATTAATTCCCCAACTTAAAACGCGCCACAGGGCGTGTTTGCACACATGTCACCTCAGGCCCCGCCCCCTTCCTTCACTATTGAGCGAAATATTTTTCTAAAATCAGCCAGACTACGAATTCCGATTTACTCACCTGTTATCACGAGAGACGTTAGTGCTGCATCTTTGAGACCAGTACAGACCCTGAAAAGTAAATGTAACCATACTTACAGTAACTTGAATTTCCTTCCATAGGCTAACATTGACTGGTTTCACTTGGAAATTCTTCTAAGTGTGGAGTTTTGGAACTTAAAAAAATTCCTCTAAAATCAGCCCAACTACGAATTCCGATTTACTCACCTGTTATCTGGAGAGACCTCAGTGCTGCATCTTTCAGCTCACTACTGTTCCTAAAAAGTACATTTAACTGTACTTACCAGTAACTTGAATTTCCTTCCATAGGATATCATTGCCTGCTATATAAAATATATTTCAATTAAAAATATATAAAATAAATAAAAATAAAAATTACAATTTCAATATTTTTAAAAACATTTTTTTCCCCAATTTATATTAAAAATATGTAATGTAATTTACAAAATAAAATATCTAAAAATAAATACTTTAAAACAATGTAGTATATTAGTATAAAAAAAATAACAATTAATACCTTTAAAAATTATCATTTACAAAACCTCTGAAATTCACTGAAAAAAACATAGGTTTCAGCCACGTTATAGTTAGGAATTAGCATTTAAAAAACCTTAGAAATTCACTGAAAAAAACATAGGTTTCACACATGTTATAGTTAACTGGACATTTCACTCATATAAAACCATTGAAATTCCCCCGTTATAGTTAGTTCAGCTAAATATAACTCAGGCGCCCGCAATGCACTGCTGATGACGTCACATATTACATCACTCATTACATGGTCAGTGACATCGCTCATGACATTTGTTCATCCATGCCGCTTTTGAATAAAAGGGTTTGTCAAACTCACCCTGGTGTAGTGCTGCTTTAAAGCTCGGAGCTTTTCTTGGATGATATCTATCTCTCTCTCTCTCTATATATATATATATATATATATATATATATATATATATATATATATATATATATATATATATATATATGGTGTGATCAAGGCTGTGGTGATGCAGCCCAAACGTGTCATGCTGACTGATATGGTGGAATAAAGCACTTTGAAAGCGAATCCAGCGCGTTTTGTGGTATGTACCTAACTATAACTGCTGTGAAACCTATGGTTTTTTCAGTGAATTTCAATGGTTTTTTAATAGCAAATTTTTATAGGTATAGAAAGTGAAACATTTAAAAACGAATTTTATATTGTATAAATATGTTAAATTTGTTAAAAAAAATTTAACCCCGGGGCGCTCCCGGGGCGCGTACCGGTGAAAGCACGGGTAAGCGCAATATTACGGCGCGCCCCGGGGCGCGTACCGGGAAGCGTCCCGGGAGCGCTATTCCCGCGAACGAAAACAACATCGTGACGTATCGCGTAGACGCGTGATGCGTCATATGACGCACAGCGTAAGCGCACCCGGAAGCACGCGTGCGCATACGATCGCGGAACGTCTCGACGCGCTTACGCTATGCACCCGCGGGCGCGCCCCGGAGCGCAACTACGGGCGCACCCCGGGGCGCGTAGCGTAAGCGCGTCGGGTCATGTGACCAGAAAATAACACTTTCTATTGGTGCAGAACAGTTTTGGTTTCCAAATGAGTAAAGCATCGGTCTTGTGATCTGAAAATAACACTTCTGATTGGTTCAGGACAGTTGTTTTTCCCAAATGAGTAAAGCCTAGGTCTTGTGACCTGAAAATAACACTTCTGATTGGTTGAGGACAGTTTTTTTCCCAAATGATGAAAAACCCCACCTTTCTTCCTTATTCTGACTTTGTCCTTTGACTGAGGAAGACATGTTTCATCTATACAGACAATTCTTTTGTACTTTGAAATGGCTACTGTAGCAGCAACAGCTGGAGCATCTGCACCACCACCACCATCACCACCATCACCAAGAGGACCACCACAACAATACATTGGTGGTGAAGAAGAGGAGGAGGAGGAAGAAGAGGAGGAGGAGGGGAAAAGATGGCTGCCTGAACAAAATACCCCATACAAGCCAAAAGAACACATTGTATGGAAGTTTTTTTCACTTCCAGAGGGTAAGAAAAAAGTTCATGCGGCCAAGGTAACTTGTCGAATCTGTGGCGCAGAACTCTCAAGGGGCAATCCAGACAAAAAATATTAATTTGGTAATAATACCATGATTCGACATATGACCCGGAAGCATCCTAACAACTATTCTCGTGCAGAGATCAGGGAACTGGCCAGTCACCTCCCCCAGTGTTCAAGGACCAGCTCCAAAAGAAAGTAACCCACTCAATCGGGACCAGAAACAACGGAGATGATGCCTTGTATTCAGCAACGATTTGCTGATTTTAGAATCACCTGTATTGCATGTGGCAAGCTCATCGCCTATGGTGAAAAGAGCATGAAGCTCGTCGTCCTTGCCGGTGGCAATCACAAATGCCCCAAAAAACAGTAATTTGTTCCGTTTTTTGTTTTTTGCTCCTGTTGAGCCATTTACAATTCCCTGTTTTTTTACTCCCCATAAAAAAATACTAAAAAAATATAAAACTGTTTTGAAAAGCCAAAAAAAAGTACAAAATGTTCAAAAAAACATTAAAAAAAATAAAACAACAAAAAGAAGAAAAAAACAGTTCTTTTTAGAACTACCTTTCATTTATAAAAATAAACCTATATTTTTAATGAATTTCTGTCAATTTTTTTTTCTTAGGGTACACGTACCGGGGCGCGCCCCCCAAAAAAATAGATTTTTTTTTTATGAAGGAGTTAGCATGAGGGAAGAACACAAAGAGAGTAATGTTAAGAGAAAGAGAGCTACAGGATGAACACAGAGGGATTGTTTACTACATAGTAAAAAACAGAGAAGGTGTAATAGGGTGAAAGTGAGAAAAGTAAAATGACTAAAGGAGCGAAAGAAGGGAAGAGAGAGGAAGAAGACTAAAGTAGAGATAGTGGGAGAATGTGAGTGGGTGTTGAAAGAAAAAGAAAGGACAGTAAAAAATTGAGAATGAAGGGTAGTGGCGTAACCGGGATAAATGAAGAACGGTGAGTGAGGGTAAGAAAAGACCAGTTAGTGTAAGTAAAGAGGGGTGAAAGAGAGGGAAAAATTGAATTAGGATAAGACATGGGGAGTGACAAAGAGAAAAAACAAAGAGAGTAAAGAAGACAGTGCCTGAATGGATTTGAGTGAAACAGCAAAGAAAGATAAGTAATACAGGGTGTGTGACTTATAGGGAGTCAGTGGCTGTAGGTCGGGGTGTGGGTGTGTAAGGTGTGTCTGTGGGTGTGGCTCTGTGGGGTGTTTTGGTGTGGGTGGAGTTGAGGGTGTGTGAAGTATGTGTGAGGAGTGTATGGGTGTGGGGTGTATATGTGTGCGATGTATGTGTGTGTATGGAATGTGTGTGTGTATGTGAAGAGTGTGTGTGGGGGGATTTTTTGTGTGTATGAGGTGTGTGCGTGGTATGTGTGTGGGGTGTATGTTAGAAGTGTGTGTATGTGTTGAGAGGGGGGTGAGGTGTGTGTGTAGGAGTAAGATAAATAATTAAGAAAAACAAAATGAGTGAAGAAGCAAAGGAAGGGAACAGAGGGTAAGTGAAGTAAAGAATAGGGATTGAAAGAAGTTGAATATGAGAGGGGAAATAGGGAAATTGGAGTAAACATGGAGAATAAGAATAGGTGAGGGAAGCAGAATAAAGACACAGGAGTGAGGTTGGTTGAGAAAATATTAGTAAGCTTAAAGCAAAGGTTGATGACAAACTACATTTTTTTAGTCATACTTACCATATAATTAATGAAACTTTAATTATTTCTTTTTACTGCACTTTGTATCTGTGAAAGAGAGAAGAAAAAATAAGTTAAAATTAGTAAAATGTGTATTTTAAATTAAAATATGCAAATGAAGAGGTTAAAAATCATAACAGTGTATCTAGAAATAAAGTAAGAGTGAAGGACACAGAAAGGGAAATAAAGTAAGGTAGAAGGATAAAAAGAGAAAAAAAGAAATAGAATGAGAGCAAATTACTAAAAGTAAGGCATATAGATTCACTGACAGAGAGGAAGAGAAGAACAGAGAAATGAACTGAAGGTAAGAAAGATACTAAAACAATGTGACTTAGCAAAACTAAATCAGGAAACAGTAGTAAGTAAAAAGATAATGACTGAGACGGAAAAGATAAACACAAGTGAACATAACACAAAGAGAGTGAGGCACTGAGGACATAGAAGGAGTGAACGAAAAATAGAGAGAAAAGGTCAAAAGTAAGGAGCAAAGAAAGATAAGCGAGGGAGAGTGGGTGATTTATAGTGATAGAGTGCGATAATACTGCTGAGTGAGTAAACAGGAATTACTAAAAGAGCAAAGAAGGAAAATACGGAAAAGGGAAGTAAAGCAGAGAGACTGAAAACTGAAAACTTATGCAAGGGAGAGAGGGGATGCAGACAGTTGAAATGAGAATGAGGGCTTGTCAAAGAAGTGGAGTAAAGGAACGGGGGTTACAGAGAGTGAGAGAAAGACATTATAAGTGAGTAAAAAGAGCTGAAAGAGGATGGAAAAAGGAAAGTGAGTGTCAGAGAATGGGAATACAATTTAATTTACACAATCCAAAGTATAGAATAACTTGTACAACATGTTACATAGTTTATTTTTGCTGTTCTCAGAATATATTGAATTTCACTTAAAACAGTGTGTTCAAATTACTCATCATATGACAGCGGGAAAAAAAACACAATCTAAAAGATTGTGTTTTTAAAAAAACCTTAGATACTGACAAATGACAAATGTACACTAATCTTTGATTGACTTACTTTTCCTTGAGGCCAAATAGTATATCATAGAGGTCCTTTTCTCGTTGCAAAGTACTTTGCTGTTCAGTAAAAAATCCATTTCATCGACTTTCTAGAAGAAAAGCTCCAAGAACATCTGAAATATTTTCATTATTTTCATATACCGCTTTTTTCAGTCATGACTCTTTACTCATTCCTGTACCTTTCCTTTTGGCCAAATAGTGTCAGATGTATGAGTATATTTTCAAATTAATTAAAAGAAACTCTGAAATGACCTTTTTTCCGACGTTCTGAAAGAAAGGCTCTACAACATTTTCACAATATTTAAGTATTTGTAAAACCATCTCTGACTCACTCATGTTCATCATTTTGTATAATACTAATATCACTTACTATGAGATCCACTTACAGTACCTATATGACAAGTCAATTTTTTATATTACCTGGATCACTTTTACTCAGAATATATTTTTAAACAGCAAAATAACTTTTATTAACTGCTCCCGTCTTCATAGGCCAATTACCTTTACCTAAATTTTGGTTCTAAAAACACTAGGTATGAATTTTTTAAGCCAAAAGGCAAACGTTGTTTGAAAGTCAAATGAGTGTCGTTACATTGTGTGCAACATTTACAACTTTTTAACACCTTCAATGCTATGGAGATTTTTCTCCTGTGCTGAATATCGTTTTTCCCATTGTTCATGACAAGGTCAGCTCGTCATTAGCACAGGTCCAGTGTACTGCATGACGAGCTGACCTTGTCATTAGCATAGAAGGGGTTAAATAGCATGTGTAATGCCCTGATGTTGTAGAAGGACCTTCATGAAAAATAATAGCTGCAGTTGCAAAGGTTCTTCCTGATATCGATAACTGTGCAGCCACAAAATTTTTAATAGAAGTTGTCAATTTAGTTCCATCAGGTCTACATCGTTGGAACATTAAAATGACATACTGACCATAATTTTGTAGAAATAATGTGGACAGCATTGTAGACTTACATTGGGTACACACCATATTGTGATCAGCTGCTTTAACTAGATTATTAAAAGGCACTGATTTGCAGTCTGGTAAAGTCAAATATATAAATCTTTCAGTGTCTATTCTAGTAGTACTAGATAAAGTACAGTTGTCGCAGTCATGCTGCCATTGATAAGAAAGGCTAAAAAGATTTTTTATATCTACACCTTCATCTTCCAATACATCAAACATATACATTAAAAATTCCTGACAATCCTGCTGAATATTCTGTGAAAATTGATTTTGACCAGTACATATGTCTAGAAGATTTAGAATTTCTGAAACACTTTCTATTTTTGCTCTATCACTGGTACATTTGTCAAACACGGAATTCAACAAACAACAAAATCTTTGATCCCGATTTTCAACAATCTGTTCTTGTATATTTTGAAGAAAAAAAACAACATTAACCACTACATTAGCATAGCAGTTGACACCAGACCTGTTTTCAAACTGAAATCCAACAACATCTTCAACAGAATCCTTTTTCCTTCTGCTTACAATTACAGTTTCGTCTACTTTTTGTCTTTTTGCTACTACCTCACTGCAATTACTCTCATTTCTTCTTTTTCGGCCTACCACACGTTTTTCAATCAGAGGATATTGAGGCAAATGTGGAGCATACTCTCTTCTTAACCTATTGTATTCTTTAACACAATGTAGATCTGCACAAATCTTTGTTTCATCACACTCAATCAAGTACAATCCTGATAAAGTTCTGACTCGTGATAATGCCACATATGCCATACCCTCTTTAAACACAGAACTTCCAATGTTCACCAAAGCGCTATCTACACTTAAACCTTGAGACTTATGAATAGTCACCGCATATGCCAAACAAATAGGAAACTGTTTTCGGCGAACATATAAGTCTTTCACGAGCAAAAATCTAGCTGAACAACGACAAATTTGTTCTATTTCATCAATGCCATCAAATTTAATTTTTAAATTTTCAATTCCATCTCTATTTTTGTAATTCGCAAAACCAACAACATGACCCATTGCTCCATTTACCAGACCTCTTTCAACATTTAAATTCCTTCTAAAAATGATACGACAATTTAAACACACATTCAGAGTCTTTTCAAAACCAGCAGTTTTAGATATAGTCTTCTCTAATGAATCCAATTTTGATTTCAAATTTTCAGACAAAATAATTGTTGCTCCCATATGCTCTATTTTATCTGTAGCTTCTAGTTTCACTATCTCTTCATTTTCTAACTTTAACATTTTGTTGTTGACCATGGAACATTCTTTCAGAGTTGGCATCAAACATATGCCAGATTTCTTCTCGTTAATTTTCTTAAAAATATTCTCTGGAAGAATGTTTTCATTTGGGTACAAATTTGAAATTAATCGTCCATGTAAAGCTTCTTTCCCTTGCTGACTTACTTTTACGATTCTTACGTCTTGTAAAATATTTTTATAATCTTCATCTTTTGCCTGCCGCATATTTTGAAGCAGTTCAGCATATTTGAAGTTTAACCATATATTAACGTTTTCAATGCCTCCTAGGCACTTCCTGGTATCTTCATGTGTGAGCATTTTGAACACAGGTTGTCCTTTCACTGGAGTCAACTGCAGTAGATCTCCAAAAAACAATAATGTGTTTTCCTCCAAATAAGACATCATAGTCTGTTCTAAGAATTTCTTGCATTCTCAAATGCACAAAAGCAAGCATTATATTTGACACCATACTTACTTCACCAATGATAAGAAGTTTCATTTTCTTCAGGACTCTCGAACCTTCGGAACACGCATCTCCAGATAGCTTGTGATATTGCAATTTGTTATCATGCTCCACTGGCAGCATCAGTAAACAATGTAAAGTAATCCCTTTAATGTTATGTGCAGCCAGCCCAGTTGGAGCGGTAACAACACAAGACAGCAGTGATTCAGTCCTTTTCTGCAGATAAGTTGCAATTGCTTTAATCAGAAAACTTTCTCCAGTTCCCGCTTCTCCACTCACGTACAGTTGGACAGGCTTAAATGATGTACATGAGCACTCTTTTTTCTCATGACTGAATCCATGTTCAATCTGTTCTGTGACTTCGTCATATATCTGTTTCTGCTCAAGGTTTAGTTGTTTCACCAAATCTTCTAAGTTAACTACATCATCTTGAGCTTGTTCCATAGCTCTTTCCACCTCATCCATGGCAGTGGCAGCTTCATTTTGTATAATTGGTCCTCCAAGTGGATCCTGACTCAATGAAGCAGAACTCTGACTGTCTTGAGAACTGTCTCTAGCAATCTCTGCAGCAATTGTGGCTTCTTGCTCTATTTCTTCGTTCAACATTTGCAGATAATTTGGAAAAACAGAGCATTCTATGGTATCCTTGATTGCATTAAAAGAATCTTCGTAACACAGAAAATCTCCAAGTAGTTCCTCTTCTGTACGCCATGCTTAAAGAGTTGCAAAAGAGCCAAATAGTAAAATTCTCTTTTGTCTGGATTTTCACAACTCAATTTTCGATGATTAATCAAATGAGCTTTTCTCTGTTTCACTAGACATCCTTCACATCCAATGACAGCATATATTCCATTATTGATATCTTCTCTGATGTTCCCTTTATAAATATATCTTTGCAGAACTACATAGAGACAAGCGTTCTCAAGATAAGGACTTCTATTTGGATAGTATGTATCCAACATGTTTGTCTTCAAAATATCTGTACTTTCTGGTTCTTTCTCCGCCAAATACTCTATTTCCTGTACAGATTTCAAAACTCGGTTTCGTGTTGCAGCAAGACCTAGAATCACCCAAATGATGGTTCTAGATTTGGCATAGAGACTTGCTGATGACAATCGATCAGAACATTCATATGCTCCAATTTCTCGATGCGACAACATCTTCAGACTGTAACTGTATCATTTCTTGCTTAGACTCTTTTCATGTGAAATGTCCTCCCACATTTCCTTCAGTTCTGTCCTTTCTTTTTTTGTGATGTAAGACGTCACATATCGAGCCACAGCAATAGAGTTGTCAGCAACGAATTGAATATCCATGTTAGCATTCCACATGGACAAAATCACTGGGTTGTAATCGTTGATGTACTTGGACTCTTCGTTTCTTTTTAAATTGTATGTATTTTTTGGTGATCTCCTCGTCACAGTATGTCGCAGAGAAGACATCAAATTATTTACTCTTCCTTTAGAAATCACTGGTCGTGGAAAGCTGAAACGACATTTTGTGTAGAACTTGTCCTTGTTTCTGAATTTTCGACGACAGTACTTTCCACAACGATGGGATTGAAAGCGTAAAACTTGTTGCCTTAAACTATTTTCTTCGGTAGTTTTCGCAACAGCACATGTTGAATACTCTTCAATGAAGCTCATCGCTGTCTCATCCGAATCTGTTCCAAATTTGGGTGCATCTTTAATCCACAACAACATATGTATGTGAGGAGCACCTCTCGCTTGATACTCCTTTCTCCAAAAGAAATCCAAAACCTCTCCAAGGGGAGGATTTTTTTTGTTGGTAATAAAAGACATCATAGCTTCAAATCTATGATTGAAATATCTGCATACATTCACTGGATCCAAAGAACACAGTTCTCCAGGTGTTTTGAATTCTATATTTTGTATATTTGCATTTGCCTTTCGTAGAAATTGAAGTAAGTCGTCCCATGCATACTCGGCACAGCTAAGAGCGAGGAACCATGTAGGAGTTCCTAAGTTTCTTAGCATACATTTCAATTCCCCATGACAACGGTACCAATACTCATTTGTACCACGCTGACATGCCATGAGATTGATTAAATGAGATTCCAAAATATTATCTTGAGGATTCACTTTCTCCATAAAGTCCCTCGCCGAAACATTTTGCAGATGTGCTCCACTTTTCAGTATATAGTTTACTGCATAAGAAAGCCCAGACAAGTCACTTTCATACAGTAAATGAAACAAATAGGGAATGCATTGACGAAACCTTGGATCTTCAGCATATAATCTTACAGTTTGATATTCAGATGCAGGAATTTGAAGTGGTCGATCGTCATATCGTCCACCTCGACCTGTTGGAAATAGCTGTGGAAAACAACGAGCTTCCAAACTTTCTTCCCATACACTAATGGGACTTCCTTTTGCTGCTTTCATTTGAAACAATTCAATTGCATTCCCCATTACTTCTTTGGAATGCAAAGGATGAACAGTATAATGTTCATATATTTCTTTACTTCTAGACACATCAACTTTTTCAATTTGGCCGCCTGAACAATCACTGTCTTCATCTGCAGCTGTTTCCTCTGCTGCAACACATACATCTTTGTAATACTCATTGTTTTTGACTAAATACAACGTTGCCTTTTTGACTTTCCTAACATCCACTAAATCTTGCCAGATTTTCTTACTCTTTGTCGGAACCCCATTAACTAGAATAACTAAAGGTTCCTCTTCTACTTGTTCTATACCAATTGTATCAATATTTTTTTTACATCTAGAGGCAAATAAACAACTTTTCCCTTTAATCCTCTCTGCAAATCTGTAGGAGGCAATTTCCCTATCTTAGGCTCCATGCGAACAATTGCCTGAAAAGGATGGACACATTGAATCAAAATAGACTCATATGTATTTAAATCCATCAATTCACGGGGAATGTCTACCAACTCCAGATTATTATGAACAGCTCTAGCAGGCATTCTGTTTTGATTTAATTTATCATAACAATATTTACAAATACGCTGATCAGAACTCAAATCAAAACAATTCTCCACCCACAAATAAGTTGCAAAATCCTTCCACTCATAATTATTCATCTTTTCACTTTTTACGTATAAATCAACTAATCTAGTTTGATGTTTATAATGACTTTGTCGACAACACACACAAGTAAAATTCGGCCTTTCACTTGATTTCACCTTGAACCTGGTAATTTCCTGCTCAAACTTTTCTGTACTTGAAATCTGTACATTGTCTTCCACATTACCTTGAATTGCTGTGTCAATTTCTACACTGTCCTCTTTTTCACCAAAATAACAAATCTCAATTTCTTCACAAATCTTCTTCACATCTAATTCAGTTCCATGCAAAAGAGCACTGTTTAATTGTTTAAGCTTAAGTGCTGGACTTTTTGCATAATACAACATTCTCACTAATTTCCTCATTTTGGTATGATGCACTGCTAACATCCTAAAATGATGAAAAACACTCTGACAGACTTTTCTAGAAAGACAAGCCAATGAATGGCCTTGCAAACCTGTGTTTTCTCTCACTCTGCAAGGATCTAAGTCTTGCAACAACTTCACTTTCTGCTTTAGACTTTTCTTACTATATGTACGTAAGAAATTACAAAACAAATCAATTGATGCCTGTCGCACACTACAAATACGACTACACTTCCAAGTGTACACTGGACCCTTAGTACGTCTCCCTAAAACTTCATCAGTTAACACCTCTTCTGGTTCTCTAGGCACAAGTTTCTCTTTTTCAATCGGACAACCGTCTTTCACTTCATACGCTCGACCACTGGTGTCAACTGCATGCACTAAATCATTCTCCTGGAAGTAACTCTCCTCATTAAAAAATGGCTCACAACTTGAACTGTGCATCCATTCTCCTGAAAAAACTTTACAAAAATTAGTCCGATTAATTACTCTTTTCCATCTACTGTTTGATTTGAAAACATCAATTGTCTTGTTAAGTGTCCTAATTCTATTGATTATTAAAATAAATAATTTTTTCTTAACTTCAAAAGCCTGATCAACAATCTTCTCTACACTTTTCTTTTTCTTATAAAAAGCAGCTCTCTGTTTACCTTTCCTAATATTTTTTAACAAATTTAAAACCACCCTATTGCGAAACATTCGTTTACGAATGTCTCTAAACTGATTCTGCCTTCTATTCCTATACATATTATTCTCTCCTGCTCCAGTTGTAGGATTCTTTGAGGTTCTCTCCTTCCTTTTCAAATTTACTCTCTCATTCTCTTTTTCTACATGTTGTCCAACAATTTTTTTTGAAGTACATATGTTGCGTATGAAAGACTTAGTTGTCTTACCAGGAGCTTGGTTCCTGTTTTTTGAAGTATTTGTTGTGGAAGAGTGCTGTAATTCCGTTGTTGTTTTTGTTTTTTGGCGGTTTTCTTCTCCTTTCCCTTGAGGGCATGTTTGCTTACTCTTGAAATCTTGATTTCAATCTGTGTTAAACAAAAAAATAGCACATTATAGACCACTATTACCAAACAACAAAGCAATGACAAAAAGCAAACAATCTATTCAGTGTTATAGATCAGGTGAGGATTCTCCAGGGGTGCACAAAAGGTGAGGCCTGTATTGAAGAGTATAGTGGAAGACAGCTCTGTCCACAGGTACAAAGAAGATGAGACCTGTGTCTAAGAGTCC
Organism: Lissotriton helveticus; assembly: GCF_964261635.1. Taxonomy (NCBI): domain Eukaryota; kingdom Metazoa; phylum Chordata; class Amphibia; order Caudata; family Salamandridae; genus Lissotriton; species Lissotriton helveticus. The sequence continues at coordinate 1,545,587,907 of NC_136067.1, read as the reverse complement.
AGTAGGGGATAGACTTCATGAAGTCTAGTCCACTGCACTATTATACACAGGCTTCACCACCTATGCTTCCCAGGAAAGGCCTCTCTCCCACTACAGTCTTGATCATAAACCTCACCTCCTCTGTCCCTCTGGACATGTCTCACCTCATCTGCACAATCTACTTCCTAATCTCAGGTAACACAGGTGACATAATTGTGAAAAGGTCAAATTTTTTTAATGTAATCATGCCCACACTTTTTATTTTTTCTCAAAAATGTAAAAGCTATTAATTTGCACCAAAATCGATTTTTCAATAACATTTTAGAAACACAGTGCAGGTCCTACTATTTAAACTTTCTCAAAAATGTAAAACTCATTAATTTGCAGCAAAAATATTTTAGTAGTGTAATGAAAAGCTTATACATATGACCTTTTCATTGTTTTTCAAATGTTATTCTAAAAACAAATTATAAGGCCTAAGCAGGAATACTCATGTGATGAAGCCTGTCCAGGGGAGCACAAAACGTGAGGCTTGTGTCCAAGAGTGCAGTGGACAGGACTAAACTGGAGTAGTGTGTAAGAAAAAGATGAGCCTTATTTATAAACACCTGCGTCAGTTTTGCGCTACTGATGCGTCATTTTTTGTGACGCATTGGCGGCATAAAACATGTGCCTTGTTGCACCATATTTAAAAAGTGACGCATGTAGGTAGATGCGTCATTTTTTAAACCTCTGCGCCACATTATACCTCTGTCAAGTATAATGTACACAGAGGGGTCATTTCTCCGCAAAAAGCCTCGTAATAATGACGCAGTGAAATCTATGAGATTTCACTGCGTCACTTTTAGGACACTGTTACGTCAAAATCTTGCACCTGCCTCACAGCAGGGATAAGACTGAGGCAAACGCTTTCACATGGGGCTTTCCCCATTTGATAGGATTCTGACACCTAAGCAGGAGTGCAGATGAGATGAAGACTGTCCAGGGGAGCACAAAACGTGAGGCTTGTGTCCAAGAGTGCAGTGGACAGGACTAAACTGGAGGAGTGTGCAAGAAAAAGATGAGCCTCATTTATAAAGCCCTGCGTCAGTTTTGCGCTACTGATGCGTCACTTTTTGTGACGCATTGGCGGCATAAAACATGTGCCTTGTTGCGCCATATTTAAAAAGTGACGCATCTACCTACATGCGTCACTTTTTAAACCTCTGCGCCACATTATACCTCTGTCAAGTATAATGTACACAGAGGGGTCATTTCTCCGCAAAAAGCCTCGTAATAATGACGCAGTGAAATCTATGAGATTTCACTGCGTCACTTTTAGGACACTGTTACGTCAAAATCTTGCACCTGCCTCACAGCAGGGATAAGACTGAGGCAAACGCTTTCACATGGGGCTTTCCCCATTTGATAGGATTCTGACACCTAAGCAGGAGTGCAGATGAGATGAAGACTGTCCAGGGGAGCACAAAACGTGAGGCTTGTGTCCAAGAGTGCAGTGGACAGGACTAAACTGGAGGAGTGTGCAAGAAAAAGATGAGCCTTATTTATAAAGCCCTGCGTCAGTTTTGCGCTACTGATGCGTCACTTTTTGTGACGCATTGGCGGCATAAAACATGTGCCTTGTTGCGCCATATTTAAAAAGTGACGCATGTAGGTAGATGCGTCATTTTTTAAACCTCTGCGCCACATTATACCTCTTTCAAGTGTAATGTATACAGAGGGGTCATTTCTCCGCAAAAAGCCTCGTAATAATGACGCAGTGAAATCTATGAGATTTCACTGCGTCACTTTTAGGACACTGTTACGTCAAAATCTTGCACCTGCCTGACAGCAGGGATAAGACTGAGGCAAACGCTTTCACATGGAGCTTTCCCCATGTGATAGGATTCTGACACCTAAGCAGGAGTGCAGATGAGATGAAGACTGTCCAGGAGAGCACAAAAGGTGAGGCTTGTGTCCAAGAGTGCAGTGGACAGGACTAAACTGGAGTAGTGTGCAAAAAAAAAAGAACCTCATTTATGAGGCCCTGAGTCAGTTTTGAACTGCTGATGCGTCACTTTTTGTGACACATCGGCGGCATAAAACATGTACCTTTTTGCGCCATATTTAAAAAGTGACGCATGTAGGTAGATGCGTCATTTTTTAAACCTCTGCGCCACATTATACGTCTGTCAGGTGTAATGTACACAGAGGGGTAATTTCTCCGCAAAAAGCCTCGTAATAGTGACGCAGTGAAATCTATGAGATTTCACTGCGTCACTTTTAGGACACTGTTACATCAAAATCTTGCACCTGCCTCACAGCAGGCATAAGACTGAGGCAAACGCTTTCACATGCAGCTTTCCCCAATGTGAAAGGATGCATTGCTGGAGTACAAGCATTCCATTTCATTACTGAAAACTCACTATTTTACAAAATACATTTCCTCTCTCTTGCAAACAATGCTACCAAACATTACCCCAAAAAATTTTTTGTAGGTAGATGCGTCATTTTTTAAACCTCTGCACCACATTATACGTCTGTCAGGTGTAATGTACACAGAGGGGTCATTTCTCCGCAAAAAGCCTCATAATAGTGACGCAGTGAAATCTATGAGATTTCACTGCGTCACTTTTAGGACACTGTTACATCAAAATCTTGCACCTGCCTCACAGCAGGCATAAGACTGAGGCAAACGCTTTCACATAGGGCTTTCCCCATGTGATAGGATTCTGACACCTAAGCAGGAGTACAGATGAGATGAAGCCTGTCCAGGGGAGCACAAAAGGTGAGGCTTGTGTCCAAGAGTGCAATGGACAGGACTAAACTGGAGTAGTGTGCAAAAAAAGATGAACCTCATTTATGAGGCCCTGCCTCAGTTTTGCACTGCTAATGCGTCACTTTTTGTGACGCATCGGCGGCATAAAACATGTACCTTTTTGCGCCATATTTAAAAAGTGACGCATGTAGGTAGATGCGTCACTTTTTAAATCTCTGCGCCACATTATACTTCTGTCAGGTGTAATGTATGTATTGTATATATGTAATGTACACAGAGGGGGCATTCCCCCGCAAAAAGCCTCATAATAGTGACACAGTAAAATCTATGAGATTTCACTGCATCACTTTTAGGACACTGTTACGTCAAAATCTTGCGCCTGCCTTACAGCAAGCGTAAGACTGAGGCAAACGCTTTCACATGCAGCTTTCCCCATGTGAAAGGATGCATTGCTGGAGTACAAGCATTCCATTTCATTACTGAAAACTCACTATTTTACAAAATACATTTCCTCTCTCTGGCAAACAATGCTACCAAGCATTAACAAAAAAATAACACAAACCAACAGCAAACAAGCTCAGTGTGCTTCCTAATCGTTTTCCAATTACCATTTTATGAACAGAACACAGGTCCTATGTACAAGCATTCATTTTCACTACTAAAAGCCATTAATTTACCCTAAAATCGTTTTTTATTTAATATTTTATGAACAGAGCACAGATCCTATTTACAAGCATTCATTTTCACTACTAAAACCCATTGTTTTGCACTAAAATCGTTTTTCAATCAACATTTTAGAAACACTGCACAGATCCTATATACAAGCATTCATTTTCACTACTCAAACCCATTGATTTGCACTAAAATCGTTTTTCAATTACCATTTTAAGAACAGAACACAGGTCCTATGTACAAGCATTCATTTTCACTACTGAAAGCCATTAATTTGCCCTAAAATCTTTTTTTATTTAATATTTTATGAACAGAGGACAGATCCTATTTACAAGCATTCATTTACACTACTAAAACCCATTGTTTTGCACTAAAATCGTTTTTCAATTAACATTTTAGAAACACTGCACAGATCCTATATACAAGCATTCATTTTCACTACTCAAACCCATTGATTTGCACTAAAATCGTTTTTCAATTACCATTTTAGGAACAGAACACAGGTTCTATGTACAAGCATTCATTTTCACTACTGAAAGCCATTAATTTGCCCTAAAATCGTTTTTATTTAATATTTTATGAACAGAGGACAGATCCTATTTACAAGCATTCATTTTCACTACTAAAACCCATTGTTTTGCACTAAAATCGTTTTTCAATTAACATTTTAGAAACACTGCACAGATCCTATATACAAGCATTCATTTTCACTACTGAAACCCATGGATTTGCCCTAAAATTAATTTTTAAAATAACATTTTAGATACTAAGTGCAAGTCCTATGTACAACCATTCAACTTCACTACTGAAACATCACTATTTCACAAAATAAAAATCCTCTATTTTGCAAATATAGAAACCATGCATTTTTTAAAAGCATCACACAAACCAAAAGCAAAGAAAATCAATGTGCTTCTGAATCTAAACTCTCTATCTAAATGAATCATAACTCACCTTTACAAATGCTTTGAGAGATTCAGAACATTGTCAGATACACACACCAATATTTCTATAGCAGAGCAAAAGGTATGTTCTCCAGGCACTGCAACCATTAATGGCACAGAAAATCTCTAAATCTACCCACATATTGCTCATGGTAACCAATCAAAACTCTTCCCTCTGTATTTTCAAACCAACACCCTTCCCTCCCTCAGCCCTTTCTACCTGTTACCATAGCAACTCCCTCCTCACTGAGCTCTCAGGTTTAAAAGTTTATTCTACAATGTTGCAAATCACCTCAGCAAGGATGTTTGACCTGCGAATACACCAGCTTATCTGGTGCAATGTTTCTTTAAATTACTTTTTTTAACCATTCAAATTACTTCTTACACAGAACACAACCATGCACCCTAACTTACAGTTTTCAACTATCTCAATCTACCAACCATTGCTTGTGATTCAAGAGCACTGAAACTCCACAGGTTTTTTTTGCAAACTCCTACTGTTCCAACTGCCATTTTATTCCTACACTTCATCTGACTGCACCAGAACCTCCTCTACCATGTATTCTGTCTGGATTATTGGACATAGCTGTATCCACTGGGCTCAAAGGTATGCAGCTACCAGAAATTTTCACAACCTTGATTTACCAAATGTGAACATTAAATGGATTGGCCAGAGAGGATTGAGAAGTCACCAATTGATACCATTGGTGAAAACCTTTTTGCATTTGCCACACCCTAACCTCATAATTCTGCACTGTGGTGGAAATGACTTAGGCACTTTGACTGGGGTAGGTCTGGAAATGCTTTTAAAGGACACCTTTGAACAATTGATGGCACTTTTTCCTCAAACTGCCTTGGTATTTTCCAATATATGCCAAAGACAGAAATGGAACTGGTCCAACCAATTTTGTCCACAATTTGAGAAAGCACGGAAACATGTGAATAAATCTGTTTCTGCTTACATGAGAGACTATGGAATGGGTTCAATATACAACAACAACTTGTGTTACAACATGCAAGATATCTACAGAGGAGATGGTGTGCACTTCTCAGATAAGGGGAATAGAATATTCCTCCTGAATTTAAGACTGTGCATTGGTACCTACTGGTAGGTACCTAAATCAGCCACAGAACCCAAAAGCCCTTCTCAGGGTTACCCTATCTCTGATCACTCCAAATGATGATCTTTTTCTAACTTTTTCACTATTTTTCACCAAAGTACGCTCCCCGGTACGCTTCCCGGTGCGCGTACCGGGCGCTCCCCCCGCGAAAAATAATTCATTTTTTTTGTTCGCCTCTATGGGCCTCCTAAGACCCCCTCAGAAAACCTAGAGGGTCAGCGAGTGCCTAGGATGCCCCCTTATACCAATTCCCAACGTTGTTTGTCCTCCATTTTCTATCTCAAATCTACCGAAACACAAAATGGAGGACTCCCGTAGCGCTGCCGGTACGCGTACCGGGGCGCGCTCCCAAAAAATTTTAAAAGTTAATTTACATAAAAACCACCGGAGACACTTTCACCAAATATAGAATAGGCCATACTACATACTAGTTCCCACCATTTTCCTAAATTTGGTGGAATTCCATTGAGCCATTTAGCCTGTAGACCTCTCTAAATATCCTGAGGTGAATTACTCGACAAAAACACATCTGAAGTGTTAGAATTTACAACCAATTAAAATGTTACTTTCATTTTCTACTATTATTTCATGACATTTGATTGGTTATGTACATGAATATATATAAACAAAGAGAGGGAAACACAGCCATTTTGACTACTACCTCCTGAAGTACATTTCAAAAGCATTTCCACTGAGAACTTAAACTTCTTTTTGAAAGGTAAGATGTTATTTTGAAAACTGAAGTATGTTGTGCACTTTAAGTTAATTTGGAAAACATTTTCTGATAGTTATATACTATCCCTCTGTGATAGTTATAGATTGAGATACGCTTCTCTGTTATAGTTATGGATGGAGTTAGGCTTGTCTTGTATAATTATGAATTTACTTAGGCTTCATGATATACACTTTTTTATATTTCTACTTCCAGCCTGATACCATACACTGCCCAAAGATAACTTCACTGTTAAAAAATCAAAAATACCTGTATGAACTTAAACCCAACAGTGCCCTATCTCTACTGATATATTTATTTTTTATGCAAATTACAGCAAGAAAATGGAAGGAGAGAAAAATATTTCCTTTGAAATTGTACTGGAGAGCAACAATGAACAAGTTATTGAACCCAATGAAGACTTAGGGGTCCATTATGATGACGGGCGGACTTAGTCCGCCCGCCATCACATCGGGACTCGGGACCGCCCGCCTTAAGGGCGGGGGTCCCGATCAGGGCATTAGGATGCGCCCGCCACACAGGCGGGCGCATCCTGTATGGGTGCAATTGCGGCGGGCGGAGCAGAAATCTCCGCCCGCTGCCATGTGTAAAGTGCACGTTTTGCGTTTCAAAGTGCAACATGACAGGCAACTTGCGGTGCCTGCCATGTTGCACTTTGAAATGCGGGGGGGTACCATAGGTACCCCCCATGTGCAACCCGTCAAGCCACGGACTCCCAGGGGGCCCGCAACGGGCCCCTGCAGGGAGTCTCCGCATGCCTTTCCGTGGCGGCATTGCTGCCACGGAAATGCAGTGGTGAAAGCCAATTGTAATATGGCGGGCGGTGTCTAACAGACACCGCCACCATGTTACAGGTTTTACGCCCCGGCCGCTAGGCGACCGGGGCGGACAACAGGCGGGCGGTGTTTCGCACCGCCACGGTCCCCTCCGCCATCCTAATATGGCGGAGGGGAATTGTGCTGATGATGTCGGGCGGATTTCCTCCGCCAGGCTGGCGGTAGCCACCGCCACCCTGGTGGAGGAAATGCGCCCGTCATCATAATGGACCCCTTAGAATTCATGGATCAATCACGGGACTATGAATTAGTTCAATGTGTGGAAGCGGTAGATTTGCTAATTCAAAATGAGGACATTTCCGACAATCTGTTAATTGAAGTAATGTTAAATTTGGAAAAAGAATCTGAAAAATAAATTTATATTTAATAATTCTAAACTTGTTTCAGACATTATTCATTTTTATATGTAATTCATAAACTAGTACCAAATTGATTATAATGTAAAGTCAGATTTATAGTATACTGTGCAACTTTTTTATGTTACATAGTAATTTTGCTCATAGATACTTCCTTTCTCCCAATATATTATCTCCAATGTCTATTTAACATCTCTTTTTCATCTCATGCCTCCATGTTGTTTCTGCTTTCCTGACAGACTATGATGTGGATTCCATATAGCACAATAACTTCTGTAACAACATGCAAGATATCTACAGAGGAAACGGTGTACATTAATTTTAAGACTCAGCATTGGTACCTACATGTTGGTACTTAAAACACCCAAACAACACAACAACTCTATGCAGAGCTACCCTACCTCTAATCACTTTAAATTATTATTTTCCTGTTTCACTGGGTTTTCCCATTATACGCTCCCCGGTACGCTCCCCGGTGCGCATACCGGGCGCTCCCCCCGCGAAAACCGAAAAAAATTAAAAACATTTTTTTACCCGAGGGACCCTTTTATGGCCCCCACATCAAACCTAGGGGTCAGGGGGGTCTACCCTGCCCCCTTTTGGTTATTTCCCCCTTTGTTTTTACCACCTCTTGTGTCTCGATCCTACCGAGACACAAGATGGCGGCCGCTCCGGACTGTTTCGAATGTTTACAGACACCCGAGAGCCAATCAGCTTTCCGTGCGCAAGTCGCGTGGCGCGCCCGGAGCGCTCCCCGGTGCGCGTACCGGGGCGCAGCTATAGATATATAAATTTTTTTGAACCTAAATTACTCTAAATCCTCTGGAGCACATATCTTGAGACATAGCAAAGGCACATCGGGCTACCAGTCCCTACAATTTTGTCAAGTTTGGTGAAAATCCATTCAGCCATTCGAGCTAAAAGTGCGACCGACCGCCCTATGGAAATTAACATGGGGAAAACACGTTTTGGGACCCCCCTTTTATCTCGGCCCCCGCTTGACGAATCCCCCCCAAACTTTCAGGGAAGGACCGGAGCGCCGCGAGGCAAAGTTGAGGAAAATTTCAGGCAGATTCCTCAACCGGCGCCAAAGTTATTCCCAATAGAATGTTGCGATTTCCCTATGGAAATCCATCCTAACTATAACTACCTACTGGCGACCGCCAGTAGGTAATATATATATATATATATATATATATATATATATATATATATATATATATATATATATATATATATATATTCAATGAAAAAACCATAGGTTATAGACCATATATAGTTAGGAATTAGCATTTAAAAAACCTTATTTTACTCACACAAAACCATTGAAATTCCATATATAGTTAGTTGTACTAACTATATATCGCGCACCCGCAATCCACTGCTGATCATGTCACATATTACATCATTCATGACATGGTCAGTGACATCACTGATGACATCACTGATGACATCTCAAATGACATCACTGATGACATCACTGATGACATCTCAAATGACATCACTGATGACAACATCCAGTGACTGTATTTTTCTGTAAAGTTAAAATATGTCTTGAGTGGATGTATAAGTGTCTGGATGAAGGATTTAGTAGGTGCATGACTGACTGTATGAGTGAGTGATTAAATGTGTCTCACTGAGTGCATGGGTTAGTGACTAAACTGTCTTAATTTGTGCATCATTATGTCTGTTGTTCTGTAAACTGCTGCATGTGTTGATCAGTAGCTATATGAGTAACTATATGGGTTATTGATTGGTTGCCCAAGTATTTGTATGGGCGACTGAGTGTGTGTGTGGGTGGCTGGGAGGTGTATGACTCTGTGCATAGATGTGTGAGCAGTTGATTCACTAGATGTATGGGTTCAAAAGTGAATGTGGAAACAGCTGTATGGGCGGTTGACTGTGTGCATGAGTGTATTGGTGAGTGAATGGATATCTCAGTGTTACATGTCAAAGTAAGTACATATGTAAAACACAGTACATGTGAGAGTTGACATATATAAATAACTGTGCATAAGAGCCAGTGAATGTGTGAGTGCCTGTATGGATCATTGTGAACTTGTATCAGGGATTGTATAAGAGAGTAAATATGTTTTAGTATATGTTTGAATAAGTAAGGTGTGTATAACTGTATAGTTGAGAAAATGGAGGTATGATTGATTTTTGCATGACTGACTAGGTGTGTGAGTAACTCCATGGATGAGTGACGGTCTGTGAGTGTCTGTTTACACTGAGTGTATCTAAGGTTATATTAGAGTCTGAAGAGGTTAATTGTATTATCACATGAATAATGTCATCAGTGATGTGATCAGTAATGTCAAATGAGATGTCATCAGTGATGTCATTTGAGATGTTATCAGTGATGTCATTTGAGATGTCATCAGTGATGTCATCAGTGATGTCATTTGAGATGTCATCAGTGATGTCATCAGTGATGTCATTTGAGATGTCATCAGTGATGTCATCAGTGATGTCACTGACCATGTCATGAATGATGTAATATGTGACATGATCAGCAGTGGATTGCGGGTGCGCGATATATAGTTAGTACAACTAACTATATATGGAATTTCAATGGTTTTGTGTGAGTAAAATAAGGTTTTTTAAATGCTAATTCCTAACTATATATGGTCTATAACCTATGGTTTTTTCATAGAATTTTCAAGGTTTTGTAAATGCAAATTCCTAACTATATATGGTCTATAACCTATGGTTTTTTCAGTGAATTTCATTGGTTTTTTAAAAGCTAATATCTGTAGCTGTAAAATGTATTCTTCTTTAAATCCAAAAATATATTTTATATGTTTATTAATAATTATTTTTTTTTATATATTTTTTTCTTCGCTCCCGGTTCGCGAACCGGGAAGCTTCCCGTTAGCTCACCTTCAAAATACATCTTTCAAACAACTCATCCATGCACCCTAACTTTCTGTTTTCAGCAATCAAAATCCACCAATCACTGTTACTGCTTCATTAACACAGAAACTCCACAGTTTTTTTCATTTTAAACTCTTATTTTTTCAACTGCCATTTCATTGCCACACTTCATCTGACTGCAGGAGAAGCTTCTCTCACCATGTTTTCTGTCTGGATTGTTGGACATAGTTACATCTATTGGACTCAGAGGTATGCTGAGAACAGGAATTTACCTAACCTCAATTTACAAGATGTGGAAATTAAGTGGTTTGGCCACAGAGGATTAAAATGTCACCAATTGATACCATTGGTGAAAACCTTTATGCATTTGCCAAAACCTGACCTGTTAATTGTGCACTGTGGAGGTAATGATTTGGGCACTTTGACTGGGGTAGGTCTGGAAATGCTTTTAAAGGACACCTTTGAGCAATTGATGGCACTTTTTCCTCAGACTGCCTTGGTATATTCAAATATATGCCAAAGACAGAAATGGAGGTGGTCAAACCAATTTTGTCCACAAATTGAGAAGTCGAGGAAGCATGTAAACAAATCTGTTTCAGCTTACACGAGAGACCATGGAATGGGCTCCCTGTACAACAATAACTTGCGTTACTACATGCAAGATATCTACAGAGGAGATGGAGTTCACTTCTCAGATGAGGGCAACAGAATTTTCATTCTGAATTTAAGACTGTGCATTGGTACCTACTTATAAGTACCTAAATGTACCATAAACCCAAAAGCTCTTCTCAGAGCTACCCTACATCTGATCACTCACAATTATTATTTTACTCTAACATTTTTCACTAATTTTCAACAAAGTACGCTCCCTGGGGCGCTTCCCGGTACGCGAACCGGGAGCTAACCTCGCTAAATTTTAAATTTTTTTTTTTTTTTTCGCACATATGGGCCTCCTCAGCCACCCTCAGAAAACCTAGGGGGTCAAGATAAGTCTACCGTGCCCCCTTCTACCCATTCTGAACATTATTTACCCTCCATCTTGTATCTTAATTCGACCGAAACACAAAATGGTGGACTCCCGTAACGCTTAAGGTTCGCGAACCGGGGCGCTCACCAGTTCGCGTACCGGGTCGCTCCCTGGGAAGCGCACCATCAAAAAAGGTGGGAAAGTAGTTTACAGAAAAGCGACTGGAGACAATTTCACCAAATATAGATTAGCTCATACTACATACCAATGCCTACCATTTTCACAAATTTGATTGAAATTCCATTTAACCATTTAGCCTGTAGACCTCTCTAAATACCCTGAGGTAAATTACTTCACAAAACACATCTGAAGTGTTGGAATTGACAACCAATTAAAATGTTACTTTCATTTTCTACTTTTTTTACCTGACATTTGATTGGCTATGTACCTGAATATATATAAAGGAAGAGAGAGAAACACAGCCATTTTGACTACTACTTCCTGAACTACATTGCAAGATCATTTTCACTCACAACTTAAACTTCTTTTTAGAAGGTGAGATATTATTTTATAAATTTGAAAACATTTTCAGATAGTTATATACTATCCCTCTGTAAGAGTTAGACATTGAGAAAGGCTTCTTTATTATAATTATGGATTGATTTAGGTTTCTGTGGTATAATTATGAATTTACTTAGGCTTCTTCACAGGCACTTTTTAATAGTACTACTTCACGCCTGAAACCATACAGTGCCCATAGATTACTTCTCTGTTATAAACTCACAAGTACCTGTCTGAACTTAAACCCAACAGTGCCCTATCTCTACTGATATATTTATTTTTTATGCAAATTACAGCAATAAAATGGAAGGTGAGCAGAATGTTTCCTTCGAAATTGTTCTGGAGAACAACACAGAAAAAGATATTGAGGACAATGATGACTCAGATTTCATGGATGAATCACGGGACCATGAATTAGTTCAATGTGTAGAATCTGTGGATCATTTACTTCATTATGATGACGGTCAAATGTGGGAACTTATGTTCACTCAACAAGAGGACATATCGGACAGTCAAATGCTAGACGTTCTATTAAATTTTGAAAAACAATCCGAAAAATAAAATTGTATGTAATATTAAAAAATTGTTTGAGTCTTTAATCATTTTTATATGTAATTCATAAACTAGTTAAATGTTAGAAATGTTATTAAATTTTCAAACACAATCACAATAATAAATAATTGCTTAAAAAATAAAAAAATTAAAAAATAATCAACAAAACCAACAATCAATTAACATACAGTATTTGAAAAGTCTATCATTCTTTTTTCCTTATAGTACGCTGCCCAGAACGCTTCCCGGTTCGCGAACCGGGCGCTACCCACGCAAAAAAAACAAAAAAAATTTATTTTTTTTTTGCCCCGCGGGGCCCTTTTAAAGCCTCCACATTAAACCTAGGGGGTCAGGGAGGATCTACTATGCCCCCTTATGGTCATTTCCCCCTTTGTTTTGGCCTCCTCTTGTCTCTCGATCCTACCGAGAGACAAGATGGCGGCCGCTCCGGACTGTTTAGAATGTTGACAGACACCGGAGAGCCAATCAGCTTCGCTTCGCGAAGTTCCGTTACGCGTAAAGTCCGCGAACCGGAGCGCTGCCCAGAGCGCGCTTACAGATATATATCTTTTTTTAAACGTTAATTTCTCAAAATCCACTGAAGCACATATATTGAGACCTAGCAAAGGCACATCGGGCTACCAGTCCCTACAATTTTGCCAAGTTTCATGGAAATCCATTCAGCCGTTCGGGCTAAAAGTGAGGCCAACCGCCCTATGGAAAACTCAATGTTAAAAACACGTTTTGGGACCCCCCTTTTTTCTCGGCCCCCCCTTGACGAACCCCCCCCCCAAATTTCCAGGGGCTGCTCAGAAACAAAATGTTCCATTTTCCAGAAAATTTCAGCCAATTCCGTCCACAAACGCCAAAGTTATTAGACATAGAATTTTCAAAAATCCCATAGGGAAAAAATCCTAACTATATATACCTACTGGCGACCGCCAGTAGGTAATATATATATATATATATATATATGAAACACAAAAGTCGGGCTGACCCAAGCCTCAGATCCGGCGGGCTCACGGCTGGGGTAGCCACCCCCTTTAATACCAAACACGCTGTTACCTCGGGATCACTCGCTAGAATCACGTCGAGTTATACCACAAAGGAGCCGTGGCCACAAATATCGTAGTGCAATGAAGTTTATTCAGGCACGATGTCCAACGCGTTTCGGAGTTGTAGTCACTCCTTCATCACGGGCAATAAACATTGTGAAAGTGCAAGTAAATAAAGTGTAAGTCACATGATCATGAAGGTGAAAGACAGACTTCATCTTAGGGTGTGTGAGTTCGTTATGTAACACAAATAAAATTCAAAATTAACTCGTACAAGACAGCGCTGTAGTACATAATACACCCTGCTAGTGTTCAGCAATATAATTTGACTGAAAAAGTGAAATACCATCGTACTAGTATGTCAACACAAAACAGTCACGTGATTGAATGCTTATCGTGAGACTTAATTCACAGCTACCCATTTGGGGATGCCTCAATCTAGAACATAGTATTTTGAAAATATATACAATTTGAAAAAACCATGTTAATGTAATTAAACAATAAACAATAAGAATAATGGTCTTCCTGTGCTGGCGCGAACTCGCGTTGCCTATATGAAAAAACAAAAGGCACTAGCAATCACATTGCGCTATCGAGTGTTGTGGTAAACCTAGCGCTGGTGTTGTTGCTAAGTTAACAATTTATAGCTTATGCTGCTTTGGTGCTATAGACATGAAACAAAATGATGCCCAAGTGGGCTTACAGACATAACACCACATCTGTGGATCTAAGTAATTCTGTATAGACATACAATAGTCAGCACCCAAGTGCTGCCAGTGCAGGAGTATTGCCCTAGTGGGCACCAATCAATAAAGTGCATGGCAAAGTTCATGAACAAATGACATTCCAGATAAGCCGTAGTAACTAACTAAGTCTCGCAGAACTAGGGTGAATTCATTAATCATTTTTCTTCTTTCACATCAGGAGACATGTCTGTAAAAAACCAAAAACGGAATGTACATTAAAACCAGACCAGTGACTTGGTGCACGTGCAGTGTTAAATAAACAAGTTTAAAAAATGACAGAACTGGATACTGTGTTATACAATGCTACGTCAGACAATCAGATATACAAATGTGCTGACAAACCCTCATCCTTATTGAGACCATTAGGCACCAGAGTGTTAAACCGAATAATAAGTTTGGATTCCAGACATCTTAATTCGGCTAGCCTGTTTCCTCCTCTGATGCTAGGTTCTATGTAGTCGATGACTGCAAATTTGACTAGATTGGGATTGCTCTTATGGAATTCGTGAAAATGTCTTGCTACCGGATAGTTTTTATCATTTTTATTGATGGCTCGCAAGTGTTCTAGTACTGTTTTCTTTCCCGAATGAATAGTACTGCCAATGTAGTACTTCCCACACGGGCATTTGAGTGTGTATATCGCAAACTCAGTATTGCAATTAGTGTGTTTGTCTATATTGAATGGTGCCTCTTGATCATTGAATTTTATAGACTTAAGATTGCAGCTGTATTTACATGCCTTACATTGTTTACATGTGTAAAATCCTTTCACACTGTTTACTCTTTTGTGACTATGTACCATGTTGTGGCATAGTTGGTCACCTAAGGATCTGGGTTTGCGGAATGTAATAGAAGGGTGGTTCCCTATACAGTAAGTCAAAGGGGGGGATCCCTGGGGTTGAATAGTCTATTTACCACACAGGCCTTTCTTGTGATACAAGGAGAGGTCACAGTATGTCCTAGGTATTCAGACAAGCATAAGAATGGGTTTCCACAAAGAAATAGTCTTGTTAAACAATCTAGATTTATTCGAATTACATATATATAAACAATAAAAACAAGGTAAAATTCATCCAAAATAATTAAAAACCAAGATAAAATATCTCGGTGGGTTAAGAATTAATATTAGACAATGTTACATCAACATAATGTTATAATACACAACACATGAAAAAGCAATCAAGATGTGTTCACAATAGGCGACAAACTGAACATAAATACAACAAACCCCTTATATTTAAGTGGCCCACTTAGTATTTCTGCCACTATATTTGAGAAGATCCAATGGCCATAGACAATTTAATTTCTCTCTAGCTTTGGTGGAGAAATCTAATGCCCATCTAAAGCTCTGTCTGGCCCTAGTTGGATTCTTTTGGATCAAAACAGTGCGTCGACGCGTTTCGGTGCTTGTCACTCAATATCGTGGCACCTTCCTCAGGACTTCTTGTTTCTGGGGTTTCAGGGAACGGATGAATATACCGTATCTGTGAATATATTATGAGACATATGTATTGTCAGGTATTATGCATTAACATCTTTTGTTTGGTTTATCTTAAGAGTTAAGCTATTGTGGTTGATGTATACCCACTCTGACTTCACATTATTGGTTCTATTGGTTCTTATCTGGTACATATCATTGCACAGTGATATTAGCATTGGTTCTAATGCATACATTTTAACTTCTTTACTCCTTAGCACACAATTGATTCACATATGATATACACGCCCTCCAAGTCTTTTTCGTTGTGGAAGACCAATTGGTAAGGAAGGAAATAAGGAACCCATGGGCCTGGGAGAATGGACAAGTATAGATTCTCACCCTTGGGGCCGTGTTGTAGACGCTCAAAAGTGGGGTCTCCTTACGGTCTCCCTCTATTGGCACTACACATATGGTCCTTGGGGCCCTTCTGTTGATACAAAAATATTAAGCTTTCCTTAGGTTCTAGATAGACGTTCCCCTCGTTTATGCACTTGGGGATGGTTTTTACTTTTTTTATTCTACTATTTACCTCTCTCTTGTAACGAGAGCTCCTTTTGATGGGGTTCCTTGGTTATTTGGTTGTCAGATGACTGCCCACTTGTAGTGTATCTATGAGGGTAAAGTGTATAGAACTTATTTACTCTACTATTTCATATATTACACTTCAGCATTCATATCGTTATTTTTAGAAGTAAGCTCTTACCTCCGATATTTTTAAAACTTGTTTAGAACGGGCATATGTCGTCGTTGGTCTGCTACTGAACTGGATATGTTCTGTTGAGTAAATATTAAAATAACATCGTCATGTTTCTCTTCTGTTCTATGCACGAATGCGCTATTAACTCTGTTAAGGCATGAATGACGTCCCTGATACTTTGCTATTTTCTAATCTCTTATTATTTTATTACTTTAAGTCCCTGCTCTCAGTCTTGCTTGGTGCCCATATTGCTAAAAATGCTGATATTGGTGCCCAAAATATCTAATTGTCTGTATATAACTTACAGGACCCATCCTTCTGGTCAAAACATATTCATGTGCAGGTAAATTGTTTACACCACCCACCACCCTGGTCAGGTATTACTAATCCAGGTATGAGGTATAGACTTAGTCCTACCCAAGTCCCTCCTGTCAGCCTTTATCCAGGGGTCTACAGTGCCATATTCTCCCATTTTACGAGTAAGAGGTTCCCCTGCTACCAGAACGGCAGAGAGGCGGCAGAGGGAGGAACCCGGGGATTGGATATGCGCTTACCGTTTTTTAGCAAATCGACCGCTTCTGCCTCGTTCCTTCACTCGATCTCAAGTGTGTTCGTTTCGCGGGAGTTTTTATAGCTCACTCTGCTTGATTAATACCCTACACCTGTCAAGTGTGGAGCGTTGTAAACGCACTTCCGAACTCTCCGTGAGCGTGGGCGCCATCTTGGAATGGTCTAATGTCCCCGCTTTCATATCACAAGATCTACCTGTGTGGCATCCCACTCCGTTCGCGGTTAGCTTAATATGTCTCTTTTTATCTGTAACTTATTCTTGAGTATGGATGCCCAATAATACGATTGGCAATTTTTCTCGCGCTGTATATCGGCTTAGTGAGGCATTATTTTCTGGTTATTTTGTAATGCTTTTTTATGTTCACCAGCGCTGCCAATATTCTCTAGTGGTCCCCTTCACAGTCTATGCTGGGGATGTACTGATTCCAGGTTCGGTGCTACCTATGCAGAGCCCAGCCAATCGGCCATCAAGGCCAGCCCCTCACTCTGGGCGCCATCTTGTAGTGGTGGTCGAAATACTACGTGTCAATATCATTTGGTGTGTGAATTACAAGATTTCCAGGTTATCTTCGAGGGAATAACGTTATTCATTATAGGTGATCTCTTGGTGGTATACTAAATAAGCGCCTCCCACTCTTCCCTAGAGTTTAGGCCTTTTTTAATGGTATTGAATTTCACCATATACCATTGTTCCTGTAACTTTCGTCTCCTAGTGCTGCCACCCGATCTGGTGAGTTCCCTGATCCTTTCCAAAATGACCCATCTGAGGTCCTTTATTTTGTGTCCCTTTTCCTTCCAGTGAGCTACAAGGGGGGCGTTTTCTTTGTTGTTGTTGATTGCAGACTTATGTTCCCCTATCCTGAGCCTCACTTCTCTGCCTGTTTCACCTATATATGCCTGGTTGCATGGACACAGGATCATATATATTACATTCTTTGTCTTACAGTTGTTTAGAGTGGTGATCGTGTGTTTGACCCCGTTATGTTCAACTGTTTTGGTAACTATACATAGCTCACAGATGCAGCAGGTGCCACATTTGTTATTCCCTGTCGCTTTCTGTCCACTAAGGGTGGTTTGGATACCTATCTCGTCCTCCCTGTATGTGTGTACCAGATTAGATCTGAGATTCTTGTTCTTCCTGTACGCATACATGGGACGTTCCAAGGGGGTCACGTCTGGACCAGTATTTAAAATTTTCCAATTGTGATTAATAATATTTTTAATTTGATTGGCTATGACTGAATGCTGGCTTACCATCACTATTTTGTCTTGTGTTTTCTTCTTCTCTGTTTTGTTAATCAGACAGTCCCTATCATAGTACTGTGCTCTTTTGAGAGAGTGACTTATCAGTTTTTTGGGGTAGCCCCGGTCCTTAAATTTCTTTTTCATTTCTCGGGCATGTTTATGAAAGTCTGTGAGATCAGTACAATTTCTTCTGAGACGAAGGAACTCGCCGAATGGTATCGAGTCCTTCTGACTCTTGGGGTGGTAGCTGGAGTAATGGAGGATTGTATTCCTATCCGACTCTTTTTTGTATAGTTCCACTTTTAAATGTTGGTCTTGACTCTTGATACATATGTCCAAGAAATTGACCTTTGACCTGCTGTGTACTGCTGTAAATCTCAGGTTTGGGTCCCCTAGGTTGAGCCAGCTGAGAAATTCTTCTAGGAGTTCTATGCTCCCCTGCCAGATAAAGAATATGTCATCAATGAAGCGAGCCCAATCTCGAATGTTTTCGAAAAAGGGACTCACTTCATTGTACACATGCTTCTTTTCAAATAGGCTCACGTATATACAAGCCAGGCTCGGCGCACATGTTGCGCCCATACTGGTCCCCTTCTTTTGAATGTAGAGATCTTTTTTGAACAGAAAGATGTTGTTCAGCAAGACCATTGACACACACTGAACAATGAACTCTTTATTTCCACCTTGTATATCTGTTTCTTCTAAAAGGTTCCTAACTGCCACTATGGTGTCTTTTTGTGGTATGTTTGTGTAGAGTGACTCTACATCTAGAGTCACCAACACTTCATTGTCTTCATCGAAAGGGATCCCTTCCACTTTGGATATCATATCCGCTGTGTCTCGAATATACGAGTTCTGTTCAGCTACTAGGGGCTTGAGGAATCTATCTGCGTATTGACTGAGTGGCTCCAACAAAGAATCAATGGATGCCACTATAGGTCTCAATGGGGGATCTTCTAGGTTCTTATGGACCTTAGGTAATCCATAGAATGCAGGGATTTTTGGGCTAGTGTTATTCAAAAATTTCCACTCCGCCTCCGTGATTTGATCTTCCTCCAGAGCTTTTTGGAGTAGAGACTCTACATCTTTCTTCAGCTTGGTTAGTCTTGATTGAGAGACTTTTGTATAGTGTAGGTCATTTGTAAGGAGGGTAAGTGCTCTCTGCTCGTAGTCAAGTGTGTCAAAGACCACTACTCCTCCCCCCTTATCAGCGGGTTTTATCGTTATACTGTTATCTTCGGCAAGGGATTTAATGGCCTCTCTCTGGACTTTGCTGATGTTGTGCTGTTGGAAATGATCTTTCTCTAATAAGAGACCAACTTCTATTTTTACAATTGATTCAAAGGTCTCCAGGTTTTTGTCCACCATTCCTAAGCTCGGGGTAAAGGTAGATTTCGTCCTAAGACCCGAATCTTGGGGTTGCTCTCTTAGTGGTCTGTCCTCAAAGAACCTACGTAGTCGTATTTTGCGGAAAAAAGACCTTAGATCTTTCTCTAATTGAAATTTATTAATACCTGTAGTTGGAACAAAGTTGAACCCCATGCCTAGCACTTGTTTTTCTGTGTGTGTTAGTGTTCTTTTGGAGAGATTTATGATGGGGGTCCTCTCTAGTGCCAGTAGACTTTGTTCCTGGTTCTCTTGTATTCTTGAGGGGCCGGGGTCTGTTGGTACTCCTGATCCTGTTCTCTGGGGGCTGATCTCCTCGGGTACTGTCCTCTCCCTCTGCCTCGGAAATTCCCCCTGCTTCTCTGTGGGCGCTGATCTAAAAAAGGGGTTTCATACTCCCTGTTCTGGCCTCCATATTCTCCGTCCTCTCTCCCCAGTTCCTCCTCCTCTATACTACTCTCAGATGTCCCCGAGAAGTGTATATGTCTGGGTTTCCTGGTTTGAAATCTCGTTTGGAATCTGGGCCTAGATCCCTCATTCCTGTTGTGCTCAGCCTTGTCTGTATAATAATCTTTTCTCAGGAATGGATAAACCACTTCCTGGCTGAACTTGTTGATGTCCTTTCTGAGTTTTTGAGTCTTCCTATTAGTAAGGTACTCCCCATATCCCTTCATATCCTGGTTTATTTCTTCAAGCCTTTTTTTGGCTTCCTCTATAACGTTGCTGTCTAACAGGGCCCTCTCTAATTCCTCCATCTCTTTGATTTCTATCAATACTGTAGCTTGGGCGGTTTCAATAATGAGGAGCATAAGGTCCCTACTGCATCTATTACAAATGAAAGTCCATGTTTCCAGGAACTTTGGGTTATCTACAAATAAGCCTGGCTCGTTTCGTATTTGAAGGCCTATCGGTATTTTCCCTGCCCTCACATATTGTGTAATAAAATCCGCATGTAATTCCGTTCTAATAATCTTCTTTTTCAGATTGATAAGTTCATTCCATTTTTCACCCCCATTGGGAATTATTGTGATATTATTGCTTCCTCTGTTAGAGCTTAAGATTTTATTTAATTGTTCTTCACTGAAGCCGAATGTCTTCAGTGTGTCCATTTTATGATTGGACCAGGACTATATGGTTTTATTGGGATAGGAAAAAACTGTGATAGTCAGCACAAAAACCTAGTCTCTCCAGCACAAGGCTGTACTTAACTGATTTCAAAAAAGAGAGGGTACCCCACTTTCACCAGGGAACAGGGTAAGAAGACAGTAAGTCAAAGGGGGGGATCCCTGGGGTTGAATAGTCTATTTACCACACAGGCCTTTCTTGTGATACAAGGAGAGGTCACAGTATGTCCTAGGTATTCAGACAAGCATAAGAATGGGTTTCCACAAAGAAATAGTCTTGTTAAACAATCTAGATTTATTCGAATTACATATATATAAACAATAAAAACAAGGTAAAATTCATCCAAAATAATTAAAAACCAAGATAAAATATCTCGGTGGGTTAAGAATTAATATTAGACAATGTTACATCAACATAATGTTATAATACACAACACATGAAAAAGCAATCAAGATGTGTTCACAATAGGCGACAAACTGAACATAAATACAACAAACCCCTTATATTTAAGTGGCCCACTTAGTATTTCTGCCACTATATTTGAGAAGATCCAATGGCCATAGACAATTTAATTTCTCTCTAGCTTTGGTGGAGAAATCTAATGCCCATCTAAAGCTCTGTCTGGCCCTAGTTGGATTCTTTTGGATCAAAACAGTGCGTCGACGCGTTTCGGTGCTTGTCACTCAATATCGTGGCACCTTCCTCAGGACTTCTTGTTTCTGGGGTTTCAGGGAACGGATGAATATACCGTATCTGTGAATATATTATGAGACATATGTATTGTCAGGTATTATGCATTAACATCTTTTGTTTGGTTTATCTTAAGAGTTAAGCTATTGTGGTTGATGTATACCCACTCTGACTTCACATTATTGGTTCTATTGGTTCTTATCTGGTACATATCATTGCACAGTGATATTAGCATTGGTTCTAATGCATACATTTTAACTTCTTTACTCCTTAGCACACAATTGATTCACATATGATATACACGCCCTCCAAGTCTTTTTCGTTGTGGAAGACCAATTGGTAAGGAAGGAAATAAGGAACCCATGGGCCTGGGAGAATGGACAAGTATAGATTCTCACCCTTGGGGCCGTGTTGTAGACGCTCAAAAGTGGGGTCTCCTTACGGTCTCCCTCTATTGGCACTACACATATGGTCCTTGGGGCCCTTCTGTTGATACAAAAATATTAAGCTTTCCTTAGGTTCTAGATAGACGTTCCCCTCGTTTATGCACTTGGGGATGGTTTTTACTTTTTTTATTCTACTATTTACCTCTCTCTTGTAACGAGAGCTCCTTTTGATGGGGTTCCTTGGTTATTTGGTTGTCAGATGACTGCCCACTTGTAGTGTATCTATGAGGGTAAAGTGTATAGAACTTATTTACTCTACTATTTCATATATTACACTTCAGCATTCATATCGTTATTTTTAGAAGTAAGCTCTTACCTCCGATATTTTTAAAACTTGTTTAGAACGGGCATATGTCGTCGTTGGTCTGCTACTGAACTGGATATGTTCTGTTGAGTAAATATTAAAATAACATCGTCATGTTTCTCTTCTCAGCTGCCATCCGAGAAGCCTCATACGCAGTATCCCCTTTGGGAAATTTCTGCGTGCTCGCAGGAATTGCAGCACAAAAGAAAAGTATGAATCCGAGAAACATACCATGACAGAACGCTTCTTGGCCAGAGGCTATGATGCTAAACTTATCAAAGCTTGCAGTGATAAAACAGACAGCCTTGATCGCAAAGACATTTTGTCCACCAAAAAAACCACCAGAATTGACAGATGACAAAACACCCATCAGATTCATCACCAAATATAACACCCAAGCCTGGCAAGTTAGAAAAAGTCTCAAGAAATTCTGGGAAGTACTTAAAACTGATGAAGATCTATAGGGAACCACCCTTTTATTACATGCCGCAAACCCAGATCCTTAGGTGACCAACTATGCCACAACATGGTACATAGTCACAAAAGAGTAAACAGTGTGAAAGGATTTTACACATGTAATCAATGTAAGGCATGTAAATACAGCTGCAATCTTAAGTCTATAAAATTCAATGATCAAGAGGCACCATTCAATATAGACAAACACACTAATTGCAATACTGAGTTTGAGATATACACACTCAAATGCCCGTGTGGGAAGTACTACATTGGCAGTACTATTCATTCGGGAAAGAAAAGAGTACTAGAACACTTGCGAGCCATCAATAAAAATGATAAAAACTATCCGGTAGCAAGACATTTTCACGAATTCCATAAGAGCAATCCCAATCTAGTCAAATTTGCAGTCATCGACTACATAGAACCTAGCATCAGAGGAGGAAACAGGCTAGCCGAATTAAGATGTCTGGAATCCAAACTTATTATTCGGTTTAACACTCTGGTGCCTAATGGTCTCAATAAGGATGAGGGTTTGGCAGCACATTTGTATATCTGATTGTCTGACGTAGCATTGTATAACACAGTATCCAGTTCTGTCATTTTTTAAACTTGTTTATTTAACACTGCACGTGCACCAAGTCACTGGTCTGGTTTTAATGTACATTCCGTTTTTGTTTTTTTACAGACATGTCTCCTGATGTGAAAGAAGAAAAATGATTAATGAATTCACCCTCGTTCTGCGAGACTTAGTTAGTTACTACGGCTTATCTGGAATGTCATTTGTTCATTGACTTTGCCATGCACTTTATTGATTGGTGCCCACTAGGGCAATACTCCTGCACTGGCAGCACTTGGGTGCTGACTATTGTATGTCTATACAGAATTACTTAGATCCACAGATGTGGTGTTATGTCTGTAAGCCCACTTGGGCATCATTTTGTTTCATGTCTATAGCACCAAAGCAGCATAAGTTATAAATTGTTAACTTAGCAACAACACCAGCGCTAGGTTTACCACAACACTCGATAGCGCAATGTGATTGCTAGTGCCTTTTGTTTTTTCATATAGGCAACGCGAGTTCGCGCCAGCACAGGAAGACCATTATTCTTATTGGTTATTGTTTAATTACATTAACATGGTTTTTTCAAATTGTATATATTTTCAAAATACTATGTTCCAGATTGAGGCATCTCCAAATGGGTAGCTGTGAATTAAGTCTCACGATAAGCATTCAATCACGTGACTGTTTTGTGTTGACATACTAGTACGATGGTATTTCACTTTTTCAGTCAAATTATATTGCTGAACACTAGCAGGGTGTATTATGTACTACAGCGCTGTCTTGTACGAGTTAATTTTGAATTTTATTTGTGTTACATAACGAACACACACACCCTAAGATGAAGTCTGTCTTTCACCTTCATTTCATGTGACTTACACTTTATTTACTTGCACTTTCACAATGTTTATTGCCCGTGATGAAGGAGTGACTACAACTCCGAAACGCGTTGGACATCGTGCCTGAATAAACTTCATTGCACTACGATATTTGTGGCCACGGCTCCTTTGTGGTATAACTCGACGTGATTCTAGCGAGTGATCCCGAGGTAACAGCGTGTTTGATATATATATATATATATATATATATATGTTCCCAAAAGTTTCTCCTGTCTCGAGGGCACACTGATTAAGAAGGCAGAATCCCTTTCCGAGGCCCACTGGAGGGAATTATTTATTTGTCCCTTTATTGTCGTAAATGAACACAGAACGTACCTGAAGGTAATAACATTGATTATCCTGACTACACTTCCCAGCATGCAATAACAACTAGAATCCACTACGGAAGGCACACTGGAGGCCTATAAATGCATGAGCAAGCAGGGGAAGGATGAACAAGCAGTAATTGTGTGTCATTACGAAATGCCTATGAAAAAGAAGGAGAAACTTCGAAACGCGTCGGCATGGGGACTGCAAGGTCGGGAAAGAATTGCGCTTTCATTTTGTTAATAAAAGGTGTTACCTATCTGTTGTGGAGTGTGCCCTCGAGACAGGAGAAACTTTTGGGAACAAGTATTTGCGGACCTCTCTGGCCGTAGGAGGGTTGCACCACCCATAGAGCGAAGGTGGGACTGCTGGATGGAAGACAGCTTCTAGCCAAATTGCAGGCACAGCGGAGCAATGATTAAGAAGGCGGAATCCCTTTCCGAGGAACACTGGAGGGCATTATTTGTCCCTTTATTGTCGTAACTGAACACAGGTTTTTTGTTTTATCCAACAAACGCGGAAGCTTCTCAAGATGCACTCGACAGTGCGTCTGCCATTCGGCATCACGGTTCAGCCCACCCCAGCCATCCATGTTCATTATACTGCCTGACGCGTTTCTGTGGCCAACGTACCACTTCATCAGAGGAATTTCTCCTGTACGCATTGGAGCGCTCTTTATACTACATGCTGATTGGTTGAAAAACCCCACATGGGTTCAACTACGTATTTGATTTCTTCATACAGCATGCTGGGATGTTTAGTCTCAGGTTTAAAGTCTTTATTTCGATAATAAAATCATAAAAGACAAAATTTTTTTTTTTTAAACGTGAAGTTTTGGACATACATATTATTATAAGAATTGGTATTGCAGCAAACATGATTATAACTTCAGTTACTGTAAACAGATCCAAATTTCATGAGATTCATACATATAAATATAACGTTTAAAAAATTACAATTAAACTACCTAACAATACAAAGACAAACCTGACCTAAAAATTGAAGAAGATTGCAATTAAAACATTGGAGTTTAAAAAGGAGACAGGATCTTAATCATTTTTGCTTACTTCTCATTCTAATCACCCACGCCCACCCCAAGAATTTGGCTACGCTCACAACAATTACGTCAGAGGTGTTGGTTCTAAATGCCCAAATAGCCTCAGCACACCCTTTGTATTTAAATCGCTTGCAAAGGGGTTTTATCCATTTACTTCGAGGGGCTTGATAAATCGGACAAGCAAATAGAAGATGTCCCACACTCTCCTTATGTCCCGGGCACCAAGAGCAATATTTGCTCACTCCATTAGACCAGTTTTTAGTGAACGAATTCAAGGGCAAGGATCCCACACGAAACTGGTGGTAAAGTTTCTTGTCAAGTGGCCTAGTGATAATGTCCCAATAGTTCTCTAGGAAGGGATCCAACTTGTGAGTCAGGAACCTTCCTGTTAAACTAACGGAACCAGAAGCAGTGACCAAACCTTGATGAACAGAGGCCCAATAAAGTGCCTTGTACTCCTGTTTTGATGGAAAAATATTAGATCCCGGGGAAATCCACAACTGTTCAAGGCCCATTTCAACCAGGATCGATTTTACTGCACGCAACCATGGAATACTACCGGACCCCCAAATTGATCTTACTTCTGCAAGTTCATTGGCAAAAAGACTAAGGTCGGGAGAGGTCCAAATACATCTCCAAAAAGCCACCAGTCTGTACCTTGCCATTTCGTTTATTGGGTTGCAGCCCATATCCAGACAAAGTGGTTTAGATGGAGAGGATTGGGGTAGACCTACAAGTTTCCGCATGAACTTGCACTGCGTTTTCACCAGAGCAGAGAGGTCCATATGTCCCCAAAGATCTGCCCCATACAAAATTGCAGCATTAACCTTGGTGTTATAGATCCGAAGTGCAGGTTTAACTCGTTTAGTAATGGACCTTTTTTGCTCTTGTAGGAGACAAACCGTGAGACGCGCAAATTTTAAATGTAGTGTGTCCACCTGCGCTTTCCAACGGAGACGATAGTCCAGGGTTACTCCCAAATAGGTCATAACCTCGACTTGTTCCAAGCTCTCTCCCTTCATAGTCACTACACTCCTTAGGGGATGACTCTTAGTGAGCACCATAAATTTTGTTTTGCTCACATTAATCTTAAAATCGTTGATGCGACAGAACTCCTCAAACCGGTCCAGTGCTAACTGTAAACCGCTACGGGTCTTGGAGAGGAGTAATGTCTCATCAGCAAAGATGAGCATAGGGAACCTGGTCCCCCCTAGAGTGGTTGCATCAGTGGGGGTACTGGAAAAAACGTAACCACTTGATCGATGAACAATAGAAAGAGCGCGGGCGCCAGTACTCACCCCTGTCGGACGCCCCGTGTTACGGGGAAACAGTCCGTCACCTGTCCTTGGCCTCCCCATCTAACCCTTGCAAAATTGCCCTCGTGTAATCTGACAATCAGATCTAATAATTCAATTGGCAATCCCAGGTCTCTAAGCACGGACCAAAGTTTGGCCCTTGGCACCAAGTCGAAGGCCGCCTTCAGATCGATAAACGCGGCATAGATAGTTCCACCGCCCAACAGCACCACCTTCCAGTAGATCAGACAAAATCTGAAAATCTGATCGATGGTACTTGTACCAGATCTGAAGCCGGCCTGCATTGGGGACAAAATACCCTCTAGCCCCATCCAGCCCTGAACTCTTGCAAGGACCATCCTTGCTATGACCTTTTGGAATGAGTCTATAAGGCTAATTGGACGGTAATTCCCTGGGTTCGAACGATCACCTTTTTTGAAAATTGGGAGAATCTCAGCCCCCTTCCATGACACGGGGATCCTGGCCCCCTTAGCAATAGTGTTTGCAATCCTGGTTATATAGGGAACCCAAAGTTGGGGATTGTTTTTGTATAGATCAGCTGGAATTAGATCCATCCCCGGTGCTTTCCCCCGCTGGGTCAGGCCGAGTGCAATCTCAGTCTCCTGTTCTGTAAAAGTCAGCTCCTCTGTATGGGCAAACATAGTTTGTAACCTAGGTAAACCTGTAGTGGGTTCTAAATTCAAATCCTTGAATTGACCGGAGTAGAACTCCACCCAGGCTTCTGCGGATACATGGTTAGTAGGTATTTGGGAGTGGGGATTTCTGCCCCACTTTACAATTCCCCAGAACTTAATCTGGTTATTGGAGGTGCAGGCATCCATAAGGTCAGACCAATAATTATCTTCCCGCTCTCTTTTTGCTTTCCACTGGATTTTTTTATACTGTGCCCTGGTTTCCTTTATGTCACTCAAAATCCTGGACTTAACTGCTTTCACTAATCTACTGTGGACCTCCCTGCATTGCTTGTTGTACCATTTCTGCCGGGAGGTGTGCACCTTTGGGGTGCCTTTGGTTGGCGGCAGCGTTAGAAGGACCTTGAGCTGGGCGAAGCATTGTTCATGAAGTTCACAAATATTATCAATACCACCCCTAGTGGTGACAAGGGTCGAAATGTCGTTAGCAGTCCTGGAGACCACATTCGTAATGCTGTCCAGAATAGACTCGTCCCCCACAATCCTTGTCCATTTGAGCCTTCTTCTATCGTTGGTCAGGATAGTGTCCCCTATCGGGTGAACAACTGGTGGAATCCTTCCATATGTACCCGGAAGTCTCAGACTAAGTGACAAAGGATTATGATCGCTTTCAGGGCGGGGTACTACCTCCATATCTATCAGAAGTGGCCAATATTCCATCTTCAACAAGATATAATCTATACGGATTTTCCTTAGCCCATTGTCAAAGGTGGGATTTCCTCCTTGATCAGAGGCAGTACGGCCATTTGTAGCTCTTAGCCCCCAATTCAGGTACAAGCCCATCCAATGTAAAGCTGCCTCAGTCCCTTTTATGATTTTATCAATGGACAGTTCTGGGATCTTCCAAACCACATCCTCTGCTAACCCCCAATTATCCCCTACAGCATAGAGGGGCTCAAAAGTACAATTGAAATCCCCAGCTAGGACAAATATCTTGTCTCTCCCTATCCCTTCAAGATATATGTCCACGAAGTCTACAATGCTAGGGCAACGGCCACCCGGTTGGCCGCGTGCATAGATGTTAATGACTATAAGGTCCTGGTAGCCATCCTTGCTTAATTTAATGCCCAAGAGATCTGGGTGATCCACAAGTATTTCAGTTGGGTGGTAACCTAAAGCCTGCTTGACCCATGTCACGAGCCCACCTGATGCCCGACCTTTGCTGCCCCTTATAGCTGGTTTGTAAAAATTTAAAAACCCAGCCCTATAAGTTGGATCCGGTGCCCAGGTTTCTTGAAATAATAGAACATCAAATGTATCAATATATTCTAACCAATCCTCAGAATCCATCCGCCCCTTAATCCCTGCCACATTCCAAGAGGCTAATTTGAGTGTTTCATGTATTGTTGTTACACTACGTGGCCCACTCCGGTCCACTGCCATGGGTGCAGCTAAGCTCACTTGATGACTCTCCACCCTAGCCGCATCTCGAGCCTCTACCACCTTGCTAGTGTCCCCCTGCTCGAACCCCACCCCACCTGCACCTTCTGTCACTCCTCCTGTAGGTATTTCAGAATTTGCCCCTGGATCCAGCACCTCCATTCTCTCTTTCCCGACAACCCCCTGTGGCATCTCCAAACCAGCTCCGTCTTCCTCGCTCACCCAATTCCTCATGACCTTTTCATTCACTGCAACCGGGTAGAGTCAATCAATGGCCTCCAGGCCAGAGCGGGGCTCAAAGCAGTTAAACAATGAAGGGTTCTGCGGGGGGTAGGGTGTTCTATCAACTTGGTACCTCCTGACTGGCAATCTTGAGGGTGAATGTCTCGGAAGATACTCACAGAATCGTCTTGGATAAAAATAGTCAAGACCTAAGGTCTGCACATCCCCCTATCTTGTAAACCTTGCTTCCCACGTAAGAAATCTACCACCCAGGGATGTTTGAAAGATATAATGACACAGTCACCCTCTAAGTCCTTGCTATCGTGACCCACCCATTCAACTCTCCTCACAAACAAGATTTCAGTCACGGAAGATGGGGGAAGGGGGCGATTTTTGTTTAGCCAGAATACCACTTTGTTACGAAGGTCCCCATAGGATTCGTTGGCACCCACCCTAAGTTGTGCTACACCAGTTAAAACTATCGTATGCCGGGTTGCTTCAGGGGGTAGATCTGTGCGAGGGTGAGCCCGCGTGTTAGGTTTCCCTAAGGGGATGGTAGAGTTCATGCTCTCTTTAGCTGCCTGCCCTGGGGTGGACTGGGACGATGTACTAGGAGCACCCTTTGCATGGTCTTGCGGCCGTATCGCCGGTGTTCGTTGAGGATTAGATTTGGAGGTGGCCTTCTTTGACACCTGCAACAAAGAGCCTACAGCCGGAGTACAATCCTTAACCCTAGAGGATCCCCCCCACCACTGAATCTGTATTTGTTTGTGGATCAGGATAATTTGATGCTAAGCCAGTGGGCACAGAGGTTACTGTTTTACCAGGTGGTGCAATTTTCTGACCCTTTATATTGATCGTAGAGGTACAAGGATTCCTCGCGGCATTTTTGGGGCTAGTAAACTTATGTAATAAACCAGTATTAGTATTTACAATGGATTCAAGTGCATCCAGTTTAGAGGTCATCAACCTTGTTCTCTCAAGTACAGGAAGTAAAAGAGTTTTAATCATAGCCTCCATTTTTACCAATAAGCTTTCATCACTACTAAAACAAGTTGGACATGGGTCAGAGGAACCAAAGGGGATATGGGAGGGGCGTAGTGGATCAATTGGTACCAGGGCAGGACAGAGGGTAGGAAGGGCCTCGTGGTTTGGGACGCTAATGTGGGCCGAATCAACGGTCTTTGATATCTTGAAAGCTCCCCCCCCTGATGGCCCAAACGCCTTTTCCTTTTCCTTTTGCGTGGTGCAATTCTCAACGGGTCCTCGTCACCCAGTGGGTCCTCGTCACCCAGTGGGTCCTCGTCACCCAGTGGGTCCGACTCATAATTACTGGCCAAGTGCACACTTTCATTTTCGTTTCCAAGTCCCCTGCTATCTTGGGTTTCATCCAGATACGAATCAGTTTCCCCCACGGAGGGTGGGATACCTTCCCCTTCCCCTTCCCCTTCCCCCTCGCGGTGTATCTCTGCTGTAACCAAATGTAGAGTGTTACTCGGGGCTTGTGCAACGGGGCTGGGTATTATTGCCAACCTGCCCAGAGAGGAACGCTTCCCACTAACTACGTCAATAGAAAGCCTTTTCTCAACCATCGCTATCTCTTTTTCTAAAATTCCAGTGGCTCGAGTAATGAAAGCGTCTAATGGACCTGAAACCACCCCCTTGGCAGTCTGCAATTGTACTGTACGTTCCTTACTGGAGCGTAGAGGCATTGTAGTATTAATTAGTACTATAACAATAACAAAATGATACTAAATTATACTAACACCAGTGATAATATATACAATTTAACCAGGGGGAATGGCCCAACCCAACCTCACCCAACCACGGACGGCCACAGACGGTCCCGCCCTTGTCCCGGGCTTCTCCCGGGATGCTCCCGCGCAGCGGAAGTGAACACCACTATTATAGATTAGGTGTGACGCACAGGGGGCGGGGCTAACAGGGAGAGCGGGCCAAGTGATCTCAATTGGCCAGGCAGGGACTACTGGGAGATGTAGTCCCTGCAGAACGCTCGCAGCCCCGAGCGGATGCCCCAACACTCCTTCGTCAGCACAGCAGCTCCACAGAATCCCTGGCGGCTCCCCCTGCGAAGCGGGTCCGGCGAGCAGTGGTGTAGGAGCAGGTCAGCAGCCCAGAACCAGGAGTCCGAAAGCAAAGGTCCCAGCAGCAGCAAGTCTAATCCAGCAAAGGGTCCCACTGGTAAGAGGCAGGGAGTCTCTTTTGCACAATCTGTGCACAGGGGGCGGGGCTAACAGGGAGAGCGGGCCAGGTGATCTCAATTGGCCAGGCAGGGACTACTGGGAGATGTAGTCCCTGCAGAACGCTCGCAGCCCGAGCGGATGCCCCAACACTCCTCCGTCAGCACAGCAGCTCCACAGAATCCCTGGCGGCTCCCCCTGCGAAGCGGGACCCGCGAAGCCGGTCCGGTGAGCAGTGGTGTAGGAGCAGGTCAGCAGCCCAGAACCAGGAGTCCGAAAGCAAAGGTCCCAGTAGCAGCAAGTCCAATCCAGCAAAGGGTCCCACTGGTAAGAGGCAGGGAGTCTCTTTTGCACAATCTGTGCACAGGGGGCGGGGCTAACAGGGAGAGCGGGCCAGGTGATCTCAATTGGCCAGGCAGGGACTACTGGGAGATGTAGTCCCTGCAGAACGCTCGCAGCCCCGAGCGGATGCCCCAACACTCCTCCGTCAGCACAGCAGCTCCACAGAATCCCTGGCGGCTCCCCCTGCAAAGCGGGACCCGCGAAGCGGGTCCGGCGAGCAGTGGTGTAGGAGCAGGTCAGCAGCCCAGAACCAGGAGTCCGAAAGCAAAGGTCCCAGCAGCAGCAAGTCCAATCCAGCAAAGGGATGTTTAGTCACATCGAGCTTTCATTGAACACCTATAGTAGGTTCCAATGCATACAGATTTCAGAGAGTCTGTTAGAATCCAAGGTAGGATCTGGATGTGATGGGAGCAGGCACTTTTCATCAAGACCCACTGTGCTGGAAACCAGAGCAGGAAGGTTCCTCTCGGTCAGCCTCTCATTCCTTCGAGATAGTGCATCTTGCACAGGGCGGCACCCGTGTCATAATCTTATCCAACAAACACCGAAGTTTCTCAAGATGCATTCGACAGTGCGTCTGCCATTTGGCATTACGGTTCAGCCCGCCTCAGCCATTCAAGTTTGTTGTACTGCCTGAAGCGTTTTTGTGGCCAGCGTACCACTTCATCAGAAGCATTTCTCCTGCATTGGAGCGCTCTTTATACTACATGCTGATTGGTTGAAAAACCCCTCATGGGTTCAACTACGTATTTGATTTCTTCATACAGCATGCTGGGATATGTAGTCACATCGAGCTTTCATTGAACACCTATAGTAGGTTCCAATGTGTATAGATTTCAGAGAGTCAGTTAGAATCCTTGGTAGGATCTGGAAGTGATGGGAGTAGGCACTTTTCATCAAGACGCACTGTGCTGGAAACCGGAGCAAGAAGGTTACTCTCCGTGAGCCTCTCATTCCTTCAAGATGGTGCATCTTGCACGGGACGGCACCCGTGTCATAATTTCATCCAACAAACGCCGAAGCTTCTCAAGATGCACTCGACAGTGCGTCTGCCATTCGGCATCACTGTTCAGCCCGCCCCAGCCATCCATGTTCGTTGTACTGCCTGACGCGTTTCTGTGGCCAACGTACCTCTTCATCAGAGGCATTTCTCCTATACGCATTGAAGTGCTCCTTATACTAAATGCTGATTGGTTGAAAATCCCCTCATGGGTTCAACTACGTATTTGATTTCTTCATACAGCATGCTGGGATGTGTAGTCACATCAAGCTTTGATTGAACACCTATAGTAGGTTCCAAGGCGTACAGATTTCAGAGAGTCAGTTAGAATCCGTGGTAGGATCTGGATGTGATGGGAGCAGGAACTTTTTATCAAGACACACTGTGCTGGAAACTGGAGCAGGAAGGTTACTCTCCGTGAGCCTCTCATTCCTTCGAGATGGTGCATCTTGCATGGGACGGCATCCGTGTCATAATTTTATCCAACAAACGCTGAAGCTTCTCAAGATGCACTCGACAGTGCGTCTGCCATTCGGCATCACTTTTCAGCCTGCCCCAGCCATACAAGTTCGTTGTACTGCCTGACGTGTTTCTGTGGCCAACATACCACTTCATCAGTGGCCTTTCTCCTGTATGCATTGGAGAGCTCTTTATACTACATGCTGATTGGTTGATAAACCCCTCATGGGTTAAACTACGTATTTGATTTCTTCATACAACATGCTGGGATGTGTAGTCACATCAAGCTTTCATTGAACACCTATAGTAGGTTCCAATGCGTACAGATTTCAGAGAGTCTGTTAGAATCCTTGGTAGGATCTGGATGTGATAGTGTTGTGTATCGATTTAGATTCCGTATGCATTTTCCAGATTCATGCCCTTATATAGGTATAATTCACATTGCCCTTATATAGGCATAGAAATCCAGTCCTTATTTAGGCATAGCCCACGCTACCCAAATACAGGCATGGCTACTTCCATCCGTTCATCTACATGACAATAATTTCTTGGAAAACCAGACTCTTAAGCTGAAGGGACTTCCCCATGCCTGGATAGTGATTTCTCCAAGAACTCATTTATTATGCATGAACATCTATTCCTTAGGGGTTCATTCATGACATTCACTTGCCCGACTTTTAGGTCAATACTGGCATTCCTAAACACCTTCAAGGTATAAACATACCTTCACTTGCTATGGCAAAGCACGCTGTGGTTCGGTGCAGTTCGACTACCTACTTGCACAACGCAGCTTGCCACAGCAAGTGCTGAAGGAAGCCAACTCCCCAGCTGACGCACTGACTAGAAGCTGTCATCCTCCTGCCAAGAATCCAGCTCCAGTGTTTGTGACTCCCCTTGCAGGATGTTGAGAAATAGAGTCCAGGGAAAGAGATACCAACCTCTCTCATTCTAAGGTATGGAGCTGATTGGAACCTAGAGAAACCTTTGGCAATTCTTGGCAGAACTAAACTATAACTAAAGGCAGCACCTATTTCTTCCCTGGTACTAGACCTAGGTTAGGTAAATTGGGGTAGGAGAATTTTAGAAGCAACAGTTGAGTATTTTAGCCTCTGTTATTTATGTATGTAATTTTATATATGTCATAGCAACAGACCATGCTATTACAGTATTATTTCATATTACTGTTCACGCTGTATGCATTATACTTCGCATTTTGTCTAACGATTGTAGCAGTTCACCTCTCTTGCATGAGAAAGAAGACTGTTCAATAAACCCTTTTATTGAAACGCCCGTCTCACCGTTTCTGTACAACTCTGTAGAAACAAAACATGCACGATTGACTAGGTGAAATAGTTATCTACTGTTTCCACGACTCTGAAGATATTGTTCCGGTTCTAGGGGAAACAAAGTTGTTATGTTTATGCGGTTGTCAGAGGCTAATCCCTTCTTGTTTATTCGAGAAAGTTCTAGTGACCTCTGAGTTAGCTGGCACACACACAATTAAGTTTAGTATACTCGATAGAGACATACTGACCTCAGTCCTATGTTAAATCTGTAGTGTATAGTATTCCAATGCCCAGAGCCTATTGGGAATATAGGAACTAGACTACATGGCGCCCAACGTTTGATAAGGCACTAATTTAATGCTAGATACTGAAGTAACTCAGTCTTGCTTTTCTCAGAGACCCCCTACTCATAATACTCCAATAGACGTCTGGAGTGGGTAAGGGATAAATATCCACCATAGCTGAGTAGGACGAAAAATCCTATGTATTAGGTTTTTGGTTTGTTCAACGTTGAAGGATACAGTGTTCCAAAATATTGTGCACCTTATCTTTGTTCCCTTGAAACTTGCTCTGCAAACTTTCAGTCAACAGAATGGCCGATGAAGATAATCCCGGGGCCAGTGGAGCTGCAGGTGAAAATGCCGTACCAGCTTTCAACCTAACAGGTTTCCAAGAAACCTATGAGAGTGCTATAATCATTCCTCCAAATTTAAGGAAAGTCATCACTATAAAACTTATAAAACATGGCCTAACATCGAGAGGTGGTAGGGCAGTTTTTGTGAAAGAGGCACATCAATATCACCAGACAGAGGTATTCTATTCACGGATAGTCTTCCCAGAAGCAAATCCAGTAAAACATATGTTTTACTTCTACAAAGAAGATGATCCACCAGAGGAATATATTTCTTTCAATATTGAAATTCCACTCACATACCAGGAGCATGAGCTCTGGTTTAAAGGCGCCCTAAAACATTTAAATCACATTACAAGGCTCGGTCCACTAGGTAGACAAAGAGCAACATTACCGATTTTAGCCGGCTATACACCACATCCTGACATTAACGACATGTCAGAAGTAGAATTACTAACTCAACGCAAAGAGTTAATCAAAATCTATAGACAATTGGTTCAATATGTAATGCAGACTCTCACAGTCCAACCTACATTAGTTATTCCACAAATAACCTCTCACCAGGGGAATACACTAAAAATTACACCACAGACTTTACACGCAGTCATGGGCAAATTGCCCACAAAACGTGAACAAATTCCGTTCTGGATAGCTCAGAAAATTACTCAAATCGAAGCAGTATTTCCTAATACTAGCCCTCAGGAGAAACACAGAATTTTAACAATCTGTTTACCAATGGGGATCACACCACATCTGGAGGACTGCACCACTTGGGGTACAGTCTTCGCTGCTATCTACACTAAAACACATGGTGTTCCGTCCATGGCGGTAATATCTGATGTCCTGAAACAGATTCAAAACGAATACAGGTCAGAGCCTGCTCTAAATTTAGGTATGAAATTACTGAAAATATTTAGCCAGGTCTCAGCAACAATATTTTCTAATATTAAAGGTGAAGCAGCATCAGTGGCGATCCGCCAGAAATTAAGGGAATTTGATGTAACAGAACAACCTCAAGAACTAACCAGAATAATTGAAAAATCCTATGAAGAATTAGGCAGAGACAGTCTGGGTGGGAAACCATTAAATCCACGACTGTCTGAAAGTCCTGAAAAGGTCTTTTCTAAAAACACTCCTACCTCTTCTAAAAAGAAGTGGGAGAATAGCAAACCAATTTCTAAAGAGAAGCGTTCTCAATCCAGAGGTAGGTCTCCTCAAAGGGAGCCCTCTGAAAGGTGGTATAACCTCAGGAATCGGGATAATTTGAGAAAACCTGATAGATATCAAGATACTGATACACGTCCCTCTCGTACCTTTCAGATTTCATCACAGAAATCCGAAAGAAGAGGACAGTTAGAAAACAAAGAAGAACGCGTGAAGTCCAAAGACGATCAACACGTTCAGAAAAGTATAACAAAAACTCAATTCACCAAAAAGAAAGTAGCAGGTCTAAAATTCAGAAATGCCGAGGATCTTGAGGACACAACTCAAGAACGGAGAATGGGCTCAGACAAGGTTGGACAGCGCAGCAGAAGTGACAATAGCTCGCCAGAGCCTGAAGGGACTTCTGGAGACAGTGGACTTCAATGAGGACATTGAAGTTGAAACTGCAGATACCAGGGTTAGCTCTCCACTTAGGTGATATGAAATAACACTTCGGATGGAGGGAGACATACCAAGAAAAGTGAAAGCACTCTTTTAGGAACGATTTTCTAAGGGTTATGGCATACTTCTAGCTGAAAAAGACTGGCCACCACAATTTGTCAGGGAGTGCCCACATGGCGGAAACATCATAATGTCAGCCTTCTCTAATCATATTCCTATACATTTAAAATATACTTATGCCAGGAAGTGGGCAGTGGCCCAAGCCCCAGCATTATACAAAAATCATGTAGGATGGGATGAGTACTCTCATCACCATAAAATCCAACTAAAAAATCAACCAACTGCACCAAGGCAGTACCCAGTTAAGCAAGAAGCTAAAACACAGGTCAGGGAGATATTAGATCAACTTGAATACCAAGGGGTGATTGAAACATGCACCTCCTCAATGAACAATCCTTTGTTTCCTGTATCCAAACCAGACAATATATCTTGTCTAGTATTGGATTACAGACATCTAAATTCTTGTTGCAAAACATTTGCAGTGCAAAATGCACACAGTACAGCATTAATGAATAACATTGTGCTTAAAATATATAAAACCACATTAGATATTTCTAACGGTTTCTTTTGTCAAAACATTGCACCTGAAAGCAGGTATTTGCCCGCTTTCTCAATAATGGGGGCACAGCGTCACTTCTGTTGTCTCCCTCAAGGATTCAAGAACAGACATGGGTAATTCTCAGCAAGAGTAACAGAGTTACTACACAATTATGATGATGAAGCATTGTCATATGTTGATGACATCGATCTGACAGATGATGACTTGGATAGGCACTTGAATAGGGTGAACACCATTATACTTGGCTTCGCCTCTGAGGGGTATAAATTCAATTAAAAAAAATCTAGAATTGCCCATTTAAACGTCCTCTTTTTAGGATATGAACTTTCAAGTGAAGGCAAAAGCCTGGCAGCAAACTGTCTTGAAAAGTGTGCACTGCTCCAAACACCAAAAACGCAGAAAAACTTACAGTCGATTCTAGGTTTCCTAAATTTCGGAAGAACTTACATTCTAAACTACGCAGAAAGGGTTAAACCTCTCTACGAATTAATAAAACCTGATTTTAAAACAGTAAATTGGACACAAAAACACACAGAAATTTTACGTTCACTCCAAACAGATATGTTAGCAACAACACATTTGCAAACACGCGTAAACCTACGCAACTTAGTTATCCGAATCATTCCGGGTCAATGCGGATTCACCTACTTAACTTTTAACGAAGGTGAAAAAGTTCCAATAGCCTACAAATCACATTTGTATACACAAGCAGAAATGAAATTCACTTCAACAGAAAAAAATCTGACAGCTGTTCAGACTGCTGTAGCAAAGGAAAGAGCCCTGGCACAGGGGAAACGCATTATGGTCATAACTTCTGTACCTGCCTTAAAGGCAGTGACAACAGAGAGCATTCCAAATGCTAAAGCTTTACATCCGAGATGGATACAATGGGTTAATTCTCTTGCTGCAACAGATGTTGAATACGTTTTCGATCCATATTTGAAAACACAAGGATTTCTACACTACAAACAAGAATGTCCTCTGCCTACTGAAATACTGCCTCTAGAAAAGTATGAATGTATAATTTATACTGACGGATCAGCTCAACCCGCTACGGAGGTAAACAAGCCTATAGTGCAGCGTGCGCGATCGTTAAAGGCCGTATGCGCGATGGCAAATTTAGACCAATGGTCACTAAAACGCAATCTTTAGGAAATTGCACAGCTCAGCGAGCTGAACTACAAGCATTCAAGATAGCACTTGAAAATACGGATCGCAAATTCCCCACACTCATAGTGTGCGATTCTTATTATTGTGTGCAATCTTACAATGAATCCTTGCAGAACTGGCTTCAGAGCAGTTTCAAAGGTGCAAAAGGTGGCACAATTAAGCATAAAATTCTTTGGGAACAAGTAGTTCAGTTACGAGAAGGTCTACAAAACACTCATGTGATACATACACTGAGTCTTCAACGTGATGGCGTCCACACTGAAGGGAATTCATTGGCTGATGAAGCCGCGAAGGGGGTTCAAAAACGACAATAGACAGTGAAATAATGCTGGTTGCCAATGCTACATACAAAGACAGCGGGGCAGCATTACCTCAAAAATTTCCACTCATATATAATTGATGCAAATGGCATTCCTTTTGCTCGAATTCCTGGAGTGGGGGATAGAGTAATACCAAACAGGGAACGAAGGACAACTTTCATTTACGAAGCACATCTGGGAGAGGGTCTGATACATAAGGGGATCTCTAAAACGATATTAGAGTTAAAAGAGACATACTGGTGGTCAGGAATGAATGCACACATACACATATTTGTAATTAACTGCATAGACTGCAATAGAGATCGGAGCACAGAACGCTGCCAGATACCTGACTATAGCATAGTCAGCCCAGTACAGACACCAATGTTAGACAGCATTAGACTTTCTACACGCAGGCGTCCTTATAGACGAATGCAGTCCCACAAGCACTAAATCAATATGCATTTGGATGTGGCCTCAGCGCTCGGCTGATGCTCGAACTGTTATAAAAGATTTGCGAGTCTTTATCGGCACATACGCAATCGGCACACTACATTCTGACCAGGGTCCTGCATTTAGCTCTCGAGCTTACAAAGAAACCATGGCCAGTTTGGTCATTGCATTGTGGTATTCTAGTCCATTCCATCCTGAGGGAAATTTGGTTGTGGAGAGAAAAAACCGGGACATCTATAACAGCTAGGGTATTAGGTTCGGGTGACGGGTGGGTCAAACATCTAATAAGTGTCCAACATAGTCTTATTAACTTGCCAAGAAGTTCTCTAGGGTGTATCACTCCATATGAGATCCTTTTTGGGGCAAGAATGTTGGTCCCTTACCTTGATTGTCACACATCAGTGGTGGAACAAAAGACATTTGATAACAAAGATCGTTTGGCAGTTTCGCAGGACTTAAATGAATTAAAAAGGAAACAAAGCAACGTGTTTCTGAAGCCAACCACCACTGAGGTAAAACCGACCGTCCCAGCAAGGCCTGTTTGGATCCCAAAGCTAGGGGATCTAGTCAGAGAGAGGATCGCAGACAAGAAGGAATTTGGGGCTTCTTACAGACAAGCAGTACCTGTCCTAGCAATCCACGGATCAAGAACAGTTTAACTGCCGCCCCTTGCTGGTAAAAAGGAGAACAGGTTGATGTCCATCGACCTGATCAAACCACACTATGTCGCCGATACTAA
Source organism: Lissotriton helveticus (assembly GCF_964261635.1). Lineage (NCBI taxonomy): Eukaryota > Metazoa > Chordata > Amphibia > Caudata > Salamandridae > Lissotriton > Lissotriton helveticus. The sequence continues at coordinate 1,545,548,116 of NC_136067.1, read as the reverse complement.
GTAGTAGGCCAAGTGGACTCTGACCAAGTAGCAGACGCACTCCTCTAGATATTATCCAAGAGGTTCAACCTGAGAGACTCATAACCTTTGAAGAATCTGCAGTGAGAAAAGAAGGACTAAGCAACAAAGCTATGGAACTTGTACCTCTTGAGACCCAAATAACAGTTCATCAAGAAACACCTGTCTACAATGAAGTAACAAGTGATCAAGTGGTTCCAGCGATTTCAACGAATCCTGATGCAATCCCAACAATTGACAGAACTGCCTCTGGCTGTTTCATTAACTTTGATACCTTTTCTGAGGATCCCAGCGAACCAGAAACAACGCCAGCAAAAAGAACTTTCAAAGAACAAGCAACTGACTTTTTTCATCACCTGGAAAAGACTTATCTGGTTTCACCATGGATTGAACTTTGGAGTGTTTCGTGAATATTTTTTCTTCTACTTAGGTTAGCTCTGGGAATAACTCTGGGTATGCTGATAAATGGAAGATATGTCAAAATGGACACAGTAAGTAAGAACATCAACTTACTCCTCAAACCACATAAATCATCTCATCGTGAACAAAGAGACTTGTCAGCAGTGAACATCACAGCCGTTCCTATACCTGATGGTATAGCTTGGGTCAGAACAGAAATTAACATTTTTGGCCCATCGGAGCTGTTGAAGATTCTACACCAGTTCAAGATTTCATTAAGTGACTTTGTTTCATCTAGTACCTTTTCTGATGATTGGGACTTCAATACTGTTAATAACATGATGTCAGACCTAGAAATGTCTGCAGTGTTCATTAATCATGAATATTTAGAAGGTCCTTCTGACTATGAACAAATGTATTGTTATAATCACTATGGTCACCATTTCGTGCACAAATCAACAATGCCTAGAAATGTATATATGTATAACCAGTGTGAACATTGTCCTACGCCACCAAAGGGTAGCTCAAAAACCTTTGCTATTAAGTTTCCATACTTTTCAGGGTTCAATGTATCCAATCCAGAATCATTTTATTTTAGAAATGTAAACAAAAAGGGACTGAAAACTATGTTAACAAACACAAAACAGATTTATTCTGCAGCCTTTTTTGCCCTGTGGAAAAGTAAATTTTGCCATGTTCTGTGTCCCTACGTGTCATCCATCATATGTTATGTGTGCATGATTAAATATGCATATGCATTCCCCATGTCCGATTAATGACGCAATTACAGTTGTGTCCACCTCTAGTATGCCAGTTTCCAGTCCTCGTGAATACTACGAATATCAGGCCTATGTAAAGCTACGTTGCCACGTTTCTCAGTGTGCACGTTATTCTATTATAAAGTCCCCGTTTCTAGGCCACAAAAGGGCCTGGACACCAGATTCAGCTCCTGTCTCCTGAAGCCTCGCTGAGGAGCGATACAGCCCCCACCTGTATCCTCGACCCTTCACTTACTTCCTGCCTCGCAGTGCCCGGCCCAGCCTGGCTCAGTCTCTGAGTCTGCCAAAGAATATGTTATGATTCCAGTTATCAGTTCAGTCCTCCTTCTCTGCATTCCTAAGCTACTGAACTGCATCAATAGGTTCCGTCATTGTCTAGCCTTCACGTCTCTACGTTAGAGAAATACTGCATTTAATGGTCATTTCATATTCTTCATCACGCACTACATGTAGAATAATGCATGGTCCAGTCTTAGAACCAAGTTAGCCTTTCCCCTCCTAACTTCTAGTTTATATCAACATGTTCTCTAAACATCAGATACTAGATACTGTTTAGGTACATGTCGCCCTGACTTTCCAGACTTCAGTCTCTGCTTCTAGCACAGAGTTCATAGCCCCAGCTTCTCCTAGTGATACGTCATTGCCAGTTTGCGCGCACCATCAGGTTAGAGGTCCCGGCTCCTTAGGTAGCCCCCTCCATGGTTTCCGCCCCATTCATGACATATTCTGTTACGTTTGCATCACATGTCTATGTATACGCCCTGTTACACCTCTTTTCCCCCTTATCTTTCGCGACTGCTACGCGTCACACCTTCTGTTCCACCCACTGCTACGCCTACTGCAATGTAATGCTATGTGTTTGCGTTATGTATATATGCTCATGTATTGTTATTAAAAGTCAGCGCGCTCATCCCAGACCCAGCCCCAGCAGCTGCTGGGCCCTGCCATCCTATTCCTATGCAGGTTGTCCTGTTCCTGTCCTTATGCTGTATTAAACCTGCAAAAAACTCCTACTACCTCGAATCTTGACTCTTATTTATTGAGCTATCTGTTATGATATATGTCTAGTCAAAAATAAGGTATTATTTATTTATTTACCACATAATGGCGCCCGAACAGGGACTTGCCCTTTCCCCACGCGTCGGTGAAGCCACGCCGACCCCCTGACCCTCTGCAGTCGTGACGGAACTCTTCTGTGCACCGGCAGATATTTCTGCTTCAAGTATCCCTCAGGCCCACGGAGGAGACGGAGGAGGCGGTCCAGCATCCAAACGAGACGGTGGAGGAACGCGGTGAGTCCCGACCAGAGCCCAAGCCAAGAGTCCAAGGTCCGAGGTATCCGGAGGCCCACCCGTAACTGAAGTCCGAAGTTCGTCGTCCGTCGTCGTAGCAGTCCAGTCCAGTCCGAGGTTTTCCGTTCTTGCTGCCCGGTGAGTACCATTACTGGGGTAGTATCTAGACAGGGTCAATCTAAATTGACTCTGGTCCGTGGGTTGGTGGTACACAGACTCACAAACGAAGTGTTCACCTAGGTGGATACGGGTCTTGATGCGTCCCTTTATGGGACCGGTATGTTCCGTACTGTTTCAGCAGTGCATCCAGTAACTCTAGTCTGTTCCGTTCTCGAGAAATTCTTGTGTTTCTGTTCTCAGTATTCCAGGTAATATTCTGTCCGAACTGTTATGTTATGATGTTGTTCAATGTATTTCCAATGTCGTGGTATGCCTGAATTGTTCTCCCAATTGTTATTGTTCCTCGTGTATTGTATTGTGTTCCGATTCAAGTTTACAATGTCTCTCTTTTCGAGATTACGTCAGCTAAAAACTAGAAAGGGTTTGTTAGAAGAAGCAGTTCCTGTTCCGCCGAGGGACAGTCCAGGTCACTTTATGTATCAGAAGCATGGCATAAGCGCCATATTGTATCTAGATTTATGGGTAGAGTATACCAAACAGTTAGAAGAAAAGTATAGATGGCCCGTATCGGGTACATGGGATGCCGAGTGCATCATGCGAGTAGAAGAGGCATTATGGAAAAAGAAAGCCAGACAGTCACAGAAAGATGCCATTGAGTTATGGCGCAAAGAATCTCATAAAAGAACCGAAAAAGAAATCAGAAAGTCAGAATTAAGTAGAGAATCCTTAGAACGAGCACAAGAAAAAGAACTAATCGAGATAGGTGAACAAGTCAAAGCCGAACAGTCAGACAGACAGAGGCATGCCCTTATTAAGGGTATGTATCCTCTTCTTGCCGAGGGCTTGCCAAAAGCGACCCCAGAGGCATCCAGTAATTTCCCGCCACCATTAGTTCCGACCAAGCTACGTCACAAACAGACCGCAGCTGATATTTTTATTTCGTCCTATTTGGACGACACAGTCCCAGAATATGCAAATCCTGTTCGCGCTCCACCAGTCCCTGTAAATCAGGCACTTCCCGCTCCTCCAGACACCGGAGTACCTGTTACGGTACCCCCGGTCCAGTCCGTCATACAAGTCCAGCCTGCATTTCCATTTCCCACTCTGCCAGGACGAAGAGCCTCAGTAGACCTAGACTCCAGTTTAGGGGCCGCAGGGGGAGGTCCTCCTCAAACCCCGCCGCCACACAAGCGTTTAACGTTAGCCGAATTACATGCTCAAGCATCACAGCGTACTCCCAAGAGTAATAAGTCTGTTGCAGAAATCAGGCAAGCCCTTGGCGAATGTGCTTATGACCCAGTCCCAGGCGAGAATAATATGGTTTTATATTCAGTACGCGTAAGGAGGGTGACCGAGTATCTAGTCACCCTACCCAATATGAAAGAAGATCTAGACAGAATATATCGTTTCATCCGTACAGGGGATGATCCAGAAAGTATTAGTGATGCCATGTCTCAAAGGAAAGCTGAGATCCAGCGTATGATATTAAAGTTTTTAATTAACTGTCTAATAAGAAAACAAGATTACCCGTCTAAAGATCCGGCCGAAATGAAAACCCTGACAAAGTGGAGTGATAATATAGCTGAGGGTAAGCACAATACCATTAGTGCCATGGAGAGTATGTACAAGAAAATCCGTAGAGAAATAATAAAGATACACGAACAACGTAAAGCAGCACAAGTAAGCGAGAAAGAAAGTAACTCTGATACTGAAGAGGTAGAGGACGAGAATCCCGCCAGAATAGCGTATGTAGGAAAATCTAGATTTCCAGATCGCCATTTACGCCTAGAACACAAGTCAAATTTCCATCATTCAGCACCAGAACAAGGTTCCCTAGAACAAGTATTCCAAGCTACCGATCACATTCTGAAATCACGAATCGGTTACAGTGAGTTAAGTACCATGCATGAACAAGAACTAGCCCGATCAGCAGTCCGATGGATTACTGATTCTACCACTTTTCCAGACGAAATAGTGGCACAAATGTTTCTGAAAATTCCCCCAGCCGAGCAACGACTGGTGGGTATGTATATGATCCAGCACCTCATTACTTTGTATGAGGGTCAACACTCTGATCCAGGTCCGTTACATGATGTCCTGAACGAGTTACTCCAGTATAGATGGAAAGGTCTAGGTACCGATTTAATTAGTGTCATTCTAGAACAGCGCCACAAATATAGAACGTTTTTGAACCCGCATTTTGTTCATGCCTCACCTCCAGAAGGTAAACCATTTTACATGGAAAGACAGAACCCGTTACGAGAAGTGCACCCAGTTAAGACAGAGGACGGTGAAATGCAGCGAGTGTTTGTTTACACTCCAATAACAAAGATGGAACTCCTCGAGATGAAGAAATTAATTCCCTGTCATGACAAAGATCCAGCAGGGTTCCATAGAGAATTAAAAGACATGCTCCGTATGGGAGAATACACATACCCAGATATAATTAAAATGTTAAAGGTCCTGTTGCCCGCAGGGGTGTATGAAAAGCTCAAGGAAAAAGAATGGGAGGTGGGAGAGAAAAAGATCGATTGGGCAGTTCTAGAAGCTGAAGACAAGGCACGAGTACCAGGTACCGGTCTTGGAGAGAAATGTAAAGAATTACCAGAATTATTGATTCAAGTTTTACCCAGATTATTGACAACTAGAAAAGAAGACTGGGACGCAATCTCAGCCTGTAAACAGAAGCAAGACGAGGATATTAGTGATTTTTATTCTAGATTTGAAAAATGTTTTGGTATCAACAGTGGCCTCAAGACAAGTAGTGAGTCATACCCTCACCTTTTTGTTACTAAATTAGTCGAGAATTCAAGCCCACCAATTAAAAATCGAGTTCTGAAAGTCGAAAGTACCTGGCAAGCTAATACCCCGTCCCAGATGTTGCAGATGCTTCAATACCACCAGAACAGAATCAGGGAAGAGCAAGAACACGAAAGAAAACGTATGAAAGATACGAAAATGAAAGTACTAGTTGCACAATCTGTTCCTCAAGACAGTCAGAAGAGGGGTCCGAATCAAGCCAGTCATCCTGCAGCTCCCGTTAAAGGGAATTGCAATTATTGTAAACAGCCAGGTCATTTTATAAATGAGTGTGCAGTTCTGAAACACAACATAGCTACTGGTAAGACTAAAGAAAGACCACGTCCGCCTAGACAAGAACAAGTTTCCCAGATTCCTCAGCCACAGAATGCACCACAGACAGTTCCAGCACCGCAGCCTATCGCTGCAACACAGCATGTTACATCGCAGATGTACCAGTATGCACAGTCTGAGTATCCAGAGTACCAGCAGTATTCATGAAACAGCCTAGAGAGGGAGGTAGGCTTGCCTCTCATCGAGATACCTGTAGATCAAGAAGGTCCCTATGTTCACAGTCAAGTATTAGGGAAAGACAGAAAGTTTTTGATTGATACAGGGGCAAGTAGGACCACAATTAGTCACGCCGAAGTTCCAGGGGCTCCGCTCTCAGGCTCAAGAAATGTTTCCCTTGGATTTTCAGGAAAACCTATCGTAAATGAGATTTCAAAACCAGTTACTCTAGAAGTAGGTCCATTGTCCCGTACTAGTACTACTGATCTGTTACTTACTAAGTCATGTCCAGAAAACCTATTAGGCATTAAGACACTGAAAGAGTTGGGTGCAGTTATATGCTGTTCCCCAGAGGGAATACGATTGTTCCTACGTGACTTCAAGGGTCACTATGTATTACGAGATTTTGATTCAAGACTGTCTAATGTTCCGCAGCATTTATGGGCGCAAGGTCCAACTGATGTAGGTTACATGCAAATCACACCCTATCGTGTGACTCTCAAGCCAGGTGTAGTGTTACCACGAATCAGACAGTACAGATTGCCACCAGAGGCTGTAGCAGCCTTATCCAAAATTATTGACGAGCTCATCGCTCAAGGAGTGGTTGTAGAAACTGACTCCAATGTATGTAATTCTCCGATCATTCCAGTCATGAAACGTTCTGATCCAAATGCACCCCCAGTATATCGATTAGTGATCGACCTACGAGAGCTTAATAAATGTATTATTCCGCAGTACCCAGTTGTCCCAGACATCTCTTCTCTATTGACAGCCATTGATTCCGAAGCCATGTTCTTCACTGTCATAGACCTCAAGAACGCATTTTTCAGTGTTCCTATTCATCCAGACAGCCAGTTTCTTTTCGGATTCTGTTTAAATGGAAGGAGCTATATGTTTACACGAGCTCCTCAAGGTTTCACAGAAAGTCCTAGTATTTACAGTCAAGCACTTAAGAGACAACTAGACAACATTCACATGCCAACTGACACTGCCCTGCTCCAGTATGTCGATGATCTACTGATCACAGCCCGTTCTGAACGTGCTTGCGAGCGAGCATCCCTTACAGTTTTGTATTTCCTAGCCGAGATGGGGCACAAGGTGTCCCCTTCTAAACTTCAATTCTGTGTCCAGCAAGTGGTATACTTAGGACACTTGCTGTCCAAGAGGGGTAGGCAGTTGACACCAGACCGTATCCAGTTAATAGCGAGTCTTCCTCAGCCCAAGACCCAGAAGGAGGTACGTGCTTTTATCGGCCTTACTTCTTACTGTAGACAATGGATTCCCCAGTATGCATTTCTAGCCAAACCACTGATACAGTTAACGACACAGGAGGCAGCCGTATCGACTGTTCTCCCTTGGACATCTGAACATACACTTAGTTTCAATGAGTTAAAGAAAGCTTTATGCCAAGCTCCAGTTCTAGCTACACCGAACTACAGTAAGCCTTTTACACTTTTTGTCACTGAACGCGAAGGTACAGCATTATCTGTTCTCACACAAGATCAAGCAGGACAATACAAGCCCTGTGCTTATTTTTCGAGCACATTAGATCCTGTAGCCCAGGCTCTGCCTGCGTGCCTCAAGTCAGTTGCAGCCACAGCACTAGCTATCAGACAAAGTGATTCCATAGTCTTAGGACATACCTTGACAGTACAAGTTCCACATTCCGTGGAAGTTCTTTTAAACCGAACACAAACTCAGCACTTGACGATTGCACGTTTAACAGGTTATGAATTGACACTGTTCCAGCCACACATAGAAATCAGACGCTGCAACATTTTAAATCCTGCTACACTGTTACCATCAGTTACTTCAAATTCTGCCACACATGATTGCGTGGAAGTAGTTAACATTACGACAAAGCCAAGACAAGATCTGACAGATACTCCGTTACCAGACCCCGACCTGACACTTTATGTGGATGGTTCATGTATGAGAACAAGTACAGGAGAACTAGTCGCTGCGTATGCAGTGACTACTGACACTAAAGTTATTGAGACACACCGTATTGATACCCTGTCCGCGCAAGCAGCAGAGCTAGTTGCTCTGACACAAGCCTGTATACACGCCAAGAACTTGAAAGTTAATGTTTACACAGATTCACGTTACGCATTTGGAGTTGTACACGACTTCGGAGTGCTCTGGCAGGAGAGAGGTTTCATGACTTCTCATGGAACCAAGATTCAGCATGGTCTCCTTATTCAAGCTCTGTTAGATGCCATACACTTGCCGACATCTATTGCTATCATGAAGTGCAAAGCACATACGAAAGTTACTGACATTATTTCTCAAGGTAATGATCTAGCAGATCGCACAGCCAAGCTTACAGCACAGACTCCAGACATTCAAGTTAATCCGACACAGACACATACTCCAGATCCGACTACATGTATGACAGTTAAGGACCCTACACAAGATGTCATAGATATCCAGTTACATGCTACTCCCGAAGAAATCAAGAAATGGTCCGAACAAGGAGGGGTCCAGACAGATCAAGGATGGTTAACAAAGGGTAGAGCCACATGGTTTCTCCCCGACTCTATGGTTCAAGTCATTATTAATACCGCACATAGTCCAGCACATTTAGGAGAAAAAGCTATGTTAGACAGTATCCAGAACATTTGGTTCAACAAGCATTTACGAGCTGCAGCCAAGCAGAAAGTCCGTACCTGTATGATATGTTGCCAGTTTAATCCAGGTAAAAGTGTCCCGGTGGAACAAGGTGGTTTCCAGCCCCCTGACCACCCTTTTGAAGTCCTCCAGATGGATTATATTCAGATGGAGCGATGTCGAGGTTTCAAGTATGTCCTTGTAGTTGTATGCGCTTTGTCCAGGTGGACAGAAGCATATCCGGTCCCAGATTACACAGCCGCGACCACTGCCAAGCAGTTGGTTCGTGAGTTCTTCCCTCGTTATGGACTCCCTAGAGTCGTATATTCTGATAACGGCCAGCCATTCTCATCTGAACTCATGAAGCATGTTTCCCTGTTATTAGGGTACCAGTGGAAGTTTCATTGTGTACGCCATCCTGAAGCAGCAGGTCTCGTTGAGAGACATAACCAGACTCTGAAAATCCGTATTGCAAAAGTGTGTAAAGAAAAAGGTGTGGACTGGCTAGTAGCTCTGCCAGTCGCTTTATTTTATATGCGCATGGTCGCACATTCCAGATCAGGTCTGTCCCCGTATGAGGTCGTTTTCGGCCGCCCCCCTAACATGTGGGGTACTCCTAGACCCCGAAGTATTACCGATGTTTCAAGTAATATGCTGACAGATTACCTAGCTTCCTTGATGTCTGCCCTCAACTCATGTCGTTCACAGGTTGCCGCCGCATTTCCAGACAATACCGAGGTGGCACCGCATGAAATCGTTCCAGGATCCATGGTGATGGTCCGCAACTTTGACAGATCAAGTCCGCTGGAACCTCGATGGAAAGAGCCCCGACAGGTCCTCCTCACCACCCGTACAGCCGTGAAGTTGGAAGGACGCAAGGGCTGGGTGCACCTTTCTCATATTAAACTTTTTAATGGACTGACACCCGTCTTAAAGAACATTTCCCAGGATTTGAAGGATTGCCAAAATATTGTTCTCAAGGACTGTCCCGCAAAAGACATTGCTACAACCCCTCCCCTGTTAGAGAAAACTCCGCAACAGGAGTATAAACAGAAATTAAGGTCTAGTAAAATAAGTCAGTCAGTTTGATTGTCTAAGTCCTCCCCTAGGTGAAACGGTTAGACTGTTTCTGACATGTATAAAATAGACCCCCATAGTGAGAGAGTTAGTCAAAACTCAATCCGATGTATCGTTTTTCTATGTTTCATATTATTTCTCAGCATTATGATTTCCTGCACCAGTTATGCATTTTACCTATGTTTCCCAGTTTCACATGTAAATAAGTCTGCTAATGCTACAGTAGAGCACACGTTTAGTGATCTGCCCCCTCATGAACTCTCTTACCGCCTCGCTATGCGTAATAACTCCTTTATCCGCATGTTACATTACTCACACCAGACCAGCAATGCCACTAATTGTTGGGTGTGTGGTCGACTCCCCCCTTTCCAGACACCGAAGGGAGTTCTGCCACTTTTTCCTTATCCATTTTCACATAATGGTTCGTGTGGAGCATGGTCCACGTTAACGTCATCCTTAACAGATATGTCTTTTCTTAACAGTACATGTTTCCCAGACAAGCAAGGTCTTCCCCACAGAACAGGTTTAGATCTAGAAAATGAAGTGTATGATTTAGGTAATTATTCTTCGAATTTCATGGTTCTGAATGTTCAGTCTGATACTACTCCAGACTTACCTGCTATTTCAGTACTACCAGTCAAAGGTGAATTATGTGTCCGAAATTATGGTTCTGTACATGTAGGACATAGTGATTGTACTACTATTGTCAAGTATAGTGACAGTGGGAAATCTATCTTTAAAGCTTCACGTCATTCTTATTTTATTTGTGGTCAAACCGCATATGTTCGTCTACCCCTCGATTGGGAGGGAACCTGTTACATTGCCTTCCTACTGCCACCAGTTTTTCTAGCACCACCTGATTATCATAGAAACACACATCTAGTACATATTAGACATAGAAGGGAGTCCCCAATTGTCGATTATACTGAAACTGCTCTAGAACAGTATACAGATTTCAACAGAGGTTTCTTTTTCTTTATAGGACCTGTCCAGAATAGTAAGTTAATCCGTAGGTTAACCAGAACCCTTGAAGCTGTAATAAATGAGACTGCCTCTGCTCTAGGTAACTTAACTGAAGAGCAATCTGCTATGAGATTTGTCGTTTTGCAAAATAGTCTCGTCCTTGACGTCATACTGGCCGATAGGGGCGGGGCCTGTAGAGTCATCGGATCTAGTTGCTGCATTTTCATTCCAAATAACGCGCCGTCTGTTTATTCAGCTATAACCAGACTCCATAAAATTGCCCATCTGATACACCAAGATCCAGGCACCTGGACATGGTCCGGTTGGTTCTGGAATATAATTTCCGCATGGGGATGGAAAATATTGTCCTTCCTAGGTATTGCAGTAGCGATCATATTCAGCTGCTGTCTCTGTATACAATGTGGCCCTGCGATTTGCGGCATTTGTGCTACCTCTTGTATTCCTAGTCCCAAGCCCCGTTCTACATCCCGTTCCAGGATAATTCGAGACGAGCAAATGATACTGTATGAAATGATAGACGGTATCATGAAAATTGATGTTTCCTGATGGAAACGTAGTGACAAGGAGGGAATGTGGAAAAGTAAATTTTGCCATGTTCTGTGTCCCTACGTGTCATCCATCATATGTTATGTGTGCATGATTAAATATGCATATGCATTCCCCATGTCCGATTAATGACGCAATTACAGTTGTGTCCACCTCTAGTATGCCAGTTTCCAGTCCTCGTGAATACTACGAATATCAGGCCTATGTAAAGCTACGTTGCCACGTTTCTCAGTGTGCACGTTATTCTATTATAAAGTCCCCGTTTCTAGGCCACAAAAGGGCCTGGACACCAGATTCAGCTCCTGTCTCCTGAAGCCTCGCTGAGGAGCGATACAGCCCCCACCTGTATCCTCGACCCTTCACTTACTTCCTGCCTCGCAGTGCCCGGCCCAGCCTGGCTCAGTCTCTGAGTCTGCCAAAGAATATGTTATGATTCCAGTTATCAGTTCAGTCCTCCTTCTCTGCATTCCTAAGCTACTGAACTGCATCAATAGTTTCCGTCATTGTCTAGCCTTCACGTCTCTACGTTAGAGAAATACTGCATTTAATGGTCATTTCATATTCTTCATCACGCACTACATGTAGAATAATGCATGGTCCAGTCTTAGAACCAAGTTAGCCTTTCCCCTCCTAACTTCTAGTTTATATCAACATGTTCTCTAAACATCAGATACTAGATACTGTTTAGGTACATGTCGCCCTGACTTTCCAGACTTCAGTCTCTGCTTCTAGCACAGAGTTCATAGCCCCAGCTTCTCCTAGTGATACGTCATTGCCAGTTTGCGCGCACCATCAGGTTAGAGGTCCCGGCTCCTTAGGTAGCCCCCTCCATGGTTTCCGCCCCATTCATGACATATTCTGTTACGTTTGCATCACATGTCTATGTATACGCCCTGTTACACCTCTTTTCCCCCTTATCTTTCGCGACTGCTACGCGTCACACCTTCTGTTCCACCCACTGCTACGCCTACTGCAATGTAATGCTATGTGTTTGCGTTATGTATATATGCTCATGTATTGTTATTAAAAGTCAGCGCGCTCATCCCAGACCCAGCCCCAGCAGCTGCTGGGCCCTGCCATCCTATTCCTATGCAGGTTGTCCTGTTCCTGTCCTTATGCTGTATTAAACCTGCAAAAAACTCCTACTACCTCGAATCTTGACTCTTATTTATTGAGCTATCTGTTATGATATATGTCTAGTCAAAAATAAGGTATTATTTATTTATTTACCACAGCCCAACTGTCTAGTCATGGTTTCGACTTTTGGAAAGACAACATTGAGACAAAAACTGTCTGGGGTACAAAAGATTGGCAAGTACAGGGGGTAGAAGCTTTATTTAGAGCCTTATATTAACTGAGCAAATTATGTTTTTTAATGACACTATTCAACAGACGTCTTGCCTTGGGTTAGCCAAGATTAAAGACATGAACAACCCGTCTACACCTACACCAACACCTGAGAGTGATAACACTTCGGAGCGGGAGGTCGACGTACATACTATTTTGCTTCACAACAGAACAGATCCAGATTGGAAAAAATGGTTGATCTGGCCCACAGACACAAACAACTGTCAAGATAGATTCCTGAACAGAACACGGGGTTTCACATTCAATATGTTCAAAGACAGCATCCTGGAATAGTAACAACATACAGTGTAGGGAAGCTATGTCTTGATTTCATTACAAGACCGGAGGCTATCATTATGCATATAACTTTTAATGCAACTCCAAACAGCCGCATATGTCACAAAGCAATAGTTCCAATGGAACATTCTTAACAAAACAATTCTAGTAAGCACTAGGCAAGCAGCCTCTTTTAAATGGGGCTCCAAGCAGATAAGTCATGTTTTTTCTTACTCTTAAAACTGTTCATTAATTACCATCTATTTATTGTATTTGTACTGCTATTTATCAATTATCTTCGATATTGACACTAGAGTCTGCTCTTTTGTCAAATACATATGATTTTCTTCTTCATTGAGTAATATATTTCTGTTTCTTTCCTATTTCTCTAATTGCCTTCTACTCACGGGACGATCCGCTCCCTTTTCTCCCCTCACTCGTTACTTACCCGTCCTCCAATGTATGGAGGCCGGCTCGATGTCCTTTTGTTAGTTTTCCCCATAACCGCGCTGCCTTTTCTTCTATCTGCCTGAGCGCTTTGCCATTTCGCGCATTATACTTTTGCGGGTAGATAGTATCTTCCCTCGTTGCCCTCTTCCCTCTCCCGGCAGCGCCCGTGTCCGTTGCACGTCTTACTACCGTGTCATTTACCAAAAACAAAATGAGGAAGGGCCATTGGCAACACATGCGCTGCGCGTTGTTGTTGCCTAGCGCCCTTCCTCTAACGCGATGCTCACAATGAGCGTGTCCAGGCAACCGGCTGATCGCGCATAGGGAAACTGTCAGTTTCCCAACGCGATCGGCCGAATTACATCAATTTATCGTTTTTGCTCGCTACTGTTCAACAAACTCTTCCATTTGGGCTATATATTTTATTTTATATCTAAATAGATCACAACTCTATTCTAATTACTGCCCACTGTGCACAAAAAAAAGGGGAATTACTCTTTATCTATTACATTCTTATATATATAAAAAAAAAGAGGGTTTAGAGAAAAAAGATCCTTATACCATTCATCATGTCTGACTCAGATTCAGACCAAAACGATCTTTCTCTCCCCAATATCGATAATGAGGCATTTAAATCATTAATACATAAAGAAATGAGGTCCTGTATGTTCTCTACACTTTCGCAAGTCATGGCTTCTCAAAGACCCTTTCCTCCCGAAGAGGAGGATGAATTTCAATATGATTTTGAAAATATTACTGACCTCAATGAATTAAGGGGTAAAAAAACTAAAAAAACAAAAAATATTGACTCTACCCCTAAGAGCACTATTTCAGGTCCTAGTACCTCGGGTGTCCTTAGCGGCACAAATTATAAAGGTGTCCCCCGCGGCACAAATTATAAAGGTGTCCTCAGCAGCACAACTTATCCAAGTGCTCAGAATAATGAATTCATCCATGATGATTTTAACAATTCTAACGATGATGATTTTACTGATAATGCCTCAGAATTCCCCGACGAATACATCCTCGACCTAGACGAGGATAATCAAGATTTTGAATCCTATGATGATAATTTACCTTCCTCATCTAAGGATAGTGTCCTTGACCCTTCAGGTGAAGAGATGTTTTCACCTCTGAACATCAGACACCCTAGAAGCTCTGATTGGGTCCCCATGGACCATGTCAGCAAATGTATTACTAAACGGATCAGGAACCCCTAGAGAGGGACACTCGTAATCTCCTACGAGCTGAATGTTCAAGACCTTCTATCGAAGGTAAAGTCTGCCAAACTCCTAATCTTGATCCCGAACTGATAAAATATCTTTTCAAGCTTGGTAGGGATCCAAGAAAAGGTATGGAGAGATCCCTTAAAATCTGTCAAGACGGAGTTCTTGATATTTTAGGTCCCCTCACTAAGATTATTGATGCCGCTGAAAACAGCCATCTCAACGGTTCCAGCCTAGACACTAACCTTATACGTGGTTGGAGTCAAAGGGCACTAGTTCTTCTAGGGAACGCTAATGCTGGTCTCAATTCGGAAAGAAGGAGAGTCGTCCTGACTAAGATTAGTCCAAAGTTGAGCGACTTAGCCGATAAGGAGCCTTCACTGAATCCTAAAGGGCTTCTTTTTGGCGAAGACCTAATCAAGACTCTAGGCAAATACGTATCCACTTTTACAGCCCTGGATAAAGCACACCAAAGTATGAAAAAGGTTTTCAATGTCAACAACAATAACCTTTTTGGCAGGGCCGGAAGAAGGGGCCAATCTTTCGGCCGCTTTAATCGTAGGCCCTTCGGTAGATCCAGAGGTTATAACGCAAGAGGCGACTATCAGTCCTCCTACCAAACTCAATTCTACCCTTCAAGAGGAAGAGGCTTCCGTTCGAGAGGTTCAAGACCAAGAAGGGGATCTAACGACACCAACCCACAAAGTAAGTCATTTGAATCCTTTGATGCCTTTTTCCCCTCCCACAAAAGTGGGAGGCAGACTAAAATTCTTTCTCCAGAACTGGAAATTAATTACTCAAGACCCTTGGGTTCTGAACACTGTTACTGGTTTTTCAATAGATTTCATAGACACTCCGATTCAGGTTTCTTTCCCAAGAGTAATGCCCCTCTCTCAGGATCAAGAAAAGATTATAGAAGAGGAGATCTCTTCAATGCTCCTGAAAGGCGCAATCATAGAAGTCCCTATGGAAACTCTGAGGTTTGTAAGTACTCTTTTTCTGGTAGAAAAAAAGGACAAAGGTTGGAGACCCGTCATAAATCTCAGAGAACTCAACAAATATCTTGTTTACAGACATTTCAAAATGGAAGGTATCCATCTTCTGAGAGATCTCTTGCTAGAAGGAGACTGGTTGGTCAAACTAGATCTCAAAGACGCCTATTTTACCATTCCTATGGCCGAGAAAGATCAACCCTTCCTACAATTTATTTGGAAGAATCGACTTTATCAATTCCAAGCTCTCCCCTTCGGACTCTCTTCAGCCCCTTGGTGTTTCACCAAAATAATGAGAGCAGTCGCCTCATCCCTAAGAGAGAAGGGTATTCGTATGATTATATATCTAGACGATATTCTTATTATGTCCCAATATTATACTCAAATTCTTCAAGATCTCAAAACTGTTATGGGTCTTTTAGAAAACCTGGGATTCATTGTGAACAAAGAAAAATCAATACTGTCTCCCTCAATGTCCATGGAATTCCTAGGTTTCACCGTGGATACCACCAATTGTCTTCTCCTTCTTCCTCAGAAGAAGATTTCCAAAATCAAAAAAGAGATAAGACATGTCCTCAAACATCAAAATCTTTCCTTAAGAGAACTAGCCAGACTCCTAGGTCTTCTCTCGTCCTCCATTCAGGCTATCTTTCCGGGCCCTCTAAATTATCGAGCCCTTCAAAGGATAAAAGGGAAAGCCTTAAGATCAGGTCTCGGAGGCTGTGTTTCCCTGAACCAAGAGTCCATTTCAGAACTAACCTGGTGGTTGGAGAATTTGGACGCTTGGAACGGCAGAGTAATTTTTGGCTCAACACCAGATTTTATTTTGGAATCAGATGCCAGCCTTCATGGCTGGGGTGCCTGTCTCCTAGATCAAAATACTGGTGGAGTTTGGTCTCAAGAGGAGTCTTCTCACCACATAAACTACCTAGAACTAACTGCAGGCCTCTATGCTCTAATGAGCTTCAAACACTCCCTTCAAGGCAGATCGGTTGTTTTAAAAATGGACAATATGTCCGCTGTTGCCTATATAAACCGTCTGGGCGGAACAAAGTCGGAAGACTTGTCAAATTTGGCCCAAAAACTTTGGATCTTTTGTCTGGAACACAAAATTTCTCTAAGAGCAGAATACCTTCCTGGAGAATCCAACCTCTCTGCAGATTGGAACTCAAGATTCCTCCTGGATCATTCCGATTGGAAACTGAACACCTTAGTATTCAATTCCCTCAATTACTTTTGAGGTCCCTTTCAAATAGACCTTTTTGCGAGCAGGTTAACCTTTCAAATGGAACCCTATTACAGCTGGATGCCCGACCCGAGTGCTCTAGCAGTCAATGCTTTCCTCCAATCATGGGTTGGAGTCAACGCTTATGCCTTCCCTCCCTTTGCAATGATTCAGAGGGTCCTCCAAAAAATAAGACATCAACATGCTTCCATTGTCCTGATAACCCCCTTTTGGCCTTCCCGAGCTTGGTTCCCAACTACTCTGGAGATGTCTTACGACCTTCCTTTCCTAATTCCTTCTCTCAACGACCTTCTCACCGACATAGACGGTCTAATTCACCCTCTTGTTCAAACAGGGAAGTTGAACCTTCTTGCCTGGAGAGTGTCAGGAGATCCAATGATCTCTCTAGACTTTCGTCAACAGCTTCAACTCTCCTCGGAGAATCTTGGGCCCCGGGAACACACTACCGGTATAATAACATTTGGAAAGTCTGGTTACGTTGGTGCTTGGAAAGGGACTTGGATCCCGTGGAAGCACCTATCGTTGATATAATCAATTTCCTTGGAGAACAATTTGATAGAGGTCTGAGTTACAGATCTATCAATTGCTATAGATCAGCTATTTCTGCCGGTCATTCCTTGGTCAACAATAAAACGGTAGGTAAAAATCCTATTATCTGTAGAATCCTTAAAAGTATACGACTTAGAAGACCTCCAAAACCTAGATATCAGTCTCTCTGGGATGTTAAATTAATTCTTGACCTTTTCTGTAGTTGGCCAGATAACTCACTTTTGAACAGAAAGAACCTTTCTATCAAACTAGCTACTCTTCTTTGTCTAATCTCATGTCGTAGAGTTTCTGATGTTAGAGCTCTAGATATTTCCTATAGATCTTATGATATGTTTGGTGTTAAATTTGAACTCCACAGAAGGACCAAAACTATGTCTGATTCTATTTTCTATCCTCGTTTTGATATTTGTAAAAAACTTTGTGTTGTAGATTGTATGAAACAATATGATTCGAGAATGCATGCCCTTCGCCCTTCTGGTGTTAATCAATTACTTATATCCTTTGTTAAACCTCATAAAGGTATCTCTTCTGCCTCTATTGCAAGATGGGTTAAAATTGTTATGAATTTTGCTGGTGTTGATCTTAATATCTTCAAACCACATTCTATCAGAGGTGCTATGGCCAGTAAGTCCTTCTGGTCAGGAGGTAAGTTAGATGATATTCTAAAAGCAGCTGATCGGTCAAATTCTAGAACCTTTGCTCATCATTATTGCAAGCCTATATCTCATATGTCTGATGTTGTTTTACAAGGCTACCAACATGCATAATGATAGCCTCCGGTCTTGTAATGAAATTGCGATTCTCCTATTAACATGACCAGAGAATCTGGATTTCATTAAAGACACGGAGGCTAGCATTATCCCTCCCACCCTTCCCTGGGTGGTTGATAATTATTCTTTTAGCTACTATTTACTTCCTTAAAACTGATAAAATGTTCATTATTGCTTTTCTATGACAATAAACATACTTTGTTGAATGGAATATTCTATTTGATTCCTTACTGTTCCTTATTAAGATTAATCCTTCTTTATATTTCTGAATTTATATACACTTCTTTGCTTTTCAGATAACCTCTCGTGAACTTATATTCCTGATCGTCTATCTTCGGATCTTGGAGATTTTGTTTGTCCTCCATCTACCCTGATTTTATGAAGTCTCACAGTTGAAGTTTCTCATTGGGACATTTCCTTTCTCTCCTTTACTCCTTATTTAAAAGAGGCTGCTTGCCTAGTGCTTACTAGAATTGTTTTGTTAAGAATGTTCCATTGGAACTATTGCTTTGTGACATATGCGGCTGTTTGGAGTTGCATTAAAAGTTATATGCATAATGCTAGCCTCCGTGTCTTTAAGGAAATCCAGATTCTCTGGTCATGTTAATAGGAGAATCGCAATTGGCTACAAAGATCTACACTTGAGGATGTAAAGCAACACTTATCTTTACTTAAAGATGGTGCAGACCTTAGGGAATTCTTGCTAGGACCAAGAACGCCGCGTCAAAAACGTTTCATATATGCCGGAATGTATGCTGCATATAACGAAGCATGGAAGATTAAACAAGCAGGGACAGCAGAACAAATACGAGAAATTGATCGTATTAATTTAGAGAAAACTCTCTCTGTATTGACAATGGGTTAACGACTCTGTCGTCCAGGATATATTGATTGGACAGCATAGTATCCTCTGCCATGGACATCATGGAACAGGACTTGGTCATGCTTCAACATGGTCAGTCGCAACTACATTCTATCATGCTATTAGGCTGGACATTGCAAAACCTTCGTGCAGGCTATGTGCCTTGGCGTTTAATCAATACTACGTCTCTGTTTTCAGAATTCAATCTCTATACGAATTGATACTCTAAGCAGAATGAAAGTCATTCTTTTGCAAAAAAATGTGCCACGGACCTCGGCAAAAGAGACCTACGATCTACAAGTCGCAAGGACTTCTGCCGAAATAATGCCCTTTTGAATACAAACTGCCCTATACATTTCTCAGAAATGTTAAGTCGTATCTTAAACATGTCTGATAGGAGCGGTATTGTACATCTATTTAGGAAGGCATGTTCCGGGCTGTTAGCACCTTTTCAAGCAGTCCTCTGAATATTTCCAAACTTCATGCACTCTGTGTTTGGTGGACTGCCCCTCCTTTTGGGACTTGTTGCAGGGATTCTATTTTTGTCTCCTTCTGCTACAATATGGCAAGCCAAATCACCAGCGCCACTCCAAGCACCATAGCAAGAGCTCTATTGGAGATGAAGTGTTGTGAGCGCATCGTCCAAATTTTGGGAATATTTTGTCTACGAGAATTAAATAACACATGGTTTCTGTCATTCAGACCAATCTGGCAAGATTGCATCTTACCTGTTCTACGCTGCCTGCTATACGGAGAAGAATGCGTTCTAGACATCTGTCTAACACTCCCATCAGTCATGCCAACGGATGTTGATACTTTGCTTGAACCGGTAACTGCCCATGCTCTGTGTTGTCCCCAGTGGCTACAAATTCTGATGACGGCATTCATTGAGATCTCACAGACGCAAAATGCTGATGCTGAAGTACAAGAGGAAACTACAAGCACGCACGTAACATCCGATGTGAACATTGCTAATGCGACCAATGCTGCAAGCGATGCTTCACATCTTTGTGCCGTTAATCTTCTAAACAAGGTAATCCAACTGTCACCTACAATGATAGACGATTTTAGACATAGAAGATTTCATGTTTTCTCCAAGCGCTAACACTGACTTTTGTATTTAGCACACAGTGTTCTGAGAGACTTTGAATTTGACCTTCATTTTTGAAAACAAAGAACTTTTTCCTATCATTAATTTTTTTCTCCAAATTTGTATTTTTCATTTTTTGCCACAAATAATCTGCTTATAGTAGAACTATTCATAGAGAACAAGAATTCTTTGAATACTTCCCAGAGACAATATATGACCTTGTCCACAAACAAACAGCTCTATGTAATCTGACACGAAATGGTTTTGGCCTTTTTTCTTCTGTATTTATGAGCCATTTCATAACTGTATACTTTTGTGCTTCATTCATTTAGCATTCAAATGTAAATATATGCTTGGAGTGAAACATTGCTTTAATGTGTACAGCACCACTGCATTTTTTATGCTTACAACCAATTCTAATGCATGTTTTATGTATTTTGGAGGGGTTTTAGCACTTCATGTGTAGATTTGTTTTAGATATTTTTTAAACATGTTTAGTAACATTGTACGTACGAAAGTGGAGTGGGTGTTGTGTATCGATTTAGATTCCGTATGCATTTTCCAGATTCATGCCCATATATAGGTATAATTCACATTGCCCTTATATAGGCATAGAAATCCAGTCCTTATTTAGGCATAGCCCATGCTACCCAAATACAGGCATGGCTACTTCGATCCGTTTATCTACGTCACAACGAGTTCTTGGAAAACCAGACTCTTAAGCTGAAGGGACTTCCCCTTGCCTGGATATTGATTTCTCCAAGAACTCATTTATTATGCATGAACATCTATTCCTTAGGTATTCATTCATGACGTTCATATGCCTGACATTTACATCAATACTGGCATTCCTAAACACCTTCAAGGTATAAATATACCTTCACTTGCTATGGCAAAGCACGGTGTTGTTCGGTGTAGTTCGACTACCTACTTGCACGACGCAGCTCGCCACAGCAAGTGCTGAAGAAAGCCAACTCCACAGCTGACGTACTGACTAGAAGCTGTCATCCTCCTGCCGAGAATCCAGCTCCAGTGTTTCTGACTCCCCTTGCGTGGTGTTGGGAAATCGATTCCAGGGAAAGAGATTCCAACCTCTCTCATTCTAAGGTATGGAGCTGATTAGAACCTAGAGAAACCTTTGGCAATTCATGGCAGAATTAGACTATAACTAAAGGCAGCACCTACTTCTTCCCTGGTAATAGACCTAGGTTAGGTACATTGGGGTAGGAGTATTTTAGAAGCACAAGTTGAGTATTTTAGCCTCTGTTATTTATGTATGTATTTTTAAATATGTCATAGCAACAGACCATGCTATTACAGTATTATTTTATATTACTGTTCACGCTGTACGCATTATACTTCGCATTCTGTCTAATGATTGTAGCAGTTCACCTCTCTTGTATGAGAAAGAAGACTGTTCAATAAACCCTTTTATTCAGACGCCCGTCTCAAAATTTCTGTGCAACTCTGTAGAAACGATGCATGCACGATTGACTGAGTGAAATAGTTATCTATTGTTTCCACGACTCTGAAGATATTGTTCCGGTTCTAGGGGAAACAAAGTTGTCATGTTTATGCGGTTGTCAGAGACCAATCCCTTCTTGTTTATTTGAGAAAGTTTCTAGTGACCTCTGAGTTAGCTGGCACACACACAATTAAGTTTAGTATACTCGATAGAGACATACTGACCTCATTCCTATGTCAAATCTATAGTGTATATTATTCCAATGCGCAGAGCCTATGGGGAATAACGGAACTACACTATAGTGGGAGCAGGCACTTTTCATCAAGACGCACTGGGCTCGAAACGGGAGCAGGAAGGTTCCTCTCTGTCAGCCACTCATTCCTTCGAGATGGTACATCTTGCACGGGACGGCACCCGTGTCATAATTTTATCCAACAAACGCCGAAGCTTCTGTGCGTAGTTGAACCCATGAGGGTTTTTTTAGCCAATTAGCATGTAGTATAAAGAGCGCTCCAATGCATACAGGAGAAATGCCTTCGATGAAGTGGTACGTTGGCCACAGAAACGCGTCCGGCAGTACAACAAACTTGGATGGCTGGGGCGGGCTGAACCATGATGCAGAATGGCAGATGCACTGTCGAGTACATCTTGAGAAGCTTCGGCGTTTGTTGGATAAAATTATGACACGGGTGCCGTCCCATGCAAGATGCACCATCTCAAAGGAATAAGAGGCTGATGGAGAGGAACCTTCCTGCTCCGGTTTCCAGCACAGTGCATCTTGATGAAAAATGCCTGCTCCCATCACATCCAGATCCTACCAAGGATTCTAACTGACTCTGAAATCTGTACACGTTGGAACCTACGATAGCTGTTCAATGAAAGCTCGATGTGACTACATATCCCAGCATGTCGTATGAAGAAATCAAATACGTAGTTAAACCCATGAGGGTTTTTTTCAACCAAACAGCATGTAGTATAAAGAGCGCTCCAATGCGTACAGGAGAAATGCCTCTGATGAAGTTGTACGTTGGCCACAGAAACGTGTCAGGCAGTACAACGAACTTGGATGGCTTGGTGCGGGCTGAACCATGATGTCAAATGGCAGATGCACAGTTGAGTGCATCTTGAGAAGCTTCGGCGTTTGTTATATATATATATATATATATATATATATATATATATATATATATATATATATATATATATAGTTTTTTGATTTGCCAATATCTTTGGCGCCATTTGACAAATCTTCGTGAAATTTTCAAAACTAATGGGGTTCTCCGGTCAGCTCCTGTCTTGAAAGTTTCTGGGTTATTCTTCAAGCGGGGGCAGAGGAAAAAGGGGGCTCTCAAAATGCGTTTTCTCTATGTTAATTTCCATAGGAAACTTTAGACAAAGTTATAGCCTGAACTTCTGAAAGGAATTACACTAAATTTGGCAAAAAGGTGGCTCTTGGTTCAGAAAGTGAGATTTTTGTTAAATGGTGTAAATCCGTTGAGTAGTTCCTGAAATATTCATATTTAAAAAAATTATATATCTGGTGACCGAGGAGGATTTGCACACCCTCCAGGGTACGAGCTTGATTCTCATTGGCTGCCAACACTTCAAACTAGAAAGTGAAAAGTGGGCAGGCTAGAAACACCCTGACCCCCTAGGCCTGCTCAGGGGGTCCCACAGGGACCCTCAGGGCCACAAAAAGCATTTTAATTTTTCAGTGGGAGTCATGTTGGGGGTGCAAATCCAGCCAAGACAAAAAAACATGAAGCGCTGTGTCCCACACTTTGTTTAAATAAGCTCCTGGGTGGGCCAGGTCCCGGGGGCAATGTTCATAATGTGTGCAGGTGCCGGGTGGGCCCCCGCAGCCCTGGGGAAGGCCACCTTCCTGGGGCTTTTGAAATAATATGTGGGGCACGCAGACCCCCGCAGACCTGGGGACCGCCACTTCCCAGGGTTTTCTTTGAAAAATTGCATTTGGGGCTCCTGCCCCTCCCTTTTGCCCCAGGACTGCCACAGGCCAAGGCATTTACGATAAAGGGTGGAGGGGCCTCACAGGCCCCCAAAACCCTGGGGACCACCACCTCCGTGGCTTTACATCCAATTGTTTAAGTGTGGGGGGCTCCTGCCCCTCCCCACACTGCCCCGGGGACCACCACCTCCACGGAGCAGTTTTAATTAAGGGTGGGATGACCGTTGCAGAACCCCGGCAGATCACCACCTCCCCGGGGCTATTTTCACATTGGGAGGGGGCAGCGCAGCCCCCCACTCCTTGAGCCCTCCATGGCCCTGGGGACCGCCACCCACCAGGCCCGGCTCCAGCAATGTCCCAGGGTGACCTCCCCCGGGACATTGCAGTTTGCAATGACAGGGCGGGAGCACTGCTCCCGCCCTGTCATTGCAAACTTCTGCTTTGCTTCGTGCAAGCGAGAGCAGGAAACCTGCTCTCGCTTCCACGAAGCAAGGCAGAGTGGCTTTTGGACAAGCGGAGCTGCATGCTCCCCTTGTTCAAAAGCAATGCAGGCTCCCCGCAGAAGGTGAGGAGCTGGCAGGGACCGCAAGGTCATTGGGGCTCCCCTCTTGGTCCCCAACGTGTGGCCAGACCCCAGGGGTTGGGGTCCCCGGGGCCAAAAGTGGCCCAGGGAAGGGGAGCATGCGGCTCACCTCTCGAACAAATTAAAATAAAATACAAAATAAACGAGGCATTACCCCGAGGGATGCGGTTCTCGGGGCCAAAAAAAGGCCTCAGGAGAGAGGACCGCGCGGCCCCCTTCCTGTTTAATAAAGAAATAAAAGTGGCTGGACCTGGGGGATGGGTCCCCAGGGCCTAGAAAATATTGAGAAAAGGGATGCCACACAGCCCCCTTCTAACCCTCCAAAATATTTAAAAAAGCCAGCATCTCACCGGAGGCATCACCCCCTCCCTGCAGCACACTGCAAAACCGCCTCCTGGCGCGTTGTGGGTTGGGGTATTAAGTCACCTAGATCCCTCAGGGTTCTTAGGGGCCAACTAGCCCACGTGTATCTCCAATAAGCCCAACACAGTGGGATTTCTGAGAGGTGGTCTGAGGCCATGCCCCTTTTTACACCACTCTGAAAATGGACCTCTTGGTGCACTACTGGTGGGGCAATGAGGTCCTCTAGTATTCTGAGGACCTCAGGACTGAAGTGGACTTCATCCCCCAAAGCAGCAATGCTCCAGGCGGTGCATTGGCAGAGTGGTGTAAAAAGGGGCATAGCCTCAGACCACTCTCAGAAATCCCACTGTGTTGGGCTTATTGGAGATACACGTGGGCTAGTTGGCCCCTAAGAACCCTGAGGGATCTAGGTGACTTAATACCCCAACCCACAACGTGCCAGGAGACGGTTTTGCAGTGTGCTGCAGCTGTGTGTGGCTTACTAGACATAAATGGAGGGCTTGTTGGCCCCCATGGACCCTCAGGAGGCAAGGGGACTTTATCCCCAACTAAGAGCATGCCAGGAGATGCGTTCGCAGAGTGGTGGACAAAGGGGGTATGGCCTGTATCCACCTCTCAGGAATCTCACTATGTGGGGCTTACTGGAGATAACACGTAGGCTAGTTGGCCCCTAACTACCCCCAGCACTGAAGGGGAGTAAATCCCCATTGAAGAGCAGGCCAGTGAGCACGTTTGCAGACTGGTGGGCAAAGTGGGTGTGGCCTGCTATGAGAACTTACCAATGCTGCTGTGTCAAACTTACTGGAGGTAATAGGAGGGGTAGTTGGCCCCCAAAGGATGTCCTTGGGGGCCAACTACCCCTCTTGTTACCTCCAGTAAGTCCCACACAGTGGGATTGCTAAAACATCTAAGGAGGCCATGCCGCCCTTTCTCCACCACTCTGCAAACGCGCCTCCTGGCAGACTACAGGATGGGGGATGAAGTCCAATTTACTCCTGAGGGACTTTGGGGGCCAAGAAGCCCTCCTGGTACCTCCTGTGAATCCTATGCAGCGGAATTCCTGAGCGCTGGTCGGAGGTCCAGAACCCTTTCTCCACCACTCTGCAAACGCGATTACCAGTTAAAGAAGCATTTTCAATGTAATAGGTCTCACATTTGTGAGAGATAGAGCTATTGGCGATGTAAATGTAAACATTTTTTACCTATGTTTTTTTGGAGTGGAGTGGATGTCTGTTGTGTGTAGTGAAATTATGTGGTATGTTGTGCGGTAAAATTATGTGGATAGTAAGCATGGGATATTTAGTGTATAGGAATTATGTAGAGTGAGATTATGTGTTATGGAGAGTAAATATGTGGTATGGTAGTCTGTGTTGTGTTGTGGTAACTTCAGGTTTAGTCTTCTTTGTTTCCATAGAAGCTAAACTATGAACTCAATGAGACAAAAAAGAAGGAACCAACTGATGAGCACATCAGGACCTAGTCAGAGGTGTGAAAGGCCCTTTGCAAACCTAGAATGGTCACCTTTTACTTATTGATAAATGTGGGTGTTAGATTGGTAGTAAGGGTGTGCAAACCGCTCTTGCTTGTTTCTGCGCTTCTCATGGTTCTTTCTGCATTTCTTTTGCTTCTTTCTGCACCTTTCTTCATTTTTCTGCACTTCTCTTGCCTCTTTCTGCACTTCTGTTGCTTTGTTATGCATCTCTCATTTATTTCTGCAACTCCCTTGCCTCTTTCTGCACTTCTCTTGGCTGTTTCTGCACCTCACTAGCCTCTTTCTGCACCTATGTTGCTTTTTTTTTACCCCTCTTGCCCCTTTCTGCACCTTTCTTGCATCTTTCTGCACCCCTCTTCCTTCTTTCTGCACCCCTCTTGCCTCTTTCTGCACCTCTTGTCCCCCTTTCTGCATATCTCTTGCCTGTTTCTACAACTCTCTTGCCTCCTTCTACAGTTCTCTTGCCTCTCTCTGCACCCTCTTGCTTCTTTCTGCATCTCGCATGCCTCTTTCTGCACCCCTCTTGCCTCTTTCCATACCTGTTTTGCTTGTTTCTGCATTTCTTTTGCCTCTTTCTGTACCACTTTTGGCTCCTTCTGCACCTCCGTTGGTTCTTTCTGCACTGCTCTTGCCTAATTCTGCTACTCTCTTGCCTCATTCCCCACTTCTCTTGCCTCCTTCTGCACCTCTGTTGCTTCTTTCTGCACTTCTCTTGCCTCTGTCTGCACACCTCTTCCCTCTTTCTGCACCTTGTTGCTTCTTTCTGCACTTCTCTTGTTTCTTTTTGAACTTCTGTTGCTTCTTTCTGCACCAATCGTGCCTCTTTCTGCACCCTTCTTCCCTCTTTCTGTACCTGTCTTGTTTCTTTCTGCACCCCTGTTGCTTCTTTCTGCACTGCTCTTGCTTCTTTATGCACCTCTCTTGCAACTTTCTAAATCCCTCTTGCCTCTTTCTGCCCCTCTTTTGCTTTTTTTCTGCACTTCTCTTGCCTCTTTCTCCACCCAACTTGTCTCTTTCTGCCCCTCTGTTGGTTCTTTCTGCACTACTCTTGCTACTCTGCGACTATCTTGCACATTTCTACACCCCTCTTGCTACTTTCTGCACCTCTGTTGGTTCTTTCTGCACCTCTTTTGCCTCTGTCTACACCCCTGTTCTCTCTTTTTGCACCTCCTATGCCTGTTTCTGCAACTAGCTTGCCTCTTTCTGCACTTTTCTTACCTCTTTCTTCACCTTTGTAGCTTCCTTCTACACTTCTTTTGCCTCTTTCTGCACCAATCTTCCTTCTTTCTGCACCTCTGTTGCTTCTTTCTGTACTTCTCTTCTTTCTATACCTCTCTTGCTTCTTTCTGCACCTCCTTGCCTCTTTCTGCCCCCTTCTTTCCTCTCTGTGTACATCTCTTGTCTCTTTCTGCAGCTCTCTTCCTTCTTTCTGAACCTCTCTTGCCTCTTTCTACATCTCTGTTGGTTCTTTCAGCACAGCTCTTGCTTCTTTCTGTACCTCTTTTGCCTAATTCTGCTACTCTCTTGCCTCATTCCACACTTCTCTTGCCTTCTTCTGCACCCCTGTTGCTTCTTTCTGCACTTCTCTTGTTTCTTTTTGCACTTCTGTTGCTTTTTTCTGCACCAATTGTGCCTCTTTCTGCACCCTTCTTCCCTCTTTCTGTACCTGTCTTGTTTCTTTCGGCACCCCTTTTGCCTCATTCTGCACCCTTATTCCCTCTTTCTATACCTCTCTTCCATCTTTCTGCACCTCTCTTGCCCTCTTTCTGGACCACTGTTCCATCTTCCTGCATATCTCTTAACTCTTTCTGCACCTCTCTTAGTTGTTTCTGTACTGCTCTCGTTTCTTTCTGTACCTGTCTTGTAAATTTCTGTATCCCTTTTGCCTCTTCCTGCACCCCTCTTCCTTATTTCTGCACCTCTCGTGCCTCTTTCTGCAACCTCTTGCCTCTTTCTGTACCTCTGTTCCTTTTTTCAGCACTTCTCTTACTTCTTTCTGTACACCTCTTGCCTCTTTCTGCACCCCTGCTGCTTCTTTCTGCACTTCTCTTGCTTCTGTATGGACACCTCTTCCCTCTTTCTGCACCTTGTTGCTTCTTTCTGCACCAATCGTGCCTCTTTCTGCACCCTTCTTCCCTCTTTCTGTACCTGTCTTGTTTCTTTCGGCACCCCTTTTGCCTCATTCTGCACCCTTATTCCCTCTTTCTACACAATCTTCCCTCTTTTTGCACCTCGCTTGCCTCTTTCTGGACCACTCATCCCTCTTCCTGCATATCTCTTGCCTGTTTCTGCAGCTCTCTCGCCTCTTCCTGCATATCTCTTGCCTGTTTCTGCAGCTCTCTTGCCTCTTTCTACAGTTCTCTTGCTTCTTTCTACACTACTCTTGCCTCTTTATGCACCCCTCTTGCCTCTTTCTGCACTTCTCTTAGTTGTTTCTGTACTGCTCTCGTTTCTTTCTGTACCTGTCTTGAAAATTTCTGTACCCCTCTTGCCTCTTTCTGCACCCCTCTTCCTTCTTTCTGTACCTCTCATGCCTCTTTCTGCACCCTCTTGCCTCTTTCTGTGCCTCGGTTCCTTCTTTAAGTACTTCTCTTCCTTCTTTTTGTACCCCCTTGCCTCTTTCTGCACTTCTCTTGCTTCTTTCTGCACCTCTCCTACAACTTTCTGAACCCCTCTTGCCTCTTTCTCCCCCTCTTTTGGTTCTTTCTGCACTACTCTTGCTTCTGTCTGCGACTATCTTGCACATTTCTGCACCCCTCTTGCTACTCGTTGCACCTCTGTTGGTTCTTTCTGCACCTCTTTTGCCTCTGTCTACACACCTGTTCTCTCTTTCTGCACCTCCTTTGCCTGTTTCTGCAACTCTCTTGCCTCTTTCTGCACTTTTCTTACCTCTTTCTTCACCTTTGTTGCTTCCTTCTGCACTTCTTGTGCCTCTTTCTGCACCCCATCTTGCTTCTTTCTGCACTTCTCTTCTTTCTATACCTCTCTTGCTTCTTTCTTCACCCCCTTGCCTCTTTCTGCACCCTTCTTTCCTCTTTGTGTACTTCTCTTGCCTCTTTCTGCAGCTCTTTTGCCTCTTTCGGCACCTCTGTTGCGTCTTTCTGCCCTTCTCTGTCCTCTTCCTGTACCCCTCTTGCCTCTTTCTGCACCCCCTTCCTCTTTCTGCATTTCTCTTCTCTCTTCTGTTTCTGCACCTCCCTTGCCTGTTTCTAAATCTCTCTTCCCTTGTTCTGCACCTCTCTTGTCTCTTTCTGCATCCCTGTTCCCTCTTTCTGCATACCTCTTGCCTGTTTCTGTAACTCTCTTGCCTCTTTCTACACCCTTCTTCCCTTTTTCTGCACTCCTATTTCCTTTTTCCTCACCTCTCTTGCCTGTCTCTGCAACTTTCTGCACTTCTCATGCTTCTTTCTACATCTCTCTTGCTTCTTTCTGTACCCCTCTTGCCTCTTTCTACATCCGTCTTCCCTCTTTGTGCACCTCTCTGGACCTCTTTTGACCTTTATGCACCCAACTTGCCTCTTTCCATGCCTCTTTTGCTTGTTTCTGCACTTCTTTTGCTTTTTTGGTACCCCTTTTGCCGCCCTCTGCACTCCCCTTGCCTCTTTCTGCATATCTGTTGCTTCTTTCTGTACTTCTCTTGCCTTTTCCTGTACCATCTTGCCTCTTTATGTACCTCTGTTGCTTCTTTCTGTACTTCTCTTGCCTCTTTCTGTACCCCTCTTACCTCTTTCTGTACCCCTCTTCCTGTACCTCTCACACCTCTTTTTGCACTCCTCTTCTTACACCTCTCTTGCCTGTTTCTACATCTCTCTTCCCTCTTTCTGCACCTCTCTTGCCTCTTTCTGCACCACTGTGCCCTCTTTTTGCACATCTCTTGCCTGTTTCTGCAACTCTCTTGCCTCTTTCTTCACCTTTGTTGCTTCCTTCTGTACTTCTTTTGCTTCTTTCTGTACCCCTCTTGCCTTTTTCTACACCTCTGTTGCTTCTTTCTATACTTCCCTATCTTCTTTCTACACCTCTCTTGCTTCTTTCTGTACCCCTCTTACCTCTTTCTGTATCCTTCTCTCCTCTTTGTGCACCTCTCTTGCCTCTTTCTGTATCTCTCTTGACCCTTTCTGCACCCCTCTTGCCTCTTTCCACGCCTCTTTTGCTTGATTCTGCACTTCTTTTGCCTCTGTTTCCCTCTCGCTTCCTTCTGCATCTCTGTTGTTTTTTTCTGCCCTCCCTTGCCTCTTTATGTACCTCTGTTCCTTCTTTCTGTACTTCTCTTGCTTTATTCTGTACCTCTCTTGCCTCTTTCTGCACCTCTGTTGCTTCATTCTCCAGTTCTCTTGCTTCTTTCTGTGGCTCTCTTGCCTCTTTCAGCACCCCTCTTCCCTCCTTCTGCACCCTTCTTCCCTCTTTCTGCACCTCTCCTGCTTCTTCCTGCACTCCTCTTCCCTCTTTCTATACCTCTCTTGTCTGTTTCTATATCTCTCTTCCCTCTTTCTGCACCACTCTTCCCTCTTTCTGTACCACTCCTTCTTCCTGCACTCCTCTTCCCTCTTTCTGCACCTCTCTTGCCTGTTTCTACATCTCTCTTCCCTTTTTCTGCACCTCTCTTGCCTCTTTCTGTACCCCCGTTCCTTCTTTCTGCACACCTCTTGCCTGTTTCTGTAACTCTCTTGCCTCTTTCTACACCCTTCTTCCCTATTTCTGCACCTCTTTCTGTAGTCCTATTTCCTTTTTCTGCGCCACTTTTGCCTGTGTCTGCAACTCTATTACCTCTTTCTGCAGTTATCTTGTCTTCTTCTGCAACTCTGTTGCTTCTTTCTGCACTTCTCTTTCTTCTTTCTGCACCCTCTTGCTTCCTTCTGCACCTCTGTTGGTTATTTCTGCACTGCTCTTGCTTCTTTCTGCACCTCTCTTGCACATTTCTGTACCCCTCTTGCCTCTTTCTGTACCCCTCTTTCCTCTTTCTGTACCCCTCTTCCCTCTTTCTACACATCTCTTGCTTCTGTCTGCACCCCTGTTCCCTCTCTCTGTACCTCTTGTGTCTGTTTCTGTAACTCTCTTGCTTCTTTCTGAACTTTTCTTGCCTCTTTCTGTACTCAAGTGGGAAGTGCAAGCTGTCAAGTTTAAAGGTCTGTGTGCTCTCGTGACTGAGGTATATGTCTACTTTTATATGTATTCTTACATGTTTTATGCATCTGAAGATGGTAGCTTAAAAAGCGGGTAACTTCTACAGGTGTCAAAGCTTCTCAGTTCTGCTCTGTCATTCGGTTGCACAGGCAGACATGTCTTATGTGTATATGTGTGTTAGAGCCCCTCAAATATACTATTGAATACCCATGTGACCTGTATTGTGAGCAGAAAGAAATGCATACATCTTTTTTACACAAATGTACAGAGTATGCTGTTTAAAACACAGGTATTCAAGTGTTTGTATGTTTATTTTCTTTTAACATATCAGTAGGTAAAACCATAGACATGCATGCATACCTTCACAAACTTGGTCAGACTTACAACATTGATATGCTTAGGATTGCTGTTTTATATTTGGTAGGCCTAACATTCTGAGCAGTCGATTAATAGGGAACCTTCAAGAGAAAAGTGATGTTTAAGACATCTTCGGAGAAGGATTAGTGATTAGGGTACTTTGTATGAGTCTGTTGTAAGGTACAGTCAAAGTAGGCTTCTTTCTGTACCTCCGTTGGTTCTTTCTGCACATCTCTTGCTTCTTTCTGCACCTTTCTTCCTCTTTCTGGACTTCTGTTGCCTCTTTCTGTACTTCTCTTGTTTCTTTCTGCGCCTTTCTTCCTCTTTCTGCACATGTCCTACCTATGTAGGCATAGTTAAGAATTAGAATTTAAAAAACCTTAGCAATTCACTGAAAAAAACTGAGGTTTCAGGGACGTTATAGTTAGGGATTAGCATTTAAAAGAAATGAGAAATTCATTGAAAAAAACACAAGTTTCAGGGATGTTATAGTTACTGCCACTCACCCAAAGAATTACTCAGTCACCTGAAGAATCAATCACACTGCCATTTACTCACCTATTCAGTTAAATACACACACACCACCTCTTATTCATACAGATACTTACTCTCTTCTGCAATTACTGACATAAGCACACACTTATCCATGCAGCCACTGTCACAATCACCTACTGTCACATTTAGTCACTTATATACTCCAACACTCACATATACTGCCTTTTACATATGTAGTTACTTACACATATACCATTGAAACATCCATCCACTAACCAACACAGCTGTTTGCACAATCACTCACTCATACAGCCCCTAACACGCACACACACTCATGTACCGTACCATACACCCAGTAAATCACCCATTCACACATCCATCCAGGGAGTCACACACACCCCCCACACACCCACACAGACACTCAGCCACCCATACATGTAATCAGACAACCAATCATTAGCCCATATAGACACTCATGTATCTACTCACCAACCCATGCAGCCACTTACACACCAACTGACAGACTGATACAGACATTCACACAGATTAGTCATTCACCCATGCATTCACTAAGATACGTTTAATCACTCACATAAACAGTCAGTCACACACCCACTAAATGATCCATTCAGACACTCATACACCCACTCATTCTTCAATACACCATGGTATATATATATATATGGTGAACAAGAGCACTTGTTGCTCGAAACGCGTCGCCCGTTGAGAGGTTGCTAATAAATCTACCTTGCGGACAGCCTGGGGTCTGTGTCTTCATTTCACCGTGAATTTGGAGGTGGTGAAGATTGCTGGTGTGTAGATATATATATATATATATATATATATATATATATATAGATAGATATAGATATGCACGCTCACTCCCTCTCCCTCTTCGATTTCGAGAAAGCACTCGCAGGGGTCTTTGCTTGTTTTCAATTATTTAATTTGTACAGCCAACAGTCAACATGATGCATTTCGGCTTACGCCTTAGTCTGAAGTGTGATGTAACATAATGTCAGATCTGTGTATAATTTCTTATTGAATAAGATTTGGAATACGTTTCTGTATGAATTTGAATTTGTAATAGGATTGAATATTGGTCCATGGTGCATGAGATAAAAGATATCAAACGGAAGGCTAAGCCGATACATGACGTAATCAAGATTCAGATGGCTGCCATGAATTTGGTCTCCAGAAAAACTAAAATGGTTTAGTTACCATGCCGATACATTGCGTAATAATGTGTGAAATGGTTCTATCCTGTTATAATTCTGTACCGTAAGGTTTCATTTTAAATTCTTAATATGGAATCATGAAATTGCTAATGTAATCAGATTAGATTATGTGTAGCACGGTAGTGGAAATGAAGCAATACGTATTAACTATGCTTCTGACATAAGGATTTAACTCCACACTATACGTTCCAACATGGTGCCGAATTTTGACAATGTAATGATGGTCCTTCGTTGGTTTTAATGTGATATGCATCTTAATGTTTTCCTTTTAAAATCTGCAGCAGTGTGTATTTAAGAAAGTAGAGGAGAGTGAAAGAGTAGAATAATACCCATCAGCCCACCCAATGGCGGCATCTCATCATCTGGGTTTCGTTAGAGACTGGTATCTGCTAAGTATCTCCAGGATTGAATATGGAGAGGTACTGCCAGCAGATCAACCAGTGACAGAATGCTTACAGAAGATGTGAGTGGGTTGAGAGATGGAGTATTGTTGCAGTGCAAAAAAGGAAAATAGTGAAGTGGTGTATATTAAGATTACCTAGTGTGATGCCAACTTGAAAACTTTATTGAAAGAGGGTCATCATCCTGGCAAGATTAAAAGCAGCGTGAAGATAGTGTGTAAAAACAAATATTAGCATTCTGTCACTGGTGGATCTGCTGGCAGTACCTCTCTATATTCAATCCTGGAGATACTGATGGGTATTATTCTACTCTTTCACTCTCCTCTACTTTCTTAAATACACACTGCTCATGAATTAGTTAGTTCACAGCAGTTTTTGCCTTAGACCCTTAGCATCCCTGTTGTGGTTTTTTATAGTTGAATAGGGGATAGGATGCGAGTTGGTCTATAAAAGTTCCCCTCAGACCCTCCTCATATTTTGTTGTTTGATCTGTAAGCCGAAACACGTCATGTTGACTGATGGCTGTACAAATTAAATAGATGAAAACAAGCAAAGATTCCTGCGAGTGCTTTCTCGAAACCGAAGAGGGAGTGAGCGCGCATACTGAACGGGTTGCACATCAGACTCCGGTTAATTTCCTTTGAAACTGCTTGTCCTGATGTTTGAAGCTCACTGGAGAGCAATAAATATGCATAAACATGTGGCTGGACGGCGGAATCCACCAGAGGATGTAATTGCGAAAAGTAAGCAAACTACGAGTCCCAGAATCCTGGACATTTAATTGCCACTAGAGGGCTTAACTCACCTGGGAGGTTAAAAGTCACGTGACTCTTTGCTTGCTTCTCTTTCCACCACAGCACACAGCATGGAACCCGTGAACAAGGCGCAGGAAGCGCTGAAACGCGTTGGGCAGTTTTAATTAAATCGAACAGAATGATGTCCGGATACCAAATAAAGAGTGCTGCTGTAATAACAGGATTCGCTTACTTGTCAAGTGCGCTCTCGCAGGGGGACACCTTTTTTGATGATTGATATATATATATATTACCTACTGGCGGTCGCCAGTAGGTATATATAGTTAGGATTTTTTCCCAATGGGATTTTTGAAAATTCTATGTCTAATAACTTTGGCGTTTGTGGACGGAATTGGCTGAAATTTTCTGGAAAATGGAACATTTTGTTTCTGAGCAGCCCCTGAAAATTTGGGGGGGGTTTGTCCAGGGGGGGCCGAGAAAAAAGGGGGGTCCCAAAACGTGTTTTTAACATTGAGTTTTCCATAGGGCGGTTAGCCTCACTTTTAGCCCGAACGGCTGAATGGATTTGCACGAAACTTGGCTAAATTGTAGGGACTGGTAGCCCGATGTGCCTTTTGTAGGTCTCAATATATGTGCTGCAGTGGATTTTGAGAAATTAACGTTCAAAAAAAGATATATATCTGTAAGCGCGGACCGGGCAGCGCCCCGGTTCGCGGACCTTAAGCGTACCGGAACTTCGCGTAGCGAAGCTGATTGGCTCTCCGGTGTCTGTCAACATTCTAAACAGTCCGGAGCGGCCGCCATCTTGTCTCTCGGTAGGATCGAGAGACAAGAGGAGGCCAAAACAAAGGGGGAAATAACTATAAGGGGGCATAGTAGATCCTCGCTGACCCCCTAGGTTTAATGTGGAGGTTTTAAAGGGGCCCTGCGGGGCAAAAAAAAAATAATTTTTTTTTTGTTTTTTTTCGTGGTTAGCGCCCGGTCCGCGAACCGGGAAGCGTTCTGGGGAGCGTACTACAATGAAAAATGAATGATAGTCTTTTCAAATGCTGTATGTTAATTGATTGTTGGATTTTTTGATTATTTTTTATTTCCTTTATCTTCCCAGGGAGCGACCCGGTACGCGAACCGTTGAGCGCCTCGGTTCGCGGACCTTAAGCGTTCCGGGAGTCCACCATTTTGTGTTTCGGTCGAATTAAGATACAAGATGGAGGGCAAATAATGTTCGGAATGGGTAGAAGGGGGCACGGTAGAGTTATCTTGACCCCCTAGGTTTTCTGAGGGTGGCTGAGGAGGTTTATATGTGCGAAAAAAAACCATTTTTTTTAAAAAAATTCGCGAGGTTAGCTCCCGGTACGCGTACCGGGTAGCGCCCCAGGGAGCGTACTTTGTTGAAAATTAGTGAAAAAAGTTAGAGTAAAATAATAATTGTGAGTGATTAGATGTAGGGTAGCTCTGAGAAGAGCTTTTGGGTTTATGGTACATTTAGGTACTTATAAGTAGGTACCAATGCACATTCTTAAATTCAGAGTGAAAACTCTGTTGCCCTCATCTGAGAAGTGAACTCCATCTCCTCTGTAGATATCTTGCATGTAGTAACGCAAGTTATTGTTGTACAGGGAGCCCATTCCATGGTCTCTCATGTAAGCTGAAACAGATTTGTTTACATGCTTCCTCGACTTCTCAATTTGTGGACAAAATTGGTTTGACCACCTCCATTTCTGTCTTTGGCATATATTTGAATATACCAAGGCAGTCTGAGGAAAAAGTGCCATTAATTGCTCAAAGGTGTCCTTTAAAAGCATTTCCAGACCTACACCAGTCAAAGTGCCCAAGTCATTACCTCCGCAGTGCACAATTAACAGGTCTGTCGTGTATTTCTATAGGTTCTGAATCGATCCCCCTATTCCTGACCATATTCTGGTTAACCTACCTAGCTAGTTAACTAACAGTCAGCCCATGAGGCAAGAAATCCCCCATGATGCAGATACCGTTATCTGACGCAGTCACACTACGGCACAGGAACGTGTTATCTGATTAGGTCATAACGCTTGAGATCTAATTAGACAAGCGACATTCCTCCAGCCCCTGATAAGGCATACGACGTTCTCATAACAAATCAAACCAATGACAACCTGGATAATCCGTGCGGCCATTGTTTTGATTTCACAGAGAACTTTAGTAAAGAATGTGCTAACGAGCAAGTCGTATGACATCTTTATTGACGTACCTATGTCCATCCTTACGTCAATCCCGGCACCTTTAAGGTATAAATATTGCCGACCTTGCCCTATGCAAACACACGCGTGGTGACAAGACGGAGCAGCCATACTTGCCGAAGCCGAGAGCAGAAGCAGACCCCGCAGGCAACAGCCCCGCCTTCCTGACGCGCTGAGAGACGCGCTGCTATCTCAAGCCGAGAGACCCAGCACCGGCGCTTCTGGGCAGCCCTCGCAGGCAGCCTGGAATATCGAGAGCAGAGAAAGAGATACCATTCCTCATTCATCCTAAATTCCAGGTACAGAACTGAATAACCCCTCCTAGAGAATTCTTTAGTTATTCACTTGGCAAAAACAAACTTAACTTAAACTGTAACTTTCTATTCCCGCCCACGTATTAGACTTAGGTCAGGTACACGGGGTAGGCGTATTTAGAAACACCAGTTGAGTACGTTTAGTCAAATGTATATGTGTATGTAAATATATTTTATTCATTTTAAACATCATATGGCTCAGAAACCATATCAATGTTTTTACAGTATTATTTTATACTATTGCTTTTAATGTATGCACTTTACTTAACTATAAGTATTGCAATAATATCGATCCATTTCTCTTGTACGAGAAAAGAGACTGATCAATAAATAACATCTTTTATTGAACACGCCCGTCTCCTCCTTTTCTCTACATTCTGATGAGACTAAGAATGCACGTACTGACTGAGTAAAATAATTGCCTTGTGCTCACACGACTCTTGAGATTGACTCTTGATTAGGGGAGAGCAAAGTTGTCATGTTCTATGGTTGTCAGAAACTAAATCCCTTCTTGTCTAATCAGGGGAGTTAATCCTTCCTTGAACATTCGAGAAAGTTTCTAGCGAACTCTGAGCTTAGCTGGCAAACCCAAAAATTAAGTCTAGTATCGACAGTAGTAGACCTAGTTAACGTCTGGCCTAGGCCTTTACTGCTGTAGGTACTATTCCAATGCGCAGAGCCTATTGGGAAAATAGGAGCTACACTACATGGCGCCCAACGCGTTTGGAAAGGGCGATAAAACTAACGTAAGACATTTAGAGTAACTCAGTCGTGCTTTCTCACTCCGACCCCTTTTCCCAAATACTCCAAAGACGTCTGGAGTGGGTGAAAGGTTATAATATCCTCCAAAACCTCGCAGGAGGGAACTCCTATGTATGGTTCTTGGTCTAAGTCAACGTTGAAGGATAAACAGTGTTCCAAAATATTGTGCATCTAATCTCTGTTTCCATAAAGAAACCTGATCTGCAAATAAACATAATACCATCCTGTCAGCAAAATGGACAGCGATGAAGAACGAGAGGTTACTAGATTAGCTGCTGAAATAGCAGATGCTGATGCTACCATGCAAGCAGCAGACGCGGATATAATACTCATTCCGGTCGCCAAAAGGAGATCTATAACCTTAAAACTTATAGAAAATGGACTGACACCTAGAGGTGGCACAGTCATATTCGTAATCGAGGCACACGAATATCGGCAGACAGAGGTATACTATACATGGATACATTTTCCAGCAGCTAATACTATAACAAAGTACTTCCACTATTACAAAGTAGAGGAACCTCCTAATGAGTACACTCCTTTCGAGGAGGTGGAAGTACCACTCAAATTCCAAGAGCATTTGCTCTTATTTGATGGCGCCCTAAAACATAATAATCACATTACAAGGCTCGGTCCTTTAGGAAGACCAGGAGCAACGTGGCCGGTCTTAGCCGGATACACACCATATCCAGACATCGAAAGAATGCCTGCAGCAGAGCTGCTAATACAGCTAAAACAACTACTAAAAATTCACAGACAATTAGTTCAGTATGTAATGCGGACTTCAACAATTCAGCCAGCGATTAAACTTCCACAGCTGACCCCTCACCAGGGGAACACAAATAAAATTACACCACAGAACATCCAATCCTGCCTAGGTAAAGTTCCAGCTAAACGGGAACAAATACCATTCTGGTTGGCACAGAAAATTACCCAAATAGAGGCGGTGTTTCCTGACACCACCCCATTAGAAAAACACAGGATTCTGACTATATGTCTCCCAATGGGAATCGCACCACACATTGAGGACTGTGACACTTGGGGTACAGTCTTTGCTTCCATCTACACAAAAACGCACGGTGTTCCATCCATTTCGGTAATACCAGATGTGCTAAAACAAATTCAAGATGAATACGGTCCAGAACCTGCTTTAACTCTTGGTATGAAATTACTAAAAGACTTCAAGCAGGTATCGGCTATATTACTAGCCAACATAAAGGGTGAAGCAGCAAACGTGGCGATCCGCCAGAGGTTAAAAGAGACAGATATAGCAGACCAACCAGCTGAAATTGCCAGAATCATAGAAAAATCCTATGAAGAACTAGGCAGAGATAGTCTAGGTGAAATACCAGTAAAACCGCAACTGACTACAAGTCCAGAAAAAATGTTTTTTAATAATAATAATAATTCACCAAAAAAGAACTGGGATGGGAACAAACAATCCAATCCAAAAGAAAAGAAATTCCAGTCCAGAGGAAGGTCTCCTAGGCGAAGAGAGAAATCTCCAAACCCGAGACAAAGGTCACCTCAGAGTGAACCCTCTGGGAATAGATATAACCTTAGAAATAGGGATAATATTAAAAAACCTGATAGATATCAAGACATTGATACACGTCCCTCTCAATCTTTTCAGACTTCCTCGCAGAAATCGGAAAGAAGAGGACGATCAGAAGAGCACGCCAAGTCCAAAGACAAGGAACCTGCTCAGCTAAAAAAGAAATTACAATTTCCAAAAAAGAAGGTAGCCAGTAGCAAGGTAGTTAAAAATGCCGAGAATACTGAGGACACAACTGAAAAACGGAGAGTGGGCTCAGACAATGCTAGACAGCGCAGCAGAGGTGAGCATAGCTCGCAAAGTCCTTATGGATCATCTGGAGACAGTGGACACGAATGAATACCTTCAAGTGGAAACTGCAGATACCAGAGTTAGCAAGCCCCACAAAATATACGAGATAACATTACGTATAGAGGGAGATAAGACTAGGAAAATAAGGGGACTATTTTGGGATAACCTCTCAAAGGGTTATGACATACTTCTAGCTGAAAAAGACTGGCCACCAGAGTTTGTCAGGGAGTGCCCTCATGGCGAAGAAGTAATTATGCCTGCCTTCTCGAATCAAATCCCGATTCATAAAAAATACACACTTGCTAGAAAGTGGGCAGTGGCCTTAGCACCTGCTTTATATAAAAATCATGTAGGATGGGATGAGGATTCTCCTCCTCACAAAATCCAGTTAAAATCACAACCAACTGCACAAAGGCAGTACCCAATTAAGCAAGAAGCTAAAAAACAAGTAAATGAAATACTAGATCAGCTAGAATACCAGGGGGTGATTGAAACTTGCACCTCACAAATGAACAATCCTTTGTTTCCGGTCTCCAAACCAGACAATTCATACCGTCTAGTTTTGGATTACCGACACCTTAACACATGTTGCAAAACTTTTGCAGTGCAAAACTCACACAGTGCTGCACTAATGAATAACATAGTGCGCAAAAAATACAAAACTACCTTGGACATCTCCAACGGATTCTTTTGTCAAAACATAGCACCAGAGAGCAGATATTTAACAGCTTTCTCAGTAAATGGCACTCAAAAACAATTCTGTCGGTTAGCCCAGGGGAACAAGAATAGCCCGGGGGTATTCTCAGCGAGAGTAACAGAATTACTACAACAATATGATGATGAAGCATTATCTTATGTCGATGACATTTACTTAACAGATGATGACTTGGAAACTCACTTGAAAAGAGTGAACACCATAATACTTGGTTTCGCTGCAGAGGGTTACAAATTCAACTTCAAAAAATCCAGAATTGCCCATCTGAAAATCCAGTACGGAGGATATGAATTATCAAGTATTGCCTGGTTGACAGTCTTTTAAGAACTAGAAGAATTAAAAAATCTAAAATATGAAAAGACGTATCCTCTGCCAATCGACATTCTGCCTCTACGACATTACGCCTGTGTAATCTATACAGACGGACATGCTCAACCCTCCGTTTGGGGAGAACATGCATACAATCCCACATGTGAGATCACAAAAGAAGTGTGGCGCGGAGGTAAACTAAGACCTCTATTAACAAAATCACACTCAGTAGAAACAAATTCAGAAATGCAAACTGAAATAATAGCTTTGAAAATGGCGCTAGATAATGCGGATCGCGAATTCCCGACACTTATAGTGTCAGATTCATATTTCTGCGTCAAAGCATATAACAAGGATTTGCAGACATGGATTCAGAACGGTTACAAAGATGACACAGGTGCACCAATAAAGCAGAGACTTCTCTGGGAACAAGTAGCTCTTTTGAAGAAAGAACTACCAAAGACTCACGTGACTCACTCACTGAGTCATCAACGTGATGGCGTTCACGTTGTGGGGAATTCATTGGCTGAGACAGCCGCAGCGGCAGCCACTAAATCGGCTCCCGTAGATCGAAAAAAGCATACATTAAAATACATTGACGGTGAAACATTGCTGGCGGTGAAAACGTCATCAAAAGGCGACTGCTCAGCGTTACCGATCAACTATCCACTCAATTATACATACATAATCGATGCAAACTCCGTCCCTTTTGCTCGAATCCCTGGAGTGGGGGATAGAGTGATTCCAAACAAGGACAGGAGAAACTTGTTAATCGCAGACGCACACATGGGCGAGGGTCACAGACACCTTAAATTAAAAGATTCTCTGGAAGATTTACAATCACGGTACTGGTGGCCAGGCATGAGCCTCCATCTTACCATCTTTGTACAAAACTGCCCAAACTGCAACAGAGATCGCAGTGGGGAGAGAAGCAGTTTAATACCTCGTCGTATCAAGGCAGATAATGTTACCAGCAAAAAGAATGGCTTGCGATTAACATATACAGGCTAGTTCCCACTTATAATGTAGATCCACAGCACTCAGCTGACGTCCGGACTGTTATACAAGATTTGCGAGTCTAAATGGCATATACGCTAAGAGCATGCTACGTTCGACCATTTTTTTTCCTTTTCTCAGGCAATCCAGCCTGGGGGGAAAAGAATGACCAAATGAGCACAGCCCAGCGGGAATCTTCTCACTTCCTTCCTGAGGGTATGGGATGGTGTAAAGAAAAAACCAAGACAGAAAGCAATCTATAATAGAAAGGATATTAGGTTCGGGAGCTGGGTGGGTCAAACATCTAATAAGTGTCCAACGTAGTCTAAATAACTTGCCAAGAAATTCTCTGAAGGGATTCAGTCCGTACGAATTATTATTCGGAACTAGGATGTTGATCTCTGACCTTGATAGTCAGACTTCAGTGGTAACAGAAAAAAGCTTTGATGTCAAAGACCGTTTGGCTATTTTGCAGGACTTAAACAAAACAAGAAAAGACCTGAGCAACATACAGTTGAAACAACAGCCAACAACCACTGAAGAATCACCACCTGTCCCAGCAAGACCTGTCTGGATTCCAAAAGTCGGGGATCTAGTCAGGGAGAAGATCGCGGTAAAGAAGGAATTTGGGCCTTCTTACAGAAAAGCAGTTCCTGTCTTGTCTGTCAACGGGACAAGATCAGTTGTACTACCGCCACTTGCTGGAAAAAAGGAGAACCGAGTTGTATCCATCGACCTGGTAAAACCACAACATGTGGCCAATAACAAACAGTAGGCCAAGTGGACTCCCAATAAGTAGCAGAACACCAAGGTTTGCTACCAGTACAGAGGTCCTAACAAAGAGGCTCATCACATTCGAAACGCCTACAGAAGAACAACAAGGACTATGCAACAATGCAATAGAACTTAGACCTCTGAAAACCCAAATAAAGACATTTAGCAGAGACACACCAATCTATACTGAAGTACCAAGTGAAAATGCAAAAAACAAAAATCCTGAACCAATTGGAACAATTGACAGAACTGCATCCGGTTACTTCATCAACTTCGATGATTCCTCTGAAGGCTTCAGCGAACAAAAGACACAGCCATCATCAAAATCCTTTAAAGACAAAGCGAAGGAACTTTTGAAACAACTAAAAGAAACATATCTGATTTCTCCATGGATTGAATTTTGGGTGGGTTTTGGTGCATTTATCCTCATACTTTGGCTCATCATGGTATTTACTTTGGGACGCTTCATTGAGGGAAAATATGCTAAAATGGACACAGCAAGTCAGAACATCAACTTGGTCCTCAAACCACACACATCTTCACACGTCGAGAAACGAGAACTTTCTTCAGAACTTTCTTCAGCCAACTTCACAGCAATTCCAATACCTGGTGGGGTAGCCTGGGACAACACTGACTATGAAATTTATGGTCCGGTCGAGATCCTGAAATATCCACACCAAATTAAGATCTCTTTGAGTGACTTTGCAAAACCAAACTCATTTGCTGATGATTGGGACTTTGAAAGTATAAACAATATGATGTCTGACTTAGTAATGTCTGCTAAATTTACAAAACATGATTATTTGCAAGGTTCTACAAATTATGATAGTATGTATTGCTATAACCACTATGGTAACCATTTCTTGCATAAATCTGCACAACCTAGAAATGTTTTAAATTTTAATCAATGGGAACATTGTGCTACACCTCCAAAAGGGAGCTCTAGAACCGTTTATGACAAATATTCATACTTTCAAGGTTTTAACACTAGTAATGCTGAAACATTTTATTATAAATTGTCAAACAAGACAGGGACCAAAACCATGATAACCAACACAAAATTGATTTATTCTGATTCATTCTTTGAAAAAATGAATACTTTTGGATTCGATTATTGCGACAAAAATGTTGATTTGAAAAGTGTTTGGGGCACAAAAGAATGGCAAGTACAGGGTTTAGAAGCTTTGTTTAGAGCCTGCATGATCCCAGAACAAATGATATTTTTAAATGACACTGTTCAACAAACCACCTGTCTTGGCTTAGCCAAAATCAAAGATTTAAATAACCCGTCTATTCCAAAGCCAACAATGTTTAGCAATAACTCTGATACAGATGAAGAAATAGACATAAACCATATACTTAACCAAAACAGAACACATCCTGATTGGAAACAATGGTTGATCTGGCCCACAGATACAAATAACTGTCAAGATAGATTCCTGAATAAAACACAGGGTTTCAAAATGACCAGGCCAGACCCTAGATATCCCCAAAGACATCACCCAGGGATAATAACAACCTACAGTGTGGGCAAATTATGCCTTCAATGGCTACAAACTTCCACACTGCCTGAAATTAAGCAACACCTAACTTTACTTACTGATGGTGCTGACTTGCGTGATTTCATAATGGGACCACGCAAACAGCGTCAAAAGCGTTTCATAGCAGCCTCTGTATATGCAGCATACAATGAGGCCTGGAAGGTTACTCAAATTGAGACAGCAGAAAGAATACGGGAAATTGACCGTATTCATTTGGAAAAATCACTTTCTGTAGTGGACAATGGGTTAATGACTCTGTCCTCCAGAATTTTTTCATTGGACAGCATTGTGTCTTCAGCAATCGATATATTATCGCAAGACTTACTGTTATTACAACATGGTCAGTCACAATTGCGTTCTATCGTACAGCTTGGCTGGACGTTACAAAATCTGCGTTCAGGCTATGTGCCTTGGCGTTTAATCAACACTACGTCACTATTCCAAATCTTTAACCTTACTGATAGACAAATCGGTATGGCGCAGAAGGGTGCTGATTATACAATCTTGACCATTGAAAAACTAGAAAGATTACCGTTGACAATGTCAGAACGACCTGTCAGTGAATGGATAATCCACGGAATCATAAATATTCCAATCTCAACCTTCAGGTTTCAATACTGCCAAAAATATATACAGGCTGGCATGTACGAGAAATTGGGAAAGGGGTACCTTAAAACAACTTGGAACCTGCCCTATTCACATGCATGAGTCAGTAACAAAGGACAGAAAGTGTTTCTTAGTGGCAACAATTGTGCTATGTCACTAAGCGGCACGCTTCTGTGTAACGGTATTAGTTTGCA
This sequence comes from Lissotriton helveticus, assembly GCF_964261635.1. Lineage (NCBI taxonomy): Eukaryota > Metazoa > Chordata > Amphibia > Caudata > Salamandridae > Lissotriton > Lissotriton helveticus. Next base: position 1,545,503,662 of record NC_136067.1, on the reverse strand, counting down.
CGGAGCCTGTGAAGGGAATTCATACAACCTTTCATGTCACCAGCAAGGCGCACCTGCAACTGAAATAGAACCATTCTTTCAAAGACTCTATAATGGGAGTTACATTCTTATTGTAGACCGCAGATGTTGTAGTCTTATGCCCGGGACTCCTTATCTCGTCACTACGACGGCGAAGGTCAAGTGCTGTGGACGTTCTTTGTTCCCCAGCTCCTTTCCAGACAGGGAGGCGAGGGCATGGCCCAGTTTGAAAATTACTTCTATTCGAATAGACACTTTAAGCAGAATGAAAACAGTGCTTCTTCAGACGCCTACAAGGCTCACGTCATCAAAAGAAACGTATGATCTACAAGTCGCAAGGACGACTGCAGAGATACATACATTATTATCAACCAATTCCCCCGTACATTTCGCGGAAATCCTGAGCGAAATCTTAAATATTTCTGATACCACAGGGGTCTCAAAGGTATTTAAGACAGTATTTTCGATGGCATTAACACCATTCAAAGCCATACTGGGTATTTTTCCAGATTTCGTCCATTCGATTTTTGGCGGACTTCCCCTAATCCTAGGACTAATTGCAGGAATCCTATTCCTAGTCCTTATTTTTCGATATGGCAACCCATGTCACAGATCAAACTCTCGCGACAATGGAAGATACGATCCTAGCCATTGGATACCGGGACCGGATATCAAAAATCCTGGGACTCTCCCGGCTTAGAGACCTGAACATGACTTGGTTTCTATCATTTCGACCAATGTGGCAAAGGTGTGTTTTACCTGTACTAAGGTGTCTGCTATGCGGAGAAGAATGCGTGTTAGACACCTGTCTGACGCTACAATCGGATGCGCCGGTGGATGCAGATACACTGTTGGTTCCTACCAAGGTTCACGCACTGTGCTGCCCTCAAAGGCTGCCAATTCTGATGACGGCATTCCTGGAATCTTCACCACTGCGATTGAAAAGTAGTGAAGTACGAGATGAAAGCAGCATCGAACAGGTACGACCTTCTGTCAGCAATGCAAATCAGAATGTCAATGCAGACAATCATGCGCATGAATGCATGGTTACCCCTATTTCCGACTTAGTGGAACTTTCCCATGAAGCTGTTGACAGTTTTTTCGAAAGCCTGAATGATATGATGTTCTCTCCGGAACAGAAATAGAGACTTTTGAGTAAACTCGCACACGGCGTTCCCTGAATCCGGCCTTCAACTTAAAAAATAAAGTCACATGAACAATTACAATCCAGTTCACGGACAGCAACTTTTTTCAGCAAGCCCTTAAAATATTTTTCAATATATTTTTCCCTGGGACACTGACCTTCTGCTTAAAGTAAGAAACTATTCCTAGAGAACTAAGATTTCTATTTTTTTAGATACTTTATAGACTTTATATAGACTTTAGCTGCCCGCTGGTATGTTCACAATATATTTTATGTGATGAAATGGTTTCGACTTTTTTTCTGTATAGCCATATTAAGAGCCATTTCATGTGTATTTCTCATATACCAACAAGCAATAATGCATAACAATGCGTGTTTACTTTTGCATTTAATTCATAGCTTAAGTGCATACAATATATATGACTGCAATTTTTCAGTATATTTGAAAATTTCAAAATGCATTTATGTATTTTGGGGTGGTAAGGTATACACTATACTCTATAGTATGTTGTACTATGTTATACTATGCATAGATTAGTAGATATGACCATAGTTAGCGTGGAGTGGGTGTCGTGTATTTCTATAGGTTCTGAATCGATCCCCCTATTCCTGACCATATTCTGGTTAACCTACCTAGCTAGTTAACTAACAGTCAGCCCATGAGGCAAGAAATCCCCCATGATGCAGATACCGTTATCTGACGCAGTCACACTACGGCACAGGAACGTGTTATCTGATTAGGTCATAACGCTTGAGATCTAATTAGACAAGCGACATTCCTCCAGCCCCTGATAAGGCATACGACGTTCTCATAACAAATCAAACCTATGACAACCTGGATAATCCGTGCGGCCATTGTTTTGATTTCACAGAGAACTTTAGTAAAGAATGTGCTAACGAGCAAGTCGTATGACATCTTTATTGACGTACCTATGTCCATCCTTACGTCAATCCCGGCACCTTTAAGGTATAAATATTGCCGACCTTGCCCTATGCAAACACACGCGTGGTGACAAGACGGAGCAGCCATACTTGCCGAAGCCGAGAGCAGAAGCAGACCCCGCAGGCAACAGCCCCGCCTTCCTGACGCGCTGAGAGACGCGCTGCTATCTCAAGCCGAGAGACCCAGCACCGGCGCTTCTGGGCAGCCCTCGCAGGCAGCCTGGAATATCGAGAGCAGAGAAAGAGATACCATTCCTCATTCATCCTAAATTCCAGGTACAGAACTGAATAACCCCTCCTAGAGAATTCTTTAGTTATTCACTTGGCAAAAACAAACTTAACTTAAACTGTAACTTTCTATTCCCGCCCACGTATTAGACTTAGGTCAGGTACACGGGGTAGGCGTATTTAGAAACACCAGTTGAGTACGTTTAGTCAAATGTATATGTGTATGTAAATATATTTTAATCATTTTAAACATCATATGGCTCAGAAACCATATCAATGTTTTTACAGTATTATTTTATACTATTGCTTTTAATGTATGCACTTTACTTAACTATAAGTATTGCAATAATATCGATCCATTTCTCTTGTACGAGAAAAGAGACTGATCAATAAATAACATCTTTTATTGAACACGCCCGTCTCCTCCTTTTCTCTACATTCTGATGAGACTAAGAATGCACGTACTGACTGAGTAAAATAATTGCCTTGTGCTCACACGACTCTTGAGATTGACTCTTGATTAGGGGAGAGCAAAGTTGTCATGTTCTATGGTTGTCAGAAACTAAATCCCTTCTTGTCTAATCAGGGGAGTTAATCCTTCCTTGAACATTCGAGAAAGTTTCTAGCGAACTCTGAGCTTAGCTGGCAAACCCAAAAATTAAGTCTAGTATCGACAGTAGTAGACCTAGTTAACGTCTGGCCTAGGCCTTTACTGCTGTAGGTACTATTCCAATGCGCAGAGCCTATTGGGAAAATAGGAGCTACACTACAGGTCAGGTTTTGGCAAATGCATAAAGGTTTTCACCAATGGTATCAATTGGTGACATTTTAATCCTCTGTGGCCAAACCACTTAATTTCCACATCTTGTAAATTGAGGTTAGGTAAATTCCTGCTTTCAACGTACCTTTGAGCCCAGTGAATATAACTATGACCAACAATCCAGACAGAAAACATGGTGAGAGAAGGTTCTCCTGCAGTCAGATGAAGTGTGGCAATGAAATGGCAGTTGAAAAAATGAGAGTGTAAAATGAAAAAAAAACTGTGGAATTTCTGTGTTCATGAAGCAGTAACAGTGATTGGTGGATTTTGATTGATGAAAACAGAAAGTTAGGGTGCACAGATGTGTTCTTTGAAAGATGTATTTTGAGTGGTCAATAAAAAATCATTAAATGAAAGAATGCACTGGATATGCAGGTGCAATGAGAGTTCAGAGTTCAATTGCAACATTGTTGTGTGAACTTGCAAACACCAGAGTTTTTCCAAGAGGTGGTTGCTATGGAAAATAGGCAGAAAGGGCAGAGGGGGAAGGGTTTTCATTTGAAAAAAAGTGAGGGAAGAGTTTTGATTGGGTGACATGAGAAATATGTGTGAAGAATTACAGCATTTCTGTGCTTTTGATAGCTGCAGACTCTGGAGTGCATACCTTTTGCTCTGCTGAAGACAAATTGGTGTGTTTCTTAGACTGTTTTCAAACTCAAAGTATTTGCTAAGGTGAGAAAATATTTCTTTAATTTAGATAGAGAATAGTGTGCTTTAAGGAGAAAATTATGATTTATGTGGCGCAAATTGCTTGTAAATATGCTCTCACATGTGTATGGAAAATTTTGATTTTGAATGTTTGTGTTACATAGCCATGTTAAAAGTGACCCAACCATGCTGGAAAGCCAATCAAAAAATGCTTTCATGTGTTTTAATGACATTTTAAGTCATTTTCCCATGTGCAGTGTTTAGAAATTATGATTTGAAAATCGTTTTTGGGGAAAAGGAATTGTTTTTAAATTCATGACAAGGACATAATGGTGTATGCTTCTTTATAAGGCAATTGACTGTCCCTGATGTTATTTTTCTCATTTTAGTGTAAGACCTTTCTCTGTGGCGCAAATTGCTTGTAAATATGCTTCCACATGTGCATGGAAAATTTAGATTTTGAATGTTTGTGTTACATAGCCATGTTAAAAGTGACCCAACCATGCTCGAAAGGCAATCAAAAAACGCTTTCATGTGTTTTAATGACATTTTAAGTCATTTTCTCATGTGCAGTGTTTTGAAATTATGATTTGAAAATCGTTTTTGGGGAAAAGGAATTGTTTTTAAATTCATGACAAGGACATAATGGTGTATGGTTCTTTATAAGGCAATTGACTGTCCCTGATGTTATTTTTCTCATTTTAGTGTAAGACATTTCTCTGTGGCGCAAATTGCTTGTAAATATGCTCCCACATGTGCATGGAAAATTTTGATTTTGAATGTTTGTGTTACATAGCCATGTTAAAAGTGACCCTACCATGCAGGAAAGCCAATCAAAAAACGCTTTTATGTGTCTTAAGGACAATTTAAGTAATTTTCCCATGTGTAGTGTTTTGAAGTTATGATTTGAAAATCGTTGTTGAGGTAAAGGAATGTTGTTAAAATTTATGTGCGCCATATGCCCCCAAATTTCTTTTTTAGGGTTGCAGCAGGGTGTTCTTGAGACACCCCTGCACCTTTGGAATAAATTCCTAATTTGTGATGAGCAAATTGTTAATCGCAAATTGCACCTTCATTTATATGAGCCTCCTAGCCCATGGAAATGAATGGGTAAAATAGCAATTAGCAATTTTCTCATCGCAAATTAGGAATGGTAAAGAATCGCTAATTATTCCTTAAAATTTGCTTTTTTGGAAATGCAAAATAGTTATATGATACATATGGCGGTTGATGTCTAACAAGATAAGAAGCTTATGGATTCATTTATGGTGACTGGCGCAATGAAGTAGACATCACTTACTTCATTGGTAGAGCTTTACATGTATTATCTCCTCTGTATTCTTCATCAAGCGTAACTTTAATCTGCAATCCTGAGTAGGCCTCACTTTAAACAAACCTCTGGATAGGCTACATCTTATTGTTATCCTGTATTAATCATTTAAAATGCTAGGGACAGATTTATGATAGGTGTATACCTCTTTTGCGCCACTTAGAAAACATTGTCCATGGGGAAATGACTTAAAATGTCCTTAAGACACATGAATGTGTTATTTTAAAACGTTTGCAATTTTTTTGGGTCACTTTCAACATGGCTATGTGACTGAAACAGTCAAAATCTAAATTCGCAATGCACAGGTGGGAGCATATTTACAAGGAATGTGCTCCATGGGGAAAGGTCTTATAATGTAATATGGGAAAAATGACATCAGAGACACTGAAATGCCTTATAGAGAAGCATACACCATTATGTCCTTGTCATAAATTTGCAAACCATTACTTTTCCCCAAAAACGATTTTCAAATTATATTTTGAAAACACTGCACATGTGGAAATGACTTAAAATGTCAATAATTCAAAATTTGCGATTCCTTAAATGCAATGTATCAAAAAAAAAATATGTAAAAAATGATATTAAGGATTTGGAAACTACCACCTTCTAGTTTGTGGTAATTTGCGAATTCTTTTCAAAAAGCATTTTTTTCAACAAAAAAAAAAGGTCCCATATGACGCCCATACATGCCCTTAGGGCATGTAGGTGTGCCATATGCTCCCAAATTTCTTTTTCAGGGGTGCAGCAGGGTGTTCTTGAGATACCCCTGCACGCTTGAAAAAAATCCTATTTTGTGATGAGCTAATTGCTAATCACAAATTGCAACCTTCATTCCTATGAGCCTCCTAGCCCATGGAAATGAATGGGTAATTTGCAATTAGCAATTTGCTCATTGCAAATTAGGAATAGTAAAGAATTGCTATTTATTCCTTAAAATTTGCTATTTAGGAAATGCAAAATAGTTTGATGGTACATATGGTGGTTCATCTGTAACAAGATAAGAAGCTTAGGGATACATTTATGATGACTGGCGCAATAAAGTGCACATTACTTACTTCATTGGTAGGCCTTTATATGTATTATCTCCTCTGTATTCTTCATCAAGCGTAACTTTAATCTGCAATCCTGAGTAGCCCTCACCTTAAACAAACCTCTGGATAGGACACACTTTATTGTCATCCTGGATTAATCATTTAAAATGCTAGGGACAGATTTATGATAGGTGTATGCCTTTTTTGTGCCACTGTGCGTCACTTTTATGATGCAGCGGTGGTGCAAAAGATTTGCTATGAGGCGACAACATTACAAATTGATGCATTTAGGCAGATATGTCATGGTGTAAAAAAAACGTACCACATAAAACCCAAGCAGCAGTGATGCAAAAGATGCACCATGTCGCAAGACAGGCCTCACTTGGGGCCATATGTATCAAGCTAATTAGCATTTGCAAAGATCAAAATTCTATGAATTTCGGCCTTTGCGAATGTTAATTAGACAAATGGTATGTATCAAACAAGTTTGATGCAAAATAAGGAGTAGCAAAATTTGCTATTCCTTATTTTTGCAATTGCACTGAAGGATTTGCAAATTTTGTGACTACTTAAATGCAATGTATCAAACAAAAACTATGTAAAAAATGACATTAAGGATTTGGAAACTATTGTGGTAAATTGGTGGTAATTTGTGAATTCTTTTCAAAAAGCTTTTTTTCAAAAAAACAAAAGGTGCCATATGACGCCAACACATGCCCTTAGGGCATGTATGTGTGCCATATGCCCCCAAATTTGTTTTTCAGGGGTGCAGCAGGGTGTTCTTGAGACACCCCTGCACCCTTGGAAAAATTCCTAATTTGTGATGAGCAAATTGCTAATCGCAAATTAAACCTTCATTCATATGAGCCTCCTAGGCCATGGAAATGAATGGGTAACTTGCAATTAGCAATTTGCTCATCGCAAATTAGGAATGGTAAAGAATCGCTATTTATTCCTTAAAATTCGCTATTTAGAAAATGTAAAATATTTTGATGATACATATGGCAGTTCATCTGTAACAAGATAAGAAGCTTAGGGATAGATTTATGATGACTGGCGCATCACCAGGGATGTGACAGTCATCCTGCGCCGCTGTTCCGCCACCCATGTTGTGCTGCATTTACAATGCCGCGCAGCATGGGACAAAAACGGCACAGATGCGTGACGCATCTGTGCCGTAAAGGTGGCGCATTGCTGGAGTTGTATCGCAAGTGCGATGCAGCTCCAGCAAGGCTCAGGGGTGCCCCATCTCCACAATGCTGCGTCAAGACCTATGCCAGCTTCAAGCAGGCGCAGGGTTTTGACGCAGCTTTCTCCTATCTGATTGTAAATGCGGCACACCATGGGTGGTAAAGCAGTGGTGCACATTAACTGGTGCATGCCTGGGGATGTGCCATTTAATATAAATCTGCCCTTTAACATTTAAGTATGTGCAGGGGACACAGAGTCGGTGAGGCTTATCCAAGGTTAAGAAGAGATGAGTCCTGTTCAGTTAAAAATTAGACATAGGCTTCACCTGCTCAGCATTGCTGGACATGGCTAAATAATAGCTGCAAAATGTTAATCTTGTTAAACAATTTTACTATTATAATCTCTGAGATTTGTTTCTTACTCTGCAACATCTCATTGTTGTTATCTTTCTTTAAAGATAAAGACAACCTCAACATGAGCGACAATCTGCAATCAGTTGATTTTGACCTCATCATTGAACTTGTAATTGAAACATCAGTGGATGTTGATCCTTTGGATGATTTAAATCCTGAGGATGAAGAAGAGCGTGATGAGGATGCAGATTTGTCCGAATTATATGATATAGGATGGGAAGCTGACCTGCTTGAGCCTTTGGAAATATAAACATTTATTTTTAAAATTTATAATCAATAAAAAGTAAAAAGGTAAACCGTTTAATTTAAAAATAAAGACACCTTCAAAAACCGGTTATGTGTAGTGTCTTCAATAAAATATTAAAATATGCTCATAAAATTAGATCAGATTCACATATAAAATAGCATAGGTAACATAAATATAAATGTCATTTCTTTTCTGGTATTTCTGTATTGTAAAATTGCCAATGACTAAAAAATCTTCAAATTAAAATGTCAAGTAGTGTGTTAAGTTTTTGATCACTGTTACTGATTTACTGTTTGGTAATAATGTTTATTAACATTTTTTATTATATTTTTCCACAGATTCAACTGCAGATCATTTCAAGATTTCACCATGCCTACAATACAAACACAGATAAAGGCTGCAAAACGTCAAAGACAGCAGGTGAAAAAAAAAACGCAGCAGTCCTCTAACAAAAAGATTTCTCAAGCCACGAAGAAAGCACCGGGTAAGAGCTCTAAATATTTCATAAGAAATATTTGTAATAAAAAAAATATTACTACAGAAAATGTTTCAGTCCATAAAACGAGAAGGAAATCAAATGGAAAGAAAAGGACAATGAAAAATTTTACTGCTAGAGCAAGAGATAAATCTGTGCATGATAGTAGAAGGAAACAACAGTTTAGGGAGATTCGTAAACGAATGTTCCGCAACAGGATAATTGGCAATTTGTTAAAAAATATTAAGAAAGGTCAACAGAAACTAGTTTTTTATAAGAGAAAAAAAAAGTTGAGAAAGTTATTGATCAGGCATTTGAAATTAAACGTAAGTTATTTATTTTGATAATCAATAGAATTAGGAAGCTAAACAAGGCAATTTTTGATTTCAAAAGAAATAGTAGATGGAAGAGAATAGTTAATCGTAGTAATTTTTGTGAAGTTTTTTCTGGAGAATGGATGCATAGTTCAAGCTGTGAGGCATTTTTTAATGAGGAGAGTTATTTCCAGGATAATGATTTGGTGCATGCAGTTGACACCAGTGGTCGTGCTTATGAAGTGAAAGATGGTTGTCCAGTTGAAAAAGAAAAACTTGTGACAACAGAGGCAGAAGAGTTGTTAGGTAATGAGGTTTTAGGAAGACGTGCTAAGGGTCCTGTGTACACCTGGAAGTGTAGTAGTATTTGCAGTGTGCGACAGGATTCCATCAATTTGCTTTGTGATTTTGTACGGTCATTTAACAAAAAAAGTTTGAAGCAGAAAATGATGTTGTTGCAAGAATTAGATCCTTGCAGAGTAAGAGAAGTGACAGGTTTGCATGGTCATTCACTGGCTTGTCTTTCCAGGAGAGTATGCCAGAGTGTTTTTCATCATTTCAGGATGCTAGCAGTGCATCATAACAAAGTGAGGAAATTAGTTAGAATGTTGTATTATGCTAAGAGTCCAGCAATTATGCTGAAACAATTATGCGCTGCTCTTTTGCATGGTTCTGAAATAGATGTGAAGAATATATGTGAAGAAATTGAGTTTTGTTACTTTGGAAGTAAAGAGGAGAATGTTGAAATTGAGCAAGAAGTAGAGGGTCATGTGGAAGATAGTGTACAGGTTTCCAGTACAGATAATTTCCAGAGGGAAATTGCGACGTTTGACGTGAAATCAAGTGAGAGGCCTAATTTCACTTGTGTGTGTTGTAGACGCACTTATTATAAGAATCAGACTAAGTTAGTGGATTTATATGCAAAAAGTGAAAGGGAAAATAATAGTGAATGGAAGGATTTTGCAACATACTTGATGGTAGAAAATTGTTTTGATTTGGGATTGGATCAACGTGTGTGTACTTATTGTTGTAACAAATTAAAACAAAACCAGATGCCTGCTAGAGCAGTTCATAATAATCTGGAATTGGTTGAGATTCCTTCTGAATTGAAGGACTTAAATACTTATGAATCTATTTTGATTCAAAGTATCCATCCCTTTCAGGCTATTGTAAGAATGGAGCCAAAGACAGGGAAATTGCCTCCATCAGATTTACAGAGAGGATTAAAGGGAAGAGTTGTTTATTTGCCTCTAGATTTCAAGAAAAACATTAACACAATTGGAGTAGAAAAAGTGGAAGAGGAACCTCTGGTTATCTTAGTTAATGGGGTTCCGACAAAGAATAAGAAAATATGGCAAGATTTAGTAGATGTTAGGAAAGTTAAAAAGGCAACATTGTATTTGAAAAAAAATAATAAATACTATAAGAATGTATATGTTGCAGAAGAGGAAGTAAGTGAGGAAGAGGATAGCGATTTGTGTGCTGGTCAAATTGAGAAAGTAGAACCCTCTACTAGTGAAGAAATATATGAACATTATAGTGTTCATCCTTTGCATTCCAAGGAAGTCATGGGGAATGCTATTGAGTTGTTTCAAATGAAACAAGCCAAAGGGAGTCCCATTAGTGTTTGGGAGGAAAGTTTGGAAGCTCGGTGTTTCCCACAGCTTTTTCCAACAGGTCAGGGAGGAAGATATGATGAGCGACCTCATCAAATTCCTGCTTCTGAATACCGGACTTTGCGATTGTATGCAGGAGATGCTAGGTTTCGACAATGCATTCCTTATTTGTTTCATCTCCTGTTTGAAAGCGATCTGTCTGGACTGTCATATGCAGTGAACCACATCTTGAAAAGTGGTATACACATGCAAAACATCTCGGCAAGTGATTTTATGGATAAAGTCAATGTCCAAGATAGTATTTTGGATTCTCACCTGATTAATCTCATGGCGTGTCAGCGTGGTACTAATGAGTACTGGTACCGTCGTCATGGTGATTTAAAATGTATGCTGAGGAACTTAGGTACTCCCACATGGTTCCTCACTCTGAGTTGTGCCGAGTATGGCTGGGAAGACTTACTTCAATTTCTACGAGAGGCAAATGCTAACGAAGATAACATCGAATTCAAGACACCCGGAGAACTGTGCTCTTTGGATCCAGTCAATGTATGTAGGTACTTCAATCATAGATTTGAAGCTATGATGTCTTTCATCATGAATAAGAAGAATCCACCTCTTGGAGAGGTGTTGGATTTCTTCTGGAGAAAGGAGTACCAAGCAAGAGGTGCTCCTCATATACATATGTTGCTGTGGATCAAGGATGCACCTAAATTTGGAACGGATCCAGAAGACTCAGTGATGAGTTTCATCCAACAGTATTCTACGTGTGCTGTTCCAAACGCAAAGGAGAAGAAAAGCCTAAGAGAAAAAGTTCTGCGTTTCCAAAGCCATCGATGTGGAAAGTACTGCCGTCGTAAATTCCGAAACAAAGACAAGTTCTACACCAAATGTCGTTTCGGCTTTCCACGACCGGTGATTTCTAAAGGAAGAGTAAACAGTTTGATGTCTTCGCTGCGACATAATGTGATGAAGAAATCACCTAAAAACACATACAATTTGAAGAGGAACGAAGAGTCCAAGTACATCAACGACTACAACCCGGTGATTTTGTCCATGTGGAATGCTAACATGGATATACAGTTTGTGGCTGATAACTGTATGGCTGTGGCTCGGTATGTGACGTCTTACATCACCAAAAAAGAGAAGACAGAATTGAAGGATATGTGGGAGGACATTTCCCATGAAAAGAGCCTCAGCAAGAAGTTGTACAGTTTCAGTCTGAAGATGTTGTCGCATCGAGAAATCGGAGCGTACGAATGTTCTGACCGGTTGTCTTCAGCAAGTCTCTATGCCAAGTCCAGGAGTATCGTTTGGGCGAGTCTTGGTCTTGCTGCAACGCGTAATCGAGTTCTCAAACCTGTGCGGGAAATTGAGTATTTGGCGGAAAAGGAGCCAAACAGTACCGACATTTTGAAGACAAACATGTTGGATACATATTATCCAAATCGAAGCAGTCACCTCGAGAATGTTTGTCTGTATGAGGTTCTGCAAAATTACATATTCAAGAGGAACATCAAAGAAGATACTGAGAAAGGAGTGTATGCTGTAATAGGAAGTGAGGGATGTCTGGTCAAGCAAAGAAAATGCCACTTGGTAAACCATCGAAAATTGAGTGGCGAATCTCCTGAAAAAAAGGAGTTTTTCTATTTAGCACTTTTGCAACTTTTCAAGCCTTGGCGTGCAGAAGAGGAACTGCTTGGAGATTTCCTCTGTTACGAAGACTCTTTCAATGCCGCCAAGGAGACCATAGAATGTCCTGCTTTTCCCAAATATGTAGAAATGTTGAATGCGGAAATTGAGCAGGAAGCAACGATTGCAGCCGAGATTGCCAGAGACAGTTCTCAGGACAGTCAGAGTTCTGCTTCATTGAGTCAGGATCCACTAGGAGGACCTCTTATCGAAAATGAAGCTGCCACTGCTATGAATGAAGTGGAAAGAGCCATGGCACATGCTCAAGAGGATGCGGTTAACTTAGAAGAGTTGGAAAGGCAACTCAACGTTGAGCAGAGGAAAATATATGACGAAGTTACCATGCAAATTGATCATGGATTAAGTCATGATAAGAAAGAGTGCTCATGTACGTCGTTGAAGCCTGTCCGACTGTACGTGAGTGGAGAAGCGGGAACTGGAAAAAGTTTCCTCATTAAAGCAATTTCATGCTATTTGCAGGAAAGGACAGAGTCATCGCTGTCTTGTGTTGTCACTGCTCCAACTGGACTGGCAGCACATAATATTAAAGGGATTACTTTACATCGTTTACTGATGCTGCCAGTGGAGCATGACAACAAATTAGAATATCACAAGCTATCTGGAGATGCTTGTTTTGAAGTTTCAAGAATCTTGAGGAAAATGAAACTTCTTATCATTGACGAAGTAAGCATGGTTTCCAATGTCATGCTTGCCTTTGTGCATTTGAGGATGCAAGAAGTTCTCAAAACAGAGTATGATGTGTTATTTGGTGGCAAACACATCATTGTTTTCGGAGATCTTTTGCAGCTGACACCAGTGAAAGGGCAACCTGTGTTCAAAATGCTCACGCATGAAGATACCAGGAAGTGCCTAGGCAGCATTGGCAACGTCAATATATGGTTAAACTTCAATTATGCTGAACTGCATGAAAATATGCGTCAGGCGAAGGATGAAGTTTACAAGACTATTCTACAAGATGTTAGAATTGGAAAAGTGACCGAGCATGGGAAAGAAGCTTTACATGCACGATTACTGTCAAATTTATATCCAGAACAAGATGTTGTGCCTGAGAATATTTTTCAGAAAATTACTGAAAAGAAATCTGGAATATGTTTGTTGCCAACTCTTGCAGAATGTGCCAAATTTAACAACAAAATGTTGCATTTAGAAAAGCAAGAGATTGTGAAACTGGAAGCTATTGATAGAGTAGAGCATATGGGATCAACAATTATTTTGTCTGAGAATCTGAAAACAAAATTGGATTCATTAGAGAAGAGTATATCTAAAACTGCAGGTTTTGAAAAGACTCTGAATGTGTGCTTGAACTGCCGTATAATTTTAAGAAGGAATTTACATGTTGAAAGAGGTCTGGTAAATGGATCAATGGGTAATGTTGTTGATTTTGTGAAATACAGAAATAGAGATGGAATTGAATTTTTAAAAATTAAATTTGATGGCATTGAGGAAGTACAGCTAATTGCTCGTTGTTCTGCTAGATTTTTGCTTGTAAAAGACTTATATGTTCGCCGTAAGCAGTTTCCTGTTTGCTTGGCATATGCGGTGACAATCCATAAATCGCAAGGTTTAAGTGTAGACAGTGCATTGGTGAATATTGGCAGTTCTGTGTTCAAGGAGGGTATGGCATATGTGGCATTGTCACGAGTTAGAACTTTATCGGGATTGTACTTGATTGAGTGTGATGTCACAAACATTTGTGCAGATCTAGATTGTGTTAAGGAATACAATAGGTTAAGAAGAGAGTATGCGCCACATTTGCCTCAGTTTCCTTTGTTTGAGAAACGTCTGGTAGGCCGGAAACGAAGAAATGAGAACAATACTGGGGAGGTTATAGCAAAAAGACAAAAAGTGAATGAACCTAAAATTACAAGCAGAAACAAAAAGGATTCTGTTGAAGATGTTGTTGGTTTTCAGTTTGAAAACAGTTCTGGTGTCAACTGCTATGCTAATGTAGTAATTAATGTTTTGTTTTCTCTAAAAAATGTAAAAGAAGAGATTGTGGTCAATTCTGATCAAAGATTTTGCGGTTTGTTAAATTCTGTGTTAGAGAAATGTACCACTGATAGAAGAAACATAGAAAGTGTGTCTGAAATTCGAAATCTGTTAGACAGATGTTCAGGCCAAACACAATTCTCTCAAAATATTCAGCAAGATTGTCAGGAGTTTTTAATGTATATGCTTGATGTATTACATGCTGAAGGTGTAGATGTAGATCAGCTGTTTGGGCTTTCTTATCAATGGCAGCATGACTGCGAGAACTGTATGATATCAAGTACTACTAGTGTAGACTCAGAAAGATTTATATATTTAACTTTGCCAGACAGTAAATCAGTCTCCTTTAATAAGCTAGTAAAAGCTGCTAATCACAACATGGAGTGTAGCCAATGTAAATCTGAAATGATGTCCACATTATTTATACGAACATATGGCCAGTACGTCATTTTAATGTTCCAACGATGTAGGCCTGATGGAACAAAATTGACAACTTTAATAAAAAAATTTGTAGCTTCGCAGTTGTCAATATCAGGAAGGACTTTTGTAACTACAGCAATTATATATCATGACGGCCCTTCAATATCATCAGGACATTACACAGCTTATTTAAAGTCTAGAAATGGCTGGTCATTCTGCAATGATTCTGTTTTAATTTTCAAAAAAAAATTGCCGTATGACCTTAAAAACTCTTACCTGGTGTTTTTAAAACCAAAATTTTAGGGAAATAATCTCGGGATGTGCTCTGTGGAATTTCAAGAAGTTCTAATGGCTCCTACACAATTTGGCCTTGAGGATAAGTGTAGTTCAGAGACATAACTTCTAATCATAGGACTGGACATCATGGAGATATATGTGCACTTTGAATGAGTTCAGAAAAACTATTTCTTTTTATAAGCTAATTGAAGCAGCCAATCAAAACATGGAGTAGAGGGAATGTAA
Organism: Lissotriton helveticus; assembly: GCF_964261635.1. Lineage (NCBI taxonomy): Eukaryota > Metazoa > Chordata > Amphibia > Caudata > Salamandridae > Lissotriton > Lissotriton helveticus. The sequence goes on along the minus strand of NC_136067.1, from coordinate 1,545,488,604 downwards.
GTCTGCAATGCTGTCTACTGTTTTACATTGCTTTGTGATTAAAAGTGATGTAGAGAATTAAATAATTGTTGTAGTCATAGAGGTAGTGTAAGTCTGCTTCATATTAAGCAGTATCAGTGTCATAGGAAATGTAGAACATGACTGAGCAAGAAGGGGAAGATATTACTATTCCAGGATTGTGAAAATGATCTTCAACATTTTAATTCTGAAAGTTGCGGAAATGCCAAATGATGGGATTGGCTTACAAGAAATCCAAGAGTTATAAATGGCTCTGACTAGATTTGGCCTTGTGGAAAATAGTGGTAGAGAGCAAGAAGTCATTTATTGCATGTAACGTGTTTTTAAAAACGATGGAGGTTTTCTTTCAGAAAGTGGCGGGCTGAAAGTAATAACAGCACAAAAGAGTGTAAGCTGTTCATAGGACATCCTTGGACGTCATGGAAAGTAAGTTAACTTTAAGGAGTTCTGAATTTTGATTTCTGATGTTGTATGGGTTTTTTAAACACAATCATTTTGATTGTGTTTTTTTTTCCCCGCTGTTACATGATGAATACCTTCAAGTCACTGTTTTTAGTGAATTTTGATACATTCTGAGAACAGCAAAAATAAACCATTTAACATGTATAATTAATTCGGTACTGTTTGCATTTATGATGTATATGTAGAACTGTGTAGGACGCATGGAGAAGGTGAGGCTTCTGTAAGTGTCAAAGTTGTTGCATGCAGTGCTGCACTTCTACGTATTCTTTCATATGCTGGACTACATCTGCACAATGAGATACCTAAGCAAAGGAAACACAAGTGATGTGATTGTGAAATGAGCAAAATAAATTGCACATATTTGAATTACATCACCTGTGTTTCCTATCATTATGAATCACATTGTGCAGATCAAGTTTAGGTCTGTCCAGGGAAACATAGGAGGTTTCTACTTTGTTGAAGAGTGCAGTGGACATGACTCACTTCATTGCTAGACTTTCACAGATATTATCTCCTCTGTACACTTCAACAAGTGTAAATCTCATCTTGAACTCTGAGTAGGCCTCACCTCAAACAAATCTCTGGATAGGAGACATGTTATTGGCATCCTGAAGCGACACTTTTCTGAAACAAGAGCAATGCAAAAGATGCACCATGTTTTAAGATAGGCCTCACTTCATCTGCATCAAGATACTGTTAGTTTAAAATGTATATCTTTAGGACTGTGTAGGGGACCTGGAGAAGCAGAAGCTTCTGTCAGTGTCAAAGTTGTTGAAAAACTATTTGTCCTTCAATCTTTTCCCTTGTCTTTTGTAATTTTTAAATACATGTTTTAATATTTTTCAAATGTTGGTTCTCTCTTTCACAGATTGAAAGTATAAAAATAAAAAGTGATTAATTTAACGGCAATTATAAGGTAAATAGTTGTACTCTTTTCGTTACATTTCTATCACATTCACCTACTATTAGATCCACTGCTTCACTTCTTTAACCCTCAGTTTCCTGCCTTTGCTACTTTCCTCATTCCTTTCTCTATTACCTACTTACTCAATCCTTCCACTCTTTTTCTCAGTCCCTCTGTTCTCATAGTTCCTCAGTCTTGTTCACTCACTCCGTCTCTATTACTCTTAGTGTCTGTGAATTACTTTCCCACCTTTTTTTTTGGACCGCTTCCCGGGAAGTGGCCCGGTTCGCAAACCAGCAGCGTTACGGGAGTCCACCATTTTGTGTTTCGGTCGAATCAAGATACAAGATGGAGGGCAAATAATGTTCAGAATGGGTAGAAGGGGGCACGGTAGATGTATCTTGACCCCCTTGGTTTTCTGAGGGTGGCTGAGGAGGACCATAGTTCTTCACTCTTGTTCATTCTCTCTGTTTCTATTAATGTCACTGTTTATGACTGATCAAAACAAATTTTTAAAAAAAAGAACAGTAACTATAAGGGAAGGAAACTGACAGTTATGTTAAAAGAAAGACAGCTATATGGAGTAAACTAAGGATACTGCTACCCGCAATCCACTGCTGTTGATGTTACTGACCATGTCATGAATGATGTAATATGTGACATCATCAGCAGTGGATTGTAGGTAACAGTATCTCTTGTTTACTCCCTAGAGCTGTCTTTCTTTTCACATAACTGTCTGTTTGCTTACCTTATACTTACTGTTCTTTTTTTTTTAAAATATTTTTTTTGGTTAGCTTCCGGTACGCGTACCGGGTAGCGCTCCGGGGAGCGAACTAAGAGAAATAGAGGTTGGCAGAGTTCCAAATATTCTACCAATTTTTTTATAATGGGGAGGTAGTTCTGAAAAGAACTTTTTTTTTAATGTTTTTGTTGTTTTATATTTTTTTTAGTATTTTTTGAATTTTTTTTTACTTTTTTTGTATTTTCTGAACGTTTTTAATTTTTTTTGGTTTTTTTGGGGGGGGGGAAACAAAAACGATCCATTGTAAAGGGCTCAACAGGAGCAACAAAAAAAAAAGAATTTATTCTTTGGGGCGTCTCGGACAAACATTAACATGATTTTGAATAGCTCTCATAATCAAAATGATGCTACTTTCCCTGTAGCAGATGAAATCGCCACAGTGCACGCACACTTGCTTGACGTGCCCAAACAACATTTGGATGTTTGGGATCATCTCCCTCGCCTCTGGTCCCGACACCTCTGGAACAACCGATCTTCTTGCCATTGGGAGGGGATTTTGTTGCTCATCACGTAGCTGGGCAGCACTATAATTATTTGGGTGCCACCTACTCATATGCCGATGCATAGTGTGATTGCCGTAACTGTATTTTTTTTCAGTTCCCCTTGACAATCTATCACCGCATATACGGCAAAACACGTAGCGTGCATTCACTTTTTTTTGCCCCTCAGGAATTCTATAGAATTGCCAAATGTAATTCTCCTTTCGATTGTACCTCCTGGGCTCCTCTGGCAAAAACCTTGGCTCTTCCTCCTCTTCCTCCTCTTCCTGTTCTTCCTCTTCTTGCAAAATTACTTCAGCAGGTGGTCCTCTCTTTCTTGGATTTGGTGGAGGTGGTGGGTTAGAACCAGCTGAAGCTACTACTGAAGCCATGTCAAAGAGTAAATAAAGTGTCTTTCTCTCACCAAGATGAAAGTCAGAGTGAGGAAAGAAGGAGGGATTTTCATCATTTGGGAAAAGCAAAAGTTGTAAACCAATGAAAAGTGTTCATTTTAGATCACATGACCTAGTATTACATCATTAGGAAACCAAAAGTGAAATGAACCAATGAAAAGTGTTATTACCGAGTCACATGACCTGCTGTGTTTACGTTACGCGGTCGGCGCCGCGCCGCGGATCGCTTCCGGTTCGCGTACCGGTGCGCTTCCGGGTACGCTAACGTAGCACGTAATATGACGTATTACGCGAGAACGCGAAACGTCATGCTGACGCGACGCGTCACGATGTTGTTTTCTAACGCGAGAGGTGCGCAAACGGAACGTTTACCGGTTCGCGGACCGGGTCGCGCCTCCGGATTGAGCTAACGGGAAGCTAACCGGTTCGCGTACCTGGAGCGAAACAAAAAAAATAATAAAAAAAAATTGTATTAAAAACATGTAAAAAATATTTTTCTATTTAAAGAAGAATACATTGTAAAGGTTTTGATATTAGCTGTTAAAAAACCAATGAAATTCACTGAAAAAACCATAGGTTATAGACCATATATAGTTAGGAATTAGCATTTACAAAACCTTGAAAATTCACTGAAAAAACCATAGGTTATACACCATATATAGTTAGGAATTAGCATTTAAAAAACCTTATTTTACTCACACAAAACCAATGAAATTCCATATATAGTTAGTTGTACTAACTATATATCACGCACCCGCAATCCACTGTTGATGATGTCACATATTACATCATTCATGACATGGTCAGTGACATCACTGATGACATCACTGATGACATCTCAAATGACATCACTGATGACATCACTGATGACATCTCAAATGACATCACTGATGACATCACTGATAAAATCTCATTTGACATTACTGATCACATCACTGATGACATCATTCATGTGATAATACGATGAACATCTTCAGACTCTAATATAACCTTAGATACACTCAGTGTAAACAGACACTCACAGACTGTCACTCATCCATGGAGTTACTTACACACCTAGTCAGTCATGCAAAGAATCAATCACAGCTCCATTTTCACAACTATACAGTTATACACACCTTACTTATTCAAACATATACTAAAACATATTTACTCACTTATACAATCCTGGATACAAGAGCACAATGATCCATACAGCCACTCACACATTCACTGGCTCTTATGCACAGTTATTTATATATGTCAACTCTCACATGTACTGTATTTTACATATGTACTTACTTTGACATGTAGCACTGAGATATCTATTCACTCACCAATACAGTCATGCACACAGTCAACCGCCCATACAGCTGTTTCCACATGCACTTTTGAACCCATACATCTATGCACAGAGTCATACACCTCCCAGCCACCCACACACACACTCAGTATCCCATACAAATGCTTGGGCAACCAATCAATAACCCATATAGTTACTCATATAGCTACTGATCAACACATGCAGCAGTTTACAGAACAACAGACATAATGATGCACAAATTAAGACAGTTTAGTCACTAACCCATGCACTCAGTGAGACACATTTAACCACTCACTCATACAGTCAGTCATGCACCTACTAAATCCTTCATCCAGACACTTATACATCCACTCATTCTTAAATATGTAAGACATATTTTAACTTTACAGAAAAATACAGTCACTGGATGTTGTCATCAGTGATGTCATCAGTGATGTCATTTGAGATGTCATCAGTGATGTCATCAGTGATGTCATTTGAGATGTCATCAGTGATGTCATCAGTGATGTCATTTGAGATGTCATCAGTGATGTCATCAGTGATGTCACTGACCATGTCATGAATGATGTAATATGTGACATCATCAGCAGTGGATTGCGGGTGCGTGATATATAGTTAGTACAACTAACTATATATGGAATTTCATTGGTTTTGTGTGAGTAAAATAAGGTTTTTTAAATGCTAATTCCTAACTATATATGGTGTATAACCTATGGTTTTTTCAGTGAATTTTCAAGGTTTTGTAAATGCTAATTCCTAACTATATATGGTCTATAACCTATGGTTTTTTCAGTGAATATATATATATATATATATATATATATATACACAACATTCGTCAACTTTTTAGAAACACTCATAGTCACTCGATGATGTCATCAGTGATGTCATTTGAGATGTCATCAGTGATGTCACTGACCATGACCATATCGTGAGTGATGTGATATGTGATGTCATCAGCAGTGCATTACGGGAACGTGAGTTATAGTTAGCTCATCTAACTATAACGGCAGAATTTCTCTGGTTTTGTACGAGTGAAATGTCTGATTAACTATAACGCCCTGTGGTGCATTTTAAGTTGGGGAATTAAGTTCCCTTGAATCCTGAGGATCCCTGGGATCCAACTATCCCACCAGATACCTCCATTAAGCGCCACAGAGCTGCGTTGCAGAGAGGTGTAAAAAGAGGCGTGGCCTCGGACCACCTCTCTGCAACACAGCCCTGTCGGCTTACTGGAGGTACCTGGTGGGCTAGATGGCCCCCAGGGATCCCCAGCATTCAAGGCAAATTAAATCCCCAACTTAAAACACACCACGGGCACGTTTGCAGAGTGGTGCAGGGTGGGGGTGGGGGTGGGGCCTCGGGTGTGATGCCGGCTTTTTATTTTATTTTGGTTTTTAGAAGGGGGCTGTGTGGTCCCCCTTCTTTTACTTTACTATTTTGGGGCCCTGTGGACCCCATCCCACAGGACCTGACACCTTTTTTTTTTAAACGGGAGGGGGGCCACATGATCCCCCTCCAGAGGCCAACTATGGCCCTGGAGACCCCATTCCCCGGTGCCGACGTGTCTGTTTTTTTTATTTAAAACATTTTTTTGAAAGGGGATGGGGGCCGCATGGACCCCCTCCCAGGCCACTTCTGGCCCCAGGGGCCCCATCCCCCGGGGCCTGGCCTCTCCATCGGGGACCGTGGGGGAGCCCAAATGCCCCCACGGTCCCGCTGGCTCCCCCCCTCCTGAGGGAGCCGGCATTGCTTTTGGGCAAGGGGAGCTTCTAACAGGTAGCTCCCCTTGCCCAAAAGCAATTCTACTTTGCTTTATTGAAGCAAGAGCATGTTTTCCTTCTCTCGCTTCAATGAAGCAAAGCAGGATTTGCCATGGCAGGGCGGTAGCTCCATGGCTCCTGCCCTGCCATAGCAAACAGCAGTGTCCCGGGGGTGAGCACCCTGGGACACTGCAGGAGTCAGCCCTGGGGGGTGTGGCAGTCCCCAGGCCCATCAAGGGCTCCAGGAGGGGGCCGCATGGCCCCTCTCTCAATTAGTGCAAAGCCCCGGGTAGGTGGTGGTCCCCGGGGCTCCGGTGTCCATAACGGACCCCTACATTTCCATATTTAGTGCCCTGGGGAGGTGGTGGCCCCCGGGGTGTGTGGGAGGGCTCAAGCCCCCCACACATGTTTTTTTATAAAAAAAATAGAGCCTTGTGGAGGTTGCGGTTCCTGGGGCTGTGGGGGGAGCTGCGGGCCCCCCACAAAATTTAAATCAAGCCCCGGGGAGGTGGTGGTCCCGGAGCGTGTAGGGGGCTTGAGCCCCCCACACAGGTTTTTTTATTTAAAATCAGAGCCCCAGGGAGGTGGTGGGCCCCGGGGCTGTGTGCCCTCCTGCAAAACACAAATAAAGTCCTTGGGTGGTGGGAGTCCCCGGGGCTGCGGAGGCCCCTACGGGCCCCCGCTATTACATTTGCGCTGATCCCGGGACCTGGCCCACCCGGGGGCTCAATTATAACAAAACACTGGAGCCCGCGCTTCATTTTTTATTTATTTTATCGGCACAATTCGCGAACCCAGCGCAAATTCTGCTTTTTTTAAGAAAATGCTTTTTTGTGGCCCAGGGAGTCCTTGTGAGGCCCCCTGAGCAGGCCTAGGGGGTCAGGTTGTTTCTACCCTGCTACCTTTTCATGTTTTTAACCTTTGTTTCACTGTTTTCTTTAAACGAGTCACAAGATGGCTGCCAACAGTTCCTGGTTTGGAACGCTGGCCTCCAATCACAGTGAAGCATGTACTCGGGAGGGTTTGCAAACCCACCGCTGCCCAAGATATCAAAACTTTTTCTTTTTCTAATTTCTCAGGAACTACTGAATGAATTTACACCATTTACCAAAAAGGTCTCTTTCTGAAGCAAGGGCTACCTGTTTGCCAAATTTGGTGTAATTCCGTTCAGCAGTTCAGGCTGTAGCTTTGTCTAAAGTTTCCTATGGAAATGCACATGGGGAAAATGCATTTTGGGACCCCCTTTTTTCTCGGCCCCCGCTTGAGGAATCACCCCAAAACTTTCAGGACAGGAGCTGACTAGAGCGGGCCACTAGTTTTGAAAATTTCACAAAGATTCGTCAACCGGCGGCAAAGTTATTGGGAAAAGAAAAAACACTTTTTGAATAGAAACGAGGTTCTAACTGTAACTACCTACTGGTGACCACCAGTAGGTAATATATACATATATATATATATACATACTGCGGGCATACCTTGAGAAACTGCTGGGACCCAAGAAGGGGCTGTCATCCCATTTGTGCTTTTTATAAACCCGGCCTTCAAGGGGCGCACTGGTCTCACCAAAAATGCAAGCTCTCTCTCCTGCTCACACGCTCTGGTGGGACTCCAAATCCCAGAGTGCTTTGTGAGCTTCCCGCCTGCTGCCACCTGAGAGGGAGGAGCCTCCTGAGCCCTCATTAGCGCTGAAGTCATCCCGCGGCGTGGGACTCTTCGACAGGAAGAGGTAGGGCATGGCCACCCCCCTGTGGCTCCTGTGACTTATGCTTTAGAAGCATCAGCGGGTAAGAATTTCATCATTTTGTGTGCCCGTCTCAGTGTTATAGCACCTAGCCCACCCTACCGAAACTCTATTGACATCAGAAAGCACCCGCACTGCAAACTGTAGAGTCCCAAGGAACAGTGAACTGCATTGTCATTCAAACCAAACAGAAAACGGGCTGGTCATGTTATAGTGGAATGGTCTTGGGGTGGTTAGAATCTCGTTTTAGTTTTTGTTGTTGTTTGACCCACTGTTTAGCTGTTAACGGACCACAGGTGCTATAGTATAGGCGAGTGACGTTAAAAACTAGTGTGGCGTGAGCTGAGGTGCTAGAGCGGCAGTAGGAAACAAAATGGGGTGGAGGGCAGGCCCAGTTAAAGCCAAAACTGCTAGTACATCCACACTCCCTCCAACATCAATAGATAAAATGCTGCAGAGGGTCATTAGGGTGGTGGGCACCGAAACTGAGTTAACTGAAAGGCGGCTTTCACTTACTCCGATCTATTTATTCCTCCATCTGATTTGATAATGCTGCCAAATATGCCCCAAACTCAGCCAGACGTTCACCCCTTACCATCTCCTGTGGTTGTTCCTCACAAGAAAGCAGTGCGCAAGTGTAGAAATACTATGAGTATCCCCAAGAACGGAAAGCGCAAACAAACAGCTGAGATTGGACCTAAAAAGAAGAAATTTTGTGAGGGCAATATAGTTAGCTCAGAGGGGGATGAAGAGCAAGAACATTCCTTGGAGAGACCACCAAAAGCTAGCCCAGATAAGACCTATCCGTTGTGGGCCCTGAATCTAATGACAGATTTGCAGAATAACCTGAGGGCCACTATCATAGAACTGGCCCGCCTTATCGGTCATTTAGATAAACTGGAGAAAGCATTAGCAGCAGGGGAGGCCAGACCAATTGACCCACAAAATCATTCCACCGGCAAGTCTATACAGGGATTGATATAGGTTGCCAGGTGAATAGTGTGGGACTAATACTTCCGCCTGGGTTGGAGATGCATACACACAAGGGTCCATCGACTAGCCGTGAGACAGGGAACCAGAGTGTTCAAAGGCACCAGAGAGATAGGAGTGCTAGCCCTGAGATCAGAGCTCCAAACAGGTTATCTCCTTTCAGGCAACGAGTCACACCTAGACCCCAAGCCATCAATAGACTAGTGAGTAGACAACCAGTACAAGAATATAGCGAGGGGAGAAATGCTTGTCCAAGCTCAAATCTGCCACGTATAAATATTCCTCCTGCTTGCTCCCCGTATGTAGCTATTCTAACAGGTGTCCCGCCTCTTGAACCCAATACAAAGGAAAGCCAACTCGAGTTGAGAAACAAATGCCTGTTCTGGCTCGCAAGATATAACCATTTTGATTATGCCAGAGCAGGGGAAATTATAATGGTTCGTAGAGTGGGGTTGGTAGGAAATCATAGAAAAAGCGATTCAGGTGAGTATGTAGTTATTAATTTTAAAAAATCCCTACACGGTTACCAACTAACTTAAAACCAACATTGAGTGCCATAATGTTCCAACAGGCATGAGACTGCGCCCCTTGGACTTTTTCTATTTGCAACAGCAAACATATCCAAGAAGCCTTATACCCCCTTTAATGCCAGTAAGTGGCCTAGGGCCCCCACATGGGGATAGCTGGGTTGCTCACAATAGGCTTCCCCCATTTAATATCCTGGTGAATAACAGATACGCCACTCTGGAGGAGGTAGATTGACTGGGGGAGGGACTATCTAAGGGTGGGGACCCACAAACTGCAGGAGATGACCCCAAGGGCATAGTGGGCTGCTGCTCAAAATAAGCTACTGGGGGCAATAGTTCAAGCATCCCTCAGTGGACTGCCCAGGAAGGAGGGAAACTTAAACCAAGTGGGGTCCCTGATGCTATATGCCCCGCCCTACGGGGTGAGAAAGTGAACCGAGGAGGGAACTAGTTAGGTGTTGTGTAGTCCAAACAGGCACCTCGCCACCACAGAGTGCTAGTGCACACGAGGCTGAGTGGGGAAAGTGGGCACAACACCGGGATGAGGATACTCTAATGGAACCTGGCAGGGCTTAAAAACAAACTATAGAGATAAAGAACTTCAGAAAATCCCAAAGATTCAACTCTTGAAGGAATCCTAAAATGAATAGCCTTAACAGTTCAGAGTACCAAAGATAGATGAGTTTACACTTCTCCACGATATTAATCACATAATGAGATCAAAAAAAGATTAAAAAACTAGATATATTAAAAAATGAGCAGTTTATTACAAATTATTAAAAATGATGAACAAAAACATCAATGCAGTGCCAAGTTTAAAATTAACATCATAAGTTAAAAACCATTTAATACAATGAAATATACAGAAAGCAGGGTTGTTACAGTTGTCGACGCAGCGTTTCGGTATGTTTTAATACCACCTTCTTCAGGACAAAACAATTCTATATAGAGAAAACATACAATTAGATAACATCCATAGGTTTAAAAAAATCTTTTTTCTCAAAGGCACGAACATGTTCTTATTTTTCATATTATACAATCTACTCAGTCTTGTCAAGACTTAAAAACAAACTGCCTTGCCCCGAATGGGGTGATTTTATTGATAAACATGATATCTGTATCTTCCAGGAGACTTGGGCGAGGGAGGACTTTCAGCGGGTGGGTTTTGCCACATTCAATAAGCTAGCAACCATAGGGGGGAGGGAGAGACCCTCTGGATCTATCCATCTGGGTGAACACCCACCTTGGCTGTAGAGCAGAGCAGATGACAACACCCACAAATGACATCCAGTGTGTCCTGCTCTCCTTTCCTACAAAGACAAAAATCGCCTTAATTAATGTGTATTCTCGTCCTGTTAACAACAGCCAAGAATCTGCCACGATTGCCCATTTGGGACAATTCATCCCAACCTTGGACCCAGGGATATGGCTGATCATCGGTGGTGATTTTAATTGCCATTTTGAACCCCTCACTAATCCTTCTCACTCTGTCCCTAGGGAGGAAGACCTGTACTTGCCTATACCCGACCCCTGACCACTCCCATTAAAGTATGGTCTCCACTGGCCATGCAGTTTAACTCACTCACTCTAGCTCTTTCGTTAAGGACTAAATCTGACCAGCTAGGGCAGCCAACATTCAACAGAGTAGGTCAAGCCTCCCTAATTGACCACATTATGGTGAAAACAAGACTTTGGGATAAGGTCCTTGACTTTTTTTATTACACAGAGGCAGGATAGTGACCACAATGCCCTGATTATGATTTTGAAAACAGGGGACCTTGGCATTTCTAAATCTCCTGCTGTCCTTCTAAATGTGACTAGTGCAACAACAGTAACAAACAATAGAAAACATGTTAGATGGAGCCATTTACAACAATCTCCCTTCAAGCTGGCTAAAGTTTATCAGCTAGCACTTCCTTCATAACCAAAATGGGGGCGGTAGCACAGGTGGATGGTCCCACCTTGGATCTAGATAAGCCAGGGAAAATTCACGCAGAGCTTACATCAATACTGGTGGATGTATTTTTCCCGGTTGTACGTATTAGGGAAAATAGCCGAAACAAATGTGCCTGGTTCAACTATAAGTGTCGCGAGGCCAAGCAAGACCTTCTGGATGCAGTGAAGGTGAAGGACAGGCCACAAATTAAACTTTCTAGGGCCAGGTACAAACGGACCAACCAGCATGAAAAAAAAAAACTGGGAACTAGAGAGGTGGGAATCTCTCAGGATTGCCCTGAATGATAAAGATCTGAAACACTTTTGGGCAATAGTGAGCTCGGGTGACAGTGAAGGGAGATCGTCCATTGAACCTAATATAGCACCAGAAGCCTCGGAGACTCACTTTGGGTCATTGTACTCCTCCAGGGATGGTTGGCCTGTCAACACCATTAGTTCCAGTATGGCACTAGAGTTCCACCAGGTGGGCGACATGAAGATTACCATGATCGAAGTGGGAAACGCTATTAACAAGCTTCACCGTAAAAAACGCCAGTACTAGACAAATTACCAGCGGACCTCTTCCGTGAAGAACCCAAAATATGGGTGCCATATTTGTATGCCCTATTTAACGCCATCCTGAAGGGCATGGATCCCCCGATACCTAGCAAGGGGCTGAGATAGTTCCCATATTCAAAAAAGGTTGTCCCCTCGCACCCTCCAAATACAGGCCACTCAGCCTAATTGATATCACCCAAAAACTCTTCTGCCGGGTGCTTCTGGACCGCCGTCAGGGCTGGCTGGAAGAAGAACAAATCTTAAGTCCCTACCAGGCCAGCTTTAGAGCAAATATGTCAACCGTAGACCAGATATTTAGACTACTCTTCTGGAAAACGGTGACTATAGAGGGTGGCAGCCTCTATCTAATATTTATTAATCTGAAGTCGGCCTTCGACCTTGTACCTCGGGAAAAACCTTGGAAGGTGCTGCGTGACCTTGGGATCCCTTTTTATCTTCTAAATGTTATAGAGAAAAAGGCCTTGTTATTAGAAAAAACCCTTCAAACACCGTCGGAAAACTAAATCTCCCTGAGGAAGATGAGATCGTTTCTCCGGGAATAGTCTCTAAGATCTCTCAATATGCTACCAACATTATCACTCGAGTTCCCAAACATTTCACCATTCGAGTAATATTTATCCTATCTACACAACAGGGACATAGCATACCAGTGCTCATAGACTCAGGAGCTACAGGAAACTTCTTTGATTTAGAATTAGCAAGAAAATTACAACTTGTCCAGATTCCTAAAAAAGAACCTGAACCAGTTAGAGCTGTAGATGGGTCAGCTTTATCTTCTGGGTTAATTCGATTTCATACCGAACCTCTGACTATAGTGGCGGGCAATGGTCATACTGAAAGCACAGTGTTTGATCTCATTGATACTCCTACCTTTGGAGTCATTCTAGGCATTCCGTGGCTTAAGCTACACAATCCAAAAATTGATTGGATTAAACGTACTGTTTCCTTGGAATCATCTTACTGTAAACTACATTGCTATCAGGAAGTTAAAGATCCATTATTGCCTCTTTATTGTGCAGCTGTGGAAACCCCATTCCTTCCGATATAGTATCAGGACTACTCAGATGTATTTGATCCGGTTAAAGCCACAACGTTGCCTCCACACAGGGTGTACGATTGTGGAATCAATTTAATTCCTGGGGCATTACTACCCTGTAGTAGAATATACGCTCTAACAGAGCCTGAGAAGGAATATCTTCGAAAATACCTAGACAAACTATTGGAACTTGGATTCATCCGTCACTCTACTTCACCAGTCTCCTCGCCTCTTTTCTTCGTGGCTAAGAAGACTGGTGATCTGAGAGCCTGTATTGATTTTCGCGCTGTTAATAAGGCGACAATCAAGAACAGATACCCTCTACCGCTAATACCGGTATTACTCAATCAGGTAAAAGGCTCCACCGTGTACACCAAACTAGATCTACGAGGTGCTTACCACTTAATTCGAGTAAAAGAAGGTGACGAGTGGAAGACCGCCTTTCGAGCTAAGTTTGGACTCTTTGAATATACTGCAATGCCGTTTGGGCTATGCAATGCTCCAGCGGCATTCCAGTATTTCATAAATGAGGTACTACACGACTTATTTGATGTTTGTTGTATTATATACATCGATGACATCTTAATATATTCAAAAAACACAAAGGAACATGTTCAACACGTCCGATCAGTTTTACAGAAGTTAAGAGACAATTCACTATATGTGAAACTAGAAAAATGTGTTTTCAATACAACAAAAGTGGAATTCTTGGGATACTGGTTATCACCTGAAGGAATTCACATGGACAAAAAGAAGGTTGAAGCAATCTTAAATTGGCCTGCACCAACTTCCATAAAAGATATTCAAAGAATCTTAGGATTCGCAAACTTCTATAGGAGGTTTATTTCAAAATTTTCTGACATAGTGATTCCAATCACTCAATTGTTAAAGAAGGGACAAAAATTCCACTGGACCGAAGAGGCAGAAGAAGCTTTTAATAGCTTAAAGAAAGCTTTTACCTCAGCGCCTATTTTAATACATCCTGATCCTGACAGACCTTTTTTTGTTGAGGCGGACGCTTCACAAACCGCAATTGGTGGTGTTCTTATGCAAAAAGATAAAGAAACCGGACATTTACATCCCATTGCCTTTCATTCTACTGCCGGCTGAGCAGAATTATACCATAGCTGAACGTGAGCTTTTAGCTAATAAAGACGTATTTCAGGAATGGAGGCATCATCTCTTAGGAGCAAAACACACTATTACTATTTATTCTGATCACAAAAACCTGCAATTCTATTCTACGGTAAAGGCTTTTACTCCTAGACAGACGCGGTGGTTGCAGTTCTTTAGTGAATTCGATTTTTTGATTACCTACCGTCCAGGTAATAAACAATTGTTATCTGATACCTTGTCACGGTTGGTTTGTGATAAACATCAAGACCAGAATAGAGATTCACCGAGTATTATTCCCAATGAAAGAATTGCTGAAATACATTCAGACATGTTTCTAGACTTAGTCAAGAAACAACTAGAAAAATTTGATTCTCAACAATGGTTGTCAAAAAAAAACAATATAATATCCGAAGGTTTGTATTATCATAAAGACAAATTGTACGTTCCCACTAAGGAGTTACAAAATCAGATTTTACAATGGAATCATGACTCAGTTATGGCTGCTCATCCAGGAACCAATCAAACTCTAGAATTATGTCAAAGGTCTTTTTGGTGGGAGGGTATGATTTCTGACGTTCAGCAATACGTGAAGGCTTGTCCTGTATGTTCGCGTCAAAAGGCTCTACACTCAGCCCCTATGGGACTGCTTCAACCAATGGAACTTCCTCCACGCCCACGGCATAATATCAGTTTAGATTTCATAACCGATTTACCAAAATCTAATGAGTACACAGCTATATTGGTAGTGGTAGATTTACTATCAAAAATGGGTCATTTCATTCCTTTACGTAAAATGCCAACAGCGGTAGAGTTTTGTGACATCTTTTTGTCTAACATTGTTAAATTACATGGACTTCCCAATAAGATAATTTCAGACAGAGGCCCCCAATTTGTGTCAAGGTTTTGGACACAACTTAGTAAACAACTAGGAATTGATCTGGCTTTGTCCTCAGCATTCCATCCACAGACAGACGGCTAAACTGAAAAGGTGAATCAATACCTAGAACAGGGTTTGCGTTGCTTATTGTCTACCACGACTTCAAATTGGGACCAAGTTCTGCCTTGGGCGGAATTTTCTTACAACAACACCTCACATGCATCACTTGGTTGTTCTCCCTTTTATTTCTTAACAGGCCAACATCCTCGATCTCTTCCAGTAGTCATACCTGAACGAAATCACCTTATGCCAGCAGTAACAGATAGGTTAAACAAACTTGTAGACTTTCAGGAAAGAGTTAAGAATCATTGGGTTAAGAACAAGACTAAAATGAAGATCTCGGCAGATAAACATAGATTACCAGCCCCGTTATATAAAGAAGGACAGTTGATTTGGCTATCTACTAGAAATATTCAATTAGAAGGCCCCAAAAAACTGAAACCTAGATATTTAGGCCCTTTTGAAATTGAAAAAATCCTGAATCCAGTTTCTGTTAAATTAATCCTATCTGAAAATTATGCAATACACCCAGTATTTCATGTCTCCCTTTTGAAACCCTATGATCCTGAAACACGACCTGACAATCCTCCACCTCCGGTGATAGTCGGAGATCATCTTGAATATGAGGTTAAAAAAATTCTAGACGCCAAACGTATACGAGGGCGTCTTCATTATCTCATAGATTGGAAAGGTTATGATCCCTCTGAAAGGTCATGGGAACCGGAAGGTAATGTGCATGCCCCCAGGTTATTGAGATCATTCCAAGCTCTTCACCCAGACAAACCACGCCCTGTGAGACGGCCTTTGGGGGGGAGAACTGTTAGGTGTACTCATGCAGCCACCAGTTAATTCTCAATTCCCAACATGTTACTCCTGTGGTGTAAGAAACCTTTCTTTAATTGTGGGCTTGATTCCTAGTTGCAGTTAGCAATGCTTGTTGGTTTTCGCCTACTGTTGTAGACTTTGCTGGTTCTTGTATTGCATGCGCGGGTGGGGCTCCACGTGCAACGCATGTGTAATTATGCTAACTGCCAACTCCTGGGCGTGGCGCATGTGTAATTATTGAAACTGCCAAACCTGAGCTCTATAAATAGAGCGCTTGTTAGTATGACGATGCTTTGCTTCATTGGCATCAAGTCACGACGAGCGCTCCGGTTTCCGTCTACCGAATTTAGAAGAGGACAACAGAGCAAGCCCAGCAAACCCTCCAAACCTACCTGGATTCCTATCCTACGCTCCGTCCAGTCCCTCCAGCAGCCGTCCTTCCTCGATCTTCTTCTGACAAACCGGAACTTCCCAGGCTTCAAGGATCTATTACCCGGAACGACAAAGAAGGACAGTAAGCTTGATGTTTCCTAGCAACCCTCGATATTCTTTTTAAAGGAATTCTAAAAGCGAAGAACTTTTACTTGATACAAGCATTTTATATGTAGACTTTGAAAAGATCGGAAGACTTTGGACAGTAAATCAAACATAGAATCTAGTTGCTTGTGACGAAACTGTGAAACTAACAAGCACAAGTCAATGCAAAATTTCTGATTCAATTGTATAATTAATGTTGTGTGAAGCTATACTCTGAAAGTTAAAAGAAGTTAGCAATAAGCATTGGTAGGAGCAAACCCTAATACAGAGGGTTGATTAAACAAGCACAGAACAATGCAATACTTCTAGTGTGAAGGAACACAATAAGGAGTGTTAATTGGTGATTGTGAAAGCTGTGTAGAAAAAGCAGTTAAAACTCGATTAGAGCGTTAGGGTGCTTGTATGTTTTGTTTCTAATATTTTTCAGATTGAATTAAGAACCCCAATTGCTGCAGATCTTCCTTGGATCTCAGGTATGTGCATGCATAGTTAAGTGTTCATTTAATACTAACACGACTGACTTGGTAAATGTTGAAGGATTTAAAGAGATTGTGCAAATTCACTGATTTAAAGTGTTTTCTACCACTCAAAGGAGTAACGTCATTCTAGCAGTACTCCAGAGATAATGAAGTGAAAGCAAGGGCCAACTGATCAAAAGGTGTGTACCTTTAAGAGTTCTGTGCATATAAGAATTAGGTTGGAACTGTTAGAACATTGTTTTAAAATTATTTTTGGGTTTCTTGACTTGAGAAGACATTGTGAATATAATCGGCCCTGAACACTTCCAAGAGAAACGACGCCTGGACGAAGACCAGTATTGTTTGTTTGTTTCTCTCTCCACTTCCCCTTTCCCTTACGGACAAGTTTATTCATCAAGAGTTACAATCCTTGTTGAGTTCACTTGCTCGTGAGGGGGTCGGGACATTACATCACCAAGGAGGAAACAACTGGAGCGCCTCGTCTGATTCTGCAACAGTTATAAACCTGTGTGTACTATTCTGTCCCCTGTTCTTCTTTTTCACTGCTGTTTTAGATAGTTCAAACAATACATTTTCTCGATTTAAAATTCTTGAGTTTTTTTACGCTGTTTCCAAGATTGAGAGTGGGTTACCCCTTTGAATAAAACAACAGTTCATTTTATCTGCCTGTGTCATAATCTTCTAAAGTGCTGCATGCTCTTATTGCTCTATAGAATTCACCAAAGGGAATACTTCTTATAAGAGGTGTCTGATGCAAGCTACTGGTGTGTAAAATTGTATTCTCCGCCATTGGCTTCCTAAAAACATATATATGTGTGTTTTTATATAAGTATATATCTATATATAGTATTAAATATTATTTAAATGTGTTTAGTTTGCATTATATCAATGTTATATATTAACATATTTAAGATTTACTATTTTAAACTATATATATTAATAACTATATATTTTATGTGTTTTAACGATAGTCTGAAATAATATTTTATTTTCGCTATTTTTGTACTTACCAATATAAGTATAGGGGGACGATATTTTAGTAAAAGATATTTTTGCCACAATATATTTGTTGCACAGTATTATTCTTGTTGATATTTTGTCAGGGATCCAGCTGTATAATGCAACAGCAGCTCTTCTGCTGTTTTGCTTTAATTTTCCTTATGAGTTTGATGAGAATCAGGAGTCTTTTTTCAGTTATTCCAGCAAATCATCTCTTGTGATTTTCATGATCATTGTGAATGTACAGCCAATCAGAATGATTCAGTTTCCTTTTGAAATGTTCTCTTTGTTTGTGAATGTCAACAAATATATTGCAGAACCAAGGCGTGCTCAATGACCACTTTCTTTTTGGTTTATGATAGAAAAACAACAGAGAAAATATGCTTCAAATCAATGAAAGGCATCAAATGTAGCAAAGCACTGTTTGTCTAACAAGTTTGGGATCTTTTAATTCTTCATTTTCTAAGTTTTAAGTAGCTAAAGCTGTTGATGGAGATTTCAAGTTTAGTAAAACACTTCTTGTGGACCCCTTTAAAACTTCTTTGAGAAATCTACATCAGCTTTTGTGAAATGATGCGGAAATGTTGTTTTGTAAAGTTATTAACAAATCAAAAATGGTGTTTCCCAAGGAGTGTTGTCATTCTTACCTGCGAGGTATTAATGCCATCTCTGTAATACATACATATCTACGTATATAGATATATTGCAAACTTGCACAAACAGTAATCGTATAAAAACCTATATGTCATAGGGACACATTAAGGGCAAGATTATGACTTTGGCAGTCTTGGTCATTGCTGCTGACTAGGCGGTTTCCCTGCTGTATTACGATGTTTTTGGTTTGCTGAACTAAAGACCGCCATTCGCAGACCGCCACCACAGCAGTAGGAGAAAAGCCACTGTCATAGGGTGGTAAAGAGAAGTTCACCGCCGTCTGAATTACCAGTTGGCTTTCCGACGAGCTTACCGTGGTGGGAAGACCGCCTGCTTCGAGTCAGCAAAATTGAAGGATTTGAGGTGCATACTCACCCATTTCTTTTTCTTCCCTTCAGTCTCCAACGTGGATCTCTTCCTTCAGGTCCTCCTTCTCAGCAGCATCTTGACCCCAAAGAAAATGACACTGTTGGCGCCGACATCCAGGTAAGTCCATTTTTTATTATTTACCCTTTGACTGGACTGGGCACATATGATCACTGGACAATGGGAAAATACTCACAGTAGGTATTTTCTCACATGTGTCATGCATATGTGTACATTCAACACTTGCACAGTCAAAATATACACACATGCATTAACATACATAAAAAAATATACACCACCATCAGATACACCGCCGTTGGGCAAGCGGTCACATCGTAATATGGCAGGCGAGAGACCGCTGCCGTGGTGGTCTTTAAGGGACCACTGCCGCAACAGTTCGGCACTAAGACTGCCAAACTAGTATGCAGTCCCTAAATCTGGAAAATAATCCATAGGTCCATGTGAAAATGTTATCTTATTCTCAGAAATACAGCTCCAAACCACTCTCCAAAGCTTTATAAGTGCTTAATCAACATTTTATTTATGAAAGATAATCAGCATTCTAATTACAATTAGTACCCATTGTTAGCTGCAAAGGGTGTTTTTTTAAAAACGTCAATTATTTTTCACTACATATTTAAATCTTTTTGTGCTTCTTACTACAGACTACAAAACTATATAACTACTGCTTCACTTACTCTTTTCAATAAACATTTCCCTGTTTGAAAAAACACCTACTTCAAGCTAAGTGCTCCAGAGTAATGTAAAAAACACCTAACAATATGCTTACTGCATAATATGATCCTATGGTCTTACATAGCACTTTCTCCTTCTTGCTTCTTGCTTTCCCCCTCTGTGTGTGTGCATATATATATAAAAATCGTGGTCGCCAGTAGATATTTATAGTTAGGACTGTGGGGCATATTACCAACGATTAGCGATATTTATCGCTAACGATGCTTAGCAACGAATTTTTTAACGCTAAGCATCGCCGGAAATTATCGCAGAGATAACTTGCTATTAGCAAGGTTTATCTCAGAAGTGATAAAAATCCTCCCGCTAACTGCAAATGAGAGATTATCGCTGGAAAACCAACGATAATCTCTCAAAGTTTGGCGTTAGCTTGATGATAGGGGCTCACAAACTTAGCCATGATATCCACCTTCCATAGGATATCATGGCTAAGTCAGGAAAATACCAGGTGTAAAAAAAGCAGTGCTAACCGCGGTTAGCGCTGCTTTTTTTATCACTAACAGGGTTAGCGAAATCCTTGATAATAGGAGAATTGTCGCTTAACAACATTTCTCCTATTATTTTTCTCTGGAACGCCCCCTTTGCATTTCATTAGAGATGCAAGGGGAAGCGTAGAGAAAAAGGGTGCTAACAGGCAAATTTGCGTCTTAGCACCCTGTTGCTGATAGGGAGATAATTTTATCTCCGCTTTAAGCGGAGATAAATCCCTTGATAATATGCCCCTTAGTTTCCATAGGAAAAGTGTTTTTTGTATTCTCAATATCTTTGGCGCCGGTTGACGATTGCATATGTATCTGTGATATAACTGCAGCACATAGATAAAAGTACCACTTCTGCCCAGTGCTAAAACCTTTTTTTCCAATATATTTCAAATATGGTACTCCATATTTTATAATGAATGTTGAAAGGTTACACTAGTGTATGCTGAGATGTATCAGATTGTCACATGGATGATGTCATCAGTGATGTCATCAATGATGTCATTTGAGATGGCATCAGTGATGTCATCAGTGATGTCACTGACCATGTCATGAATGATGTAATATGTGACATCATCACCAATGGATTGTGGGCGCGAGAGTTACAGTTAGTACAACTAACTATAACAGAGAAATTTCAATGGTTTTGTATGAGTGAAATGTCCAGCTAACTATAACGCCCCTGAAACCTATGGTTTTTTCAGTGAATTTCTAAGGTTTTTTAAATGCTAATTCCTAACTATAACCTGCTTGAAACCTATGTTTTTTTCAGTGAATTTCAAAGGTTTTTTAAATGACAATTCCTACTTATAATGTTGACCACTTTCCCATATTTTCAACAAGTAACCAAATCTGCAATGTTACCTAAAAAATCAGGCTATAGTTCCACTTACCACTAACAAATTAACATCAACATTTAAGTACAGTAAGAACGTTGAATATGTACTGCGTGAATTACATTCAACTCACACCAATGTTTAAAGA
This sequence comes from Lissotriton helveticus, assembly GCF_964261635.1. Lineage (NCBI taxonomy): Eukaryota > Metazoa > Chordata > Amphibia > Caudata > Salamandridae > Lissotriton > Lissotriton helveticus. Next base: position 1,545,467,523 of record NC_136067.1, on the reverse strand, counting down.
CCAATATGTGATACAGTTTCTAATTATAAACTTCCCACACCCAACAAAATCAAAATACCCAGCGCCACGATCACCACAACCATACCTACGGACCCCTCCCCCCTACTACCTCAGAGGCAGCGCAAAACAACCTTTCCAAAATAATATATCCCCTCAACAGCAAACTAGCTCAATGTACAGAGATGTGGCAACCAAGGATGTATATGGGAAAGAACTCGAACATCAACAATAATGTACACAACGCTAAGAGTACTGGTGAAATACTATACACAATTCACTATACAAAACCAAAAACTTTTCAGTGTGTAGATATACCATTGATACCTGTAGTGTACTAAATAGTGGACACAACCATATTATCTCAGACACTGGGGAATATTTTGGTCATGTAGCTGTGTTCACCCCCCCCCCTTTGAAAGAGAAGCAGAGTGGGCTAGTCCTACGTAAACAACCTCAACGTAAGACTATAAATAATTAGTCTACGCCTTGGGCGTGGTTCACTTCTGCAAAGAGAAGAGACTGAGCCGCAGTGAACGTCTCCACCCGCCATGTGGCTGCTGCCATGACTGCATGCTTCTTCGATACAGGCCGATTGCAAACTCAGCACCACAGCACCGCAGACTTGTGTCTGTATCGACTAGTGGTTTCCATCGACACTGCGGACAGCAGGGTTCACAACTTGAATTCAACGTCGGATCTAAATTTGTCTTCAGTATCTGTGCTGAGAACTGCCTTCAACCTATTCAGCGGTCAGTAGAGTTGACAACTTGATACCAGTTGCGCATCAGCACTACAGAAAACATTGAATTCAGTCTCGATTTATTTGAAGCACAGACAATTGTACTATGTCCTCAAATTTTCTTAAAGTTTGAACAGTAGGAAATTCAGCCTTCATTTATTTAATGCAGAGACAACTGTACTATATGTCTTCAGATTTTGTTTACATAAGTGACAAAAAGCATTCGTCCATGTCTGTGTCAACAACTGCCTTCAATCTACACTGCAAACAGCGGGGTTCACAACTTCAATTTGTGCCTCAACCTCTCCCTCAAGAGAAGTATACATCAATTGTCTGGAAGTTTTTTTACTTTTCCTCCGATGTAGAAGAAAGTTAATGCTACCAAAGTCACTTCCAAAATCTGCAAGGCGATGCTGTGCAGGGGTGATCCTACAAAAAAATTGTCTTGTGGAGCAGCAAATATGAGGAAACTTCTTCAGACAAAACATCCGGAAACTTCACAAGAGAGAAATGAGGATACAAAAGACTTCTGCATTTGATCTACTGTTCAGTCAGTAGAGTTTACAACTTGATATCAGTGGTGCAGAAGCACTACAGACAACATTGAATTCAATCTCGATTTATTTAAGGCAGAGACAATTGTACTGCGTCCTCAGATATTGTTAAATAAAGTATGTGACAAAAAAGCATTCCTTGATATCTGTATCAACTACTGCCTTCGATCTACACTGCGACCAGTGTATTCTTTATTTATTTAAGGCAGAGACAATTGTACTGTGTCCTCAGATTTTGTTAACTGTGACAAAAAAGTATTCCTCGACGTTTGTGTTCACTACTGCCTTCAATTCACACTCAGCAGGGTTCACAACTTGCAGTCAACTTTGCATGTATACTACGGACAGTAGGGAATTCAACCTTCATTTATTTAATGCAGAAACAATTGTATTGTATGTGTTCTAATTTTGTTAAAATTCACATGAATTATCGCAAAGAAGAGTGAAGAGTTTTATGTCACGGTGAGACATACTATCCCTTTTAATTGTCCTGGAAATATACATATTTTAATAATGTATTCCATATATGTTCTATCTTTTACTTCCACCATGATTGCAGATGATGCAGTCCACATCTACATTGCGAACAGCAGGGCTTACAACTTGACTATAATCGGTTAAGAAAACCAAATGCTCCCAATCTGCAACATCGCCACCAGACATACGTCCCCATTTTCAGAAAGTTAGAATGCACTACGTAAAGTCAAATGGTTTAATTTGTTATGGGGAGCAATCAGTAGACCTAGTTTGCAGAACAATTGATAACCATCGATGGTAGTTCTTTTTTCCCCCTCAAAGTACATTCAATCCAGTATGCAACATTCAATGTTTTGAGTGCAACCCGTTCAGACCACTAACTCAGTACACCATAAATAATCGCCAGAGGCTTTATTAAGGCAAAATTCAATAGTCAAAAAACATTACCCCCACTGCGGCCTATCCGGACCACGCATCATCGCAGGTTACGTACACGGTCAGTCTCAAAGGTACTATTAACTCAGTGCACCACAATTCATCGTCACATGGCCGTATTCAGGCATAATTTAACTGATTCTTCATTCATTATTTATAAACTACAGTACCAAAGAAAGTAACGTCCCTCAAACCTACACAAAATCACCACATGGCCTTACTAAGCCAGAATTCACAAGACAAAAAACATTACTATCAGTACGGCCTGCCCAGACCACACATTATTGCAAGGTCCACAGAACCTTTTCATTTCAGGTACCACTAACTCAGTGGAAACCGAACTAAGTATAACGCCTATCAAACCCTACACAATATCCCTTTATTATGCCTCCTTTAAAAATGTATTTTATATAAATAGCACGCTGCATACATGTTCTATCTTCCACTTCAATTATGATTGCAGATGATGCACTCCACCCTAAAATCTACACTGGGGACAGCAGGGTTTACAACTTGATTTCACCTTTGCGTCTTCACTATAGACAGTAGGGAATTCTACCTTGATTTATTTAATGCAAAGACAATTATACTGTATGTATTCAGATTTTGTTAAAGTAAGTAAAAAAAGCATTGTTCTATAACTGTACTGACTACTTACTTCGATGTACACTATGCACATAGGGTTCACAACTTGAATTTACCTTTTCATCTACACTACATACAGCTTTAAATTCAGCCTCGATTTATTTAAGGCAGAGAAAAAAATAATGCTGTTGCCCTGCTAGTATGCGCAAGCTCCTTCAATCGTTACATTTTATGAACTATGATAACATACAATGTAAAAAAGTGCGGTAAAATGTACCTAGCTCCACCACCGGCAATACCAAGTACCTCTGGGACATCACCTTCAACATCGCCACCAGACATACGTCCCCATTTTGAGAAAGTTAGAATGCACTACGTGAAATGCAATAGTTTAATTTGTTATTGGGGGGCAATCAGTAGACCTAGTTTACAGAGCAATTGATAACCATCGATGCTAGTTTTTTTTCATCCCCTCCCTCAAAGTTCATATAGTCCAGTATACAACAGTGAATGGTTTAAGTGCAGCACGCTCAGACCACGCATCATCGCAGGGTGAGCACACAATAAACACCACACCTACCACTAACTCAGTACACCATAAATAAATGCCACGCGCTCTTGTTAAGGCAAAATTCAACAGTCAAAACACATTTTTACCAGTGCGGTCTGCCTGAACCACGCACCATCGCAGGCTCCACACAAACTGCACCTACTTCAGTGCGCCACAACTCATGAACCATTTAAGATAGAATGTTCTGTACATTATTTCACATACAATGTTCCTACCTTTGTACAACAGAAGTCATAATCCCTTTGGATTAAATAACTGTATATGATATCATGTTTACTATTCTATTTGCTACCAACAACAACGTAATAAAATGGAGTCGAGCACATGTGCCCGTACCCACTTCAACTATCTATCTTTCTCTGTGTATTTATTGTGTTTGTAAAATGCTGCTCCTCCGCCCTATCACATTACATTGTGCTATAAGTAGCGTATGCAACCAACTTACCTGTGACAGTCAGTGTGGGCTATTCCTCTTTTTTTTTTTAAAAAGTATATTTATATAGCGCAAAATCAACCCAAAACTATACCAGCTATATATATGAGCACCATATTTACAATACATTTTCAGGCACGCTACATTACGTCATTACTCTACAATAACAGGATGTGGACACAACTCCGAGACTCGAACAATGGTTTCCAGCATCAAGTTCTTCACTCCACCTGACTGACCACATACGTATATATATTATCTGCCCTTCATGTGCCAAAAACTGCAAATAAACTGTTCACAGCCCTACAACACTCCACTGATGTACAACAAACATTCATAATCGCAAAAATGCATCATGTCCACCATCTTTTATGTGTGCAACTATGAACGAATATAGAGTTAGTGATACCCCGTACCTTCCATGTTGGCCAAGTTTTAGAACTTTACAGATATAATAACACATTTGCGTTTAAGATACGGGTGACGTCAGCACTATAAAACGGATACCCGAATCACTTGATTTCTCATATAGCTCACAACGGGACCACACCCATACCTCCGGAATCATGGTTCAGAGCCTCGCGCAGCACTGATGTACGTCAGGCCAGCCCACTCCACTTACGCTTCCAGAAAGAAAAAAAAACGCAACATTGCCCAGATTTCAATTGTACTGATTTCTTAGTTCCAGGTCTAGTTGTCAGAATGCGCAAAAATTGCCGTGCTATTCCTGGAGAGGGAGGGAGGAGGAGAATGATACAGGGTTTGATGCGAATGGTATTGATGGGGTAACGTGAAGTTAACCCTGGGAATCCATTTTGTTGGATTTAATGCCCTCACACACCCTTTCAGTTGTCATGCTTCATCATTTGGGCCTGCTCCTCGTTGGGTCGGCGGTGAAATACCCAACGGGCAACACCTCATAGAGGGGCTCTTTGGCAGAGATCTTTTTCCAACAGCCATATGGATGAAGTGCGGGTATGGGGCCAGAATAGGTTAGTAGACGTAGAGGCGTGAATTAAAATAAAGCTAGGGGTACCGGGAATTATTTATTCGGATGGTCCGCTGCTCTAATTAAAAACGGATTTCTAGAGGAGGGTGCTGGAATATTATGCTTCCAGAGATCCTCTAGATTTTGTTATTGTCCGGTCAACATGTTTCTCGCTGGTGTCAATTAAACAAGCGATTCTTCAGGACCTATGGGACTGATTAGCAAGTATCTAAAGAGTGAAAACTGTCTACTCTAATTCCCTAATCTAAAGTGTATGTACAAAAGTGTGGGTATAATAAAAATTAGGGATGAAGGGAGTTGGGTGGAAAATTATCCCTATATTACCCTTCTTCTATTGAACCTGTGTTAAGCTGTCATTGCCTGTTGAGGAAAGAGGAAAGGCAAATCACAAAGGGCTTAATAACATTTGCATCGGTGACTGTATATCTTGGGTGGGTTCCATGCCAGTGTCATCTTCCACTAGCGTGTCTCAACACCATAACAAAAAGTGTACATGCACTCTCAAATGTGGAGAACTCAGTGAGACTGATGTGGAATAAAACACACATTCATTGAAACAGTAAAAATACTAAATAGGTATGGTTTAGCAGCAGCATATCCAAACTCACCTAAAATTTGTAATGGTCAGATAACAACAGTATCCAGCGGGTAAAGCTTCAGGTTAGATCTTCCACCGCATGGCTATGTATAGGGAGGAATCTTAGTACTTATTAAACAGCGTACATTGAGTGTTACAATTGTTTAGTGTGTATGGGACACCATCTGTATCACTATTCTGTGTAACCTAGAAACTCCATAACATCAGGTCGTAGTTGCATGCTAGGAAAAACATACAGGGTTGTGAACTTCATACATGGTAGCCCTCAGGCATTAAACTGAGCTTTCTGTCAACCGGCTAATGAGTAGAATATTAGACGCGTACAATAACAGATGTGAAGCCATAGTAACGTTGTGCGTCTATGTTATTTAGTAGCCGATCAATCAATGAGACTATGTAAGAGGGGGAATAGGACATTGTAAACATTATCCGATTATGAATTGTCATACCAATGGATGGTGAAATAACCAAGGAGTGTATATTATCCATCCGCGGATGCCTTAGGATTATAAGCAGGCTGGGTAATGTTAACAACCAAAAGGCTGTGTAGTAGCCGATCAATCAATGAGACTATGTAGGAGGAGGAATAGGACATTATCCGATTATGAACTGTAATACCATTGGATGGTAAAATAACCAAGGAGTGTATATTATCCATCCGCGGTTGCCTTAAAAATACAAGTAGGCTGGGTAATGTTAAAAGCCAAGGGGAAGGATTGGTGTCTCGTTAGGGAAGGATTGTGTAGTGGAACTTACTTGGGAGTGCCTGAGCTGCGTGTCTAGCGCCTACCCCTCGCCGCTGGATCCGGTCGGAGGTGGAGGGCGGGGTCAAGGTCGATTATATAGGGATTAGAACCTCCACGTGATAATGAGGTTAATACGGCGGCCATCTTGTAGTGTCTAGCCTCTGGTATAGTGTCAAGCTGCCTAAGGGTTCGATACCCTGCTAGTCGTAAAACAAAAAGTATGTTTGCTAGAATAAGCAGACTAAGTTGGTACTAATAAGTACTGTGAGTAAAAATTAGGGCCAAAGAATTATTCAGTGTAGAATTTAGTAAAAAACTAAATCGGTTGCGGCCATTTTGCAGATGTAATATCGGATATTAAGTCACTGATGTTAAATGGCTAGATTGCATAGCCTATTTATGGATCCCTATACATTCTAAGTGGATGAACTTAATCACTTAATAGGTAATGTTATGTCCCGGTATAAATAGGCTCAGATATAGAATGGGGGGACTCTAAAGATAGTTAGTCAGTGATTTATGTAGGTAGAAATACTCAGAGGCTAATCCAGGGAATGTCTTCATTGAGGCCACGGCTGTCAGAAGACAATCTGTGGATCCATCGTTGTTCTTTATAAAACAGGCACTGTTTAGATATCTTGTGGTTTGCTTCAAGAATCAACCATTGGAGGGAGTCTGGGGTATGGTTCATTTCAAGAAAATGCCTGCACATTTTAGTGTTGTTTTTCTTGCACCTGAAGTTGCTTCGGTGCTCTGAAATTCTTGTTTTCATGTTTCTGGTCGTCATGCCAATGTAATAAAGATTACATGGGCATATGATCAGGTAGATACCGTTTGAGCTGTTACAATTAGTATGGCCTCTCATTTCCCACTTAAATGAGTCTGTCAGGTTAATTCATTTGTATTTTTTAGTGAAGGGGCATGCTGCACATCCCCCACATGGATAGTGGCCTCTCACAGCTGGTAGATTCCACAATGTGGTCTGACGGGTTGTTTGGGTAACTTCCTTAGGTCTAGTTTGTACCAGGATGTTTTTGATATTTTTAGACCTCTTGAAAGCAAATCTCGGGTGGTCTAATGTGAGAGATCCTGTGTTAAGTATAGACCAGTGGCGTATCACAATTTTCCTCAAATGGTTAGATGCCGGTGTGAATGTTGTCACACAGGTCATGGGTTGATTGGCCAGGGGATCTCTTTCTTTCGGTTCTAGCAGACCCTCTCTGTTGTTCTTCTGTGCTCTTTTTCTACATTTCTTGATATCTCTGGTGGGGTAACCTCTCTCTCTTAGGTTCCTTGAGAGGATAGTTGACTCACTCTTGTAGTTGGCCAACGTGCTACAACTACGTCGTATCCTTAGGAACTGCCCAAACGGTAGGTTGGTATGTAGGGCCCTAGGATGGTGGCTGGTGTAATGCAGCAGGCTATTGCGGTCTGTGCTCTTTTTGTATAACATAGTGTCGAGGGATCCCCATTCGATACTTATTTTTAGGTCCAGGAATGCTATGTCTTTCTTGGAGGCCGTGATAGTAAACTGCAAGTATGGGTTTATGCTATTAATCCACACGAAAAACTCTGTGTTGGACTCTTCATTGCCTGCCCAAAAGATCAAGATGTTGTCTATGTATCGTTTCCATAGTTTGATATTGTCATGATAGGGGTTTGTCAGTGGTGATATATGATTCTCTTCGAAGTGGGCCATGTGTAGACAGGCTATCCTGGGGGCTACCGTGCTCCCCATACAAGTTCCTTGTGTCTGATGATAGTACCTGCCTTTGAACTCAAAGTAGTTCTCAGTAAGGACCTTTTCTGCGCATTCCATGATAAAGGGGATCGGTGTTAGAGATGTCCCCTCGGTCTTATTAAGTACTGCCTCGATCACTCCTAGGGAGGCCCTCTGGGGGATGTTAGTATAGAGGGCCTCAACATCTAGGGTTATGAGGAAATCAATTGATGAGGCCTCTTCGTAGTCCTGCAGCAGACGTAATAAGTCTGTTGTGTCCTGGATATATGACGGAATTTGCTTTACCAGGGGTTGTAGAAAATGGTCACAGAATTGTGATAAAGGTTCTAACACTGAATCAATGCCAGAAACAATGGGTCGTCCAGGTACTGGTGTAACACCTTTGTGAATCTTCGGTAACGTATATAAATACGGGACCCTAGGATTCTTTTTCACCAGAAAGTCATATTGCCGGGATTGGTGACCGCGCTTTTGAGAGTTGCTTCTAATTCCTGGATCCGTTCCCGCAGAGCATCAGCGAGACGTTTGGAGGTATTGACGATCAAGATCAATAGGTCATGTGTACACTTCCAGGATATCTGGGACCACTCGACCTTAAATTTGCCGTCCTCCCAGAAAATCCTTGGGAAGTTTTTTACAATCAAGCCATTCGGTGCTATTTTGGCTTTGAAGTATTCAGCCATTAGTGCCCCGTGTAGACTGATCCTTATCCATTCTCTTTTTAAGTCTGAAAGGCTTTGCCAGTCAGCTGTGTTACTTTCTGTCGCGTTGTCATTATCCAAAGTTAAAATAGAGGGAGTTCTGAGGATAGCTGCAGCATCATCCTCCCCAAAACTGAGGCCCTGGCCATCCATATTGTAGGGTAGGGTGAACAGTGGGGGAATGGAGAATTTAAGAAGGTCCAGACCCAGTAAGGGTGGAGATAAGCAAGCTCCTTTTGAGCTAGGGTATACGTAATGGGGGACAGAACAGATCTTACCCACCTTCAGTAAGAATATACTCCTACGGGGACAAGCCGTGCAAAGGGTATGATATCAAAGAGAGGAGTCAAGGGCGATTACTACTCAATCATAAGTAGAAGGTCCAGCTACAGCGTGCCCTTGAAGGTGCGTATGCGCAAACATTGCCGTGCTGTTCCTGGAGAGGGAGGGAGGAGGAGAATGATACAGTGTTTGATGCGAATGATATTGATGGGGTAACACGAAGTTAACCCTGGGAATCCATTTTGTTGGATTTAATGCCCTCACACACCCTTTCAGGTGTCATGCTTCAGCATTTGGGCATGCTCCTTGTTGGGTCGGCGGTGCAATACCCAACGGGCAACACCTCATAGAGGGGCTCTTTGGCGGAGATCTTTTTCCAACAGCCGTATAGATGAAGTGCGGATATGGGGCCAGAATAGGTTAGTAGACGTAGAGGCATGAATTAAAATAAAGCTAGGGGTACCGGGAATTATTTATTTGAATCGTCCGCTCCTCTAATTAAAAACGGATTTCTAGAGGAGGGTGCTGGAATATTATGCTTCCAGAGATCCTCTAGATTTTGTTATTGTCCGGTCAACATGTTTCTCGCTGGTGTCAATTAAACAAGTGATTCTTCAGGACCTATGGGACTGATAAGCAAGTATCTAAAGAGTGAAAACTGTCTACTCTAATTCCCTAATCTAAAGTGTATGTACAAAAGTGTGGGTATAATAAAAATTAGGGATGAAGGGAGTTGGGTGGGAAATTATCCCTATATTACCCTTCTTCTATTGAACCTGTGTTAAGCTGTCATTGCCTGTTGAGGAAAGAGGAAAGGCAAATCACAAAGGGCTTAATAACATTTGCATCGTTGTCAGAATGGCACACACACTCCCTCATGGCTGGTGTACACCCACACCACACCCATCCAGCGCATCCGTCACTACACATGTGACCCTACCTATAAAAAAGACGGGGCGCACGTGCTCTACGCCATTTTAGAGTTGCTCCCATCTCAACCACTGTGAATGCCCGTCCTACTGGTTCAAGCGCCTCATGTAGGCCCGAACTACTGAACAAGGGGGCCCACTACCACGTGCATGGACTCTTTGGTCACTGAGTTAGTGGTACCGCAAGGACTGAGCGGGTGAAGAACCTGCGATGATGATGATGGGAGCACGAGTATGTCATTAGCCATAGCGATATCAAGACTCAACACCATATGTGAGACTTCTTGGTGGCAGATCGGGACTACATGATGTAGAAGGTGTCTTGTCCACGAAAAGGTGAGCAGGGAGGCCTGGCTGCGCATCGGAGGCAGTCGATGGGCTGTAGCAGACTGGATACAAAAAGGCGACGCAGCGATTTAGAAGAACGCAGTCCTATATAGTGTATCAAATTACATGTATATATTTTTTTTCCAATAGCAGGAACGTTTTTATAATCGGTCAAACGTCCGGAATATAAACTATACAAATAGTTCTTTTAAATGTGAGAGGGAACGTGTGTGAAAGGGCGATGTTATTCAACTCCACATTAAGATAGTAACAATTACCAATCATAACATCTTTCTTTTACTATCTTTTAGATGTAGAGCTTCAGGGTGCATTATGTCCCAGCATGTGGTGAAAAACACACTGGTGATAGAAAGTTGAGCTGCGAATATTCTTTGCAGTCACTCTCTCACTTCCTCTCTCCTTTGATAAAAAAATTACACACAGTGTTAACTTCCTTTTTATCTTACAGGTTGTGTTTCACAAATTGGTGTCCCCCCCAACACCTCTAAAACTTAACGTTCGAGGATTCTGCGATGATACATGGCCATCGTAACACCGTTTGAGAAGGCTGCTACGACACGTGGTGCACCCTCTTTGAATCACGCCAATGGCACACGGTGAGCAAAAAAGTGTGTTTCCGAAACAACGACAAGTCGTCTGTTAAAGGAGAGAGTGGGTAGTGTGCAGCAGCCTCACTGCGCAGGAATGTACAATTACCTCCGAGCAGTGACAATAGATAGATTACAACAGTCTGAGAGGCAAATCTACAAGCCCCTTACGCCACTTTTGTATGTACTATACTATGACTAACTCTATATACTATATTTCAGATCACTAAACTGGAGGGTGCACTATGAACCAGCACGTACTTGGACACACAACCAAGGCAAAAGGTGAGCTACAAATATTTTCTCCACTATTATCTGCTCCATCTATAACTTTCTCTCTCTCGCAGTTTTAATGTCGTTTTCTCTCTCTTTCTCTCTGTCACATTGCTTCTCTTTCTCTTTTAAAGTTATGGACGCTGCTGTCCACTCTGCCGTGACCAACCAAAGCTGATCAAGTTGTGAATTCTGCTGGTCACAGTGTTTACACAAGGTAAGCAGAGTGGCCTAGATATACAATCCCTCTGATTAAATGCATTAGAAATAAAATAGCTTATTTACAAGCCCCTTGCGGCACTTTTGCGTCACTTTCAACATGAGAAAAGTAACACTAAAGTGGCGCAAGACTCTTGTAAATAAGCCCTAAAGAATATTGTCCTGCATAATGACTTGATCTCTCACCTAATTCTGCCTCATCTCTGAATCATTTTAAAGACCTGTTGATCTGTAATGTAAATCTGACACAGTAGGCACTTCCAGACAGACACCGCATGAACGCAAGCCTACAAGACAAGTGAAATGTATCAGGCACACTGCACACGTAAAAGTAACTAAATATCTTCAAGTGTTAATTTGACTTGTAATGTTTCACCTCATTTAGTCACATCGATCTCATTTTAAACACTAATTTTCTTTTTTGTTTTGCAGATTACCTACCACACTTCTATTGGAGTCCATATAACATTTTGTTTATTATATTGTTTTGTTAAAGTTATGTTTCTAGTTATTTATTGTATTGTTATCTTTAAGTTACGTTTCCAGTTATTTATTGTTTTAATAAAAGTTAATTAAAAAAAAGTATATACTTTTTTTTGGGGGGTAGCGTTCCCCAATAGAAATGATATTTATAATTTGAAGTATAATTATGAGGCTTACTCTTTACCAGAGTCTATACCTACGACTAACGGTTCCTATGGAAAAGTTTAAAAACTCCAGCACAGTAACTTTTTTCCATTGCCAACATAGTGTGGTCAACTTTTAGCCTCTATGCTCATTTAAGTGTTCCATGAACTGTTACTATGGTAACAGGCAGAAAGCCGTTTGAGGGTAGGGTTGAAAGGTTCTGGCTGTACAAAAACCGTTATATTAACCCTGGATCCTCTACAAGACCAAAAAGGAAAGCCAAGTAAATCAAAACACTGTGTACCAGATTTAAAACCCCCTTGCACAACTTTCGCGTCCAAGGCCCCCCCTACAAAATTAGAAGGGTGTGGGCCTCAACGACCCCCATCAAGCCCCGGAAACCACCACTCCTGGAAATTTGTGTATTCTGAGAGACAGACTGTGTGACCCTATGCCTAAAGCCGTCGAGAGCCCTGGAGACCGCAACGTCTGACGGCCGGCTCATGCAGTGTCCCGGGGTGCCTACCCCTAGGACACTGCTGTTTGCTTTGACAAAGCGGGACTCTCACGGCTCCCGCCCTCCCATAGCAAACTTAGTTTGCATTTTGAAAGATAGAGCAGAGAAATCTGTTCTCACTTTCAAAATAAAAAGCAGATTGCATTTCCACATACAAGTTAGCATCTCTCCTTGCGGAAAAGCAATTCCGGCTCCCGAAGAACGCGGGAAGCCGTGGGGGCATTGTCGCTCCCAACATTTTTTATAAGACCCGGGGGATAGGGTCCTCAGGGATATTAGAAATTACTGATAGGGGTTATTTTTTTACGATAAAATTACAAGTCGCGCACCCAGTGCAGCACTCAGTGCGGCCCCCCAGGTGTGCACGCGCTGGATGCACGACTCATAATCTGTAGGGTGCGCGCCTCCAGCGCCTTTGGTGCACAGCTTCTACACATTACTTTTGCACATCACGAGCTACCAACATACAACTCCCCATGTGGAAAAGCAATCTCATTTTGATTTTGAAAGAGAGAACAGATTTCCTTGCTATAGGAGGGCGGGATGGACACCCCGGGACACTGTAAAAGCCGGCCCTCCCACAATACATAAAGCCCCGGGGAGTGGTGGTCCCCGGGGCTTTGGAGACCTTACAGCCCCCCTCCCTAGCCATTTGTTGCCCCGGTGGGTAACGGGCCCTCAAGTGCTCCAGGAGGGGAGCCACGTAGTCCCCCTCCCACAATACATAAACCCCAACGGGTGATGGTCACTGCGGTTTTCAGGATCTTCGACTCCTCCCCCACCATTTTTTTTCTTTTTAGCCCCGGGGGCTGACAATCCCCGAGACTGGGGTGTCCCTCTGGGCCCAACATAAAATTTAATAATTTTGCCCCGTGTATTTAACCCCCCGGAGACGAATTATTAAAAACAGCTCCTTTTTATTTTATTTATTTTACGGCACAGTCCACGCACCCTACACGCATCCCGGTTTAAAAAAAAAAATGAACACATATTCCACTGACTTCCTGAGCCTTGCTTCTACCGAGGCACAAAATGGCTGCCAACAGTTCCTGGTTTTGAATGTTTACAACCGCTTGACAGCCAATTAGCATTGAGCGCGTGATCGGGATGGTGCGATTATGCTACGATGCCAATCCTCGCACAATCCGCGGATCCACCCCGCCCATAGATATATAAATGACTTTAACAGTAATTTTCTCAGGAACTACTGAACAGATTGACACCATATAAGCGAAAGGCACAAGTCGGAACTGAGGTCTACCTCTCCCTGCCAAATTTGGTGTAATTCCGTTCAGCCGTTCGGGCTGTAGCCGTGGCTAAAGGTCCTACGGGAAATTGCATGTGGAAAACATGTTTTGGGACCTCCCTTTTTTTCTCAGCCCCGCTTGACCAATCGCCCCCAAACTTCCAGGGAAGGAGCAAAACTGAGCTGGCCAAAAGTTTGGAAAATTTCGAGAAGATTCATCAATCGGCGCCAAAGTTATTGGCAATAGAATGTTGCGGTTTTCCTATGGATAATAGGTCCAAACTATAACTTCCTACTGGCGACCGCCAGTAGGTAATATATATATATATATATATATATATATATATATATGAATACCCAGTCCTGCTCCCAAAGAAGAAGGCACGCACACGAAGCTGTCAGGATACGGCTTATTTATTGCATGGGTCTTCCTTGACCCCGTGCTCAGAGAGACGCGTTTCGCCTTCACAGAAGGCTTTCTCAATCTAATTGGCGCCAAAAATGCATAGGTATTTAAAGCCCTTCCCACCATGCGCAGGCATAAACATAGAAAAAATACTCTTGTGTAGAGACCTTTGCATTAATAACAGCATAAATGCAGTATTGTAAATGCTTACAACATCACTGGTAAACGAATGTGCAAAAAATAAAAACAAATAATTGTACATTACGCAGCTCAATGCCAAACCAGCATAATATCCGCCTTTTATCTTCAATAGGCACATAAACATGAACTTAAAGTCGCCTGCCATGGTGGTCACATATCAGGCAATTGAAAAACGGCACCAAGCTTCTCACTTCGTATCGTCAGCCTTATTATTATGCATATATATATATATATATATAGGAACAATTAATAAAAAAAAATCATGCTGCACAAATACTCAAATGTATCGGAGAGGAGACAAGATATTACCATTTCACATTTCAAATGCATTAGTCCACCAGAAATCAGCATATCTCACACATTGGGATAATGACATTCTCATGTATTCTGAAATTTTCACTGGTCAGTTTTTCAAGTCTCTAACAGCAAAAACAGCATAATGCTGACACTCGCACCCTGGGCCAGAGTGAGCACAAACTTGTGAAATGTAATCTTGAATGACTGCCTCCTGGTGCGTACTAAGCTTGCTGGGGGGCTCCCACTCCCATAATGTATCATGGCAACTTTATAAATGTTAGTGGCGACCACATGAAAACAAATTTCAATGCTAGGCATATGTCCCAATTGTAAATTAATGTCAAAATTACATTAGTCCTGTGGCAAAAATGCAAAAAAAAAACCATAAAAATGAGAGTCTCAGAAATTAATGTCTCCAAATAAATGGTAACAAGCAGCACGTTTTGTCCATTCCAACCAGGCACAAAAACTTGAGGTACAAGGAGGCCAAATTAACAAAGTAGTATACGCCAGACAGTCCTCAACACTTTCGCATCGGCGTTCGTGGTGCCCAGCCACCAAAAGTGCACCAGTATCTCAGGAAAGGCATTTCTAGCTGGGAAAATGCAAACCCCGTGCTGGCAGTCGGCAGACCGCCCCACTGCGGGATCCAGGTCTCCCACTGCTGTCATCCTTGATCCACTGCCTGGTAGCTCCGCTGGGGGTTCCCTCTCTAGCACTCCATGCTTCCTCCAAACAAATGCAGTGACCAGAGAGAGCCCAATCGGCTGGTGTTGTGCGTGATCAGCATTAGATCGCTAATGTTGTATTCAATGAATACCCAGTCCTGCTCCCAAAGAAGAAGGCAGGCACACAAAGCTGTCAGGATACGGCTTATTTATTGCATGGGTCTCCCTCGACCACGAGCTCAGAGAGACGCGTTTCGCCTTCACAGAAGACTTTCTCAATTTAATAGGCGCCAAAAATGCATTGGTATTTAAAGCCCTTCCCACCATGCGCAGTAATCAACATAGAAAAAATAATCTTGTGTAGAGATCTTTGCATTAATAACAGCATAAATGCAGTATTGTAAATGCTTATAACATCACTGGTAAACGAATGTGCAAAAAATAAAAACAAATAATTGTACACTACGCAGCTCAATGCCAAACCAGCATAATATGTGGCTTTTATCTTTAATAGGCACATAAACATGAACTTAAAGTCGCCTGCCATGGTGGTCAGGTATCAGGCAATTGAAACAGGGCACCAAACCTCTCACATCGTATAGCCAGCCTTATTATTATACATATATATATATATATATATATCCACCAACCACCTTCCCAAGGCAAGGAAAGGAAATAGCCGCACACCACGACAAAGCTTACATCCCTTTATTTCGAAGCAGCCGGCAGTCCTAACATGTTTCGTTCGATTTCCTTGAACTTTATCAAAGGATTGCGCCGCTGACATCACATTAGGCATGAGAAGGAACTGCATTCACTATTTAATTAATCAGGTGTCCAGTGGGTGTTACACTCCGTCGCTAGGATTTATGGTCCATGCAGTTCCTAATTTTATAATTGTTTTTACCCTCCAGTGGGTCATATCTCATGCCAATTTCCTGATGTAAAGTTTGTCGTGTCCCAGAAAACCCATTTTCGAGGTTTCCCTGGAACCAATACCAAAGGCAGTCTTTGGCGGCACCTGCCTGTCCTGTTGCTTGCGCATTCTCCAAAAGCGGTTCAGTTTCGGGCAGGCTGTGGCGCTCTTGTGGTGGTGCGTCGCTTACGGCTGAACCACGCCGTTAAATATCCACCAACCACCTTCCCAAGGCAAGGAAAGGAAATAGCCGCACACCACGACAAAGCTTACATCCCTTTATTTCGAAGCAGCCGGCAGTCCTAACAAGTTTCGTTCGATTTCCTTGAACTTTATCAAAGGGTTGCGCCGCTGACATCACATTAGGCATGAGAAGGAACTGCATTCACTATTTAATTAATCAGGTGTCCAGTGGGCGTTACACTCTGTCGCTAGGATTTATGGTCCATGCAGTTCCTAATTTTATAATTGTTTTTACCCTCCAGTGGGTCATATCTCATGCCAATTTCCTGATGTAAAGTTCGTCGTGTCCCAGAAAACCCATTTTCGAGGTTTCCCTGGAACCAATACCAAAGGCAGTCTTTGGCGGCACCTGCCTGTCCTGTTGCTTGCGCATTCTCCAAAAGCGGTTCAGTTTCGGGCAGGCTGTGGCGCTCTTGTGGTGGTGCGTCGCTTACGGCTGAACCACGCCGTTAAATATCCACCAACCACCTTCCCAAGGCAAGGAAAGGAAATAGCCGCACACCACGACAAAGCTTACATCCCTTTATTTCGAAGCAGCCGGCAGTCCTAACATGTTTCGTTCGATTTCCTTGAACTTTATCAAAGGGTTGCGCCGCTGACATCACATTAGGCATGAGAAGGAACTGCATTCACTATTTAATTAATCAGGTGTCCAGTGGGCGTTACACTCTGTCGCTAGGATTTATGGTCCATGCAGTTCCTAATTTTATAATTGTTTTTACCCTCCAGTGGGTCATATCTCATGCCAATTTCCTGATGTAAAGTTCGTCGTGTCCCAGAAAACCCATTTTCGAGGTTTCCCTGGAACCAATACCAAAGGCAGTCTTTGGCGGCACCTGCCTGTCCTGTTGCTTGCGCATTCTCCAAAAGCGGTTCAGTTTCGGGCATATGTATATATATATAGGAACAATTAATGAAAATCATGCTGCACAAATACTCAAATGTATCAGATATGAGACAAGATATCACCATTTCACATTAGTCCACCGAAAATCAGCATATGTCACACATTGGGATAACGACATCCTCATGTATTCCGAAAATTTCACTGGTCAGTTTTTCAAGTCTCCAACAGCAAAAAACAGCATAATGCTATATATATATATATATATATATATATATATATATATATATATATGACGCTCATTTGCTTCCCCAAAGTTGGTCATGAAGAAACACTCAGCACTCAAGGAGTCTGCAAAGAACCACTAGTTTTTAATATGGAGAGATGCACAGACGCGTTTCGGCGTTCTGCCTTCGTCAGTGTGTTCACATGTATCAAGCCAGGTAGTTAATAAAGCATTTCTTCACTGAACATAGAAATCAACAGCGGACTCACTCCACTCTGTTAACATGGGCGCCATATTGTAACGTATATATATGCCCACTTTACAAAGCTTATACAGACCACAAATGGGCACTAAAGCACAACAGAGGAGTCTAATTTATTAGATCAATGCAATTAATAACATATCATTAAGCCGTGGATATATGTATTGTTAACGGCCTGCCTAGGTCATGGGAAGAGCCGACCGCGGTTGGAGCGGGGCCGCAGCAGCGTCACCGATGCTGCTCACAAGCGGTGGGAGAAAAAGCACGCACCTATGCAGTAAGGTGTTTGCTCACAGCGGGAACACCAGCATTAAAGCGGAGCAGGAACCTGAAGACAAGGCATCAAGATTTAAGGACATTTTGACCAGGCTTAAGCGCACCCACTGGGGTAATACTCGGCACGGACTACATCTCCCAGAAGGCTCGAGAGCCACGCCCACGAGGGCGGGAAGAAGTTCAACAAGTAAGAGGTGCCTGTTAGACGCTTTCCCCTTGCCATTCCACAAAGCCACTGATGAAGAGGTTCATTCTCGAAACGCGTTTGACTGTGACACATGGTGCAGTGTTTCACTTGTTTAAGGAGCGCCTGCGGGCAGGTTGCTGTTCAATAAATTAATCTGCTGCCAACTATTTGGTCTCCACTGGCTCTTCCTCAATTTGGGAACTGCAAGATTTGGATTGTTAACGGCCTGCCTAGGTCGTGGGAAGAGCCGACCGCGGTTGGAGCGGGGCCGCAGCAGCGTCACCGATGCCGCTCACAAGCGGTGGGAGAAAGAGCACGCACCTATGCAGTAAGGTGTTTGCTCACAGCGGGAACACCAGCATTAAAGCGGAGCAGGAACCTGAAGACAAGGCATCAAGATTTAAGGACATTTTGACCAGGCTTAAGCGCACCCACTGGGGTAATACTCGGCACGGACTACATCTCCCAGAAGGCTCGAGAGCCACGCCCACGAGGGCGGGAAGAAGTTCAACAAGTAAGAGGTGCCTGTTAGACGCTTTCCCCTTGCCATTCCACAAAGCCACTGATGAAGAGGTTCATTCTCGAAACGCGTTTGGCTGTGACACATGGTGCAGTGTTTCACTTGTTTAAGGAGCTCCTGCGGGCAGGTTGCTGTTCAATAAATTAATCTGCTGCCAACTATTTGGTCTCCACTGGCTCTTCCTCAATTTGGGAACTGCAAGATTTGGATATATATACCTACAAGGGCTCGCCCAAAGAAGACTCCTTTTCAGGAGGAATACGAGGTGATCAAAAGCTCGTGGCTAAGGGGCGGCAAAAACAAACCGCCCGATGCAGGTGCAGATGCCACAATGACATCAAACAGAGGAGGAGGACGAGGAGGGGAGGCGGCAGGAAGAGGAGGCAGAGGAAATGCCAGAACCTCCAGATGGGTGAATCGCCAGACGAACAAGAAGCAATGAAAGCGAATCCAAATGACCACACTGACTCCGTCAGCCTCACTGTAGTGAACTTGACATCTAAGATACTCACGGAAGCGGAAACCGAAGTTTTAAGTCTTGGTCTCACTTTCTGCCCCACGAATGACCTCGAGTACACACAGACTAGAATCGATCTGTTTAAATTCACTAGAAAGCTGAAGCTCCATAAACACTTTAAAATGCGTCCGCATTTAAAAACTAGCAAGAAAAACACTAAAGTGAATGAGATGGACACACTCAGCTCGAAAGATCTACCAGTTATTGAGGCACTCGAGGATCTTCGTTTGGACCGAGAGTCCGAGCATGAATTGGAAAACCTGACCATTGCCCAACGAGCTGTTTTACAAGGGGTAGAACAAGTAAGAGAGGAAAGCTTGTTTAGACCTACATCGACTTTTGTACCACAAGCATCATGGGACGCAGTCGACGTCTTTACAGAGGCGATGAAAAGAGACCTTACTAACTATAGGAAAACGCAACCGATAAATCCAGTAAATAACATCACGGAATGTCAACGCCAAGCATTAAGGGCTCTGATGAATGACAAACGTTTGGTGATTAAGCCCTCGGACAAAGGGGGCAACGTGGTCCTATTGAGCAGGGACCAGTATAGAACTGAAGCATTAAGGCAACTTGCTGATAGAAATTTCTATAAGGAGTGTACGGACACAGTGTATCATACAAGTGTTACCAACTATGATGCACTAGTACAAAAATGGTACACTCTTAACATGCTCGGGAAAGATGAAAACCTTTTCCTTAGGAACCAGACCCCCATGCTACCTACTTTTTACCATCTCCCCAAGTTACACAAGAACATGGAAAATCCCCCTGGCCGTCCAATAATATCATCTATTGGAAGCTTGACGGAGAATCTGTCCCGTTTTGTTGACAATGTGTTATTTCCTTTGGTGATCAAGCTAAATTCATATATAAGGGACACCAAAGACTTCCTGACCAAGATCCAGGAACTAAGATGGGATTCTGGGTACCTGTTAATGGTTTTAGACATTACAAGTCTTTACACCTGTATAGAGCACAGGAAGGGTCTCGAAGCTATCGAACATGCTCTGAAGCGACGCCAAATGAAATATGCACGTCACAATGAAATGATTCTAGAGTTCATTGAATTTTGTCTGTATAACAACATTTTCCTCTTTGAGGACCAGCTGTATATACAAACCTCAGGGACGGCGATGGGTACCTGCTTCGCTCCCAGCTACGCGAACCTGTTCGTTGGCTGGTGGGAGGAGCAGGTACCCAGGAGCTGCACAGTTGGTACAGACACAGGGCAGGTAAAATGCTGGTATCGTTATATTGACGATTTGTTTATCGTCTGGGATGGAGGGATGGATACGGCAGAAGAATTTATTAAGATTCTTAACACTAATGACCTCAATTTACACTTCTCGGGTTCGGTGAGTCCGGTGGCAGCGGAGTATCTGGACCTGAGGGTGTATATTGAAGGCAATCATCTGCACACAACCCTGTACAGGAAAGAAACTGCTGGCAACTCCACACTTTTCGCCAGCAGTAGCCATCCCACCCAACTAAAAAACAGCATTCCCTACGGAGAACTACTCAGAATCCGCAGGAACTGCTCTAAGGAATCTGATTTTGAGGCGGCAGCCTCGGAATGTGTAGGGAGATTCTCAATGAGGGGTTATGGTAATACCTTATTGAAAAACACTCTGAATAAGGTAAGGAAGATACAGAGAGCTACTTTGCTGGCCACGAACGATCCAACCGTAACGAGAAACAGAAAATCCAACAAAGAGAGTGGAAAATTCAGATTAATTACCCCATATTCCAGGGGAGCTAAAGATCTCAAAGCTATGCTAAATAAGAACTGGCACATACTGAAGACTGACAGTATACTGAAGGATGATTTACCCACACATCCTTTAATTACGTTCAGTAGGGCACGGTCATTAAGTGACATGTTGGTCTCGAGTCATCTAGATAAACTACCTCCGAAAACTAACTCTTTGAAACAGATGGCGGGTTTCTTTCCCTGCGGCCACAGCAAGGCCTGCAGTGGCAGCAAACGTGTATTGTCATATGACATACCGGACACTGGAAAGAAAGTGCAAATTAAGCACTTTATTACATGCAGCACCCAGTTTGTAGTTTACTGCCTAGTCTGCCCATGTGGCCTGCGCTACATAGGCAGTACTATCAAGGAACTCAAACTGAGGATCCTTGAACATCAGCGAGCAATCGAGAAAGTAGACATCTCATATCCGGTTGCTCGACATTTCGCTGAGGAGCACAAGAAAGACCGCACAAAACTCCGATTCTTTGGACTGGACATTGTTCCCTCCAATGTAAGAGGAGGAGACCGTTTAAGGAGACTACGTAGACTCGAGTCTAGATACATCATAGACCTTTCCGCTAAACACCTGGGAGGGATGAACAGCGTAGAGGAACTATCATGTCACCTGGGTAAATAAGATCATAGGGATAAGTGACTCCCACGGGTAGCCTTGCTCACAAGCTGACAGTCGAAGGACCAACTATATATTCTGTATATTTTGTGGATAGTGTTAATACTGTATTCTAACAACACTGAGATTCCCAAAAATTCAGACTCTGGAAGTTGGAATGAAATGTATAATGTAATTGTGTTGATGATTATTATCATTTTTCTTCACCCCCGTTTCTCCACACCCCTTTTGCTTAAATCGTGAGTTCAAAGCTAATACGAAATTATGTAGATATGTATATATTGAATATGTAAATATGTGTATATTCTAAAGCTGAACTGGCCAATAGGGAATCCCGAATGAAAGAAATCATGCTTTACGACGGGGGTCCCTTATAGTGGGCTTTGCAGAATTTAAATGTAATGGAACTTATAACAGCCCATGAACCAACCGGGGCAGGCCTGTATATGTAATTTTCTAGGCTATTTTCCTAGGCTATTCAGTCCAGAGTCTTGGAGGTTTTTCTTGGCCATTCTAGATACACTATTAATGCATGTCAAAATCACGTCTGCGCCCGTAACTTTGAACGTTTCCTTTATATGTTTATTGTTTTTGCACTGTTAACCTGTAAATATGACATTGCGCATTTTATCATAGGACACTAGCCGATCCACGGCTTTATTTCACTCAGAGAATCAATGAAAGAATTGAAACAGACCCCAATATGGACAGAACACCTTTCCAATATGGCGCCCTTAGAGGCACGTAGGGGTATTGTCCTATGTTTATGTCAATGTCTACAGATTTCTATAATTACATGGGATGTATGTAACTGACAAGTGACACACTGACGAAGGCTAACGCCGAAACGCGTCTGTGCTTTTCTGTTCCCGAAGATTAAAGAATCTGGACACCTCTGTGGTTTGTGAGTGCTGCCTCTTTCTTTGGATTTGAGAAGAGTCTCGAGCACAATATATATATATATATATATATATATATATATATATATATTACCTACTGGCGGTTACCAGTAGGTAGTTATAGTTAGGACCTATTCTGATTTACCAATATCTTTGGCGTCGTTTGACAAATCTTCACAACATTGTCAAAACTAATGGTTCACTCAGGTCAGCTCCTGTCTTGAAAGTTTGGGGGTGATTCGTTAAGCGGGGGTTGAGAAAAAAGTGGGGTCCCAAAGCATGTTTTCCTATGTTCATTTCCATAGGAGCTTAAGACAAAGCTACAGCCCAAACTGCTGAACGGAATTACACCAAATTGGTAGGTCTTGGTCCAGAAAGCGTGCTTTTTTTAAAATGGCGTAAATCCGTTCAGTAGTTCTAGAGAAATTAAAAAAATAAAGATTTATATATCTGAACACCGAGTAGGATTCGCAGCTCCTCCTGAGTACGAGCTGACTTCTGATTGGCAGTCAACACTCCAAACAAGAAAGTGTTGGCAGCCAACTTGGGACTCTGTAACCGAGTTACAAGAAAACAGCAGAAAAAAAGTTGTAAAACAAGAAAGGGGGGCTGGGTAGAAATACACAGACCCCAAGGCCTGCTCAGGCAGTCCCACAAGGACCCCCAGGCCCAAAAAAATAATTTTCTTTTTTTTTTTTAAATCAACCGAATTCATGCGAATCTAAAAACAACAGTTGATGGACAGAATGCAGAACAATGTCATACATTAACCCCAGTACAGAGATCTGGGCCTAAATCCATCATTTTTTTGCACTCCACACCACCCCAGTTCACACATGGCCATATGCAAATCAGCCTTGACCCTGTGCCTCATGGGAACAGTCCAGCCCGAACTGCCAAGCCATGTCTTCCCTGGACCGGAATCGAGCATCCTAGGCAAAAAAAAAATGAAGCGCTTTCTTATTCTTAAGACCCCGGGTGGGCCAGGTCCCGGGGGCAATGCCAAATTATGTGGCGGGGGCCAGCGAGGCCCCTGCAATCCTGGGGACAACCACTTCCACGGGGCTTCTTTTATGATTTGCGGGGGGCACTTACCCCCTTGCAGCCCCGGGGACAGCCATCTCCCCGGGGCTCTGATTTTTTATTAAAAAAGTATGTGGGGGGGCTTGAGCCCCCCACATGCCCCAGTGACCACCACCTCCCCAGGACATAAATTCATTGGTATGCGGGGGTCCGTTACAGACCCCCGGGGACCACCACTTCCCTGGGGCTTTGAAATGATGGGAGGAGGGCCACGCAGCCCCCCTCCTGGAGCCCTCATTGGCTCTGGGGACCACCAACCTCCAGAGCCGGCTCTTGCAATGTCCCGGAGTGCCCACCCCTGGGACATTGCTGTTTGCTTTGACAAGGCGGAAGCACAGCTCCTGCCCTGTCATCACAAACTCTGCTCTCGCTTCAATGAAGCAAAGCAGAATTGCTTTTGGGCAAAAGCAATGCCAGCTCCTGCAGGAAGTGGGGAGCCGGCAAGGAGCATGGGGGCATTGGGGCTACCCCCACTGTCCCCAACATGAGGCCAGGTCCCGGGGGTTGGGGTCCCTGGGGCAAATACTAAATAATGGAAGTGAGTCCTTTTTTTTTCTTTCAAGTTTGAAGTCGTGACTCCAGCACAGCTCTCAGCGTGGCCACCCATGTAACGTTTTGTTGGATTCGCAAATTCACCTTAAAAAAATAAATAAGTTGTATATAATTTAGAAGGTAGTGTTGTATTTGTGAAGTTGTTTTAAAGAGATAGTGTGATTGAAGTTAATGACAAGATTACAATTGATAGAGTTGTTAAAAATATATAAAATTAAAAATAAATAGTTAAACTTGAAAAGTGTGTTGTGTTGTAGTACATTGAATTCATGCTTTTTTTTGTTTGCGTTGGGTGTGCGAATCCACAAAAAATAAAAAAATATTTGTTTGTGTAGAAAAAATTATAATAAGTATTATTTTATATAGTGGATATAAAAAGAGCCCTTGTTTTTATTGTGAGTTTTTTGTAGCTACATGTAAGTGCCAATGCAGAGCTTTAGGTTGTTAAAAAAAGACTCTGTTTCCTTAATCTGTGAAGTGTACTCCATCACTTCTGTAGATGTCATCTATATCAAACTATAGATTGTTGTTATATATGGAGCTGATCCTATGGTCTCTGAGGTAAGCAGCAACAGCTTTATTGACATTATTTCTAGCTTTCTCAATCTGTGGACAGAATTGATTTAACCACTTCCATTTTTTGTTTGGCAGATATTAGAGTATTCAAAGTCAGTTTGAGGTAAAAGCAACATCAATTGTGCAAAGATGTCCTTCATTAGCATTTCCAGACCTACCCCAGTCAATCTGCCTAGGTCATTGCAACCACAGTACACAACCATGAGGTCAGGGGGTTGGAGATGTAAAATGGTTTAAACAAAAGGCATCAATTGGAGCCACTTTAATCCTCTCTGTGCAATCCATTTAATGTACACATTTTATAAAGCTAGGTCTTTGTCAAGATCTCTGCGTTCAGCATACCTTTTGCACCAGAAAACATTGCTATATTCAAAAATCCATACTGTAAGCATCTTGAAGGGATGTCTGGAAGTAATGAAAATATGCCTGTAGCTGAGGTAGTCAGTTGGTAGAATGAGAGGTTTGTAAAATGGTGGACAAGATGCTGTTTTAAAAAAAGTACAGGATTGATTGGCTGTTTAAGAACTATGGGGCATATGTATCAAATTCCTTTAATGAGATTCTCAAATAGCGATTTTTTGAGAATCGCTATTTGAGAATCGCAAAAAGGGATGTATTTAAAAATTCACAAATATGTTGCGATTTCTTGGCATTCCTTAATTGCGATTAGCAAATTGCGAAATCGCAATTAAGGAATACCTTCCTATTCATTCCTATGGGCCAGGAGGCCCATATGAATGAATGGGAAGTCATTCTCAATTTGCGATTCGCAATTAGAGAATCGCAAATTGAGAATACTTTCTCGGGTGCAAGAGTGTCATAAGGACACCCTGATGCACTCTTTCTCTTTGAGGCCCTCCACTCGAGGGGGACCAGAATTGGCTGCTGCTGTATGAGTAGGCATGCCTTTAGCTAGATTTTCAAACAGGTCTGCGGCTACTTTGTCTCTATCCATGTTGTAAGGAATACGTTTAGATTGTTTAGACAGTTAGACGGTGCAATTAAAGGAGTACTGGCGGGGGGCAGCCCACTCTGGCAATCTGATATAGTAAAAAACAACTGCTGAGGTCTTTTTAGAATTCCAGAAACACTGGGCGCACACCTGGGTAACCGCTAGATGATGGAAAACATGAGTAAATGGTGTAGGCAATGGGGCGAGTGGTAATACCTCACAACCACTCAGAAAGACCAGAAAACTGGTCTGCAATGAATATGAACAACTGTGCCCCTGCACTAACACAATACATGGAAAGCTTCAAAAGTTTGAATTAAATTGTTTACATGAAATAGTAACATTTAGCACATCAATCTAAACAGATAGTGGAGGTACGTAATTCAGTGACAAATAGTCGAGTGAGAAGGGTGAGTCAATTAATAGTCTGTAATTAGAGTGTCCATTTTCTGTTTATTGTTCCGTTTCAAAAGCCAACACGTGTTTCATCGCAAGGAACAAATGCGAATCTTCAGGGCTAAACAAAAAATACAAATAACATCTTCACTAAATATGTTCTGCTTGTAGAATTTTTTCAAAACCGGGTGACTCTTGGTGTCACCATGGTGACACAAGGCATGCTAAAAAGGTGGGGGGGTGACTTCGTGTCTGTGTGAAGAACAGTCATGGCTAAAGTGACATATGTGACAAGGTGGAGTGTAAAGTGACAAACAATATTTTTTATATAACAGTAAATAGTGTAACTCGTTATTTATACATTTAGAAAACTGGCCGGTCTGAGAAGTGAAGTGGTGAGGCAGATGGTGTGTCTGATAGAAAGGACGATATCCCCAGTGACTCATGAGTGACCTATGTAAACATAATGGAGTCAGAGTACACGAAAAGTGATGGCAGTGTTAAATATTCGTGATTGTTCGTCTAATGGTTTGCTGAATTTGCAGTACTTAGAATTTATAAACGCAAATTGTGCACAACTCTTCTAGACGAAGTCTATTCTATTTAGGTCAAACTGCCGATTTGAAATGTCAGACATACCTGGAAAAAGTGGCTTTCGAGATAGGATGTGCTTGTTCAGATAGAACACAAGAAGGGGCGCGAAAGGACGGGTCAATGCGTAGAATTGGGTGTTTGTCACAGACAGGATTTCATAACAAAGATGGAAGAGAGAAGGAGGAAATAATGGAATGCGTAAAAATAGTGAAAAAAGTAATAAAAAAAAATGAAACCAAGTAAAAGGGAAAATACACGCTGGGCGTTAGGTTTCGACGTACGAGGAGAAGGTTTTATATATTACACCAAAAAGAAAAAGAAGGGGGGCTGGTATTTCAAAAATAGTGGTAGTATTACACAAAACAGGGGGACAGGGCTACATATGATCTAATGCCCCTTTGGGTGACTGTGCTCATGATTTATAGTAAAGGTTCTATCTACAATAGTAAAAAACTCGCCAGGAAAATCGAAATTGTATTTCCTTTGATTTCGGTTATGGGGCGGAATCCCAAGTATCTAATTATAGAGCAATAGTATCTTTAGTGTAGATAGAACGATCTGCAATTAGAGCAAGTTTAAAGCGCAATGTAAATAGCATTATTGGTTGACAAGTCGTCAAGCACGAAGGCAGAGAGGGAGCATAAGTGTAGAAACGCACCTACCTCGGTAATTTACAGGTTAGGTAGAGACCGGGAGGAGAAAGGTCTTCGTGGTTTGGGCGGGTGCGCTTGTAACCACAGAGTGCCTCGTCCTTAGAAGAAAAGAAAAGGAGGGGTTAAGTCCCCATGGACTGCACAGGATTCAAGAGCGTTTTTCTAATGTAGTTGCCAAACTACATAAGGCTGCAGAAGTTATGGGACCCAGAGCGCTTACCTGACGAACGAAATTCTCCCTCTTGGAGTTTCCCGGCGCCGTGTTTCAGAAACGGACACGTGACCGGAAGTGGAGTTCAGTTAAGTACCGGTTGCGTGTGGGTTTGTTAGAAAGACTAGAACGTGGCCATCGAGCTCTATTGCAGAGAGAGTGGCAGAAAGAAGAAGAAATACTACCCTGATTGGTTGGGTAGAGAAAATGTATATCACTGTTCGGAGGATATTATTTTCACATAAAAAAGCGCGGGCGGGCAGGGGTTTTTTGACGTGCCCAAAATTGGTGTAAAGTATTAAATTCTTGTTAGCAAAATAAGTGTTGCAAAAATTATATATATATTGTGTTTGTGTTGTAAGCGATAGAATAAATGGTATAGTCTTTAAACATATCTTGAGACCGTGGATTTAATTACAAGGTGATCCACTTTAGCTAATGCGAAGCCCAAGGGGCCTCAGACATATAAACGTCAAGAGTCAGATAGGACAGAAAACAAAAAACAAGTGACGAAACACCCAGCTGGGTAAATATAAAAACATCGCAATGCAAGTGTGTTTGCATATATAGATGAGTTAATATACATCTAGACAGTCTCGGTGAGAAGAGATGTGAGCGAGATGCGTTACATGTCTAAGCCCGGGTAGGGGTAACTTAGGTTCATTAATACTGATAAGTTGCGACTCTTATTCGGGTCGTCACACGAGGGATCCGGAATTGTCCTGAATGAGCACTTGTGTTCAAGTGGAGCAACTGTTTACTCACATGGAAAAGTAAGTGCACAAGCTGGTTTTGAACGCAAAATGAGAACAACAATAAAGTATTGTTAACACATGGTTAATTACGTCAATGCATATTCATATTGGAGTTATTAAAGGGGAAAGAAAAGGACAGCAACAAAGAAACAGTTTGGAACAGGGTGCATCCTTAGTCACCCAAAAAGAATTGCAATTCTGGGTCATAATTTAAACCGCACTCTATGCTACGAAGGCGCATTATCCAAGTCGCTTCTTTGCGTCTTAAAAGTAGTTCTCGGTTACCACCTCTCACATGGATAGGCACAGTTTCTATTCCATAGAACGAAACTTGAAAGTCTTCTATGTTCGGTTGACATTTGGCTACATGTAGAGCTACTGGGTATTTAGGATCTTGTTTCAAGATTGCTCTCATATGTTCAGAGATTCTTTCTTTCAAAGATCTTATTGTGCTCCCAACATACTTCTTACCACAATGGCATTCGATGATATAAATTACGTATTTGGTGGTGCAA
Source organism: Lissotriton helveticus (assembly GCF_964261635.1). Classification (NCBI taxonomy): domain Eukaryota; kingdom Metazoa; phylum Chordata; class Amphibia; order Caudata; family Salamandridae; genus Lissotriton; species Lissotriton helveticus. The sequence goes on along the minus strand of NC_136067.1, from coordinate 1,545,438,767 downwards.
TTTATGTTGGTTCTGATGTCGTATACTTCTTCTGAGGGGCCTATAAAATGTTTAGTCTTATGCTTGGCCCATTTACACATTGGGCATAATCCACATTTGAAGAAGCCATTACCACGTTGGGTTAGCCAGGTCGGGTTTCTATCCGACCGTGGCACTGTGGGACTGAGCCTGTTCCTCAGGGTCCTCCCTTTGCGAAATGTGATTTGAGGGGTGGTCGGGATCATTTCTTTTAGTGTAGAGTCATCTCTTAACAGCTTCCAGTGCTTGGTCATGCTGGTCCTGATCGGGTTGTGTAGAGCATTATATTCTGTAATCATTCTCACTGTACTCTCTTTCTTTTTTTGGGGGTCTTTGGTCCTCAGCGTTTCCTCTCTCTTGATTTTGTTTAGTTTGGAATATGCTTGGGACAAGATTGCTTTTGGGCAACCACGTTTGGTGAATCTCAAATTCATGTCACTGATTGTTTTATCCAATTCCTCATCATCACTACAGTTACGTCTTGCACGAAGAAATTCGCCAAACGGTATGGACTTGATCTGATGGAAGGGATGAAAACTATCCGCTCTTAGAATTGCATTACAAGATGTGGGTTTCCTGTATAGTTTGCTTTGTAGGGTGTCGTTGACTACATAGAATTCTAGATCTAGAAATTCAATGTGCGATTTGCTCTGTTTCATGGTGAAACTAAGTTCCCAAACATTATTGTTGAGATAGTCAAAAAAACTTTGTAGTAGAACATCAGTTCCGGTCCATAGTAAAATGCAATCGTCTATGTAATGACCCCAGAACAGAATGGAGTCAGTGTATTGACTGCTGTGCGTACCCCAAAGATGGTCTGCCTCGAACGCTCCCATAAAAAGGTTGGCGAAGGAGGGTGAGAATTTCGAACCCATGGCTACTCCTCGTTTCTGTTGGTGCCATTTCTTAATAAACATGAAAAAGTTGTTGTCCAAGATCAATTTCATCATGGAAATAAGCATTTGTGTATGTGCCCAAAGCGAGGCCGGCCTTTTGGATTTCTTGGCATTCCTTAATTGCGATTAGCAAATTGCGAAATCGCAATTAAGGAATACCTTCCTATTCATTCCTATGGGCCAGGAGGCCCATAGGAATGAAAGGGAAGTCATTCTCAATTTGCGATTCGCAACTAGAGAATCGCAAATTGAGAATACTTTCTCGGGTGCAAGAGTGTCATAAGGACACCCTGATGCACCCCTGAAATGAGCATGTGTACGTATATGGCGCACATACAAGCCCTAAGGGCATGTATGTGTGCCACATGGCACTTTGAAAAATGCCAAAAAGGGAATTTTTCAAAGAAATCGCAAATTACCACTTGAAGTTGGTGGTAATTTACGATTTCTTAAGGAGAAATTGCACAACTTGGGTGCACGTTACATCGCATTTAAGGATCACAATTTGCGATTCCTTAAATGCTTCCGCAAAATTGAGAATCCAAAATGAGCTATTCCTTAATAATGCGATGCGAAAATGTCTCATACATCGCGTTTAGCGATTTTGTATTCGCAAACGCATTTGTTTGGCGAATCGCAGCGCTTGCGACGACAAAATCGTTTGATACATATGCCACACTGTACATTAAAAAATAGAGTGTATGTTACTGTCTTTAAAAAGCATGTTTCTTATTGGTTAGTAAAAAATGTTTGGAAGGTACAATAGATAGGATAATTTGGAAATGTCAACCACACCTGCTGTTTGCATTTGTAACAAAGTGTGGTGAACTTGAAAATATGGTGAACTTGTGACCTGTCAGTTCAGTTGAATGTTCCATGAACTGTTACTATGAAAACTGGCATAAAGCAGAATGGGGACGGGCTGAAACTTAACTGTGGGATTAAAATGTGAAATTCTAATTTAGATATAAGTGAAATCTTATGAAAGTAAGATTTCCCAAGTCAGCAGTATCGTTAGAAGTGGTGTGTTCTTAAACAATAGTGGTATTTTTATTTGTAATATATTTTTGAACTCCCGTATGGATTCGCGGCTACATCGCGCTGGTGCACGGTGGACTCTCGACTACAAAAAATTCCAGAATCAGTTTGGGCACTTTTAAAAGTCAGTTGGAAAGGGTTAATATGTCTATCTAATAGAAATGTGTTTTATAATTTGAAATAATGTAGGAAGCTATGTGATTTGTAACTTACATGTATTTGTGTGTAGGAAGAGAGGGAAACTTTACCATTACTGGTTTTACCTTGCTGAGACTGGTGCATTACGGTGATTGTGAGCATAAAAAAATCATTTATGAGTTTGTGATATTTTAAATTCTACAAATCTATTTGGAAGGTGAGTTATACATTTGTGAGGTGTATTATGTATTAGGTTTATTTTAAACTTTAAAAATATTTCAAAAACTGTGATGGTTGAAATATATCATTAAATGTACAGATGGGTATTGTAGTTTGTTTTATTGTAGTTAAATGTTGTTTGAAATACATTCTGTATAGTAATATGTGTATATTGGAGGATGTATTAGTGATTATGGTAGTTTGTTTTAGTGTGTGGATATGTACATTTGAAGTATACCGCATAATTGTAGCTGCGTGTATATGTAGGTTCATATGTATTATACATTTGTTTTTTTTTTTAAATTTGTTTTTTTATTAGTTTTCACAAAATCGGAGTCTTAACAAGTTACACAAAAAAGATAAATTCGAGCCCCCCACCCCCCACCCACCTCCCACATTCCATCTTTATTACAAATCAGTGGCACAGATACTTATAAACAAAGATGAAAACGTTTTGGAGCAAGAGATGGAGGCAGCGTAGGCCAGTGTGCGCGGCCGCCATGCCACGCCGGTAACAGAAACGCTCAGGTGATCGGCTACCTGACCTGCGGATCCGTGATGCTGGGTTCTCAGATACGGACACATCGAGTTTACGGAAGGCGGAGATCGCTTTGGGATTTACCCGGAGACACGGGGCTATACGAGGAGATTGCTGGAAAGAGGACACGTTACAGAGAAGCAAACGGCCGGACGGGTTTGCTGGTTATCACAGCCACATGTAAAACCCCCTCAGCACCCATAACCCTCGCATGCAGCAGCCGCTGGTTTGGGACACAGACGTCTTCTGCACGCTCGGTGAAACGAGCCAACAAACGTCGATTTGGTTTGTGGGAAGCGTCTTTCCTGGTGCTGGGCTACATTTTATTAACTGCTCTGCTTGGATTTTGGGAGCAGTACAGAGCTTCGGAGAAAACAGACTCTGGCAAGAAAGGCATAAAAATGAACTCTCGTGGAAGTAAAAAAAACTTAAAGGCGAAGACACCCACCATAGTGAAGGAGTCTGTAGCAAGAGAAGACACTGGCAAGATTAAGCCCAAACAGGTCAGTGGGGTTAATGGGACGAAAAAGAACGCTGGCCTGGCAGGAGCAGGGGGTGGGGGTGGGGCTGGGACAACCAGCAAAGATTTCAGAGGCAATAAGGATGCTAGTTTGGCGCATCCCTCTCCCCCCCCAGCCAAAATATTTTTAGCGGCTAAAAACCAGGCTACTATGACTAAGAGCAATATAAAAAATACGCAGTGCCCCGTCAGAACTGGCGATCCCGCTAAGCAGAATAGCGATCATGGTGACATGGATCAATCACTCGTTGTCATACTGGACTCTAACAATGCCTTATCAAACCTAGAAGCCCTTCCCAATCTGACAGATATTCAGCAAACCTCTCAATCGCCGCAACCTGAAACTGAAGAATTTGATCAAACACTAGATCCCCTTAACCAGCCGGATCCCCTCTTAACCCCACTTCCAACGGAAGGTGAACATTCAGAGCTAGACGAAGGAAATAATGCTAACTCCCTTTGTACTCCCTTTGAGAAATTGGATACCAAAGATCATACCACGAAGACGGAGACGGTTATCCAAAACTTGGAAGTTCCTCCTGGCGCTGCTGCCCCATGGACCCCTGAAATTGGTCAAGAGGCCTTTTACTCAGTATCAGACAGCACTCCGAGCTCTGCAGGGGAATGTGAGACTGAAGAAGAAAGCGAAGACAGTACTAGCGAAGAGGAAAGTGAGACCTCCCGTGACAACACTGGCACAATCATACGCCCTAAAAAACCAAGATATAAGAGCAAACGAAGGAGTCAACTCAAATGGGATTACTCGGACTCACAGATGTCTTATCATCTAGAAAACGATAAGCCGCCCATGTCACACTCATTACTACAGGGGCATAGCCCTAGAAGATCACAAGCTAAATCAAATGAGGTACTGGAACCCTCACTCGCCGCCATACTTACCTCGATTAAAGATTTCCAGGAGGAGGTGAGAGGCGAAAATCGTGCAGCCAAAAAAGCAGCGAAGAAACTACAGGGTGGTCTTAGACAGTTGAACAAGACCTGCATAGACATCAGCGAGAGAGTGGGCATGGTCGAGGCTAGGATTGAACACTTGGAGACAGAAGCAGTGGCAACCAAACAAGCCACTGACTCTAACTCTGCTTGTCTTACAGATCTAATGGTGAAGATGGAAGAAAGTGAAAATAGGCAACGCCGGAACAACCTGCGCCTGCTGGGGATTCCTGAAGGGAAGGAGGGGGAAGACCCTAGACAATTCATTGTCAAATTGCTGAAAGATTCATTTCCAGAACATTCAGAATGGGACTGGGACCATGAAGTGCAACGAGCACATAGATTTCCATTTTTTTTGAGGAAGCAATATAAGAATGGGAATGCGACCGAAAATCAGCCCCGGGTATTCCTTGTATACTTTGGCAATTTTCTTTTGAGACAACTGGTATATGATAAGGCTCGACCTAACTCAAAAAAAGGAGCTCACGGAATTACCTTTTTTTCTAAACCTGATTTTTGCCATCAGACTGTCGAGCGTAGATGGCACTTGCGACAGCTGATCTCTCCCTTACAACAATTAGGGGCAGAGGTATACTTAATGAACCCGGCAAAACTGAAAGTAATCCTGTATGGTACTACCAAGGTTTTCACTTCAGAGATCAAAGCCAAAGAGTATCTAGAAGAGATTAAACGAAAGAAAGGACAAAAAGGGGCAAATTAACGAATGACCTAATTTGATTTCTGATGTTAATATGTTGCTATCTCCCACTATATCTTCTACTATATAGGGATAGTAACTTTTGAACGACGGATCATCTGAGTATTTTGTCTAACATGGGACACTTTTGTTTCACAGATGATCGGCGTGGCTGGTGGCCATGGCTTATGACTGGTCTCCATCATTCAGGCTCTGCCTGATTGCTCACATAAGGGGGGAGGGTGGGAGGGTGGGGGGGTGGGGGGGTTCATGGGGGGTGGGGAGGGAGTGGAGAGCAGGGTTGTCGCAGGCACAAGGAGGTACTTATTGCACACACATTTATACATACCAAACTTTCAATGAAAAACAGAGGACCATTCCAACATTCTTTAAATGGCTAGGTTAGATCCAATACGAATTGTATCAGTTAATGTTTGTGGCCTGAATGATAGCTCAAAGAGACAAAAAGTGGCTATGGGCTTACGAACACTTGGGGGAAACATAATATGTTTACAGGAAACCCACGTTGAACAATCTCAAAAACATCTGTTAAATACGATGGGGTTCAAACTAATGGGTGCCACCACGCAAGGAGCTAAAACGAAGGGGGTTGGAATTCTAACTGATGGAAAATTTGCTATTAGCAACCCGCGAACCAAATCAGATCCATCAGGAAGGTGGGTTATCACCCAGATTCAACTCCCTAAGAATACCTCTTTTACTCTTTGTTCATTATACGGGAGTAATGCTGATGATCCCGGGGTTATAAATCAGGTTTCTAATGAATTAGCACACTGGCCTACCCCGATAGTGTTATGTGGGGATTTTAACATACACCTACCAGGTAATTGGGATATCAACACAACCTGGAAATACAAAGGGAGGAAACCCCAAGTATTCCAAGCCCTAACCAATCTTTTACAAACTCACGGATTGATAGATAGCTGGGCGAGCAAAAATCCCTCATTACCTGGATACACCTTTTATTCGGCACCGCACCAAGTATTGGTTAGACTTGATTATTTTTTTGTTTCTGCATCATTAGCTGCCAGTTTCACCATGGATATAGCACCCCGATTTATGTCCGATCATAATCCTATTATTCTCACTATAAGAGAGTTTGGGCAATCAAGAGAGGTCTCTAGATGGAGTTTTGAGAAAGCTTTATTATATGATCCAAGCTATATTAATCATATGCGAGGATGGATCCCAGAGTTCCTGGAGAGTAATATTGGCTCCACTTCGCAGATGATAGTATGGGACACCTTAAAAGCAGGGATTAGAGGGGAGACCCTTAGGTTCTCAGTTTATAAAAACAGAGCAGAAAAAGCCCAGGTTAAAGATCTTCAAGAAAAATTAAGAAAAATAGAAATGAAGCTAACTCAAACAATCCATGCAGGACTAGATTGCCAATCAGTCCAGCAAGAAGCGATCTTAGCTAAAGCGGAAATAGGGGCGGTATTTATGGGTAAAATAGCAGCTAAGTGGGCAGCAGTAAGAGAGAAGACATATGAGTGCAGTGACAGTATTGGACATCACTTAGCTGTCAAGACGAGACAACAAATTACCTCTAACGAAATACACAAAATTAGATCATCTTCAGGCATTGAGGTCTCCGATCCTAGTGGCATACGACATGAGTTCCAGGAGTTCTATGCTAAGTTATACAAGGAAGAGAATGATTGCCTGACCAATGATCTAGATAGAAAGATCCTTGAATATCTTAGCGAGATCGACTTAAATAAGCTTAGCTCAGAAGAAAGTGAATTACTAGACCTTACCCCTACATGGGAAGAAATCCTAGATGCCATCAAAAGTCTTCCTGACGGAAAAGCCTCTGGCCCTGATGGCATTCCAGTCGAATTTTATAAAATATTTGCCAGCCAAATCAAGGATATATTCTTAGAAGTAATTATTTCCATCTTCAATGGCACTCTACCTCCAATCTCTTGGTCTGGTGCCAGAATATCTATCTTTCCGAAAAAAGACAAATCTCCACTAGACATGAGCTCCTACAGACCAATAACTCTTATCAACTGCGACTCAAAAATTTTCTCCAAGGTATTAGCCTCCAGAATATCTCGAGTAGTGGAACCCCTTGTTTCAAAATGGCAACATGGCTTTATACCAAAAAAAGGGACCACTGAACATGTCCGAAGAGTTATTACTCTGTTTGACGCTGCTCAAGTCGCTGGGGACCCGATGTCATTAATACTACTCGACGCCGAAAAGGCCTTTGACCGGGTCTCGTGGCAATTCCTTTGGAGAGTAATGGATAGTATGGGATTTGGGGGTCGGTTCATGCAGGCGGCACAGGCACTCTATTACAATCCAACAGCAAGCGTCGTCATAAATGGACATTTGACACAGCCCTTTAAAATCTCGCGAGGTACCAGACAGGGCTGCCCCTGCTCCCCACTACTGTTCGCGCTTTACCTAGACCCTCTCATCAAACAAATAGAGAAGAATTATAACATTTCTCCAATAACATACTTTCAAAATAGCTGTAAAATTTTGGCCTATGCTGATGATCTCGCCATCACTACTCCAGACCCTGTCAATTCTATACAGGCATTAGAAAGGGAGGCCCACAAGTTTGGAATATTATCTGGGCATGCCTTAAATAGAAGCAAAACACAGATATTAGTAAATAATAAAATCACCTGGGCTGATACAAGAGTGGTATTAAAGGCCAAATATTTGGGAGTATTAGTAACACCTAAACTGGAGGAAATAGTTGCAGCTAATCTGGCTCCCCTTGCTGTACAGACTAAGAAGGCACTAAAAAAAATAGATAATCTACATCTAACGCTGGTTGGTAGGTGCAACGTTATCAAAATGACCTACTTTCCCAAATTACTCTATTTTTTTCGCTGTATTCCTCTTGAGTTTAGTAAAAAAGATCTACTTAAATTTCAACAAATCTTTACACAGTTCATCTGGTCATACGCTCAACCCAGACGTGCATTAAAACATCTCACGCTACCGAAAGACAGGGGGGGCTGGGCTTTTCCTAACATTATCCTATACTACTGGGCGGCAGCCCTTCAATACAGCTCAGTTCTGTTAAGAGAATCCACTTGTGGAGCTGATTCGTCTTTGCCCTCACCCTTCTGGTCCTTGCTAGGGGAACAACAATGGGGATGCTTAGTTCGAGAAACAGCCTATGGATATTACAACCGCGTTAAATTCAAGACGCTAATGAATTCTTATAAAGTTTTTCGCCATATACGGAAAACATTTGGACTGGGTAGATATAATTATTACACCTCCATAATTAATAACAACAATTTACCTGCTATATTCAGTTCATCTTATCTATCTGAATGGCACAGAGCAGGGGTCACAAAATTAGGGGACCTTATAACAACTAGGGGAATTGAGACCTTTTCAACTTTGCAGATTAGATTCAAATTAAAGAGTCAAGATCTATTTAAACATATGGCTATTTACGATTATCTTGCCAGGAAAGTGGGAGGAGTTAATGGATTTGCCGAGGTTGAGCTTATGAACACTCTCCAGAATATCGCCTCTACCCGTATTGGAAGTATATATCAATTAATAAATAAGGAAACCCTTGACGATCTAGAGAGTATTGCTCTCAAATGGCATACTAAACTTGATTCCCCTCAAAGTATATTTTTTAACTCCTTGAGTTTATCACAGCAAATCCTTATTTCGGCTAAACTACAAGCACAACATTTTAAAACTATATTTTTTTTATACATGACACCTAGCAAAATTATTAAATGGGGAACTGGGAGAGGCACATTATGCCCGCGCTGCTCTGAGGTAGGGGCAGACTCTATACACATATTCGCAACATGCCCAATTATTAATTCCACCCTACTCAGAATACAGAACTTACTGAGTAAAATAACAAATCAACCAATCCTTTTGAACCCTACTACCATTGTTCTGGGTACTCAATCCGATTCTCTGAGAGTAAAAGAAGAAGGGCTAATATTTGTAGCAATGGCAGTATGGAGGATATGCATTTCTTCTGGATGGTTAGACTCAGAGTCCCCCTCTTATGCACAATGGCTGGCTAGATTAGTTGCCACATATCATCTTGAAAAATCTGTATATGCTAAGAAGGGAAAAAGAAAAAGGAAGATGGGCATCGAAGTTTGGGGGGCATTCTCCAAATGGATTGACCAACAAGGGCAGGCGGAAGTTGAGATATAGAAGGGCCATTATAAATTTACAAAACTCTGTTTCATTTTTTACTTTCTTATTTTCCTTCTTTCCTTTATTTTCTTGTTTCTTATTTTTTTTATAGACATATTTTTTCGTCACTTTTTTTTCTAACCAGCTGTATTATACATTTGAAGGTGCATGATGTATAACTTTGAGATTTTGTTGCTTTTTATGGGGTAGGCTTAAGACTGAGTACTAGTAGAATGGTGAAGATGCAGCATAAAAGTGTGCCTTAAAAGATGCTGACATAAGGTGTTATTGATTAGGCTTCTTGTTCTAAGTTTCTAGAGAGGTACATTCGAAATATGCCGCATACTTTTTTATGTTTGCTTGAAATTGAAATTGAAAGTTTGTTCTGTGAATTTTTAAGGTTTGGATAGTGTTATGGTACAGACATATTCATGTATGGTTTTAGTAATATGGTGAGACTTTTAATAAAGATATGTAAAGGGTTACTACTTTGTATCTGGCTAGGTGTAATATTATAAGTAGTTGTAAAATAGTTAAGCAGCAGCCTGGAAGTGAGGGTTGAGATGTTTGTAGAGATGTTATTTACTAGAGTAATTTGTATCATGTGAGCAAAGTTATATTTCATATATACTGCATAATTTTCAGTGTCTGTTTGAAAATTGAAGTGTAGTCTGAAGTTTTGAGGTGTGCATGGTATTGTAACTGAGATATGTGGCTACATGCTTATATATTATGGTATGTGTTTCAAGATGATAGATGTATAAAACACACATATACATGTATCTGTTTTTTGCTTTTATATATGATGCTGGTAGAAAAAATATTGAGATATGCATACATGGATTTAGAAATACGGGAAGACTTTCATGAAAGATAAGTGAAGTGTTGCTTTGTTGTTATCTATGCTCTATACCTGATTTTTCCTAGAATAGTGAAGCAGTAGTATTGGAAAAGTGATGTTTAAGATATGTTGGGAGAGGAATTATTTTTTATGGTACTTTATAAGAGTCTACTCATGCAATCACCTAGGCAGTACCTATGCACTCATGCAATCACCAAGGTATTACCCATGCACTCTTTCAATCATGTATCCAGTACTCATGCACTTAAATAATCACCCAGCTACTACTGTTGCACTATCTCAATCACGGAGCCACTATCCTTGTTCTTATGTAATCACTGAGCCAGTAGTCATCCTGTTAAGAAATCACCTATGCCCATCCTTTGCACTCCTGTGATCACTCAGGCACTACTTCAGTAGTCCTGCAACCACCCAAAAAGTACCCATGGACTTATAAAATCATCCAGTCACTTCTTATGTAGTCATGTAAATCCCCAGATATAAGCCCTGTTGTCATGCACTCACCGAGGCATTACCTATGTACTCCTTTAACCCTCCAGGCATTATTCCTGTACTCATGCAATCACCAATGCATTATGTATACAGTGCTTCATTCAGACTGTCACTATCTTTCCACTCTTTCAAAAATGCAGGTTCTCACTCAGCCAGTACTCATGCACTTATACAATCACCCAGGTACTACCTTTGCACTCATGTAGTACCTTAGTATCTCTGTAATCATGTAGGCAGTGCTCATGGACTTATAAAATACTGTATACATATTTCTTTTAGATAATATGTTGGTTTGAAAATGTAGAGACATATGTAAACATGCGTCTAACAATATGGAGAGACTTGTATTTAAGTGATGTAATAGTCTGCTGCTTTATATTTTGCTAGGCCCAACACTTATGTAGTAATAAAAACACCGCAGTACTATCCATGCAGTCTTTTATTGTTCGAGTCACTACATATGCAGTCTTGTAATCACTCAGGCATTACTGTTACACTCATGGAATACCCAGACACTACCTATGCACTCATGCACTCACCCAGATATTACCCATGCACTCTTTCAATCATGTAGCCACTACTCATGCACGTATATAATCACTCAGGCACTACTGTTGGACTACTTCAATCATGTAGCCACTACCGTTGTACTTATATAATCACTCAGCCAGTAGTCATCCTATTAAGAAATCCCTTAGGCACTACCTTTGCAATCCTTTATTCACTCAGGCACTACTTCAGTAGTCCTGCAATCACTACCTATGCACTCATGCAATCACCAAGGTATTACCCATGCACTCTTTCAATCATGTAGCCACCACTCATGCATTTATATAATCACCCAGCTACTACCGTTGCACTATTTCAATCATGGATCCACTATCCTTGTACTTATGTAATCACTGAGCCAGTCATGCTGTTAAGAAATCACCCAGGCACTTCCTATGCACTCCTGTAATCACTCAGGCACTACCTCAGTAGTCCTGGAATCACCCAAAGAGTACCCATGGACTTATAAAATCACCCAGCCACTTCCTATATAGTCATGTAAATCCCCAGCTATTACCCCTGTAGTCATGCAATCACCCAGGCGTTACCTATGTACTCCTTAAATCCCCCAGACGTTACCACTGTACTCATGCAATCACCAATATGTTATGTATACAGTGCTTCATTCAGCCTGTCACTATCTTTCCATTCTTTCATTCATGCAGTACTACTCTTGTACTTATGTAATCACTCAGCCAGTACTCATGCACTTATAAAATCACCCAGGTACATCCTTTGCACTCATTCAATCACTCAGGTAGTATCTTAGTTCTTCTGAAATCACCCAGGCAGTACTAATGGACTTATAATATCACCCATTTACTTTCTATGTATTCCAGTAATTCCTCAGATATTACTCGTGCAGTCATGCAATCACCCAGGCACTAGTTATGTATTATCCCTGCAATCATGCAATCATACAGGCTGTACCTATGTTGATAAGAATTAAAGCAGGAAGTATGTTTGCACACCTTTATTAAGTCAGGCACTAAGTCTGTAATCCTGCAATCACCCAAGTGTTCATGCACTTATAAAATCACTCAGGCACTACCGTTACACTGCTGGAATCCCTCAGTTAGTACTTTAGTACTTCTGTAATCACCCAGGCAGTACTCATATATTTATAAAATATTATATACATATTTATTTTAGGTATGGTGTTTGTTTGAAAACGTAGAGACATGTGTATACATGCTTCTAACCATATGGAGAGACTTGTAAATGAGTGATGTAATAATCTGCTGCTTTATATTTTGCTAGGCCCAACAGTTATGTAGTTATAAAAACACCCAAGTACTATCCATGCACTCTTCCAATGTTCCAAGCACTACATATGCACTTCGATCACTCAGGCATTACTGCTACACTCATTCAATCACCCAGACACTACCTATTAACTCATGCAATCATCAAGGAATTACCTGTTCACTATTTCAATTACTCAGACAGTACCCATGGACTCTGTACCTCTGTTCCTTTTTTCTGCACTTCATTTGTTTTTTTCAGCACCTCTCTATTTTGTTTTTGTATCTCTTTAGCATCTTTCAGCACCCCACTTCCTTCTTTTTGCATGTCTGTTGTTTCATTATCCACTTCCTTTCTTCTTTCTGAACCTGTCTTCAGCCCCTCTTTGCTGTATGTCCACCCCTCTTTCCTCTTTCTGTATTTCTGCACTTATTTTGCTTTTTTGTGTATCTCACTTGCCTCTTTCTGCACTTCTGTTTCCTTTTTCTATAGTTGTGTTGTCTCCGTCTGCAGTTTACTTACCTCTTTCTGTGACTCTCTACCCTCTTTCAGCACCTCTCTTGCCTCTTTCAGGACTCCTGTTGCTTCTTTCTGCATCTCTTTTTCTTATTTCTGTACCCCTCATGCCTCTTTCAGCAACCTTTTTCTGTTTTCTACCTTGTGTATTTGTTCTTTCTGCACTGCTCTCCCCTCTTTGTTCACATATCTTTCCTTCTTCTGTATCTCTATTATTTCTTACTGCACTGTTCTTTCTTCTTACAGTCCATTTGCTTTCATGTCTTAAATGTCAGTTTTATCCTGCTGCTTTACCATTCTAGTAATGCTGAGAGTGTTGGGCCTAAGTAAATATAAAAAAAGTCTATAGCATGTCTCGGGTATAAGTCTTGCCATATGTCAGGATGTATCACTCAGACACTGCTATAGTAGTAAACTAATCACCCAGGCAGTACTCATGCAGTTATAACATTACCTAGGCACTTCCTATGTACTTTTGTAATCCCCCAAACATTACCCCTGCATTTATGCAATCACTTATGCTTTAGCAAGACACTATCCTTCCACTCCTCCAATCACCCTGTCAGAATCTATACACTCCTCCAATCACTTAGGTAGTACCCAGGCACTTATAAAATCATCGAGGCACTTTCCTATGTGTTCTTGTAATCCCACAAATATTATCCCTCAACTTATGCAATCACCCAGACATTAGGTATATCGTTCTCTAATCATCTAGATATTATCTCTGCACTCATGCAACCCCCAATGCATTAGCTATACAGTAGTTAAATCACCCTTGCAGTCTTGCAATGACTGTGTTGTGATCTGTGCATTCCTCCAATCACTTTGCTAGTACTGATGCAGTTATAAAATCGCTGAACCACTATCTATGCACTTATGCAATCATCCAGACAGTACCCTAGTAGTCCTCCAATCATCCCAGCAGTACCTTTGTTCTCATGTATTCATCCAGGCACTACAGAGTGCACTTCAAATTTGATTTGTACAGCAGAAGAGAAATGTTTTAGTTGTGCTCTGTGGTTCTGTTGTATAGGTTGTCATGTCTTTTAATTGTAGGAATATTGTTTTATTTATATATGAGAATATTTGTATATAAATATTTTAATAATATTAAATGATTTAACTAACGTATTTACACTTTCCTTTCTTTCGTCGAGATACTCACCATTATTATTAATATAGATTGAGTATGGCACGAAAAGATCAAAACAAAAGAAAAGGAAAAAAACAATACTATTTAAAGGAAAGAGAAAAGGAGAATTTAGATAAAGTACAGCATGTGACATTGAAGAAAAAGTCTTCTGGTAAGAGAACTAAAGAATTTGTTAAATGACTTTTAACGAAGATAACAAATTTACAAAATGAAAAAAAGAGAAAGAAAAGTATTACAAGCAATCAGAAGCAAAACTAACAAGCATTTACAATGCAACGGTTTCGCCTTTGGAAAAGTTAGAGCTATTAGCAATGTAAATGACAATGCCATTTATTTATCTGTTTTCAAAACCAACACATAAATACAAATTTTGTCATTTACAATGCCAATAGCTCAAACTTTTCCAAAGGCGAAACCGTTGCATTGTAAATGCTTGTTATGAGATTATTAGAGCAGCCATCTGTGCCTCTCCTCATTCATTTGTCAACTATTATCACACTCAGGAGCTTGGGTGAAAGGCTGTTTTTGTTTTTTCAGGTAGGGTTGATGTCCACCATGGCTTTGGTATTCCTTATATGAAACCACAGGGACATGGATACGGGATATTATCTAAATTATATACCGGTAATTTTCATTATCCTTTGTCCTACTCTTCATCACAATCATTACAACCTGCCCTGCCTCTTTACTCTGCTGTTATATCTTGACGTATGCGTCCAGTCTGTTAAAAATAAATGTTCTGTCCATCCGCAGTCAGAACTGTCTTCCCGCCTGATTTATATGTTGGCGGTTTGACGGAATAAGTTCATCAGGCCACCGCCATCACCATTGTGTGCAGGCTTCTCGGTCAATTGAGTTAGAGCTGAAAAGTGGCAGAAAAGTGGCTTTCCGAGGCATAGAAGGAGGTCCAAAGCCCCAGTCACCATGCCCCCGTCCCCTTTCTGAATGACCGCACAGCAAAACTCATCTTAAGTGTGGCAGGTCTACTCACTGCTCCTCATGTGATGAATACGATCAAGTAAGGTATCTGCAGGCTACCTTCCTCCAACATAATCACTGGCCATCTGGCGAGTGGCTCCACTACATATCATGTGAACACTTAACGCTGGTCCGGCTTTTCAGCTAACAGCACTTTGCATGCAGGGAATTTTAAAGCCCGCATGTGCCATGTTAACATAGAAACAACAGGTCCCGGAATGCAGCATGCTGGTTGTTGGCTGGAAAGGAGGGACAGGCTGGGGGTGTCTGTCACATGACATGAGACCACTTGACAAGGAGACAGCCTCCTCCGTTAGTCGACCCAGAGCAAGCTGATTAGATATGTAGAGTAAAGTAATGCTGCTACAGCGAAGGGTAAAGAAAATAAAAAAATACATTAAAGGCACTTAAATTAACAAGAGGGTCAGCTGGTAAACGTTTTCTCCACATCTCTCCCCATTCTGCAATTATTTTCGTCTATGCCCTGAGCATAACTCGTGTGACAAAGAGGGTCCATGAAGAGGGAAAACACAAAGTGCAGATATTCGTAAAATGAGTCGCAGTTCACATTCCACTCAACAAAAGTCAGCACTGCTACCTCCCCCACACCTCTTCCTCCTTCTCGCCCCCTCCGGCCGAAGCAGAGCCCAGTCCTCCAGGCACAGGTAACTTTCAGACGTCCCTGCAGAGAAATTGCAGATGTGTCACATCAAGTGCTCGAAATCGGCACAGGGTCTCCTGGTTACCAACCCACAGCATCAGCAGCCCCCCTCCCTCCTTTTGCATTTTGGTTTTGCTCATGCACAGCCTACACCGCAAAGCACAGCGCTCTGTCACCCCCCCCTCCCCCCATGTGCCTCCCTGCACACTGCCCTTTCACCCCCGTGATGTGCCTCCCTGCACAACGCCACCTTCACCACGGAGCTCTGCTGTGAGCCCTGAATTCATGTGCACTGCCTGCGCCCCAGGGTAGAAGGAGCCCCATGTGCTGTGCCTGCTTAGAGGACCCCTCGCGCATGCTGAGTATGCTCATAGGAGCCCCCCACGATTGCTGCGCCTGCTCAAAGGAGCCCCCCTCCCGTGCCACACTGGGCCCTAAACACCCCCCAAGGCCGCTGCAGCTTCCGGCGAATTATGGGCGCAGATCATCTACAGCGGGAACACCGGCCACCAGCTGGGCAGTGCCACAGGCCCCTCGGGCACCGGCCGTCGTCCCGCCCTGCCGATGCGAACCTGACTAACAGTAAACTAGCGCTTAGAGACCAACGGCTCGACGGAAAGCACTAGACAAAAGCTGAAGCCCTTCAGTCACTCACCAGTGTTCTGCGGTGAAAGGCGCCCTCTGCTGGATGGTCAAGGGGGTGCCCTTTGTGCCACCCCCAGGTGCAGGTCGATCGGCGGCAGCAGCTTCTCGGCGCTAGAGTGCAGGGCGCCTGGACACGCTGGGGAGTAAAGGAGAGGGAGTGCGCACTTGCTGCTCACTCAGGAGGGCTCCAGGGACGGACTGAGCCTGAAACAGAGAGGAGGGGCTCTCCCTGGAACGGCCAATCAGAGTGCGGAGGACGTGCTACACACGCCCCAAGGCGAGACGGGGGTCACCCTCGCCCCATTCACAGCCGGACCTCCCAAAACACAAACTACGTGCTATGTGTACAGCACGTGCTGGTCGTGCACTAAACACAACCACACAAAGCCCAACCCCACACGGAAACAACACACGTCCTCATAAGTGACTGCTGTGCACCCTAATAAACTTTACACCTTCAAACCTCCCACTAAACTCGGACATTTATTTTACACGTTTTTATATAGCGCGCACTTTACTCGAAGGTGTCAGGTATCAGGTGTCTAGCCCTTTTTTTTTTTTGCTGTATGAATCAGATAACCTTGCCCAATATTTGGTACTGCATACCACATAACCATAACAGCACTGATAATTGTAAATCTTGTTTGTACATACAACTAAATATGTCTATTAACTGAGTATATTTTGTAAGCCCAAATTCAGTCCCGGCACGTTGCCCAACCCTAATGTGACAGTTCTGCGTGAAACCCTTTTCCTTTTTGCATCTGTCTCTCCATGTGCCCGTGCACAGCGGGGTGCACCTTAAAGAGCGCCCTAGCTGCAGAGGAGCACGCACCCGCGATGGGAGAGGCCGGGATCCTGAACACTACGGAAGAGCCGACCAGCCCCGAAGACGAGCACACTGGATCCGCGTGGCTAGCGGGCGTTTCACGCTCGGACACGCCCGCTGTTTAGGTCTCTGTGGGCTGGGAGCTGCCAAGACAGCATGGGGCACGGATATATGAGCTGGATGGATGCCTACATGAATGAAACCTTATGTGTGGGTGAAATGAGCCGCCATGCCACAGGAGCACGTGCGAGGGGCACTGGGCACGTGTAAACTGCAGTTTAATTGCCCTTAGTGTGTGTGTTTAGGGCTTACCCTAGCGCTTTAATTATATAGCGTGTATGTCACAGTCTAGAGGGGTCCATTCAGCTGTCCAATAGGCTTCATTAAAATAACCCACAATCTAGTAATCACTGCTCTCCGATGCTATGGCACAGAGAGAGAAGTAAGCGCGTTGTGCAGATGGCGCTATTAAAATGTTCGAAGAATCTGCATCGAGACACCTCGTGCGCGTACAAGGCATAGACACTTAAAAACATAAAAAAAAGTCACAGAAGCTGCGAAGCTCGACAAAAGCCCTGAACAAGCTGCAGAGAAATAACAAGTCAGGTCCCGGGCCGCGCTGTGATTGGCTGACGTCACGGGGGTTTCCCGGCCGGCAGCCAATCACAGCGCGGCCCGGGAATGACGTCACGGGGGTGTCCCGGGCCGGCAGCCAATCGCAGCGCGGCCCGGGACAAAGGGGCGGGGCTTAAAAAAAGCACCAGAAACGCCCCCGAATCGCGTTTTCGAGAGAAAACGCGATTGACAGCCTCTGCCTCCCAATGGCTAGCCTCCATTTATGGAGCTAGCCAATTGGAAACAGAGGCTGTCCTAACCTCACTATTAGAAACAACAGATTTCGATCTGGGAGTGGCTTCGCCCCTCGCCAGGTTACGAAACCTAAAAAGGACAAATTAATGGAAAATTAGGTTATGGGAAACAATCTATGTTGACAGAATGATGAAAGAATATCAGGACATTAGGAAGCGAATGTATGAAAGTAGAGTACTACAAAATGTATTGAAAGATTGCAAAAATAGCACATTGAAAGTTTAGTCGAAAAGGCTTTTAAATTGTGAAGAATATTGTTTAAATTAGTTTTGAAGAGAATGCAAACAATGTATAAACTAATGCATTCTATGAAGGAGAAAAGTAAAAAGAAAAGGCTGAATATTAGAACTAACTTTTGTTTAAAAAAAATGTGTGAAGGAAAGCACACTTCTAGTTCAGAACCTTTTTTTAACGAAGAGAGCTATTTTCAACAGAATACATTAGTTCACGCAATTGATACCAGTGGTCATGCTTATGAGGTTAGGAACGTTTGTCCAATTGAAAAAGAAAAGATGGTTGCTAGAAATGTGGAAGAAGTAATAGCTAACGAAGTTTAAAAGAGACGTTTACAAGCTCCAGTGTATAGGTGGGATTGTAGTAGTATTTGTAGTATACAACAAGAATCTATTGATATTTAACGAAACTTCTTACAAGACTATAGTAAAAACAGTATTAACAGAAAATTGGGATGTTGCAAGGACTAGATCCTTGTAAAGTGGGAAAAATACAAGGGCTACAGGGTCATTCTTTGCTTGTATTTCTAGATAAGTGTGTCAAAGAAGTTTTCATCATTTGAGAATGTTAGCAGTACATCACTCAGGAATGCATAAGTTAGTAATAAGATTGTACTATGTAAAAAGTCCTGCATTATTATTAAGTGAAATAAGCAGTGCTCTTTTGCATGTGTAGGTGTTGAAGAAGAGATAGATGATAGTACTACTAAGAGGTTTGTAGAAGAAATTACAAAGTTTAAGGTAGTTTGCTGTGAAAAACCAAACTATATTTGAATTTGTTGTCGACGTACTCACTATAGAAGTCAAACTGGGAATGTTGCTGTATATTTAAAAAGTGAAAAAGAAAACAATGATAAGTGGCAGCAATTTGGTGACTATTTGTTGTTGGAAGGTCGTTTTGAGTTGGGTAGCGATCTACGTATTTGTAAATATTGTTACAGCAAACTAGAAGAGATCAAAATGCCACCTAGAGCTGTACATAATAACCTAGAGCTGGTAGCTATTCCTCCAGAACTGGTAGATTCAAATACGTATGAGTCTATTCTTTTTCAATCTGTGCAACCGTTTCAGGCTATAGTTCGTATGGAGCCTAAAACAGGTAAGCTGCCTCCAACAGATTTACTAGTAAATGGTGTACCAACAAAGAGTCGGAAAATAAGGAAAGAGTTAGTAAATGTCACCAAAGTTAAAAAGGCTACGTTATATATCTCATAGAAAACAATATTTATTATAAAAATATATATCTTGAAGAACAAGAAATATCTTTAGAAGATGATAGAGAAGTTTCAACTGCCAAATCGGAAAAGTGAACAACTCAAGGAGTGAAGAAATTTATGAATATTATAGTATTCATCCTTTACATTCAAAAGAAGTGATTGGAAATACTATTGAAATATTCCAAATGAATAAAGCAAAGGGAACTCCTATGAGTGTTTGGGAAAGAAGTTAGAAGCCCATTGTTTTCCACAGCTCTTCCCCACTGGAAAAGGTGGACGATATGATGAACGATCAGTACAGATTCAAGCTTCAGAATACCTTTTAACAAGATTGTATTCAGAAGATCCAAGATTTCGACAGTGTGTTACATATTTATTTCATTTTCTGTTTGAAAGTGACTTGTCTGGACTTTTATACGCAGTGAACCACATATTAAAAACAGAAGTTCATCTTACACATCTTTCTGCAAAGGAACTTTTGGACAAATTTCAACAAAGACGATCCTTTAGAATCTCAGTTCATTCATTTGATGGCATGTCAACGTGGTACTAGTGAGTATTGGTATCGTCGCCATGGAGAACTAAAATGTATGTTATGGAACTTAGGAAGCCCTACATGGTTTGTTACGCTTAGATGTGCTGAGTTTGCATGGGACGATTTACTTGAAATTCTACGAGATGCAACTTCATTTTTTTTTTTTTTTTTTTTTTTTTTTTTTTTTAAATTTTTTTAAACTTTTCTTTTACATCCAATATGTTTAAAACAATACACAGTCATTTACACCAAGTACAGATTTGTATCAATAAGCAAGTAAACAGAATAATAATAACCGAAACATCAATAAGGATGCCCACCGTGTTTCAGGCAACCGTGAACAGTAACGACAAAAAAAAAGAAAAAAAAAGAAAAAAAACCACTAGACTACAAAATATTGCATCTTCATGACAACTATTAAAGTTACTGATTTTCTCAGCTGCCATCAAGGACAGCTTTCCTACATTTCCAATTCTCAATAGGTAGCCAAATCTTACTCCCTAGAGCTTTTGCCTTCCTTCCTTTTCTGTCATATATGGCCCTTTCCAGGTTGTAAGTAGATAGTAATCTTGCTACCCACGTCTGGAATGACGGTGCTGTTTTCTCCTTCCATGCTTTAGCTACAATTATCCTAAATACCGCCGTGACCATGAATAGAAATTCTGGATAGATTATATTTACATCTAGGCTTACGCCCAGGATTATAAGCTCCTCAGTTAGATTCGTTCGTATTCCCAAAGATTTATCCAGAAACTCTTCTATCGCCAATTTTAAAGTATACAATTGTGGGCAATTTGCAAACATATGTGTTATATTAGCCTCTGTGGAATTACATCTTGGGCACGTTATTCCAGAGGAGCCGCCCCAGCTGGCTATTCTGGCTGGTGTGTAATATAGTGAGTATATTGTTTTATAGTGCTGAGTTTGAAGTGTCGCTGAACATAAAATAGTTCGACCATAATCTAAAGAGGTTTGTAAGTCTTCTGGTCTTGCCTTTATCTGTTCTCTCCATTTAATGCTGTATTTTTCTCTATCATCTACCTTGTAAACTTGGAGCTCTGCATACAACTGTCTTATTGAACAAGCCAGGCTGCTTCCCAAGTATTCCATTATCCTGCAACACTTCATCCCTCCTGTACCCCCTGTTTTAGTGTGAAAATAGCTCCTCACTTGAAGGTATTTGAAGAAGTTATTACCAGTTATGCTATACCTTTGCTGTATATTTTGATATGATAGCATTACCCCCTCTGCGTCCAGTAGGTCCCCCAGTTTCTTAATCCCTTTCACCTCCCATTCACTCATAACTGTGTCATGAAAGATTTCCCTTGGGAGATCATTGTTCATATAGAGCCTTACATACCTGTTGTATCTTCCCAATCCCAGTTTTTTCCTTACTGCTTTCCAGACTTTATAGATCGCACTCAGGGTCTTAAATTTTGTGTGCTTAAAGTATGTAAAGTCCACTGTTGTCACTAAGGCATTTTCTGCCGCTTTACCTAGGAGAGCTTCATATACATTGGCCGGGCCCTTTCTTCCCACCTCCTCCTCCTGAGCACTTCCACCTAATAGTCCTTTGGAATATTGTAGAGCCGTTGCCCAATAATAAAATCTAAAATCGGGTGCTCCCCAGCCTCCCCTTTCTCGTGATAGAGTTAAAAAACGGTATGCCCTACGTGTCTTCCCCTGGGCCCAAATTAATTTATTAATCGCTGATTCTATTTTATTAAACCATATACCTTCAAAAAAGAGTGGGATTGCCCTAAATAAATATAAGAATTTCGGAAAAGTAACCATTTTAACAAAATTGATTCTACCCATGAGAGTCAAGTGTAGATTGTTGACCCTCTCCAGATTGGTTTTAACTTTGTCTAGTATAGGTTCCATATTCAGCTCTACTAGTTTTTCCAGATCTGCCGTCACCTTAACACCCAAGTATTTTGTATCTGCGACAACTCTTGCGTCTGCAAATGCAATATGTCTATTCAAAACTATTTGTGTTTTCCCCCTATTTATCGAATAGCCTGACACCTCTCCGAATTTTCTTGCCTCCTGTTCTATTTCAGCTAGTGACTCCTCTGGTATAGGTGTTATAACAGCCACGTCGTCCGCGTAAGCAAATATTTTGTATTCTTTTTCAAACAAAGAAACTGGCTTAATCCGCCTATTTTTTGTCAGCTTTCTCAGATAGGGATCTAGATAAATAGCAAATAGTAGAGGTGAGGCTGGACATCCCTGCCTGGTTCCCCGTCTGATCTGTACTGCGTTGGAGTATGACCTATTAATGCGTATCCTAGCGCTGGGATGTTTATATAGTGCCTGGATTGCAGTTATATATCTTCGACCAATACCAGCCCACTCCATAGCCTTCCATAGATAGACCCAGGAGACCCTGTCAAAAGCCTTCTCAGCATCCAAAAATATAGCCGCGACAGGGTCCCCTGAGGCTGCTTCAGCGTCCAGAATTGTAATCAGCTGTCTGATATGTTCGGTAGTTCCTTTGCCGGGTATAAACCCATGCTGTGTAGGGGACACCACCTTCTCTATCACCTTACTTAATCTATTCGCCAATGCCTTAGAGAATATTTTTGCATCGGCATTGAGCAGTGTGATAGGTCTGTAAGAGCCCGGCTCAGTGGGTGGTTTATCTTTTTTTAATATGACAATTATATCAGCGCCCGCCCAAGATTTAGGAACTATTCTGCCTCCCTGTGCCAAGCTACAAATTGACCAAATGTCTTTAGCTACTACCTCCCAAAAAGTTTTATAAAATTCTACCGGGATCTGATCCTGACCAGTTGCTTTACCAGAGGGTAAGCTAAATATTGCATCCCTTATCTCCTGTATCGTTAGCTGCATATCCAATTTTTCCCTTTCTTCTACGCTCAATCCGTCTTGTAAACCTTCCCTTAAATACTCCAGGGTTTTCATCTCTATCTCTCCGTCCATTTTGTCCTGCTCATAAAGCCTCTCGTAAAATCTTCTGAACACCTCCTGTATCTCTTCAACTTTATTAACAATTACTCCATTATCATCCTTAATTTCTTTAATCTCTCCTGCAGCTAACGTTTGCCTAGTTCTTATCGCAAGCAAGTGCCCCACCCTCTCGTTGTATTCATAGCATTTTTCTTTATTCGCTAAGTATTTTCTTGCTGTTTTATGTGCCAAAGTGGCCCCTGTTTCCGCCTTTCGCTCCTCTATAGCCACTAATATCTGGTCAATGGGCTCTTGTCTCTCTATTGTATCTACTAGCATTTTCTCCAGCTCGATCAATGTTCTAATTTCCTCTTCCACCATCTCCTTTTCTTCTTTATTTCTACGTAATGTATAACTCAGCGTCTCCCCCCTTATTCCCGCTTTAAAACTATCCCAGACCATATCTGCCGAAGCGGAGTATCTATTTATATCCCAAAATTGGGTCATCCATACTTTCATCCTTGCAATATAGTCCTCATCTTTCAGCAGACCTCTCTCAAAAGTCCAGGTTGAGTTAGCTTTTCCTGCTTGTTTTGTCGTTGCTAGGCTCAATACCAGAGGGTTATGATCCGACATTATTCTCGGGAGACATTCTATTTCCGCCCTGCTAACTAGAGAGCTAGAAATAAAGAAGTAGTCTAGTCGAGCTACTGTTTGATGTGGTGCTGAATAAAACGTGCTACCAGCACCTATTGGGTTAAGTTCCAGCCATAAATCCACCATCGCATTGTGCCTGGCGAGGTTCTGTACTGCTTTATACACCTTCTTTTTCCTTCCCTGATATATACCTCCACTTGCATCCAATATTCCGTTCAGCCCATTAATGTTGAAATCCCCGCAACAGATCACTGGCTCTGGCCACAGGGCTAGCTCCCTATCAATAAAATCTAGTAATGTTGGGTCATCTTCATTTGGACCATATAGCGAGACCAAAGTGTATCTTACCCTAGCTACTTCTATGTCTAATATCACCCATCTTCCATCAGAATCCTCTTTTTTCTTTCTCACTAGAGCCACCCCTCTTCTGGCCAGAATTGCCACCCCCCTGTTTCTTCCCTCTTGACTTGTACTAGCAAGAATCTCAAATCCCATTTGACCAAGTAAAAACCTTTCTTCAGCTGCTATATGTGTTTCTTGTATACAAGTTATATCTATTTTCCAGTAGCGCAACAATGAAGATAACTTCTGTCTTTTTTCCATATTGTTAAGTCCGCAAATGTTAATCGACATTATCCTAACTGCCATACTACAGATTTAGGACTTGCCAGCTCCACATCTACTTTTTTGACTTTTTTGTCTTTTTCTATGCATTCTCTAAGTACTACACACCAAATTATACAAGCTTTACAAATCTGTATCTTTTTAAACCACCACCTTACACCCATGACTTCTTCACTTCCCTCTCCCCCCCCCCTAAGCGCCCCCCACCCCGAAAGCCCCCCCTCTGTGACAGGCAAATAGGTCATCCCTGACCTATGCGTGTCCGCTTAGCACTGTAGAGTCGCCCCCCCTCCCCTGCCCTCTTATAGCCTACTTCATTTTCTTATCATGTAAACTCAGGAATCCTACATTATTTCCTCCTATCCCCACTCTGTTCTTTTAGTTCTGTCAAAAATTCTCCCGCTTTTATTTCAGAAAAGAACATCCTAGTGCGCCCTGCTACTATGACCTTCCGTTTCGCTGGGAACATTAAGTATGCCTCTGCTCCATAGGACTTGAACTCATTAATCAGTTGTCTTAGCCTCCATCGCCTCTCCACTGTTATGTGACAAAAGTCAGGTCTTGCAAAGAAAGTTACTCCTTCCACTGATTTTTTAGCATCGGGCCTGGCTCTTTCCATAAGCTCTTGTCTTGCCAGGTAGTTACCAAAAAATACTAGCATAGCCCTGGGTAATACTCCTGAGCCTTCCTTATGGTTTTTCCTTACGAAGAGTGGGTACCTGTGGGCCCTCTGCACCTCTTGTTCCCAGTTCCATGGTACCTCCGGGAATGCTCCCTTTAACAGCTTGACCACAAAGCCTCTGGGATCTTGGCCTTCAATCCCTTCCTCAATTCCCAGGAGTCTAGCATTATTGCGTCTCTGACGATTTTCCAAATCCTCCACCTTCCACTGTAAATCTTCCATGGCCTTATTCTGACCCTCTTTCCTCGTTTGCCACTCATTTACTTCATCCTCTAGGCGGCCAGTTCTTTCTTCCACCTCGATAACTCTTTCCTCCACCTCTTCAAATTTTTTATTTATTTTCCTGATGGAGGCTTGGATTTTTTTTGTATCATGTCTGGCTCTTCTGCTTTCCGCCCTTGCCTCCATTTGTATTTGTTTCAATGTGGAAAACATCAAGTCCAGCTTCCCCCCATCGTTTTGTAGCTCTTTTTCATCTTCCTTATATAGACTAGAGGTAGCTGAATAGTCCCACACAAGCCTTTTAGTTGTCCCCTTATGCAAGTTCTGTGGGGAGCCTGCTCTTCTTGCTGCAGATTTACACTTCTTTTGCGTGCCTCTCCCTCTCGAAATGTCGCTATCCTCAGAGCTTGAAAGTGAGCCTGACATGTCATTTTCCTCCTCACTGCTTGCTAATGTTGGCTCTGAATCTGACTCTGTTTCCTCTGGGACAGAAAAGAACCCATCACCATCGGCCCCTTCAGCCCCTATAGTGCAGGCCGCCCCTTCCATATTTCCATCAAGTGTCTCCTGTAACATAGCCTCTTTACTTTTGACTTTCAGCTGCTCTTCCCTCATTTCGTCCTCTACCTCTTTAAGAGCCTCCAGCATTTGTCCTGTATTTGTTATCAAGCCCCCACCGCTTGCCTCTCTCACCTCTCTCACCTCTTGGTCCGGCTCATAGTCCTGCAATACCGGCGTCTGCTCTTGCTCCAAAGCGCCGTCCGTCTGTGCCTGTGCCTGTGCTGTCGGCTGGTGCTCCGCTGGAAGCTCCGCGGGAAGCGTGAACTCCGGACACCCTGGTTGCTTGGCAACGCTTTGGCTTGCGTCCTCGAGGACGTTCTGGGCTGAGCCTGCGAGCGGTTTGACAGGCACGTCTTGCTGAGAATCTGGAGCTCCAAGGCTTCCCGATGCATCCGTCCTCACCCTGGCACCGAAAGCCTCGGACACCGAAGGTTGCCAATACACGGTATCGCTTCTCTTTCTTTCTGCCGCGTCTCGTATCCCTGGCGCGTTGCTGGCGCTTCTCATGGTTTGGTTTGCCATTTTCTCTTTTTCGCCGACTTTCTCCAATCTCCTTAATTGTGTCTTTGTTAAGGTGGAGACCGTGGGGGTTACCTTTTTGTTATTAGGTGGCGCTTTTATTTTGGGAATAGCGCCTGATCTGCTCGAATCCTTTTGGGGTATTTCTTTATTTGTAGCGCTTGTAGCGCTTGTAGCGCTCGAGGTGGTTAGCTGTTGCTGGGCTTTTCCTTTTCCTCGTGTAGCCATCCCTGCAGTCAGTAGATGGAGGATTCTGGAGTACCACGCTTTTGTTTTCTTGACTAGACTTGTAAAGTTGATAGAATCAGTAAATCCTCCGCGATAGATAAAGGCTGTAGGTCGCATCCTGCTTGTAGCTCTCCATTAGCGCCTGAGTTTTTTTTTAACTCGACAGCAGGAGAGGGGCCTGAGTGCGACTTACTCCCACAGCGCCTCGGCGGCCATCTTGCCCCCCATTTGCGAGATGCAACTTCAAATGTAAAAACATTCGATTGAAAACAGCTGGAGAACTATGGGGCTCATTAAGATAGCATAATGATCGGCACCGCCAACCCAGCGGTGGCGATTGTTACGCCATCGCCATGAGATTTACCCCCGCAATATTATGATGGTGAGTATCATGGTGGAAGGAAAGTCCGTCTGCCGCTTTTCCGCCATTGGCAATTGTCATGATTGCCTGCCGGTCAGAGCAGAGGCACTACTATGGTCGTCAGCCATATAAGGATGTCCTTTTTTAAAGGCATTTCCATGGCGGCATTCCATTGGGTTCAGGGGCCTGTTTTAGGCCCCCCTTATGTCTTAGGGAAATAGGGTGCACTTGGGTGGTACTTATAGTACCCCCTATATTTTGCTGCACCAAGTGGCAGGCATTGTGTGGTACCTGCCATGTGGTGCAGTGAAATGCCTGGCATGCGATTTTAACATTGCGGCGGGTGCTGCTGTTAGCAGCACACACCGCAATGTTAAACTGCAAAATGCGACCACCATGGTGGCAGTCGCATCCTAATTCATGGTGCAGGACCGCCGCATGTCTGGCAGCTGGTCCCAACACCGAGTGGATGGCGGGCGGACTCAGGTCCGCCCACCATCCTAATGAGCCCCTATGTTCCTTGGATCTTGTAAATGTGTGCAGATATTTTAATCATAAGTTTCAAGCTATGATGTCTTTCATCTGAAATAAAAAAAATCCACCACTTGGAGAAGTTATTGATTTGTTTGGATAAAGAAGTACCAAGCCAGAGGTCCACTTCATATTCACATGCTGTTATGGATCGAGAATGCACCAAAGTATGGAAGCGATACTGATGAAAGAGTTTTATCTTTCATTGAAGAATATGTTACCTGTGCCATACCAAAAGAAGGAGGAGAAAACAGCTTGAGATAACAAGTTGTATGGTTTCAAAGTCATCGATGTGGAAAATATAAGAGTGACTAGTTTCATGTCGGCAGTAAGACATACTATAACTCGGAAATCTCTGAAGAATACTTACAACATAAAAAGAACTTAAGATTCAAAGTATATTAATGACTACAATCCAGTGATTTTGATGATGTGGAATGCAAATATGGATATCCAGTATGTTGCAGATAATTTGATTGCTGTTGCTCGCTATGTTACGTCCTATATAACCAAATCTGAGAAGATGGAGCTGAAAGAAATGTAGCAGGAAATTTCACAAGAGAAGATTCTAAGTAACAAATTGTACAGCTTTAGTTTGAAGATGCTTTCCCATCGAGATATTGGATCGTATGAATGTTCGGATCGGTTGACCTCTACATGTTTATATTCAGAGTCAAGAGGAATCATTTGGGTAAGTCTAGGTCTTGCTGCAACACGAAATCGAGTATTGAAATCTGTACAAGAAATTGATTACTTAGCATTGAATGAACCAGAAAGTACAGATATTGTTAAAACAAATATGTTGGCTACGTTCTATCCTAAATGAAGTCCACATATGGAAAACATATGTCTCTATGAAGTACTGCAACATTACAGCTTTAAGAGAAATGTTACAGAAAATATAAATGAAGATAAATGTGCAGTAATTGAATGTGATGGATGTTTGGTAAAACATGTCAAAGGAAATTTTATTAATCACAGGAAACTCACCTGTGATACTCCAGATAAAATGTAATTTTTCCATTTAGCACTTCTGCAACTCTTTAAGCCGTGGCGTACTGAAATGGAATTACTTGGAGAGTTTGAGTGCTATTAAAATTCTTTTAATCCATGTAAAGATAGCATTGAATGCACAATTTTTCCAAATTATCTACAAATATTGAAAGAAGAGATTGAACAAGAAACTAGTATTGCAGCTGAAATAGCTAGAGACAGTTCTTAAGATAGTCAAAGTTTGGTTCCACTAAGTCAAGATCCACTAGGACAACCAATTCTTGAAAATGAAGCATCAATGTCCATGAGTGAAGTAGAAACGGCAATGCAACAAGCACAACAGGATATTATTGAGTTGGAAAAGTTAGAACTAAATATTGAAGAGAAAGAAATATATCAACAAGGGACACAACAGATACAGCATAGTTTACTGCATGAAAAAAAGATTGCCAATGCACATCATTTAAACCTATTCGAATGTATATCAGTGGGCAAGCTTGAACAGGAAAAATTTTCTTAATTAAAGTTTTGATGAGTTATCTAGATAAAACCACTGAATCACATTTGTCTTGTGTTGTAACTGCTCCAACTGGGTTAGCAGCACATAACATTAAAGGGATTACATTACATTGATTACTCATGCTCCCAGGTGAACATGAAAATAAGTTAGGATATAGCACAAACTATCTGGAGAAGCTGGTTATGAAGTTTCAAGAGTACTGAAGAAAATGAAACTTCTGATCATTGATGAGGTGAGCATGGTCTAAAACTTAATGCTTGCTTTTGTACATTTAAGAATGCAGCAGATTTTAAAAACAGATTATGATGTTTTATTTGGAGAAAAAATGTTATTGTATTTGGCGATCTACTACAACTTACTCCTGTGAAAGGACAACCAGTTTTTAAAACACTTGTCCATGGAGACACTAAAAGGTCTTTGGGAAGTATTTGAAATGTGAACACCTGGTCTCTTTTTGAATATAAAGAACTTATTGAGAATATGCAACAAGCAAGTGATGAACATTATGAAAACATTCTTCAAGATATTAGAATTGGTGTTTTGACAAAACATGGTAAAGAAGGTTTACAAAGTTGGCTACTAACAAACATGTTTCCAGATGAAAATATTGCAACTGAAATAATGTACAAACAAACTGGTAGTTTGCCTACTGCCAACACTGCAAGAGTGTTCTACATTCAATCAAGAAATATTGAAACTGGAGAAACAACCAATAGTGAAAATGGAAGCCATTGATAAAATGGTACACAAAGGAGTTACTATGCTTCTCTCAGAGAAATTACTGTCAAAATTGTATTCTTTGGAAAAGTCTGTATCTAAGACTGCTGATTTAGAAAAGACTTTATATTCATGTGTAAACTGTTGGGTAATATTACGGTGTAATTTGGATGTAGAAAAAGGTATAGTAAATGGAGCAATGGGAAAAGTTGTTGATTTTGTTAATTATGCGAAGAGAGATGGAATGGAATTTTTAAAGATTAAATTTGAACAGATTGAAAAGGTAAAACAGATTGGACGTTGTGCTGTTTGTTTTGTATGTCATAGTAAACAGTTTCCTCTTTCTTTAGCACATGCTGTAACCATTCATAAATCTCAAGGTTTAAGTTTAGATAATGCTTTGGTAAATATTGGAAGTACAGTGTTTAAAGAGGGCATGGCATATGTTGCATTGTCTCGAATAAGAACATTATCTGTTTGTATTTGATTGATTTTGATGAGAAAAAGGTTAGTGCTGATGCAAATTGTGAGAGAGAGTATAATTGGTTAAGAAGACTGTAAGCTCCTAACTTAGGTGAATATCCTGTATACGAAAAACATGTAGTGTGCCCAAAACGGAAATATGACAAACATTCTACTGAGATTCAAAAAAGAAAACAATTAAAGAGAATGATAAAGCTGCAAAGAAAATGAAAATGAACTGTGTTGATATTGTAGGATATCAGTCAGAAAATATTTCAGGTATCAACTGCTATGCTAATGTAATTGTGAATGTTGTCTTTTATCTAGATCTTCATCTTAAAATTATGGAAAATCAAGATAAAAGATTCTGTTCATAAAGAACATTATATACATTATATATGTTTCAAAAGTTGGTAACTGATAGAACTAAAATCCATACTGCTTCTGGCATTTGGCATTTTTTTTATATATGTACTGATTCTTTGCAATTTACACTTAATGTACAACGATGCACAGAATTTATGCTTGCAATATTGGAAGATGAAGGAATAGAAATTGAAAATTTCTTTGGACTAAGTTACAGATGGGATCATAAATGTGAAGAGTGTTCATTTTCTTCTACCACTAAAATAGACACTAAACAATTCATATATTTGACAATACCAGATTGCAAATCAGTGTCTTTCAAAAAATTAGTTAAAACAGCTAATCAAGATATGACATGCTCGCATTGTAAATCAGAAATGTTGTCAACATTAATTATAGAAAGATTTGGAAAAGATGTCATTTTAATGCTACAACGTTGTAGAGCAAATGGAAGAAAATTGGAAACCTAAATAAAAAAAATTGTGGCAAGTCAACTATCAATTTCAGGAAGAACTTTTAAAACTGTGGCTAATATTTTCCATGGTGGACCTACTACTACATCTGGGCACTATACAGTGGACTTAAAGTGCAATAAAGGATGGACACATTGCAATGATGTACATTTGGAATTCAAATGTAGGTTGCCTTTTGAATTACAAGATTCTTATCTGATATTTTTGAAGCCAAAGTTTTGAAAACATAATTCGGACTATTGGGAAGATGTGAACACAAATACATGTGTTTATTTTGGATATTTTCAATACTAATGGTTTTGGAAAGATCATTCGGCCTATTGGGAAAATATGAACAATTAGTATTTGGATTATTGTTTCTACAATTTATTATTACATTTGCAAAATTGTGTTTGAAGGAACTAGTTGATATATTTGATCTTTATATTATATGTGATGTATATAAAAGAGTATATTTTAAAGACTGTACTTTAGAGTAATAAATGATTTAATGTAGTTGAATAATGTAATTTACAAACTGTAGATAGGTAAACATATAGTTGAATTTGTTGTAAATATTTTCAACACAGATTTGGTTTTTTTTATAATCAAATTGATTGTATTTCTTCCCCGCTGTTATATGATGCTCTAAATTTAAATCACTGTGTATGGTGAAATTCAATAGAATATGAGAACAGCAAAAAGGAGAAGCTGAATATGTTATCTAATTGGAAAATTATGTTGTGTTCCTAAAACCATAATATTATATGTAATAACACATTTTCTTCTTTTTTTTATTACAGAAAATAATAGTAAACCTTGAAAAGATTTTAAATTCAGTTTACAACAAAACAACTGTAAAATTGTTTCACTGAGTTTGGTTTGTACTTTAAAAAAGAAGGTAAGATGAAATAATGTAATAAGCATAATATTATGAAGTTATGTTTTCAGTCACTTACAGTGTACTCATCCATTGTTTTCAAATACTACCCATGCATTGATGGATATAATTTGCCACTATTCTCACACTTTTGCCATCAACCAAACACTCTGCAAGCAT
The DNA here is from genome assembly GCF_964261635.1 of Lissotriton helveticus. Classification (NCBI taxonomy): domain Eukaryota; kingdom Metazoa; phylum Chordata; class Amphibia; order Caudata; family Salamandridae; genus Lissotriton; species Lissotriton helveticus. The sequence continues at coordinate 1,545,406,926 of NC_136067.1, read as the reverse complement.
TTGTTAACTCACCTAGCCTGAATCCATACACTAATAATATTACCCAGGCACTACTGATGCACTCCTTGACCCACCTAGGCATTAGCTATACACTCCTGAAATCAGTCATGTACTATCCATGTAGTCTTTTAATCAGCCAGTCTTTACCCTTGCAGTCTTCTAATAATCCAGACACTACTGCTTTATTCATATAATTGCTTAGGCAGTATTCATACATGCAGACACAACCTATGTACTCATGCAATCCCCCAAGCACTACCTATGCAGTCTTCCAATCATCCACGTACTACTCCTGCACTCATGCAATCACCTTCCTACTACTTACTCAGGCATTACCCATTGACTCCTTCAATCACCCAGACATTACCCCTGCATGCATGCAATCACACAAGCATTGCCCATGTGCTCCTTCAATAACTCAAGCAGTGCTCATGTAGTCAGACATGCACTCAGGCCCTTCTGTGGAAATCATGCACTCTCCCAAGCACTTCCCATGCAGTATTCCATTCAGTGACACACTACTACTGCATTTATCACAAAGGAGGGGAGAGGGTCAACAAATGAACTCCACCACCTCGAACCCCTTAATCAACAATGTAAACACATAGAGGGGTGGGGAGAAAGAAACTCAAAACAAACAAAGACACAGGGCTGTGAAAAATCCAAATTATTTAGAAAAACTGCTCTCACTCACACATAGGGGCTCATTAGGATGGCAGATGGACTTGCGTCCGTCTGCCACCCTAGAGGAGGAGGGACCGTCCGCAGGGGCAGCGGCGGTCCCTCTGTGCTAATTAGGATGTGACCGCCACTCTGGCGGTCACATCCTGTATTTTTATCATTGCGACGGGTGCTGCTTGAAGCAGCACCCGCCGCAATGTTAAAAAAGTAAGTTGTGCATTTGCATGCACAAAGCGGCAGGCACCTCGCGGTGCCTGCCGCTTTGTGCAGGCAAATGCAGGGGGGTACCATAGGTACCCGCCATGTGCACCCCCCACCCCCTTCACCCCTGGGGGCCCGCAACGGGCCCCCAAACACAAATCCGTATGCCTTTACACAGCGGAAATGCCGCTGTGTAAAGGCATCTTTCCGCTGTCATCCTAATATGGCTGACGGTGTCTGATAGACACCGCCAGCCATGTTAATGCTTTTCCGCCGCGGGCGCAATCCACCCGCGGCGGAAAGGCGGCGGACAGATAGGAAGACCCACCAGCCATCCTAATATGGCGGTGGGTCTTGCAGGGCTCCCCGGCGGATTTCCCGCATCCTCCGGGCCGGCGGTGGCTTCCGCCGGCCCGGTGGATGCGGGAAATCTGCCATCATAATCGGCCCCATAATGTGTGGGACATGCGTCATCATCGGGTCTGCTCACAATACGCCCCTGCGTAGCCAGACAGGGGGCGGAGCATAGGGAGGGGGGAACACAAAACTCAAAACAGACTGAGATCAACACAAAAGTGACAAACAGTGATCACAACAATAAGTGTTGTCCCTAAGGACTGGGTGAGTGATAGATAGAAAAGTGCAGTTAGATAGTGCTCATTAAAACTGGCTCATGGATACCCGTTAACACTTTATTCATAGGTTCCACGGTCAGGATTAAAAGGTGTGAAGGATGACAAAGTGTTTAGGCAGGAGGTCAAGATCCAAAAATATCTTCCTTATACTGCGATGGTCAACATGTTTCGACCGTATTAAAGTGCCCTCACTTACATGGGTCACATCGGTCTTCTTCAGGACAGTCTATCTGTCCCAGTCCCTATTTGCCTCTTACCTCAATCTGATAATTGTCAGAGGAAAGCCACGTGGAGGGTACTTCCACAACCGTGGATTGTTATTACTAAAAGAGACAAGAAAAACAATAATACTTCAACCAAATATACAATATAATGCCATGTAATATCATGGCGTGGGAGCTATATCCCACATTCAGCTTTCATACACATAAATGGTTCCTCAAGACCATGGTTACCAATAGTGCCCATGGGAATGAATGGTGTTCCGGTGGCAATGTAGGAACCTTAATAGTTTAGGTTTCAATAGCCTCCCGTCAGCTACTGGCTATATTAATTAAAAACCCAGACCCGTGTCAAAGAGCAATATAGTTATACAGGCAAGGAGGAAGGACTACCCTGTCCGTAACTTGTGATTAAAAGCACCCCTTTTGCATGTCAGGATTTGTGGGTCCCTTAATTTCTTTATCATTTTATTGATGAGGAGCCTCCCATTACTGTATAATAGGTATGAGGATCGAAATTTGTGCATATTGAATTATGTATCACACTGATATTTCGAGGAACACTTCCCTCTTGCTTTTTTTTCCCCCTTCTCCACCATAAAGTTAAATGTCCTTTCCGGACATCTTCAGACAAGGAATGATGTATGGGTTTCACTCCGGATTACAACATCGGGACCCGTAGGAAGGGCCGAACTACTTTTCCCGCCAGCCCTACGCACGTAATGATGCCTCTGCTTGGGCTCACACGTGACGCGCTGTCTTCCGGGTCTCCGTCATGGTCCGCTTTAAATGGCGGAATCTTCCACAAGCCGTAATCATCACGGCGCATCGGACGGTGGGCACAACTGGTGCTGGAGGTCTCCATCAGAACAGTAAGCGGGTGCCTTCCCTGGGGGTCCGTTGCGTTTGTACGTGCAGGGATATTTCTGTACCCTGTTAGATTTTGTTGATAGGTTAACCCTTGATTCAAAGGGTCTATGGGGAGACGCTTTGGCAAATAGAAAGCTACGAATTCCTACCCCTGTTGTAGTTAAAGATTGGTGATGTACGCAGAGTTAAAAACTTTAAAAACAGCATGTACAACGGATCTGTTTCTTTTCCAACACAGGTTGTGTTCTTTGGAACTCCACCCGCCTCACGCCAATTAGAGCCTTAAGAAACAATAGACTCGGTAAGCTATTTATGCCCTAGGATCATCGAAGGGGCATTATTGTTCGCTTTTTAGCGATGTAATATGCAAAAGGGGTGCTTTTAATCACAAGTTACGGACAGGGTAGTCCTTCCTTCTTGCCTGTATAACTATATTGCTCTTTGACACATGTCTGGGTTTTTAATTAATACAGCCAGTAGCTGACGGGAGGCTATTGAAACCTAAACTATTAAGGTTCCTACATTGCCACCGGAACACCATTCATTCCCATGGGCACTACTGGTAACCATGGTCTCGAGGAACCATTTATGTGTATGTAAGTTGAATGTGGGATATAGCTCCCAGGCCATGATATTACATGGCATTACATTGTATATTTGGTTGAAGTGTTATTGTTTTTCTTGTCTCTTTTAGTAATAACAATCCACAGTTGTGGAAGTACCCTCCACGTGGCTTTCCTCTGACAATTATCAGATTGAGGTAAGAGGCAAATAGGGACTGGGACAGATAGACTGTCCTGAAGAAGACCGATGTGACCCATGTAAGTGAGGGCACTTTAATACGGTAGAAACTTATTGACCATCGGAGTATAAGGAGGAGTGTTTTTGGATCTTGACCTCCTGCCTAAACACTTAGTCATCCTTCACACCTTTTAATCCTGACCGTGGAACCTATGAATAAAGTGTTAACGGGTATCCATGAGCCAGTTTTAATTAGCACTATCTATCTGCACTTTTCTATCTATCACTCACCCAGTCCTTGGGGACAACACTTATTGTTGTGATCACTGTTTGTCAGTTTTGTGTTGATCTCTGTCTGTTTTGAGTTTTGTGTTCCCCCCTCTCTATGCTCCGCCCCCTGCGTGGCTACACGGGGGCGTATTGTAAGCAGACCCGATGATGAAGCATGTCACACACATTATGTGTGAGTGAGGGCAGTTTTTCCAAATAATTTTGATTTTTCACAGCCCTGTGTCTTTGTCTGTTTTGAGTTTCTTTCTCCCCACCCCTCCATGTGTTTACACACTACTACTGCACTCATGGAATCACCCTACTACTACTCATGCACTCCTCCATTCACCCAGGAACTACCCATGCAGTATTCCAATCATCCAGGCACTAGTGGTGCACTCATGCAATCACTGTGCTACTACTCTTGCATTCCTCCAATCAGCCAGGAAGTACTCATGCAGTCCTACATGCAGACAGGCACTACCCATGCAGTCTTGCATGCACTCAGGCATTTCCCATGCACTCTTTCAATCAACCAGACATTACCCCTGCACTCATACAGTTAGTCATACAATCACTTAGGCATTACCTAACTACTCTTTCAATGACCCAGGTATTACCCCTGCACTAATGCAATCATACATACACTACCCATGCACTCTTCAATCAGCCAGCCACTACCCATGCACTTATAGAAACACTGAAGCCCTACCTATGCACTCATCTAATCACCTAGACTCTACCCATGCACTCTTCCATTCGGCCAGACCTTCTCCCTCCATTCATGCAATCACCCACACATTACCCATGCACTCCTTCAATCCCTTAGGTAGTGCCCATGCAGTCTTCCAATCATCCAGTCACTACCTATGCACTTATGCAATCACCCAGGCACTACCATTGCACTCCTTCAGTGATCCAGTCACTTTCCATGCACTTTTTCATGCACTTATAAAATCACAGCAGAACTAGCTATGCACTCGTCTAATCACTCAGACACTACCCATGCACTCATTCATTCACCCACACTTTATCCCTCCATTTATGTAAACTCTCAAGCATTACCCATGCAGTTACAAAATCACCCATGCATTACCAATCCACACCTTTAATCACTCAGGCAGTACTCACGCACTCCTGCAAACACCCCCACCTTATTCCTACACTCTTGCAATCAGCCAGGTATTATCCATCCACTCCTTTAATCATGCAGACATTACTCTTACACTTATGAAATCACCAAGGTATTAGCCATACAGTTCTACAATCACCCACGCACTACCTATGCACTCATGCAATCACCCAGACATAACCCATGCACTCCTTCAATCACCCACACATTACCTCTGCCCTCATACAGTTAGTCTGGATTTACTTATGCATTTACTAAATCACTATGCAGTACCCTTGCACTACTCCAGTTATCCAAGTACCACCCTTCTACACATGCAATCACTCAGGCATTACCCGTGAACTCCTCCAATCACCCACACATTACCTCTTCATTCATGCAATCACTCAGGTATAACCCATGCACATACAAAATTACTATAAACTACCCTTTCACTACCCCAGTGACCCAGGCAGTACCTATGCACTCATGTAATCAGTCTAGCATTACTCATGCACTCCTCCAATCACCCACACATTACGTCTGCAGTTATGTAATGACCCAGGCATAACCCATGCATTTACAAAATCACCACACACTACTCTTGTACTCCCTCAATCACCCAGACACTACCCTTCCACTCATACAATCACTGAGGCATTACTCATGGACTCCTCCAATCACCCACACATTACCTCTCCACTCATACAATTACTCAAGCACTAGCCATGCACACCTGTAATCATCCAGACATTACTCCTGCACTCTAGCAATCACCCAGACACTAACCATGCACTCATGAAATCACTCAGGCACTAGCCATGCACTTATACATGCACTTATACACTTCTGCTGCACTTATGCAATCACTAAACCACTCCTGATACAGTCTTCCAGTCATCCAGACACTACACGTACACTCATGCAATCAACCAGGCACTTCTTATGCAGTCTTCCAATCACACAGAATGTACCCATGCAGTCCTCCATGTACCAAGGGACTACCCATGCACTCTTCCATGCACCCAGGCATTACCCATGCACTCCTTCAATCACCCAGATATTACCTCTGCATTGATGCAATCACGCAGACACTATCTATGTACTCCTGCAATCACCCAGGTACTACCCATGTACTCTTTTATGCACACTGGCATTACTCATGTACTCCTTCAATCACTCAGACACTATAGCTGCAGTCATGCAATCAATTATGCACCTGCTACCCATAGACTCTTACAATCGCCCAATATTAGCCACGTAATCATGGAATCACTCAGGTAGTACACTTGCACATCTCCAATCACCGAGGCACTATACATGCATTCATGCAATCACGCATGCACTACGCATTCACTTCTCCATATATTACACTTACCACAATTCATACAACAATTCCAAATGTGTCTATTTTTAAACCAAATAGGCAGTTCTGAAAAGAACCCTTTTTTTCTTTTATTTTTTGTGTTTTTTCAACTCTTTTTTGTATTTGTTTTGTTTTTTATAAACAATGAAAAAATTAACAGAACCAATGGTGAAAGGTTACAAAACAATATGCAATAACAAAGTCATTGCAAAAAACAAACCAAAAAAAAATAATTAACAATGGTGGTTATTAATCGCAACAACTACGGCACCCAATGATAGCTCTGCACAGCATAAGATTGCTTTGCATTTTATGCAAGTCTGCTGTACTCTGGCAAATTGAGGTACAATCTAAAGTGTGATGTTGCATATGAACCAGATGAAGTACTTCCTTGTCCACTGTTGTCCTGTCTTGCTTGCTTTTCAAGGTCACGTCTGTGCTGTTCTCTCGCATAATGTTGTGGATGCATAGTCTGCAAATGCTTAAGAATTGAAGAGGTGCCACAGGAGTACTTCGTGTCAGATCCTCATGTCAAGATATTCTTACATAAGATGCACGTAACCTTACGGGCATTAACTTTTTTCTCCCCAGGTGGAAATGTGAAGAGAGCCCATACGATACTTTCGTACATCACCTTCCCTGGTTCTTCCAACTCCTCTTCATCTTCAGGTGGAAGCTGCCTTCCTGGATTTAAAGCAGCCATTTTTTGATGAAGAAAAATACCACAAAAATAACCCAAAGAAGAGCAAAAGAGAAGACATGTCACTCCTGAGATGCAGTTGAAAGAATAAAAAAATAGGGTGGGTCCTTCAAGTTCTAGAATCAAGAGCTTCTTAACCAATCAAATACTTTCTTTTGAAGTCACATGGGATTCACGCACCAGGCGTGCAACTGGCGTGCACCCAGCACGAATTCCAAAAAATAGATTTAACAATAATATACATTTTTTACAATTACAAATTAATGATATTTACAGTTATATTAAGTAATCTCTTGGTATAATATATAATAAAGTTATATCCATATACTTTTCAAACTTAAAGATTTACAATGGATTCGTGCAACCAGCGCGACCTCCAGATCTACGTATGTGACGTTATGCGGAGCAGAAATTCACGCACCCGTTACTTACCAAGCGCACATCCTACACGGTTTGGATTCGTGCACCCACCGAGACAGGTACACGATCGGTAGCAAATTCACTTTTTAGTAAAAATAAATACTTAAAAATGTATATTTATATTTTAGAAAATAGAAAATATTACATTATTTTATAAGAATTAGAAAACTAAGAAAAAATATTTTTGGGACATTATACTAAGAAATCAGCATTTAAAAAACCTTAGGTTTCGGGACGTTATAGTTACAAATTAGCATTTATAAAACCTTTGAAATTCACTGAAAAAAACATAGGTATTGGGACATTATACTTAGTAATTAGCAATTAAAAAACCATTGAAATTCACTGAAAAAAACCTTAGGTTTCAGGGACGTTATAGTTAGAAATTAGCATTTAAAAACCCTTATAAATTCACTGAAAAAACCACAGGTTTCAGGAACGCTATAGTTAATTGGACATTTCACTCATACAAAACCAGATAAATTCGGCCGTTATAGTTAGTTGAGCTAACTATAACTCGTGCCCCCGTAATGCACTGCTGATGACGTCACATATTACATAATTCATGACATAGTCAGTGACATCACTCATGACATCACTCATGACATCTCAATTGACATCACTGATGACATCATCCATGTGATCATCTGATGCACATGTTCACACCCTAATATAACCTTTGATACATCCACTCTAAAATACACACTACCATTTTCGAAACCATAGACTCACCAATACCAGTTACTATAGACCCGCTCATTGATTCCTAGGTCTATACACACATGTACTCATTCAGTCATACAGTCACTCATACATGCAGTCACTCATCAATACAGCACTGTCATATGCACTCATATACCTGTACAGACACTCACACACCGCCACTCATCCATAGAGTTACTCACACACCTAGTCAGTCATGCAATGAATCAATCACACTCCCATTTACTCACCTATATGGCTATACATATACCCCCTCACTTATTCATACAGATACTAACACATACTTACTCTCTTCTACAATCACTGACACAAGCACGCACTCATCCATACAGCCACTCTCACAATCACTCTCTCTGACATATAGTCATTTATATACTCCAACACATATGTAGTTACTCACACATGTTCCACTGAGACATCCATTCACTCACCAACACACCCATACACACACTCATCCACCCATACAGCCCTTCACAGATGCACTCTTGAACCCATACACCCAGGGAATCACCCACTCACACATCTATGCACAGAGTCACACAACCTCACCCACCCACACAGACACTCAGGCAGCCATACAGATACTCAGAGAACCAATCAAAAACCCATAAAGACATTGATGTAGCTACTCACCAACCCATGCAGCCGCTTCTACACCAACAGACAGACATCTCCAGTCCACCAACCTATTCCAGCTGGGTTGGTCCCGAGCGCCAAGATGCTCCATGGAGTGGTAGTAGCGCTGTACAAATGTGACGTTATATTACATTACATTACATTACATTCACACAGTTTAGTCACTAACCCATGCAACCAGTAAGATACGTTTAATCACTCACTTATACAGTCAGTCATGCACCTACTAAATCATCCATTCAGACACTCATACACCCACTCGTTCTTCAATATACCTTGGCATACATTTATATACAACATATTTTAACTTTTCAGAAAAACACACAGTCACTGGAGGATGTCATCAGTGATGTCATTTGAGATGTCGTCAGTGATGTCATCAGTGATGTCACTGACCATGTCATGAATGATGTAATATGTGACATCATCAGCAGTGCATTGAGGGGCGCGAGTTATAGTTAGCTCAACTAACTATAACGGCTGAATTTCTCTTGTTTTATAGGAGTGAAATGTCAAACTAACTATAATGTCCCTGAAACCTATGTTTTTTTCAGTGAATATATATATATATATATATGTACACACACACACCAACATAAATATATAATTATATAATACACTTACCTTTATATTTACATTTTTTGTGGTAATGGCATGCGTTGTAAAGGCAGGTCATGGTAAAAACAACTGCGTGGGAAAGGCATGTGTAGTTAAGACGCATGCATTGTTCAAACTTCGTAGTTAAGGCATTGTGTGGTTTAGACTTCGTGATTAAGGTCGTTTCCCTGTCCCAGACAGTGTGGAGGACAGAGTAGAGCCTACCCTAGTGTCCCAGGGGGACAGAGAAATGGTGCAAAGAAGTTGCATGCCTAGTAATACTAGAAAGTACAGGCAGTGGGTCAGCATCACTTTGCAGAGGGTTGGGCCTCTGAGAGATACTAGAGCCAGTATGTCAACTGTCAGATGTGATCTGCTGACCTCAGAGCAGGTAGTCCCTAATGTATTCCACCAGGTAGTTGCATCTGAAAACCATGAAAGTCACTATCCAGTGGCGGCTCTGGTTCCCTTTGAACTGGGGGGGGGGTTCAGGTTCTTTGAAGGTAGCTGTTAGTATGTCAATGCCTGTGAATTGTCTACATGGCAATGACCTGGAGCATACCACCTGGAAGAAGGTGGAGCTCAGGTCCCACTTGGAGATGTTAGGGTTGCCTAAGTAGGTGTGCCTGACCACACAGTCCATGGCAGTTCGAGAGGGAGCCTTGAAGAATGGCCCAGGTGCCTGCCAGGAAGAAGAAGGGCAAGGGGATTGGCAAACCTGCTCCTGAGACTCTCAAAATCCAAATGGTTGCTGACCCTGAGGGGGGACGTCCTGGAGCCTATAGGTAAGGATGCGGCCAAAGTGGGGAACCTGACTGAGCTGGCCAACTGACAGCAGAAAGGGGGTCCCACCAGGGAGAAGTTCTGAATAGCAGAGAGGGAATCCCCTACTCTTGTGGGTCTGCAGCAGCAGACCAAGGCCAGGCAGTGGGCGATGCCTCTTGTAAACACCTGTTATACTGGGAGGATAGTCTCCTACATGGCAAACCTAGGGCTCCTGAGCCTGGTGCAACCTGTGTGTTTGTGGCCACCCAATGCTACAGGGCCTTCCTACTAGACCGGGCTCATGGTGTTCCCTGGCAGGTCATGAGGCAGGGCAAGACCTTTGACAGGCTTTTTACCCACTTATACTGGCACCAGATGAGGAGGCCTCAGATGGATTTTGCAGGTCCTGTCGTACCGGACAGGCCAGTGGCAAGTTAGGGAGGGTAGTGCAAGGCCACCCTGCAACAATTTCCGGTCATTGACAACCCATTTAAAAGGGTAGGCATCAACATTGTTGGGCCTCTGGATCCCAAGACATCCATGGGCAACAGATTTGCTCTGGTCTTGGTGGACCATGTAATGCAGTACCTGGAGGCTATCCATCTAACGTCTATGACTGCACCCAAAGTGGCCAGGGCACAGATGGGCATCTATACTCGTGGGGTTCCCCAAGGGGGTGGTATTTGACTGTGGTAACAACTTCATGTCCGGTTACATGAAGTCCATGTAGAAGACGAATGGGGTAACCTACAAGTTTTCTACTACTTACCACCCACAGACCAATGGGTTTGTTGAAAAGTTCAACAGTACCCTAGAGGGCATGATTGTGCATCTGTCAGAGCCCATGAAGAGAAAGTTGGACGGCCTCCTGCCATGCCTTTTGTTTGCCTAGAAGGAGGTACAACTGAAGGGGGTTGGCTTTAGCCCCTTTAAACTTCTGTTTGGGCACTCTGTGAGAGTATCTCTCAGTTTGGTGATGCAGGGTTAGGAGCAAGCTCCCGGGAGAGCCCCCAGGATGTGGTCAACTACATGCTGGCACTCTGTAACCAGATAGGGCTTTTCTGGAAACTCAGAGGGAGAACCTGGAAGACATCCAGGAAACATGAAATAGTGGTAAGACCACAATGCCAATCTGATTGAGTTTCAGCCTGGTCAGAAAGGTGTGGGTGATGGAGCCCATGGAGCCCAGGGTCCCCTTGAAAGTCCGCTAGTCAGGGCCTTATGAGGAGTAGGAGCACAAGAGTGATGTCACCCACTTGGTGGACCTCAAGACTGCCAAGAACCCTTTAAGGATACTTCATGTCAATTGCCTTAAGCCCCACTTAGAAAGATCTGAGCTAACCATGCTCCTAGTTACTGATGATAAGATGGTTGAGGAGATTGGACCTCTCCCGACCTTCTCTCTTCCAAGTAGCTGGCTGGGTCAGTGGAGCCTGTCAGGCTCTGCCCTACACTGACCCTAGACAGAGAGACTGTCACCAGATCTTAGAAAACATGCTAATTTTACTGCAATAGTTTTAGTATTAGTGACAGAGCAACTAGACATTGATGCCAAGATGATAATTCAAAATAGGATGGCATTAAATCACATCTTAGCAGCCAAAGCACGGTGTGCGCTGTTGTCGGTACTGAATGTTACACCCTGCTTCCCAACACTTCCGTTAACAAACATGAGCTGCAGGATAACATTAAGGACAGTTCCAGAAAACTACACATGCTACAAACTAAACAAAATCTAAGTCCCAACAGTATTTGGAGGTATCTAGGGAGAGTGTTTGGACCCTGGGGAAAGTGGTGACGGGCGGTAGGGAGCAACTGAAATCTGCAACCTTGCACATTCCGTGAGTGATGTCTCTGACGAGGAAGTGGATCCACCTGGAGTTTTCCAATGTGCTTTATGCACCTTCCCCTGGCTCTCTTTCTGATGTTGGGAACTTCAGGGGCACAGTGCCTCAGAATGTGGACCCTGACAGGCCAGGCACTTTCATTACAACTATCACAGTAGGCTGTGGAGTTTCCTGATTATTCTTCTAACTCCGCAGTCCTGTGAGTAGAACTCTGCATGGCCTTCCCTTGAATCCTTTGTTTAGTATTTTCCTTTATTCGTTCTTTGGATAATTGCTTAGGCTGGCACTGCTTTGTTTCTGAGGAAACATTTTGTATGTTCATTCTCCTTGAGTTATCTCTACAGATGAGTTGCCTTCTATGCCAGATTTCCTTCTATATTTCTTTTCCCTTTGGAGATTTATGGAACTTTCTTATTCCTGGGTATGCTCTGGATTGAGATTTCCCATTTCAGTTTCATCAGCATTGTTTTTCTCCTTCCCTTCTTCACTCGTAGCCCTGACTGTTCTTTTTCAAGTGGAGCCTCTCTACTGAATGGGTATGAGAGACTTTTGGGACATCAGCATTTGGCTCGCCGCTTTGCTATCTCTCTTGATATAAGAAAAGGGAGGAGGAAATAACTTTTAAATTATGTACCAGCAATCTTCATTACTCCAATTCTCCATTCCTCAACTAAGTATTTCCAGACACACTCTCTACTGGCATAGGATTCATTGTGGGTAGCCCCTCTTTATGGAAGAGCAGCTGGTTTCTATAAAATCATTTAGGAATTGCAATGGGGTGCTTCCCAGGTGAAACAGACAAACCCCATTTTCTAAGCAATGGAATGAAGAAAGAGAATCAGATTATTGAAAATTACTGGTACATAATTCAGCAAACATTTTCTCTCTTGCTGCTGCCTCGCTCAATTGATCTCTGCTGTAAGTTCTGCGTGTACACCATTTTCTTTCATACATAGACAGGAACAGCAGCAATTTGGGATCAGGGACAAAAATCCCTAACTGTTGATCAAGTTTATAGTGGTCCTGTAAATATGGTGGCCATAATAAAAGGATGTATTCCAAATTCCTTTCAAATGGAGAAAAAAAAGAAAATTACAAGAAAAGGGATTATTATAAATTGCACAAGGTTTACATCCACACACAACATATTAAAACTGCTTTCCACAAAAAATATAATCTTATTCTTGTGGTTTTCTTATTTGGAAATAAATTTACTTCAAATACTAGAACCACATTCATGTTTTTGTATGGCTTTCAAATAAAAATTGAACCCGTACAAAGAAGCATTTTTAATTTACACAATAAAATTCATCACTTGTTGAAATGCTGGCTTTCTGAAGACATTTTAATGAATTCAATTAAATCGGTTAATTTCAAGGCACTCCCCTGAGACTTACATAATCTGCAGTTCTCCTTTTTCAAGTCAGCCAACAGCAGCAAAAACAGACTCTTCATTTCAAGCATTTCCCATCGGTCGGCACAGCACTTATTTTATCTGACTGAATTGATGGCCCCAAACTTCATGTTACAGAGTTGATCTACACTTCCCTATCTTCAGGGTCATTGCTGGCAGGATGCAAGGTTGATGAGGTATCCCCATGTTTAGAAGGATGATCCTGATCCCAGGGCCAGCCTGGAAACCCAAAGCAGCCCTGGTAATTCTGTCACATCAGCCTGGGGGTGGGGGGTCAGGTGGGTGGCAGGTTTGAACTACTGCTACTTGTGTTACTGGGGTTGATATTGCAAAACTGCTGCAAAACCGGCCTCCAGGAACAAATCCAGCAGCCGCGGTCGGTAGGGGAGTACCTGCCGGGGCGGTGACATGGGGAGGGGCAGGGTGGTGGTAGGTAATGTATGGATAATGGAGGTTTGCAGGTAAGTAAACATTTAAATAAATCAAACGAATTTTGTTGCACGCACTGCATCCCCAAATGCAATGCAGTGCGAGCAACGAAATTCGTTTGATTTATTTAAATGTTTGCTTACCTGCAAACCTTCATTATCTATACATTACTAACCCACACCCTGCCCCTCCCACTCCCCACGTCACCGCCCCGGCAGGTACTCCCCTACCGACTGCGGCTGAAATCCAGCCGCCACAGCTGCAAAACCAGCCCCCACCCTTACAGCCTCCAGGGGAAACGCCTGAGGCCCGGTATGACCTGTCCGGCCCTGCCAGATCCTTTTGGACCTCTCCACAACAAATGATATAGTTTATCAATAAATCGTCTGGCTGATGTTGGTATTTCTGGAACTGCATTGGGCTGGTTCCTTTTGAGAGGGCAGTTCATAAGCCTGTTTCCTCCCACATTCCTCCACAAGGTTTTGTCTAGTACACGTGGAGTTCCACATGGTCCTCCCATCCCCCTTCTGATTTAACATTTGTGAGTGGTCATTGTTTCAGCCAAATCCCAGGGAATCATTTTAGAGCAAGACCTCTCCTTTAACTGCCAGATCAGTGAATTGACTGTAGCTTGTTTCCATCAGCTGCATCTATTTAGGAGGATTTTACATTTCCTTCCTAAGGACATCACACCAAGGTGCAAGCATCTTACAACCTATCGTGGTAAGATCACTGAAAAGGTCTCTACCTCAGGTTTCTGACCTACTCTTTGGCCAAACACTAACAGACGCAGAACTATGCTTTCAGACAGTCCAAGGGTTAGAGGAATTTGTCCATGTGCCAGAGCATTGTCTCCATAGACCACAAAGAATGTGGTTCTATAATTGTGCATGGTATAAGGAGCTTCCAACTGATTTGGCCATTTGTGTTTGGTTGATCCTTCTTGCATTACAGAACACACAGAAATCTGCATTATGAGTCCTGTGTCTTTCTTCATCTTCCCTATATCAAGAGCACTCACTGTGGGGAAAGGGCAACCAGGTTATATTGTCCTAAGCTACGGAATGGCTTAGCAACAGCCAAAGGCTATATGCAACAGGGTGTTGGTGCCGCTGCACAGCTGCACTGAGGTGGCCACCATTGCTGGGTTGGGCCTTGGGTATGGCCAGAGGTGAGGCTTGAGGCCAATCACCCGCTGGAGGCAAGGTACTGAGGCCAACACCTGCAGCATACAATGAAAGACTGTGTGTAACGGGTGGTTGGGCACCGGAAGGCATTTGGGGGCAGTGTTTGGCCAGAGGTCAGGTCATGCAGCCAACCTCCCACAACATTCAGCCAAAGGCCATGTGCTGCAGGGGGTTGCAGCTCACAGCATGTTTTTGCAGGGCCCAGGATGAGAAAATAAAACAATATATAATAAATAAATAATAATGTAAAATGAAATAAATGATAAATGAAAATGTTGGGGACATGCAGGGGTTGGCGGCTTGTCAGGGATTGGGTGCAGCCAACCTCCCCTGTACCCTATGGCCTTCTGCTGAACACAGCAAGGGGTTGGTAGCCTGCACTGAGTTGAAACTGAGGCCTGACCAGTGGTCCTTCAGCCAAGCCCCACTGTGCACAGCAGAAGGCCATGAGAAACAAGGGGGGTGGCCATCCACAGACAAGTTCATCATAGGGCCCTGCTAGAGTCCAGATCTTGCTTCTAAACCTCCGCTGCACATGGTTGAATTCTGAGCGCAGCAGGGGAGTTGGCTGAATAAGATGTTAATCCCATTATAGTGAATAGAAAGAAGGTAAACCCATAAAGAATAGAAAATCGGCCACAGGTGTAGTATGTTGAATTATTTCAAGTCCATGAATCCTATAGGATGAAATGATCAGTGATGTCATGAATTATTTCATTTGAGATGTCATCAAGATGTAATTTAACACGTCATGAGTGATGTAATATGTGAGGTGATGAGCAGTGCATGGCGTGTGTGCAAGTTATAGTTAGCACAATCAATTATAACTAGTGAATTTCAGTGTTTTTGTGGTTTTAAATATTCGTTTTCGTGTCATTTCAACACCTAACTATAATGTCACTTTAAACTTTTGGTTGTTCAGTGAATCTCCATGTTATTTTTAAACTAAGCTAAGATCTTGTTATCATACCTAAAACTATAACATCACTTTAGCCTTCATTTTTTCCAATGGATATATGTGTCTACATATATAAATATGCAGGCCTATATATTTACATAAATTATATCAAACTGTATATATATATATATATATATATATATATATATATTACCTACTGGCGGTCGCCAGTAGGTATATATAGTTAGGATTTTTTCTCTATGGGATTTTTGAAAATTCTATGTCTAATAACTTTGGCGTTTGTGGACGGAATTGGCTGAAATTTTCTGGAAAATGGAACATTTTGTTTCTGAGCAGCCCCTGGAAATTTGGGGGGGGTTCGTCCAGGGGGGGTCGAGAAAAAAGGGGGGTCCCAAAACGTGTTTTTAACATTGAGTTTTCCATAGGGCGGTTGGCCTCACTTTTAGCCCGAACGGCTGAATGGATTTGCACGAAACTTGGCAAAATTGTAGGGACTGGTAGCCCGATGTGCCTTTTGTAGGTCTCAATATATGTGCTCCAGTGGATTTTGAGAAATTAACGTTTAAAAAAAGATATATATCTGTAACAGCGGACCGGGCAGCGCTCCGGTTCGCGGACCTTACGCGTAACAGAACTTCGCGTAGCGAAGCTGATTGGCTCTCCGGTGTCTGTCAACATTCTAAACAGTCCGGAGCGGCCGCCATCTTGTCTCTCGGTAGGATTGAGAGACAAGAGGAGGCCAAAACAAAGGGGGAAATAACCATAAGGGGGCATACTAGATCCTCCCTGACCCCCTAGGTTTAATGTGGAGGCTTTAAAAGGGCCCTGCGGGGCAAAAAAACAAAAAAAAATTTTGTTTTTTTTGCGTGGGTAGCGCCCCGTACGCGTACCGGGAAGCGGTCGGAGGAGCGTACTATGAGGAGAAAAGAAAGACAGGGTATAAACATTTTGGCAATTTTGTTATAAATGGAAGGTAGTTCTGAAAAGAACTGTTTTTTTATTCTTTTTCTTTTTTTTCTTTTTTTTAATGAATTTTCTGAACAATTTTTTGATTTTATTTTGGATTTTTGAAAACTATTTTGTGTTTTTTTTGTGTTTTGTAAGGGGGAAATAACAAAAAAGCAGGGTTAGAACATGTCTCAACAGGAGCAAAAAAAAATAAAAAGGATTCATTGTTTTCTCATCTTGTAGCATTTATGATTTTCTCCAGCTCGGTTAATCAAAGTAATACTCTTCTCTCCATAAGCAATAGTTCCTCCACAATATATACAAACTATTTTGTAGTGTGCAAAAGGAGCTTGAATATTGGGGATTATTTCTCGGCCTTCTGGTCCGGCGAATGAGCTTTGACCCCTGTTGGTGCTGGGGATGACATCTGGGGGGTTGGCAGCAAGATCCCTTACTTGTGCTTGGGAAAGATTATTAGGATGCCTTCGCTCCATGTGGCGAATCATTGTATGATTGCCAAAGCTGTATTTCTTGTTGGGGTTGCCACGAGAAAGTATATTTTTGCAAATCAAACAAGACACCTGGGGTGCATTGACCTTCTTTTGTCCAGGTGGAATTTTAAAGAATTGCCATATGTAGTGCTCTTTAATATGGCTCTGCCTTGGTGTTTCTGGCAGGAACTGCCTTACTTGCTCTTCCTCCTCCTCCTCCTCTTCGTCCTCATTATCTTCCTCTCTACCAAAGTCCAGTGTTGGTGGTGGTCCTTTTGGTGGTGGTGGTGGTGGTGGTTGCTGAGAAGCACCAGCTGCAGCTATTACAGAAGCCATTGTGAAAAATAGGTCTTGCTCTCTGGAAATAGAAAGTAAGAATGAGGTAAAAAGAAGGAGGGGTTTTCATCATTTGAGAAAAAAAATAGTTCTAAACCAATGAAAAGTGTTATTTTTAGGTCACATGACCAAGCCTAACAACATTATGAAACCAAAAGTGAAATGAACCAATGAAAAGTGTTATTAACAAGTCACATGACCTCTCACGCTTATGTTACGCGCTGCGGAACGCGCCCCGGATAGCTTCCGGGTCGCTGCGCTTCGCGCCTTGGTCCGCGCCCCGGAGCACTTCCGGGTGCGCTAACGCGGTACGTCATAAGACGCATTACGCGGTAACGCGATACGTCGCGCTTACGCGACGCGCCGCGGATCGCTTCCGGGGAGCTGCGTTTCGCGCCTCGGTCCGCGCCCAGGAGCACTTCCGGGTGCGCTAACGCGGCGCATCATAAGACGCATTACACGACAACGTGATACGTCACGCTTCCGCGACGCGTCACGATAATGATTTCTAACGTGGCAGTTGCGCTAACGGAACGTTTACCGGTTCGCGGACCGGGTCGCGGCATCAAATTGAGCTAACGGGAAGCTTCTTACATCATTAGGAAACCAAAAGTGAAATGAACCAATGAAAAGTGTTATTACCAAGTCACATGACCTGCTGTGTTTACGTTACGCGCTTTGCAGGGCCTCCCGGTTTGCTTCCAGAAACCTGTGCTTTGCGACTCGGTAAGCGTACCAGTTCGCTAACGTAGCACGTCATATGACGTATCACACGACAACGCGAAACGTCATGCGGACGGGAGGCGTGATGATGTTGTTTTCTAACGCGGCAGTTGCGGTAAAGAAACGTTTATATGCTCGCGGTCTATTTCGCGGCATCAAGGTCAGCTAACGGGAAGCTTCCCGATTCGCGAAGCGGGAACGAAGAAAAAAATATATAAAAAAAAAAAGTTATTAATAAACATATAAAATATATTTTTGGATTTAAAGAAGAATACATTTTACAGGTATAGTTATTAGCTTTTAAAAAACCAATGAAATTCACTGAAAAAACCATAGGTTATAGACCATATATAGTTAGGAATTAGCATTTACAAAACCTTGAAAATTCACTGAAAAAACCATAGGTTATACACCATATATAGTTAGGAATTAGCATTTAAAAAACCTTATTTTACTCACACAAAACCATTGAAATTCCATATATAGTTAGTTGCACTAACTATATATCGCGCACCCGCAATCCACTGCTGATGATGTCACATATTACATCATTCATGACATGGTCAGTGACATCACTGATGACATCACTGATGACATCTCAAATGACATCACTGATGACATCACTGATGACATCTCATTTGACATCAATGACCACATCACTGATGATATCATTCATGTGACAATACAATGCATCTCCTCACATTTTAATATAACCTCTGTTTCACCCAGTGTTAAAAAGAGTATAATTTTTGAAACCATTGACACACCAATACTAGTTACTACATACGCACTCACTGATTGCTACGTCTACACACACCTTCACTCATTCACCCATACAATCATTCATACATACAATCACTCATCTTTACAACACTATCATATGCACTCATACACCTATACAGACACTCACAGTCTGCCACTCATCCATGGAGTTACTCACACACCTAGTCAGTCCTGTAAAGAATCAATCACACTTCCATTTTCTTGTCTATACAGTTAAACATAGAGCACCTTACATTTTCAAACATATACTAACACATACTTACTTTCTTATACAATCATTGATACAAGTACACATTGATCTGCACAGAGTCACACACCTCCCAGCCAGCCACACACACACTCAGTCTCCCATACAAATACTTGGACAATCAATCAATAACCCATATAGTTAATCATATAGCTACTGATCAACACATGCAGCAGTTTACAGAACAACAGACATAATGATGCACAAATTAAGACAGTTTAGTCACTAACCCATGCACTCAGTGAGACACATTTAATCACTCACTCATACATTCAGTCATGCACCTACTAAATCCTTCGTCCAGACACTTATACATCTACTCATTCTTCAATATGTAAAACATATTTAAACTTTACAAAAACACACAGTCACTGGATGATGTCATCAGTGATCTCATCAGTGATGTCATTTGAGATGTCATCAGTGATGTCATCAGTGATGTCACTGACCATGTCATGAATGATGTAATATGTGACATCATCAGCAGTGGATTGCGGGTGCGCGATATATAGTTAGTGCAACTAACTATATATGGAATTTCAATGGTTTTGTGTGAGTAAAATAAGGTTTTTTAAATGCTAATTCCTAACTATATATGGTGTATAACCTATGGTTTTTTCAGTGAATTTTCAAGGTTTTGTAAATGCTAATTCCTAACTATATATGGTCTATAACCTATGGTTTTTTCAGTGAATATATATATATATACATATGTATATATATGTATACATATGTATATATATATATATATATATATATATATATATATTTACTGAAAAAAAACGTAGGTTTTGGCACGTTATAGTTAGGGATTAGCATTTAAAAAACCTTAGAAATTCAATGAAAAAACCATAGGTTTCACACATGTTATAGCTAGCTGGACATTTCACTCATACAAAATCATTGAAATTCCCCCGTTATAGTTAGTTCAGCTAACTATAACTCGCGTGCCCGCAATGCACTGCTGATGACGTCACATATTACATTACTCATCACATGGTCAGTGACATCACTCATGACATCACTGATGGCATCTCAAATGACAGTGAATGTGTGTCTTTCTGAAAAATAAATATTTTTATATATGTATATCTAAAGGTCGATGGAAGAATAAATGGGTAAAAAAGTGACTAAATGGATGGGTTTTTTGTAAAATTGATTGTATAACTGACTTATTAAGTGTATCTTAGTGAATACATGTATTAGCGAGTAATGTTTAAATATGTAAATATCTGTATCAGTGTCTCACTTTGTGTATAAGTGGCTGCATGGGTTGGTGAGTAGCTACATGAGTGTCTATATGGGTTATTAGAGTTGGTTTTTTGAGTATCAGAATGAGTGTCTGTATGGTTTAGTGGGGGGCATTACTTAGCACACAGATGCATGAATGACTGACTCACTGTTTGTATGTGCTTTGAAGACAGCATGTGTGCAGGACTGTATGGGTGGATGAGTGTGTGTATGGGTGTGTTAGTGAGTGAATAACTGTCTCAATAGTATCTTTATGAGTAGCTACATATGTTTTAAACTAGTATATGTGAGTATTGATGTATATAAGTGAGTATATGTGAGAGTGAGAGATTGGAAGAGTTCCTGTATAAATAAGTAATCAGTGATGTCATTTGAGATGTCATCAGTGATGTCATGAGTGATGTCACTGACCATGTCATGAGTGATGTAATATGTGACGTCATCAGCAGTGCATTGCGGGCGCACGAGTTATAGTTAGCTGAACTAACTATAACGGGTTTTGTATGAGTGAAATGTCTAGCTAACTATAACATGTGTGAAACCTATGGTTTTTTCAGTGAATTTCTAAGGTTTTTTAAATGCTAATTCCTAAATATAACGTGGCTGAAACCTATGGTTGGTTTTTTCAGTGAATTTCTAGGGTTTTTTAAATGCTAATGCCTAACTATAACGTGGCTGAAACCTATGGTTTTTCAGTGAATTTCAAAGGTTTTGTAAATGATAATTTTTAAATGTATTAATTGTTATATTTTTTATACTGATTTACTATATTGTTTTAAAGTATTTATTTTTAGATATTTTATTTTTTAAATTACATTACATATTTTTAATATAAATAAAAAAAAATGTTTTTAAAAATATTGAAATTGTAATATATATTTTTTTATTTTATATAAGTTTTAATTTACATATATTTTATATAGCAGGCAATGATATCCTATGGAAGGAAATTCAAGTTATTGGTAAGTACGGTTAAAATTACTTTTCAGGATCAGTACTGGGCTGGAAGATGCAGCACTGAGGTCTCTCCTGATAACAGGTGAGTAAATCGGAATTCGTAGTTCGGCTGATTTAAGAGGAATATTTTAAAGTTCTAAAACTCCACAGTTAGAAGAATTTCCAAGTGAAACCAGTCAATGTTAGCCTATGGAAGGAAATTCAATTTACTGTAAGTATGGTTAGAATTACTTTCCAGGATCAGTAGTGGGCTGAAAGATGCAGCACTGAGGTCTCTCCTGATAACAGGTGAGTAAATCGGAATTCGTAGTTGGGCTGATTTTAGAGGAATATTTGTACGTTTCAAAAATAGACACTTAGAAACTTTTCTGGTGAAAACCACACAATAGTTTCTACCAAGGCACAAGATGGCTGCCAACACTTCCTGGTTTGGAGTGTTGACAGCCAATTAGCATAAAGCTCATGCTCGGGAGGATACGCGTACGGTAAGCGTACGGTACTTCGTCTATAGATATATCTATGATTTTACTTTTGATTTTCTCAGGAACTACTGCACAGATTTACACCATTTAACAAAAAGCGTAAACTGTGAACCAAACTCTACCTTTTTGCCAAATTTGGTGTAATTCCGTTCAGCAGTTCGGGCTGTAGCCGTGTCTAAAGGTCCCTATGGAAAATTGCATGGGGAAAACACGTTTTGGGTCCCCCCTTTTTTCTCAACTTCCCGCTTCACGAATCACTTCGAAACTTTCAGGGAAGGAGCGGAGCGCTTCATCTTCTTTGAGAATTTCACGAAGATTCGTCCACCGGCACCAAAGTTATTCCACATAGAATGTTGAGGATTTCCTATGGAAACTAGGTCCTAACTATATCTACCTACTGGCAACTGAAAAAAAAAACATAGGTTTCAGGAGTTATATAGTTAGGAATTAGCTTTTAAAAAACCTTTGAAATTCACTTTAAAAAAACTATAAGTTTTATTGGTGTTATAGTTAGCTGGACATTTTACTCATACAAAACCATTGAAATTGCTCCTATATAGTTAGTTGTACTAACTATATTTCGCGCACCCGCAATCCACTGCTGATGATGTCACATATTAGATTATTCATGACATGGTCAGTGACATCACTGATGACATCTCAAATGACATCACTGATGACATCATCCAGTGAATGTGGTTTGCTTTGTTATTTAAATATGCATTATATATATATAGCAATTTGCATTGAAGAATAAGTGGATATATATAAATAAATATTTGGATGGAGGATTTAGTAGCAGTGTAATTGACTGTTTACTTGACCAATTTATAATGTCTCACTAAATATAGTGGATAGTGACTAAACTGTGTGAATATCTGTATCACTTTGTCAGTTGTTGTGTAAACTGATTCTACAGTTGGTTACTAGCTATGTGAAAGTCTATATTAGTTATTGATTAGTTAACTGAGTATTTGTATGGGAGTGTGAAAGTGTGTGTGGTTCGGTGGTGGGGGTGTGACTGTCCAAAGATGTGTGAATAGTTGATTCAGTAGATATATGAAGTTAAAACTACATGTTCTAACAGTTGTTTGGGTGAGTGAATCTCTTTACGGGTGTGGTGATGAGCAAATATATTTCTCAATGGTACATGTCCAACAAACTAGAAAAATAAAAGGCAGTGTATGTGTCAGTTGTTGTATATAAATAAGTATACATAAGACACAATGATTGTGTGAGTGACTGTATGGATAACTGTATACTTGTAATAATGATTTTATAATTCACTAAGTATGACTTACTATCTAAATGAATAGAAGAAGTGGTGTTTGTATAAGTGTTTTGCTAAGTAAATATGTTAAGTATGATCCATTGTTTGCATAAGTGAGTAGGATGACTTCATATGTGAATAGGATGCGTGCTGTTGTTTAATGTCGATATAGATGTATAAGTATTTTTGATAGTGTTCTATTGTTCATTGACAGCATGTATGAGTGAATCCATAGGTAAGTGATTAGATGTGTGTATACATCTATGATTCACTGAGTGGATTTTGAGATACTTGTATTGCTGTGACAATGGATTTAAATATGATACTCTGTATTTTACAAAGAGTGATGAAAAATTGTAATAGTGTATGAAAAGGTGTATGTGATTGTCACGTGGATGATGTCATCAGTGATGTCATCAGTGATGTCATTTGAGATGTCATCAGTGATGTCACTGACCATGCCATGAATGATCTAATATGTGACATCATCAGCAGTGGATTGCGGGTGCGCGAAATATAGTTAGTACAACTAACTATATAGGAGCAATTTCAATGGTTTTGTATGAGTAAAATGTCCAGCTAACTATAACACCACTAAAACTTATAGTTTTTTGAGTGAATTTCAAAGGTTTTTTAAAAGCTAATTCCTAACTATATAACTCCTGAAACCTATGGTTTTTTCAGTGAATTTCAAAGGTTTTTTTAAATGCTAATTCCTAACTATATAAGGCCTGAAACCTATGGTTTTTTCAGTGAATTTCAAAGGTTTTTTAAATGCTAATTCAAAACTATTTAAGGCCTGAAACCTATGGTTTTTTCAGTGAATTCGCAAGGTTTTTTAAATGCTAATTCCTAACTATATAAGGCCTGAAACCTATGGTTTTTTCAGTGAATTGCAAAGGTTTTTTAAATGCTAATTCCTAACTATATAAGGCCTGAAACCTATGGTTTTTTTCAGTGAATTTCAAAGGTTTTTTAAATGCTAATTCTATTAGCGCATAACGTTTAAATATATTAATATCCTAGGGGGACCACCTGAGCAGCCCTAAGGGGTCGGGATGTTTCTTCCCTGCCCCATTTTTGTGTTCTACACGTTTGTTTTTCTGCTTTCTTGTGCCTAATTCCTAACTATATAAGGCCTGAAACCTATATTTTTTTCAGTGAATTTAGGTGTGCCATACTTTTGTCATAAGTAAGACTGTTAGCGCTCTAGTGGTCTTTAGAACACTCTGGGACATTCTGTCATTGGGCTATAGTTGGGCTACATCTGGCTGATATTTGGGATACATTTGTTTTTTTTGTCTCTGGTGGCCATCTTTGGCCTACATTGGGCTACATTGGGCTACATTGGGCTACATTTGGGCTCTAACATATATATAGCCCAATGTAGCCCAATATATATTTTTTCAAAGTTAATTTTCGTAAAAACCACTGGAGCATATATCTTAAGACATAGCAAAGGCACATCGGGCTACCAGTCCCTACAATTTTGCCAAGTTTGGTGGAAAACCATTCAGCCGTTCGGGCTAAAAGTGAGTCCAACCGCCCTATGGAAATTAACATGGGGAAAACATGTTTTGGGACCCCCCTTTTATCTCGGTCCCCGCTTGACAGATTCCCCCCAAACTTTAAGGGAAGGACTGGAGCGCCACGAGGCAAAGTTAAGGACAATTTCAGGAAGATTCCTCAACCGGCGCCAAAGTTATTCCCAATAGAATGTTGCGATTTCCCTTAATCGCCGAAACGCGTTGTTGCCAATATATCGATATTTTACCTGCACAAGGAAGGTGTCCGAGCAGTCTGTTCCCAAAAACGAATGTGACTGTGGAAATCATATATATATATATATATTACCTACTGGCGATAGCCAGTAGGTATATATAGTTAGGATTTTTTTCCTATGGGATTTTTGAAAATTCTATGTCGAATAACTTTGGCGTTTGAGGACAGAATTGGCTGCAATTTTCAGGAAAATGGAACATTTTGTTTCTGAGCAGCCCCTGAAAATTTGGGGGGGTTTCGTCAAGGGGGGGCCGAGAAAAAAGGGGGGTGCCAAAACGTGTTTTTCCCATGCAATTTTCCATAGGGCGGTTGGCCTCACTTTTAGCCCGAACGGCTGAATGGATTTACACCAAACTTGGCAAAATTGTAGGGACTGGTAGCCCGATGTGCCTTTGCTATGTCTCAAGATATAGGCTCCAGTGGTTTTTACGAAAATTAACTTTGAAAAATATATATTGGGCTACATTGGGCTATATATATGTTGGAGCCCAAATGTAGCCCAATGTAGCCCAATGTAGCCCAATGTAGCCCAAAGATGGCCACCAGAGACAAAAAAAAAACAAATGTAGCCCAAATATCAGCCAGATGTAGCCCAACTATAGCCCAATGACAGAATGTCCCAGAGTGTTCTAAAGAACAACTAGAGTGCTAACAGTCCTACTTATTACAAAGGTATGGCACACCTGAAGCCATCTTGATTGGAATAAAGTGGTAACTCTTAAAACATTTAATTTAAAAAGGAACAAAATGAGGGGGTTCATTTTGCCATAGAAAGTATGATTAGCGAATATATGACGAAATCCCGCATACCATCAGTCCGCAAAAAAAATCCTGCATGTACTATTAGGCCGCAAATTAAAATAACGAAAACTTTTAGAACGAATATGCCTTTAGCATACACTAAACAACTAAACTACCCTAAACCCTAAAACACTACCCCCAGCATGACCCTACACTACACAAACAGTACAACACTACCCTAAACCCTAAAACACTACCCCCAGCATGACCCTACACTACACAAACACTACAACACTACCCTAAACCCTAAAACACTACCCCCAGCATGACCCTACACTACGCAAACACTACAACACTACCCAAAACCCTAAAACACTACACCCCAGCATGACCCTACACTACGCAAACACTACAACACTACCCTAAACCCTAAAACACTACCCCCAGCATGACCCTACACTACACAAACACTACAACACAACCCTAAACCCTAAAACACTACCCCCAGCATGACCCTACAGTACACAAACACTACAACACTACCCTAAACCCTAAAACACTACCCCCAGCATGACCCTACACTACACAAACACTACAACACAACCCTAAACCCTAAAACACTACACCCCAGCATGACCCTACACTACGCAAACACTACAACACTACCCTAAACCCTAAAACACTACCCCCAGCATGACCCTACACTATGCAAACACTACAACACTATGCAAAACCCTAAAACACTACACCGCAGCATGACCCTACACTACGCAAACACTACAACACTACCCTAAACCCTAAAACACAACCCCCAGCATGACCCTACACTACGCAAACACTACAACACTACCCAAAACCCTAAAACACTACACCCCAGCATGACCCTACACTACGCAAACACTACAACACTACCCTAAACCCTAAAACACTACCCCCAGCATGACCCTACACTACGCTAACACTACAACACTACCCTAAACCCTAAAACACTACCCCCAGCATGACCCTACACTACGCAAACACTACAACACTACCCTAAACCCTAAAACACAACCCCCAGCATGACCCTACACTACGCAAACACTACAACACTACCCTAAACCCTAAAACACTACCCCCAGCATGACCCTACACTACGCAAACACTACAACACTACCCTAAACCCTAAAACACTACCCCCAGCATGACCCTACACTACGCAAACACTACAACACTACCCTAAACCCTAAAACACTACACCCCAGCATGACCCTACACTACGCAAACACTACAACACTACCCTAAACCCTAAAACACTACCCCCAGCATGACCCTACACTACGCAAACACTACAACACTACCCTAAACCCTAAAACTCTACACCCAGCATGACCCTACACTACGCAAACACTACAACACTACCCTAAACCCTAAAACACTACCCCCCAGCTTGACCCTACGCTACGCAAACACTACAACACTACCCTAAACCCTAAAACACTACCCCCAGCATGACCCTACACTACGCAAACACTACAACACTACCCAAAACCCTAAAACACTACCCCCAGCATGACCCTACACTACGCAAACACTACAACACTACCCTACACCCTAAAACACTACCCCCAGCATGACCCTACACTACGCAAACACTACAACACTACCCTAAACCCTAAAACACTAGCCCCAGCATGACCCTACACTACGCAAACACTACAACACAACCCTAAACCCTAAAACACTACCCCCAGCATGACCCTACACTAAACAACCACCACAACTCTACACTACACTAACACAACACTACACTACACAACACTACACTACACAATCACTAACCCACGAAAAAATTAACACAAACCCACTTACCTCTCTCGTCATCGTGGTTTTCACAACGCAAATGCATTTACCATACATGCCTTTAAAACGTAATTCTTTGTAAAGGCATGCGCGATAAATGCACATGCGTTTTGAAAAAATGCGGGATAATGGTATGCGAGGTCAATGACCTTGCGGGATAATGGTATGCGGACTGAAAGTCTGCGGGATAAAAAATGCGGGAAAATGGCTGCAAACCATGATTAGCAGCAGACTTCCCTGGTGAGCACTAGCTTTACTACAGTGATCTAATGAGCAACTAGAGTGCTAACATTCAGAATTTATGGCAAATGTGTGACACATCTGAATGCCTTCTTGATAGAACCAAAGTAAACAAGCATTGAAAATGCAATAGATCTCGCCCTCGTTTAAGTTAAAGCCATTCTGTTTGTAATGAGGTGGCTTTTTAGCTTTGCTTTTATTAGTGTTTTTAAAACTTTCATGTAAATAACATGCATATGTATGCATATATGTATATGTATGCATGCATTTATATTTATATAGATATGCAGATTATATATGTTTATATATGTATATTACCTACTGGCGTTAGCCAGTGGGTATATATAGTTAGGATTTTTTCTCTATGGGATTTCTGAAAATTCTATGTCTAATAACTTTGCCGTTTGTGGACGGAATTGGCTGAGATTTTCAGGAAAATGGCACATATTGTTTCTGAGCAGCCCCTGAAAATTTGGGGGGGTTTCGTCAAGGGGAGGCCGAGAAAAAAGGGGAGTCCCAAAACGCGTTTTTCACATTCGTTTTTCCATAGGGCGGTTGGACTCTTTTTTAGCTCGAAAGGCTGAATAGATTTACATGAAACTTGGCAAAATTGTAGATATGGTTTGCCCGACGTGCCTTTGCTATGTCTCAATATATGTGCTCCAGTGGATTTTGAGAAATTAACGTTTAAAAAAATATATATATCTGTGACAGCGCTCCGGTTAGCGCCCCGGTTCGCGTACCTGACGCGTAACGGAACTTCGCGAAACGAAGCTGATTGGCTCTCCGGTGTCTGTCAACATTCTAAACAGTCCGGAGCGGCCGCCATCTTGTCTCTCGGTAGGATCGAGAGACAAGATGTGGTGAAAAACATCAGTGATGTCATTTGAGATGTCATCAGTGATGTCATCAGTGATGTCATTTGAGATGTCATCAGTGATGTCATCAGTGATGTCACTGACCATGTCATGAATGATGTAATATGTGACATCATCAGCAGTGGATTGCGGGTGCGCGATATATAGTTAGTGCAACTAACTATATATGGAATTTCATTGGTTTTATGTCAATAAAATGTCCAGCTAACTATATATGGTCTCTAACCTATGGTTTTTTCAGTGAATTTTCAAGGTTTTGTAAATGCAAATTCCTAACTATATATGGTCTATAACCTATGGTTTTTTCAGTGAATATATATATATATATATATATATATATATACACACACACACACACACACACACATAAATATATATAAATATATATATACACGCCCACATATATAAATATATATATATACATAAATTTAAATACACACACACATCAATGATTTCATTAAATGTGAAATCATAAGGTGCCACATAAACTAAAGCAAATGAAAATAAACTCTGTCACACTCTCATTTTAGGTGTAAATCATCCGGAATCGAAGCATTAAACTGCCCACAATACTATTTTGCTTGCTCACATGCCTATTTACTTACAAAATATTTAAACAGTGCTTAAGGAAATGCCATCTGGTCTGAGGCAGAAAACAACTTAACCATTCACAAAAAAAAGTATTGCTGTGTTTAACCTTGTAAAATGTCATCCATTCCCACCAGAAATAATATAAAAACATCCCCGATATGTTTCACTCATATGGTTCAGTCCAGATATTAGCAAGGCACAGATAACAGGTGACACCACACTGCTCAATAGCATGCTGCTCCATAAAAACATGCAATACTGAAAAAGAAACTTTGTGACACTCCAAGGAGAGTATTTTATGTTAACTACACCCATCCACTAACGAAAGTCTACTCTGCACACTCAAATGTTTTCTAGAAAGCAATACCTCTTTAGTAACAAGTTAACTTAAATGCAGATGTGCCGTTTCAAATGCTTTGAGTTACTGTACACTCTCTGAAAGTGCCTTCTTGCTCCACAATGTATTTGTTGATTTGGTACTGCTGAAACCTGCATAAATAAGTTTAGTGTTGATTTATAGATATAACTAGAGTCCATATGTTCATCCCCTTTCGTTATTTGAAAGGTACACCCAATTCTCATCAGTTTTTGCCAAGTAAAAAGGCTCGTGGTCATCCATGTGATATCCCAAAAATCACAAAGATTGAATTGTTTTGTAAGTACATTTGGGGTAAATATCTAGGATAACTGAAAGGTGGTACTTGTGTGCTTTCTAGCGGTTATGATGTGGCCAAGTTTTAACCTCTATTTTAGAGTGCACTCAACGCCAATTCCTTTTTCAGTAGTCTATGATATATGTTGAACATGGACATAAATCTTAAAATAAATGCTCATGTAGAAAGTAGATTTTCACACAACTTGTAAATATTTTACACAGGAAAGGTGCCTGGTATGTGTCCAGAACAAGGACAGATGGAGTAAAGCTTTACATTGACAAGACAAGAGTATGAATTTGATAGTGTTTAGTTCCAAGCCATTATACCTGAGAAGCAGCCAAGTTCTCCTAGAATTTTCACCCTGAAATGTCTAATGGACTTGTCTTACCTGCAGAAAAGAAATAGGTAGAATAGCGATAACAGCTGAAACGAACAGTACACCTGGTTACAAAACAGGCAGGTGTACTAAGAAAAGGCATAGAAATGTTTTCAGTTTTAATGTAATACTACAACTCCTTTTAACAATAATGATAATAATAATATTATGAGTCTCTTTTGGCACGAAGAAAGGGTACCACTGTTTTTGAAATACAGTAACCTGACAAGATAGTTTTAAACACAGAAGAATAACTAAAATATTTTGATAAAGAATAGAAAGAAAAAAACACAGGCAAAGTAAAATTTTTGCTCATCGGTGCTGGCACCTAATTTGGTAACTAGACAAAATATCGATAAAAATATAGAATGGACAAAATATCAGATTCAAAATATAGAATGGACATAATATCGAATGGACATAATATATTGGTTAATAATATCGAAATGCAGGTAATTAATATTGATTGTTAAAATATCGAGGTACATAATATAGGCATTAAAATATATCGAATTGTTAATAATATCGACATTTTTTTAAGTGTTTTGTATGTTAGTATATGTGTTAACAGTGTATATTATTTTTGTAATGTATGTTTAATTTTTTTTAAGTAATGATTTTTATGTTATTTAATTTTTGTGTAATTTAATTCCGTAGCGGGTTGTGGGTTTATAGGGTTGGGAAGTAATTTGATTATAGTAAATTAAATATTATTTTTCAGGAATTAATAAATATTTTTCATTTAATTTTGCGTTTTAGTTCTGTAGAGGGTTGTGGGCTTATAGGGGAATAGGGTGGTTAGTAATTTTAATTGTAATTAAGTAAATATTTATTTGTATTTATTTGTATTGGTAATTAATTTGTTGTTAATTAATTATTAATCGGTAATTAATTTGTATTAATTGGTAATTAATTTGTATTAATTGGTTAATTGATAATTATGTTAATCGTATTAACTTATCATTTGGAGCGGGTTGTGGGTTTATAGGGGAATAGAGTGGGAAGTAATTTAATTGTAAATAAGTAATTATTGAAATTATTTGTGTGTATTAATAATTAGTTTATTGTTAATTAATTAATCATTGGTAATTTTTGTATTACTTATTATGTTTTTGGTATTGGAAATGAATTGGTTGTTAATTAATTATTAATAGGTAATTAATTTTTAATAAATAATCTTTATTGGGATTTATAAGAATTATTTAGTACATATTTTGTCATTGGTAATTCATTTTAATTTTTTATTTTTTATTTGTATTGATAATTAATTTATTTTTATTTAAATATTAAATCATTACTTTCACTACTGTTGCACTCACTGGAGTGGGCATAGTAATTTTTACCACTACGCTATCCAGTGCTTTCCCTACTGTTGCACTCTCTGGAGTGGGAATAGTAATTTTTACCCCTACGCTATCCAACGCTTTCCCTACTGTTGCACTCACTGAAGTGGGAATGGTAATTTTTACCCGTACGCTATCCAATGCTTTCCCTACTGTTGCACTCACTGGAGTGGGAATAGTAAATGTTACCCTCCTGCTATCCTACGATAAAATGTTAGAATATTTTTCTTTAAATATTAACTTAATATACATATGTATTAAAAATTAAAAATGTGTTTCTTTTTTGTTTCACTTACATTAATTATTTATTATTTTTAAGGTTATTTAAGTATTTTTAAGTATGTTTTAGCTAATTATATTTATTATTTTATTAATTTTACATTACTTTTAATACATTTAAAAAAAATCGTTATTTTAACAAACTATATTATTTACAATTATATTTTGGATTCGATATTTTTGTACTTACCTGTTTGTGGATAGGAATTCGATATTTTGGCATTCTATATTATGTCTACGATATTTTGGCAGGTCGATATTTTGCTCCTCGATATTCTGTCAGTGATCCACCTCAGTTCATTGCTTTTCAGGTGGATGTGCAAATGTGATCAAGAAAAAGATTATATCACTGACAGTGAGATGCAATAGCCTACTCTGTATGCTGGGTGGGTAAAAGATACAAGGACAGTTTAAAAGATCAAAATATGAATAGGGCTGACCGAAAGCCCCTGTATGTATGTCTATTTTATTTATGATCTTTTTGTATACCATCAGCAGCCTGGTGAAGCAGCAAATATTATCTGTAAGACAGACCTAAAAAATCTATTGGTGTTCTGAGACTGAGAATCTGCTTGGAAGGAGTGGGTAGGTTATTGCTTTGAATAAACTCAATTCCCATTTTCAATGGCATTGTGTTAAGGACTCTATTGCAAGGGAGCAATTGTGCCCCTTGGCTGCTGTTTGAATTATAATATAGCAATAAATAGGGTTCACTGGGCCCCTCAGGCCTCTGGGCCCAATGCCATGGCATCTGTTGCACTATTGGAAGCTGTGTCCCTTCCCATTTTGGAACAATGCAGGACACATCATTTTTTTTTAAAACTCTTTTTATTGAAAGATCGCAATACAAACGCATCACTCCAAGCCCCGGAGGCACTGCAATCAAGTCGTTTCATCATCAAGTACGATCCTTGAAGCATAGAACTGTACCCCCAAATCACCCAACATTCCCCCATCTACCTATCCCCCCCACCTTAACCCCCCCACCCTACTGCTCCCCCCCACACAGTGTCACAATGTCCCTGTACAACAAAGAAGCAGAATACATTTACTAAAACTCCATGTACTATAATGCCCATTTGCACCATTACATTGGCCCATCTTTGTCTCCACGTATCGCTGCCGGCTCCAGCCATATCCCCTGGTAATCTGCCCATTGTTTCCATATTTTGTAATGTTTCTTAGGGCATCCCCTGGCTTCCAACACAGGTCGTTCCAATCCCATACAAAAGTCCAGGCCCTGCTTCCATACTATCACTCCAAGAGCCCGAGGATCTTTCCAGGCCTTAGCTATATCTCTCTTCGTGACCGTGAGGACCAGTAAAAACAAATGTCTCTTATAGAGGTTACCCCCAACTCCCTCAAGGACATGAAAAAGTCCCAACTTGGGAGTGCGCGGGAGCTCCCAACCCAACACCTCCGACAGGCAGTCCCATACACACGTCCACCAATGTATCAATCCGTTACAACTCCACACCGTATGCAGGAACGTGCCCACTGCTTGACCACATGTCAGGCATTCGGGGGACGCAATCAAACCTGCTTTCCACAGCCTCTCCCTGGTGTAGTAGGCCCTATGCAAGTATTTAAATTGAATAAGACGCAGGCGTACAGCAATAGCCGCTCCCGTTGGGGCCTCAAGAGCTTCCCGACAGTCTTCTTCCTCCAGGTCCCCCACGTCAGCTGCCCAAACCTCCCGCAGATGTTGTAGGGGTGACGAACAGTGAGTAACTAGGGTCTGATAAATATGGGATATCTTCTTGTCTCCCAGATCCCCCATGAACACCTTTGCTTCCAGTGGGCTAAATTCGGGCAGAGAGTCCAGGCCTTCCAGGGCGGGTGCAATGGTGTGATGAAATTGCAGGTATTTAAAGAACTGCGTCCGGGACGTGCCCCGCATAACGTGTCCCAAGCTCGAGATTCCAATAGAATCCCAACCCCGGAAACCCTGCAGGGATGCCAGCGCCGGAAGTTGGCCATTTCGCCAAAGCGGAGTTTCTGCCGTAAGCTTACCCCACCACCCCATACGGTGTAACGCCCGTCTCCAAATCAGAAAGACCACCTGTGTAGCACCAGGCAATACCTTCCTCAACTGCGCCGAGTGCAGAATAGTGTAAAGCGAGTCCGGCTCCATCAAATAACGTTCAAGGGCATAAGCCGGATCACCTCTATCCCCATACCACCACTCATTGAGGATAAGGAGGTGGGACGCCTGGTAGTATGACAGGATATCTGACGTGGCCAATCCACCACAGTATGTAGACAAGAAGCAGGTACGGAGAGCCACGCGCACGGCACCTCCCGCCCACAAAAATTGGCCCAGAACTGAGTTCACTTGTCTAAACCAACGCGACGATATCAGGAACGGGTGGTTCTGTAATTGGTATAATAGTCGTGGGAGGGCGACCATTTTAAAAATCGCTGACCTACCATATATATTAAGAGGCATTCGCGCCCAGGATTTCATGTCGGACTGAACCCGGTCCCACACCGGCACTATGTTGCGTTCCCATGAGACACCGGGCGAGGTCGTCAGAAACACCCCCAGATATTTCAGGCCTCCAACTGCTATTTGCAAGGGCGACGCCCACTGACCCAACTCTATTCGGTCACCCAGTGTCCAGATGGTCGATTTTCGCAGGTTTAAGAACAGTCCCGACACTTCCCCAAATATTCTCATAATCTCCAGAACTCTGGGTCCCGATCTATTCACATCTGTGAGGAAGACCAGGACATCGTCCGCATATAGGGCGATTTTATCTGACGGCCCTGCTTCCCACTCAAAGCCCCGCAGTTGGGCATCCATCCTGACCCAAGCCGCGAGCGGCTCAATGGCCAATGCAAAAAGGTATGGTAAGAGGGGACACCCTTGGCTAGTGCCCCGCCTGATGGGGAAGGTCACTGACGTGGCCCCAGCCACCCTCACCGAAGCCGTCAGGTCAGTGTAGAGGAGTTTCACATACGACAGAAAGTGCGGCCCAAAGTTAAGCCGTGGGAGAAGAGCAAAGAGGTATGTCCAGCTGAGGGAGTCAAAGGCTCTATCTATGTCCGCTAAGAGCAGCGCTGCCGGGGATCAAGTGCCACACATCGCCTCCACCGCCACGTGTGCGCATCTGATATTGTGCCGAGTTGCCCTATGGGGCATAAATCCGGCCTGATTCGGGTGTATTAGCTCCACTATATAGGGGAGGAGTCGGTTCGCCAGCGCCTTGGCCAGTATCTTGTCCTCGATATTCAGCAAGGATATCGGGCGATATGACTCATGCTTGTCAGGCGGTCGGCCCGGCTTACAGAACACCACGATCTCTGCAGTTCTCCAATCAGCCGGCAGGAGCTCATGCTCTCTCGCTGCCTCCAGGGCATTCCGGTAGTGTGTCCCCAACTGGAGATGATATTTCTTAAAGAACTCGCTCAGGAACCCGTTGGGTCCCGGAGCTTTGCCCGCGTTAAGTTCTCCAAGCGCTGTACCAAGTTTCTCAGCCGATAGTGGAAGTTCAAGGCTTTCCCGCACAGCCTCTGACAGCACACGTGGTGGGAGATCTGCAAGGAATTTTTCGATATCTAGTGGGGAGAGACGTTCTTAGGGGGCATATTGAGTTGCATAATAGCTGGCGAAACTGTCAGCCAGTGCCTTTGGGGATGAGATTGTCCCCCCAGCGTCATCCTTAAGGCTCGGCAGTACCTGCGGGTGAAATGTGTTTTGGCAGAGTCTGTGCAGCATCGTGCTCAATTTGTCTCCCCATTGATAAATCCTGCTCCTCGTCGCCAGCCATACCTGACGCGCCTCATCTAGTAGCAGGGATGTATACGACTGTTGAGCTAGGAGCAGCTGTTGCACTCCCCTATCGTCACTAGCCGCACCGCATCTGGACTCTAACTCCTCAACTTTCGCTGCAGCCTTTACTAGTCCCTCCCTGTGTTTCTTGCGGGCCGCCGAGCACCAGGCGATGTCCACTCCGCGCAGTATGGGCTTGAGGGCCTCCCAGACCGTCCGCGCATCTGTCACCGAACCTAAGTTCTCCTCCCAGTAGTGGGCTATGGCCACTCCCATATGCTCCTGGTAGTCTCCCTGGTCACCGCCACTGGAGAGTGGTCCGATAGTCCCCGGGGTAAAATGGTAAAATGGAAGCGGAGTCCACTCTCCCTACTACGTCATTAGGAACAAACACGTAGTCCAGCCTAGAGAAGGATTTATGCACCGCTGAGACATAGGTGTATTCACAACTATGCGCGTGCAAGTAACGCCATGTGTTCACCCATCCCAGCCCTTAAACCATACCACTCAGCTTAGTGGGCGTGTCTACCAACTGTCCCCCCCCCAGTCTTACATCTGTCCATCCGGCACTGCATAACGTCATTCCAGTCCCCCCCTATTACCGCCAGGCTCTCAGGGATCTCAGACCACACCATATACAGCTTCTCTATCAAAGCCCATTGTAGCGGGGGGAGCATACACACTTCCCATCACCCACGATTCGGCACCTATCGTACCCTTGATAAATATGTACCTACCCTGCGGATCAACCCACTGTGATTCATGAACATAGGACAACTATCGGTGCACCAGGATGGCCACCCCCTTGGAGCCCCACGCAAACCCAGCGTGGTAGACCTGGTCATATCCATATCGTCTCAGACTAAGAACTTTGGTACCCAATAAGTGTGTCTCTTGTAACAATAATATATCTGCTCTTTCTCTTTTCCCCAATCACAGCACCGCTCCTCTCTTGATTTTGTCCAGCATACCCCGCACATTCCAGCTTAATACTCGCATGCAGGCCATAGGCACCCTAGAGTCCAGAGGTTCATCCGCCATCTAGTCGCAAACACACCAAGCGGCTCAGTGACGTGTTCGGTAGGCAAGTATACATCTGTGTAGGTAATTCCAGCAACACTGTGTGCGGCAACTGATCCCCCTCCCACCTCCCCCCTGCCTCCCTCTCCCCCCCAGCCCCCGGAATCTGTGCCCACCCTCCAACGAACCCTCCCCCCAAACCCCAAACTCCAACCCCCAAACTCCCCCAGCCACCCCCCTCCCCGTACCTCCCAAACATGGAAGCACCTGTCGCGGTCGGAACCCGGCCTGGTCTCCAACGGGAGAACCAGAGTCGCGTCCTCCAAAGGACCCCCTCGTGGCAACCCATAGAAACTACGCTGTCACTCCCTCCCACCCATTCTAACTGGGGCAAGGTCCCAGCCCATCATAACAGAGCACCTGAGCATCCATACATGGCTCCAACAAAAACCCCTGTCTCAAGTCCCATAGTTCTCAAGGGGCATCTGTCCGCTGCTGCTGCGTGGAGTCTTCCTGTCCGGCGGCCGATCCAGCGAGTGAGCCCCTGGTCGAGCGCGATCCTCTGCGACGCCTGCGCTGACCACGATGCCCCTCCGGGCCATGCCGCTGGAAGAAGAGTCCGATTCCCCATCTCTGGCTGCGTTGATGCGGATCTTCACCGTCTCGTCTGTCCACTGAAAGACCTCCTCGGGGGTGTTGAAGAACAGAGTGCGGGACTGGTAGATGACCCGCAGCCATGCCGGGTAGAGCAATGCATATTGTAGCTTAAGACCACGGAGCCGGGCCTTGGCCGCATGGAACGATTGACGCTGTTGTTGCACCATCTTCGTATAGTCTGGGAATATGAGGATATTGGAGTTCTCGTATGAGAGTGTGCCTTTGAGTCAAGCCTGTCTCAGGATGGTGTTCCGATCGGAGTAGTTCAAGAATTTTGCTATGATCGGCCGCGGGCGCTCTCCCACTGGAGGTTTCTGCACTAGCGCCCGATGGGCCCTCTCCACCACGAAACAGCGAGACAGTGCGTCTGCAGGGATCCAAGCTTCCAGCCACTGGGCCAGAAAATGTTCCATTTTGTCCCCTTCACAACCCTCCGGAAATCCAACAAAGCGAAGGTTATTCCTTCGAGCGCGCCCTTCCGCGTCTTCTACCCTCATCGTCAGGCCCTTTTGAATCTTTTCCATGGCCGCAACCTTCTTTTTCAGAACTGCGACGGCATCTTCCACTTCAGATATGTGGATCTCTGCACCTGTGATTCGTTCAACGGCATTCCGCAGATCCTGACGTAGCAGGGTAACATCGGCCCCCACTGCGCCTATTTTGGCGTCCAGCGCGTCCCTCGACTGCGTGATTGCTGCTAGTAGTGCTGCATTGTCGGGCACCGACTGCTGAGAAACCCCGGGGCCCGCCGATTCCGTATACTTGTCCATTGGCCCCTGCTTGCCCTGGCCCCCTCCGGCCCCGCCTCGCATCATGGCACCACTGGGCGTCCCGAACTTCTGGATCTAGGTAGGTAGGTATTCACCCCACTTTCTATTGAGGCTAGGTAGAAAGGCTCAGGATACAGCAGTCAAGTGAGCATTGTGGATCACCAATGGCTGGGGCCACACACCAAGCCGCCTCCGTCGCGCCAAGGCAGTGAGACGCCAGGCTATAACACACCCCCTGGGGGCTCAGCAGTCAGTATCGCCAGAAGGACCCCCCAGCCTGCGGCCGCGATCCGCTTCGGGCACCACCAGTCCTCACCACCGGGGCCTGATTTAGCCCCCGAGTACTCACCCCCTCCGTGCAGCACACCTCGCGCTCCCCAGGGGGCCCAGCGGCCCTGTAAGGGGGAGCTCCCCCGCCCAGCACAGGCCAGAGCCACCAGCCCCCGCCGACCAGAGCGGACCAGCTGCCCCCTCCGAAACTGCCGAATGTACCTCACAGCCCACAGCGACTGTCCGGCGGAGCGCCAGTCCAGCCGGCAAAGGGGGGCGTAAGATGGCGGCCTCCGTCCACAGCGGCCGCCTCCGACACTCGCCTGCCGATCTCCCAACAGGGCCCGCTGCTAAAACCGAGGGCAAGAAAGCGATGACATGCGGGGGTCACCAACCACTCGGACCCCTCCGGCAGGGATGAGCGTCGCG
Organism: Lissotriton helveticus; assembly: GCF_964261635.1. NCBI lineage: Eukaryota > Metazoa > Chordata > Amphibia > Caudata > Salamandridae > Lissotriton > Lissotriton helveticus. Next base: position 1,545,368,056 of record NC_136067.1, on the reverse strand, counting down.
TCCTCTCCGCCCACCGGCACCGGCAGATCCACCCGGCCCGGGCAGCACCAAAATCGAGGTCCCGGCATTCTAGGCCTCACCGGACCCGTCGGGACCAGCTTTGTCGCCGGATCGTAGCTCCGTCTCTAGGGCCGCCACTCGGTCACAATCGCCACCATCCGCAGCCCAGTGGAATGTATGTGCGCTGTGTCTTACTCTCCGCCAGCGCCAGCAGACGTGCCCGCCCCGGAAAGCCCCAAAATCGAGATCCCGGCGTTCCAGGCCTCGCCAGATCTTCCCGGACCTGCTTCGTCGCCAGGTCTCAGCGCCGTCACCAGGGCCGTCACCAGGTCGGAGTCGCTACCGATCGTAGCCCATCAAGTCAGCAGCCGAATACAGTGGCTGGGAGCCCCTTTAGATGCCCAGGGCAAGGATAAATTAATAGGATTAGTTCAGGCTGGCCGGAGCTCGCGCTCTAGACGACCGCCATGATCGCAGGCCAAGCCACGCCCCAGCACATATAATTTTTAAGAGTTGCAATTGATACTGGCTAGCAGCCGCGGTCGGTAGGGGAGTACCTGCCGGGGCGGTGACGTGGGGAGGGGGAGGGGCAGGGTGGGGGTTAGTAATGTATGGATAATGGAGGTTTGCAGGTAAGTAAACATTTAAATAAATCAAACGAATTTCGTTGCACGCACTGCATTGCATTTGGGGATGCAGTGCGCGCAACGAAATTCGTTTGATTTATTTAAATGTTTACTTACCTGCAAACCTCCATTATCCATACATTACTAACCCCCACCCTGCCCCTCCCCCTCCCCACGTCACCGCCCCGGCAGGTACTCCCCTACCGACCGCGGCTGCTGGCTAGTGCAACTTCTTTCCCTATTATAGATGTCACTTTAATGGATCCCACTGGGCAATACCCCTGTATTTTATAATGTAGTTAACAATTTCACACTTCAACAGGTTTTATTTTGCTATGCTAGTTTTTTATGGTATGATATATTACGTTAAGCTTTGAAATGTTTTGTTATGTGCTTAATTGCTGTCTTACATAACTTTCTGTATTCCATGCTCTGCTTTGCTATGACACTTTGCACTAAAGTATATACGCAGATACATCGAATGTAATATGCGAATCACAATGAAGAGGCATTCTGACTATTATAAGAGTTGTTTCCCTGAGTAAAGTAATTGTTACATGCAATCTGTGAGGGAATAAAAAGTGTTTACCAACGTCAATTGTGCTGTGCTGCAATAATAAACTTGACTTTGACTTTGCACTGTAGTTATACATGTGTAAGTGTGTGTCTGTTAGCTCCTTTGTTCTAAATAACGTGTTACTGACGCATTTGTTTCACTGCCACAGGATAATACTGTTACTCTGGCAAGCTGTGCTTTCATTTTACGTAATATGACATGTTTCGATTTGAAAACTCACTTTGAGTACTTTAATTAGCTTGAAGTTGATCATACCCACCGTTGCTACTTTGTAGTTATGTCAATTATTGAATTTTGGGATTTTTTCATAAAAGGCCCAACCTTGGTTATAAAGCAGTGTGCTCCATGTGCATAGTCAGTGTTACAATATCATAGGCATGCCCGTGGACGTCATTTAGGGACTGCAGCTGCGACCCTTAGCTGGCTCTTTGCTAACCCTAGCACTGCATTTGCAACCACTTGCAACCCCTGTCGTCCTCAATCACAATGGCATTACCAGGGACAGATGCAAAACAGGGCTATGATGAGCCTTGTTTAATTTCTGCTGATACATACACTCCATCTGTGAAATATTAATTCATTACAATGTGCATCGCACTTACGAATGCATTTATTTTCGGAATAAAAAACATTCTTATGGGGAGAGGATGTTGCCTTAGGCCTAGAGTGGTCGACTTTGAAACTAGCTGGGGAACCCGGTTCGAGTCTCCGCAACGACGGTCAACATCCTGTGATTCTGTGCAAATCTCTTAGGGCCATATGTATCAAGCTAATTAGCATTCGCAAAGGCCGAAATTCTGCAAATTTCGGCCTTTGCGAATGCTAATTAGCAAAATGGTATGTATTATGTAACATGTTTGATGCAAAATAAGGAATCGCACATTTTGCTATTCCTTATTTTGCGATTGCACTTAAGGAATCGCAACATTTGCGATTCCTTAAATGCAATGTATCAAACAAATATTAATGCAAAAATGCCAATAAGGATTCGCAGATTACCACCAACTTCTAGTTGGTGGTAAGTTGCGAATTCCTTTTAAAAATGCAATTTATTTAAATTCCAAAGGTGCCATATGACGCTCATACTAGGGCATGTATGTGCGCCATATGCCCCCAAATGTCATTTTCAGGGGTGCAGCAGGGTGTTCTTGAGACACCCCTGCACCCTTGAAAATAATCGCAATTTGCGATTAGCAAATTGCTAATTGCAAATATCCCCTTCATTCCTATGGGCCTCCTGGCCCATAGAAATGAATTGGAAAATTGCGATTAGCAATTTGCTAATCGCAATTTAGGAATGTGTAGGAATCGCTAAAAATAAGCGAATTCCTACATACATACCGTTTTGCGATTTCTAAATAGCGATTCCTTAAAATTCGCTATTTAGAAATCGCAAATGGTGAGGATGATACATATGGCCCTTAATCTCCTCGTGCCTAGCAAAAAAGGAATTTGTTCATCTGTAATGCAACTGATGCTCATGTAAAGCGCTCTGATACCCGATATCTTCTGGTCAAGTATGCGTTATAAAAAACACAAAAGAATTGTAAGCGCATGTAATGTACAGTCTAATGAATAAAATGTTATCCTATTGGTGAACTAACAAACAGCCCCATTTCAGGGACCTGCCGGCATTAACTTGTGAATCCAGTGTAATGGCTCTCTCAGGGCCATATGTACAAACACATTTTCCCATAGACACAGAATGGGTAAACCCCTTTGATACATCTGGGCCTCAGTCCTCCTATAATGCAGTGGGCAGAGGACCCCTAGAGGATCTCTTTCTCCAGGCTCAATGCCTTCTGCTGAATGTAAATATTTCATTTACATGGCCATGCAAAAGCAACATTCCTTGTTTCTTGCACCAGCTCCTACTGATGGCTATTGCAAAAATAAAAAAGCAGTGATGAGGCCAATCTAGCTTTGACTGCTGATCTTTGGCCTTTACCAATAATTGTGTTAATTAGAAATTATATTTTGTAAAATGTTATCACAAAAACATTTTAAAATGGCTGATGAAGCTTGCACACACTTGTACGGACAAGTGTAGATTTTCAAATGTTTTTTTTTAATACAGTTTTACATAAACCATTAAAATGGCGATCTATATGTTCACATGCAGATACATAGATGCGCATTTTTTAACGCATTCGTGATAACATTTTACAGAAACAATTTAAAAACAAAACATTACAGTTAGTAGAGGGCATTGTGCTCTAAAGAAAGAGATCTGGCAGGGGGCTCACTATATTACAAACATGTGACATAATTTAGCAGGACCTACCATCGGCATTTGTCAATGTCAGCTCTCCTCCTTGTCCTGGGAAGACATTGGGGGTCCTGTGATGTCACTTCCTGTGATGTCATTCTGGTCAAAGGCCGTGTGGCGTACCTTCCACTACCCCAGGATTTTTGGTGAATAAACATCCATGGGCGTGCATCTCTCCTAAATTAAATATAAATTTAGTGGCCCCTTAATTGAACGATGGAATGGTCCCTTGTTGCTCCAAAGGTTTGGGCAGGTATTGGGTCTTAGGTTATTCGACATAATTCTGCAGCAAATTGTTGGCCCTCAGACATGAATGTATGTATCATGCTTGCAGCACTGCAGCGGCGCGCAGTCTCTTCACGTCAATAGCAGAGCTCCTGTCATGAGCTTCAGGGGGCGGAGGGGTGTTAGCAATAACAAGAAATGCCAGCAGCCATCAATGTAAGGTTTTGTTCGACGCGGGCTGGCAATAATATAGTTTGATGGGTCTGAAATTGGCCCTGTGTGGGCCAACAATGAAGGATAGCGGGGCTTACATAGCAGAAAATCCATAGCCTCCTCACACCTGCCTCGCCTCTGGAGAACGGCAAGATACTGACCTTCAGTTCAGACTGCAGCGGGAGATGATTGGCGCAGATAAAGGAGCTCATCTGTCAGTCTTCCCTGGCCGGCCTTTATTGACTCACTGACGCACCGTGATTCCAGCGCGCGCTCTGCGCAGGGGTCACGCTGCAAGTGGGATTCATGAAACTCCTGCGCCTTTTTATTAGAACTCTAGATTGTGATCCTCAACTAAAGGGCACACTTGACAGCACAGACCTTAATTGCTCTTGGCCAGACTGTCAGTGACCCTTTCCATGCTCTCATTCCGTTCTTAAAACGGGTGACATTTTTCGATCTTCAAAGCTATTGCTCTCAACTATGTTGAAATAGTATGCGTAAAACCTGATGGTTTTCCCTTGCACGTGAACTGCACACGGCCTTAATTGAAAGACAGGATTTCCAAGTTTTTTCTAATAAAAGAAACTTCAGAGCGTGCCCTGGTGATAGTTCATTGAACACGTACATTTAATTGTCTTCAAAGCACTGTGTGCTTTGGGACTCCAGGGCAGAACGATTGACGGTGGAAGACTGTAATAAAACAGGTGGCTTGTGATGTCTCTATATTTTCTTGTGTATAATTTTCTGATTAGGCAGTGGCACTGAAAGAAACCAGAGACGGGCTAGCTGGGGACGGAAAGCGCGTTCTGCTGTCAGATTGCCGACAGGAGGGAGTGGGGTGGGGGTGACGGAGGAAGAGAGTTTTTTTTCTGGATCACACCCAGGAGAGTGACAGGTGTGAACAGCAGCTGCTGTCCCTGTGACCCTGAGCCATGGGAGCAGCAGGTACACGAAAGTCACCACTGACTCCAGTGACTTTTTGGAAATATTCACTTGCACTGACAGTGTCATCAATTTACCAGTTTTATAGAGATAACGGAAATGATTCGGAGCACGCCTTGCCGTCCCCCCCCCCCTCCACCAGTGACATCACAGGAAGTGGAGTCACACAAGAGTCACACAGCTATTTACTCTCAATATAAGTTCACATTATATTTGTTTTTTTAACTGAATCTAATAACTAGGCAATCATGCAGCATGTCAATAAACAGTGATGGAAAGGAGGTACAAACAACCAGTTATTAAATCTAGCAAAAGATGGAGACTCGGTTGTGCAGTATATAAATAAATAGTTAATACATAGTAATTGATAACTGGTACAAAACAGTTAAGAAAACTAGCAAATTGTGAAGTTATCCAGCATTTTAATAGAGTGATTGACAACCACTATAAATGACCAGTTATTAACTTTAGAAAAAGCTGAAAGCCTACTTACGTTTAAAGGATCGATAATGAAATTGGTCAAAAAGCAGCAGTGATTGACTCAAAATCAAGGGGACTGACAAGTAGTTACATGCAGCTACCCTTAAATGACTCCATGTTTTTTCATTGGATATAGGATCAGAGCCAGGAGATGGTGGCTTTAAGGGAACCTCCAAATAGGTCTCTACTAAAGGTGGCTGTGCATCTTTGTTGCGTGCAACTGTATGAGAGGAAGGCATTAGTACACAATTGGGTTACCCTGAGTATAACTAGCAGAAATATTAAATGACTAAAGACAGGGTTGGAATGGCCTATAGGGCAATCAGGCAGTGCCCGATGGGCTGGTTTGACAGATCGATGTGTCTGCCAGGTTGTTAGCAGTTTGTAGGCCAGTTGTATGGGCTGGTGGGCCAGTTTTTACAGTTAATTTCCCTGATAGTACCACAAGCATTCCTGAAGCAAACACAAAATCATGCAGTCTCCCATACCTTGCAAAAAAACATACAGCGTAGCTTTACAAGTTCAAAACTGACCTGATCTGCAAATGTGGCCCACTTTTTAGCTATCTGGTTCCCTCGTGGGGACTACTTTAATTTTTTTTGTCCCAGTTCGATCCCGACTAAAGTGCTCACTTAGTTCAATAAAATAAAAATACAATTTGTGATATTGGCTGATTATCCCTCATTTTAGTGCATCTGCGTATCCAACGATCTGCAAAAATACAGAATGTATAAATCAGCAGTAAATCATTTTTCTAAAGTAATAAAAAGTACCCTAAAGCTGTTGAAAGCACCCTACCAATGTTCCCTCCAAAATACCAGCTGAACTCAAACAGTAATCACTTCCAACCCGGAAAGCGCCCTTAAGGAGGAATGTAAACCCATGAATGTGCTTTCGGCACTCAAAGTCAATACAGCTGCTGTGCATGAGATCAAATGTGAAAGTCATTATTTTTTACTCCTTGATGTGGCCCACAGCTTCACAAAACATATGTTAAATCCCTCAACACAGGTATAATTGAATTTTGTTGGATTGTTGTGAAGTGGGGTACTGTGGAGTGGAGTAGAGTGAAGTGGAGTGGAGAAGAGTGAAGTGGCATAGCGTACGGTGGAGTAAAGTGTTACATAGTGCAGTGGCATGTTGTATAGTACAGTGGCATGGAATGCGCTACAGTGGACAGGATTAGTGTAGAGTTGAGTAAAGTGTTACTAACTGGATTGGCTTTTGTATAGTACATTGGAGTGCTGTGTGTCATAAAGTTCTGGAAAGTGTCATAGAGTGTTGTACAGTGGAGTGTAAGGGTGTAATGGAGAAGAGTGGGATGGCATACAGTGGAATAGGGTAGAGTGAAGTGGCATAGAGTGTAGTGTAGTAGAGGGTAATAGCATGGAGTGGAGTGGCGTAAACTGGAGTGGCGTAAAGAGTATAGCGTACATTGGAATGCCATATAGTGTAATAGCGTAGAGTGGATTGACATACAGTGGAGTGATATACAGTGGAGTAGAGTAGAGTAGAGTAGAGAGAAGTGGCATACAGTGCAATGATGCAGAGTGGAGTGACAGAGAGTAGACTAGGGTATAGTGGAGTGGAGTAGAGCGGAGTGGAATACAGTGTTGTGAAGTAGAGTGGAGTGGTGTAGAGTGAAATAACGCTGCATGTAGTGACGTACAGTATAGTGACCCATATAGAGTGATAGAGTAGAGTGGAGTGTCATACAGTGGAATAGGATAGAGTGTAGTAGCATAAAGTGGAGTGCACACATTGGAGTGGCGTAGAGTTGAGTGGCTTACAGTGTTATCCCGTACAGTGGAGTGTCGTAAAGTGGAGAGGCTTATAGTAGCGTGGCGTACAGTGATAGTGAAGTGTCCGAACGTTGAGTGGCATACAGTGGAACAGTGTACAGTGGAGTGGTGTAAACTGTAGTGGTGTAGAGTTGAGTGGCATACAGTGGAATAGCTTACAGTATAGTGTCATAGAGTGGAGTTGCGTATAGTAGAGTAGCGTAGAGTGGAGTTGCATACAGTGGTGGGGTGTACAGTGTAGGGGCTTTTCAGGTAGCACGGTACTTCCCAGGAAGCCCCCCAGGATTATATATTTTCTTACCATTTTCCACAAAACTTGGCAGACCTATTCTTCTTTCTACTTTGGCGGATGATGTAAAGTTTCACAGTGATTGGTCGAGGAGGTGCAAAGATAAAAGAGGGGTCCAAAAACACATTTTGTCACCCATGCATTTTCCATAGACTTTTGTATCTTGTGCAGAGCGAAACGGCAGAACAGATTTACATGACATTTGGCAGAATTAGACATTATGGTGCACAGATTACCCTTTTGGGTATTACAGGTAAGTAGGGTAAGTATGTGTAAAGTTATAAGGCATTTTAACTTAGTGATATCTGTTGTTACAGAACTTTCACGAAATTTCACTGAAACACCGCAGTACATAGCGATGACAAATCATTATGTGATTGGCTAATGAATGCCTTTACACAAGCTAAAGGCAACTGTGTTGTTTTTAGGTATACTTAGCGGTAACTAGTCATAATATCGAATCCAAAATATCGAATGGACAAAATATCGAGTAAAAAATATCGAGTATAGGTACATATCGACAGTAAGAATATCGAGGTAGAAAATATCGTTATATTTAATGCTAAAAAAATATCGATTACAAAAATATCATGTAAAAAATATCGAGTAGTATTAATATCGATTTTTAGTAATAGGAAAAAATATCGAAAATGTAGAGATAAAATGTAAATAATAAGTTAAAAAAATAATACAAAATTTTAAAAATAAAAAAAATAAAAAAGAATAATATTGTATTAATAATTGTTCAGTTATTAATGTGTCATTTGTTAGAAAATATGTTAAACTAGGGACGGGATGTTGGGTTAATAGGGGATAAGGGTGGGGAGTGTTTTAAAATATTAATAAAAAAGATGTAATGTTAACACAATTATATTAATAATAATTAAAATAAATTAAATATTAATTATATAAATATTGAAATTTATGTCAATGCTTAGGAGCGGGATGTTGGGTTAATAGGGGATAAGGGTGGGGAGTAATTTAAAAATATGATAGAAAAATGTAAAATATTATTTTAATATTTAGATATTTCCAAATAAAAAAAAAGTAAATTTAAAAAAAAAATTATTTAGGTATTTTAAATTTGGAAATAAATTTATAAAAATTGAACACAAATTTAGAAAAAAAAACGGAATTTTTAAAAAAATATATAAAAAATAAAAAATTTATAAAAATCATTAAAAAAAATTAAAAACATATTTTTTAATATTTACAAAAATTAAAAAAATTAAAAATTAAAAAACATATTATAAAATTTACAGTAAATTAAAAATATTACAAAATTAAAAAAAACAATTGTACAATTATAAATATATAAATATACAAAAAAAATCACAATTTATTTTTGTATTTCAAATTTTGAAAAATATGCAAATACATTTAAAAGAATTTTATACATTTTAATTATTTTAATAAAAAAATTAAAATGTTTTTAAAAACAAAGACATTAAAAAATAATAATTAATAAATAAAATGTAAAATATTAAGTTCTAAATTAAATAATTTTTTTAACATTTTACAATAATTGAAACTAATTTAGAATTTTTATAAAAAAATTATATTTAATTTAAAACATAAACATTAATTATTTTAATTTTAATAACAAAGTTATATATAAATATATAAAATAATTGTAAAAAAAATTAAAAAATGGTAAGAAAATATATTATGTGGTAACATTTATATAGGATCTGTGTCCACCACCTACCTTGATATATGCCTGACTGGAGTTGGAATAGTAAATTATAATGGGTCAGTGTCCAGCACCTTCCCTGATATATGCCTGACTGGAGTTGGAATAGTAAATTATAATTGGTCAGTGTCCAGCACCTTCCCTGATATTTGTCTGACTGGAATTGGAATAGTAAATTATAATTGGTCAGTGTCCAGCACCTTCCCTGATATATGCCTGACTGGAGTTGGAATAGTGAATTATAATTGGTCAGTGTCCAGCACCTTCCCTGATATATGCTTGACTGGAGTTGGAAAAGTAAATAATAATTGGTCAGTGTCCAGCACCTTCCCTGATATTTGCCTGACTGGAGTTGTAATAGTAAATTATAATTGGTCAGTGTCCAGCAACTTCCCTGATATTTGCTTGACTGGAGTTAGAATAGTAAATTATAATTGGTCAGTGTCCAGCACCTTCCCTGATATTTGCCTGACTGGAGTTGGAATAGTAAATTATAATTGGTCAGTGTCCAGCACCTTCCCTGATATTAGCTTGACTGGAGTTGGAATAGTAAATTATAATTGGTCAGTGTCCAGCACCTTCCCTGATATTTGCCTGACTGGAGTTGTAACAGTAAATTAAAAATGGTCAGTGTCCAGCACCTCCCCTGATATATGTCTGACTGGAGTTGAAATAGTAAATTATAATTGGTCAGTGTCCAGCACCTTCCCTGATATTAGCTTGACTGGAGTTGGAATAGTAAATTATAATTGGTCAGTGTCCAGCACCTTCCCTGATATTTGCTTGGCTGGAGTTAGAATAGTAAATTATAATTGGTCAGTGTCCAGCACCTTCCCTGATATTTGCTTGACTGGAGTTGGAATAGTAAATTATAATTGGTCAGTGTCCAGCACCTTCCCTGATATTTGCCTGACTGGAGTTGGAATAGTAAATTATAATTGGTCAGTGTCCAGCACCTTCCCTGATATTAGCTTGACTGGAGTTGGAATAGTAAATTATAATTGGTCAGTGTCCAGCACCTTCCCTGATATTTGCCTGACTGGAGTTGGAATAGTAAATTATAATTGGTCAGTGTCCAGCACCTTCCCTGATATTTGCTTGACTGGAGTTGGAATAGTAAATTATAATTGGTCAGTGTCCAGCACCTTCCCTGATATTAGCTTGACTGGAGTTGGAATAGTAAATTATAATTGGTCAGTGTCCAGCACCTTCCCTGATATTAGCTTGACTGGAGTTGGAATAGTAAATTATAATTGGTCAGTGTCCAGCACCTTCCCTGATATTTGCCTGACTGGAGTTGGAATAGTAAATTATAATTGGTCAGTGTCCAGCACCTTCCCTGATATTTGCCTGACTGGAGTTGGAATAGTAAATTAAAATTGGTCAGTGTCCAGCACCTTCCCTGATATATGTCTGACTGGAGTTGAAATAGTAAATTATAATTGGTCAGTGTCCAGCACCTTCCCCTGATATTAGCTTGACTGGAGTTGGAATAGTAAAGTATAATTGGTCAGTGTCCAGCACCCTCCCAGAAATTTTAACATAACTGTGTCATAATCTTATAAAAATAAGTACAAATGGATGTTTTTAAAATGTTTATTGTCAACTTGTATTTATAACATGTACAGTACAATATTCCAAAAAAATTACATTTAATATAAGTAGTTAGGAAAATAGGATGTATTGAATTACATTTATTTTGATTTATAAATGTTCTACATTTTCAAAAAATATATTTTTCACTGTATTTATACAAAAAATATGAAAAGTTTTCATAATTATATTTGGGTAACAATTAGTAATATTTATAAAAAAATTATAATCACATTTTGTAACAGCCTGGTAAATATTTATTTAATAATGTTAATATATTATATATTAATATTATTAAATATACATGTTTGATATATAAATTATTATAAACTAATAAGAAAGTAAATATATGTTTTAAAGATTTAATACAAAAAACACTGTAAAATACTTTGATAGATAATAAATACAATGTTCTTAATAACAATATATAATCATTAATTATTGTTATATGTATACAATTATTTTGGCCAAAAACATTATTCCTAATACTATATCAAATAGTAAAACTATGACTTAGTTGGATATAATGTTTCAGATTAAATTTGTATTATTTACATACATGGTTAGAATAATTAATAATAATATTTAATATTTTATATTAATTATTAAAATTAATTTACAATTGTTAACTAATTATACACATTTTTACAAATTAAAAAAAACATTCTGCAAATAGTAACTCAATGTTATAGTTGTAATTGTATTTATTTCCTATTGATATATTTAAATTATATTAATAATAAAAATAAATAATATTTACTATTTATTTATATTATTAATTTACAAATGCAATAAAAATCTACATTCACTTAAATAAAGGAAAAATATTAATAATAAATATAAATTAACATTAAATGTTTATTATATATTTATTACAATGTTTATATAAGTTTTGTAATATTAATATTAAATAATAATCTAAAAATATTATTTAATATTAATTAAGAAAGGATAGCTAAGCTAATTAAATTGTAATTTGTGTTACAAAATTTACTGAGAAATTATAAGTGTGGGTATGTATTTTATTTCTTATTAGAACATTGTATTTAGTATGTTTACGTTTCTAATATGGTTTAAGGGGACTACTTTTTTACCGCGTAAGGTTATTTTGCTTCATTCAGGACTGGAGAAGCTCGCGGTTGGGAGCTGCTTTGCGTTGAGAAAGGTAAGGTGAATTTTAACTAATATTTCTTAGAGAGTAGTAGTGCTTGAGGGTATATTAGAAGTTTGTAGTGTTATTGTGTGTCTGTAGTCGTGGTTTTGGTATGTTTTAGTTGAAACTTCGTTGTTACGGAGGCGTCGTATATGTTTGAGACCTGGGCCTCGATTACGATCCGGTAAAAAATTCTGCCGTACGATTCGCATCCGTATCCAAATCCGTACGAATGGGAACTTTACGTCCGACCTGCGAATTCCGATCCGATCCCGTCTATTTCCGTACGATTATCACCGAACCGTCCGAATCACAGTCGATGATCCGTACGAACATGCATCGGGAATCCTACCATACGATTCGTAACCAGCCCGTACAAACACACAAGTACGATCCTGTACGAGAAGCCTGACAGCGAATCGTACGGAACAAAGTTATCGCACTTGAATAATGATTCGTACGGCTATATGCGGCTCACATTTAGCAGCGTCAACACATACCACACGCGTACCCCTCGCTCACGCACAAGTACGACACGCACACCCCCCCCAACAAGCCCACGCGAACACCCCCACCCGCCAACGGCCCGTACCAGTCACTCGCACGCACAAGTACGACACGCACACCCCCCTACGCGAACACCCCCACCCACCAACGGCTCGTACCAGTCAATCGCACGCACAAGTACGACACGCACACCCCCCCAACAAGCCTACGCGAACACCCCCACCCGCCAACGGCCCATACCAGTCAATCGCACGCACAAGTACGACACGCACACCCCCCCAACAAGCCTACGCGAACACCCCCACCCGCCAACGGCCCGTACCAGTCAATCGCACGCACAAGTATGACACGCACATCCCCCCATGCGAACACCCCCACCCGCCAACGGCCGGTACCAGTCACTCGCACGCACAAGTACGACACGCACACCCCCCTACGTGAACACCCCCACCCGCCAACGGCCCGTACCAGTCACTCGCACGCACAAGTACAACACGCACACCCCCCTACGCGAACACCCCCACCCGCCAACGGCCCGTACCAGTCAATCGCACGCACAAGTACAACACGCACCCCCCCAACAAGCCCACGCAAACACCCCCACCCGCCAACGGCTCGTACCAGTCAATCGCACGCACAAGTACGACACGCACACCCCCCAACAAGCCTACACGAACATCCCCACCCGCCAATGGCTCGTACCAGTCAATCGCACGCACAAGTACGACACGCACACCCCCAACAAGCCTATGCGAACACCCCCACCCGCCAACGGCCCGTACCAGTCAATCGCACGCACAAGTACGACACGCACACCCCCCCACGCGAACACCCCCACCGCCAACGGCCCGTACCAGTCAATCGCACGCACAAGTACGACACGCACCCCCCCAACAAGCCCACGCGAGCACCCCCACCCGCCAACGGCTCGTACCAGTCAATCGCATGCACAAGTACGACATGCACACCCCCCCAACAAGCCTACGCGAACACCCCCACCCGCCAACGGCCCGTACCAGTCAATCGCACGCACAAGTACGACACGCACACCCCCCCAACAAGCCTACGCGAACACCCCAACCCGCCAACGGCCCGTACCAGTCAATCGCACACACAAGTACGACACTCACACCCCCCACGCGAACACCCCCACCCGCCAACGGCCCGTACCAGTCAATCGCACGTACAAGTACGACACGCACCCCCCCAACAAGCCCACGCGAACACCCCCACCCGCCAACGGCTCGTACCAGTCAATCGCATGCACAAGTACGACACGCACACCCCCCCAACAAGCCTACGCGAACACCCCCACCCGCCAACGGCCCGTACCAGTCAATCGCACGCACAAGTACGACACGCACATACCCCCAACAAGCCTACGCGAACACCCCCACCCGCCAACGGCCCGTACCAGTCAATCGCACGCCCAAGTACGACACGCACACATAACGCCAACACCCAAACCAGCACAAGGACTTTGCAAACAAGTGGCACAACAACACTGAACATGTCTCCTGTGTACAGACCATAGAGAATCAATGTCCTGGTCACAGCCAAACAGAGGTCAACACTAACACCCACCCCATATAACACACACACAACCAATTCAAATTAAGCCACACCCAGTATTTGACCAATAAAAGGCTCCACACATACAACCCATCATCCTTTGCAACATACCCATTCTTGCAAAGAAACAGAGAGCACACCAACTATTGCTGCCACATACCTCCACACATACACCCTATCACATCTACACCCACACCACCCCCTTCACAATCACAACCACACACCCTCATCCATACACACCATCACCCCCTCAATCACATACACCCCACACCATGACCACACCCAAGAATCCAAAGTTCACTAACCCGGAGACGGAGATACTTACAGATGAAGTCATCAGAGTCGAGCCACAGCTGTTTGGCGCATTGGTCAGACAGACCAGCATGGCAGAAAAAACACGCCTGTGGGAGAGGATCGTAGACCGGGTCAATGCTGTTGCACCCATCCGGCGCACCAAGGGGGAATGCCAGGCCAGGTGGTATGATCTGCGGAGGATGGTCAAGAAAAAAATGGACCAGGACTACGCCTCTGCACACCACACTGGAGGTGGTGGTCCCCGCAGACCTCCTGTATACCAGCCCTGGGAGGAGAAAGTCATGGCCCTGCTGCCACCGGTGGGAGTAAATGGAATAGAAGGAGCCGTTGAGTCTGGTGAGTGTACAAAAAATACATGTTACATGGGTAGACTTACAACAGTGCCCAGCAGCATGGGGTGGGTGGCCATGAGTCCTAGCAGGACACAACTAAAAGTGGTTTGTTGCAAGTGGGACCCACAAAGGATGGAAGGTGGAGTGTAGGAGGCTGCTCTCATCCCATATGCCCCAGGGCCTCACCCAGGCACCATGCCCAATGTACAGGGATAGGGAAATATCAGACAAGAAAGTAGACCACAGCTTGTAAACAATATCATGTTGTGGACACACCTTCCAGAGATTCAATATTTTGTGACACAGTAAGGCAGTGTAGCAAGTGAACAAGCACAAACAACCTGCCTCCAACCCTGTCTCCCCCTCCCACTGTCGCCCTCTCCCTCTGTCGCCCTCTCCCTCTGTCGCCCTCTCCCACTGTCGCCCTCCCTCCCACTGTCACACTCTCCCACTGTCGCCCTCCCTCCCACTGTCACACTCTCCCACTGTCGCCCTCCCTCCCACTGTCACACTCTCCCACTGTCGCCCTCCCTCCCACTGTCACACTCTCCCACTGTCGCCCTCTCCCTCTGTCGCCCTCTCCCTCTGTCGCCCTCTCCCTCTGTCGCCCTCTCCCACTGTCGCCCTCTCCCTCTGTCGCCCTCTCCATCTGTCGCCCTCCCTCCCTCTGTCACCTCACCGCATCTCCCTGGGCACACACACAGTTGCACCCAAGCACTGCACAGGCCTTACAAACACCATAGAGCAGAATGTGTAGGGATGTCTCCTAATTACCAGCAGTCATCCACTAAGTGCCTGCAACACACACACCATTTCCAGCCAACACTGTACTGTGTCAGGACACACATATCGGAAACCTCTGTATTACACAATGGCCACAGGTGTAGGCAGCACAAGTCCCTCCTGTGATCACAGCAAACACAAACACCAGGACAAGGTCACACACCCTGTGCATGAAGACATAACCACTAATATGCCAGCATGCAACATCAGGGGGCAGCCAAATCATGAACGATGGATGCTTGCAAATCACACACAAACTACTACCATGGCCTATCCTACACCCGCCTTACAGAAACTCATCCCCTGGGGACAGGCTTTGGAGTGCAACACTGTCCCAATTGTCATGTACCACAACAAAACACTCACTCATATGAAAACGCATACTACTCATACATGCACATTGCAGATTCTCAAGTCCATTGTGGCGCTCAAACAATGCACGTGCCCCATCTCATGAACGTTGTGGATGCACTGAAGGCCACTGGATTCAAGATAGCCTGGCTGATGAGGATTATGAATCCGAAACCGGTCCCAGGATGCTTGTTTCCGGTCCAGGGAAGACATGGCTTGGCAGTTCGGGCTGGACTGTTCCCATAAGGCACAGGGTCAGACTGATTTGCATATAGCCATGTCTGAACTGGGGTGGCTGAGTGAACTAAAGAATGGTGATGGATTAAACCCAGATCAGTTGACTGGGGGTGAGTGTTTGATTTGTTCAAACGCTCCGTCCATCATCCCCTTTTGTATCGCTTTGTTCGCCCTAAGTGTGGCAGGGTATACTCAGACGTGAGTCCCTTGTTCACTTGGCCACTGGATTCAAGATAGCCTGGCTGATGAGGATTATGAATCCGAAACCGGTCCCAGGATGCTTGTTTCCGGTCCAGGGAAGACATGGCTTGGCAGTTCGGGCTGGACTGTTCCCATAAGGCACAGGGTCAGACTGATTTGCATATAGCCATGTCTGAACTGGGGTGGCTGAGTGAACTAAAGAATGGTGATGGATTAAACCCAGATCAGTTGACTGGGGGTGAGTGTTTGATTTGTTCAAACGCTCCGTCCATCATCCCCTTTTGTATCTCTTTGCACTGAAGTACCAACATGGACATGGGTATTGACAAGGTAATGCGTCTTACAGAAGTGCCAAGTACAAAATCCATGATCTATAAGTGTGTGTACAGGTCCAGGGGTGTTGGCATTGTTTGGCCATCACGGTACAGCAAAAGACATCCAAAGTAGTAGATGTCATGCAAATTAATGATGCTCTGTCTCTAACATCAACATGCTGTATCTAAACTCTGTGCATGCTTGACGCAGACATAAGGATTTACATCTTATCCTGGATGTTGCCTGAACATGACCAATGCCTTACATGTGTTGTGCCGCCAATACAAGACACAGCAATGGCTGTGTCAGTCATTGTCAAGAGAATGGAATAATGAAAATACCCCAGAGTACATGTCAAATTACTACCACTACATACACAACAGAACTATGTCAACAATGTAAAGCTTGTGGAACTGTGATGCTCATAATGGATAACTAAACAAGATGTCACTTGATAGTGCCTTAACAGTGTCTGTCTCTCCCACACACAGGGGAACGTGTGCCCCCCCCAACCAGGGGGGAGAAGGATCCCAGTCCCAGGCTCAGCAGGACCCAGACCCCACCGACAGCGACGCCACTCAACGCACTGTGGATGACCCCAACCAACCTGGCTCCTCTGGATCCCAAACGCCTGCAGCAACTGTACCAGCTACATCTCAGCCAACCACTGGACCCATTCCCACCACATCCCAGCAGACAGGTCACAGCCCTGCCCATGATCCACAAGAGAGCCAGTCTGAAAATGAGGGACACCCTTTGTCGGGCGCCCCTGAGGTTGCAGACGACCTCCACCCTGGCAGCACTCGGGGGGCCCGTCGATTGGATGTGCCCACAAGCGCAGGCCGTGTTCGTGTGGGTCAGGGTGGTGGGAGTGGCGGAAGGCGGAGGCGAGATTCTGGCCAGTCAGCTGCAGCACCCGGTATGCCTGAACTCGCTAACATCCTGGAGGCATACCGGCGGGACACCAGGGAGATAGGCCAGCTTGTGGGGGCCCTCAACCAGGTGAATGAACAGCAGGCAGAGCAAATAGCCAGGCAAGACCTACATTATGGACGGGTGGAGGCAAGTCTGGCTCAGCTCTTGACGGTGCATCGGGAAATGAGCCAATCGCTACGTCAGATAGCTGCCAACATGCAGCACCCTCCCTGTGTCACAAGGCCAGCAACATCACGGCAAAGTGTGACACCAGCCGCAGGGAGGGAAGAGGAGGAGGAGGAGGTACTCTCTGACGTAGCATCCCATGCATCGTCCAGGCCTGCACCTGAGGGTCCCCCAAGGAAGGTGGGTCGTCCACGGCTAAGACGTTGAGGGGCAGTGGGCCATGCACATCTCCCAGGACACTGGACCTGGCATATTGCCCCTGGGTGCAACAGCATCCCCTATGAGACTCTCCCACATGGACATGCTAGTCACAGTCTGCCCAATGATGCCAAGCACTGTGGCCTGGACTCTGTTGACTGAAACTGTAAGGCATCTCATCTCTGGCAGTGAACTTTGGATTCCACCCCTTTCTGTACAGCACTTATTCACGTTCCCTGCACAAGATCTCCCAATAAATATACTAATCCTCATACGCATGTGGTGAGTTATCTTTGAACCACAGCATAAATTGATATGTGTGTGCAAATGTATGAAATGCAAGGGTATCCGACAAACAGCAGCCAACCACACACTTGGATCAGAATCTGAGTGTGGACACACATTGGGGGAAAATCCTAACAACTAGATACATGGATGGAAAGACACAGCTGTGTGGGATAGTAAATGCTGGAGGGAGGTTTGGAGCCCAAAACTGCTATCACAGGCAGGCCCAGGAGAGTCACTTTGAGGTGTACAGATCAGTGTGACAAAAGTAGTTGGCCACGTAGGGGGTACCTACAACTGTGTCCTCAGGTATGTGAACTATCGTCTGCATGATGCAGTACTGTGGATGTGATGAATGGCGCACAGGACAAGGTTGGCAGGACAGACTGTGGGCAATGGGCTGTAGCACTCTACACAAGCACATCTGAATAGGTGACCTACCCCTATGTAGCTACAAGTACTATACTACTGTAATGGGAGCAACGCATACAGAACAACTACCCACATCTGACAAATACCTACACCAGAATGGGGAAATCACACCACACCCAAGAGACGTGGTCATGGTTTGTCTCCCCTGTGGCTACTTGACTGACAGTGACAGCTATGCTTTTGCTGCTGTGGCGTTGACAAGGTAACACTGTACAATATTGTGCCTATGGAAGGTGTGTGTGTGTTGTACACGGCACATGACCTGGTGGTACATAGACCCAATGTAATATGAATCTGCCATAGTCGTGCCAGTATGTGTTGCACACACAGGCATAGCAGCTGCAATGGCTGAGTTAGAAGCATTGTGATAGCAGGAGGGTGAATGTCTGGGGTAGTCTGCGTGTAGGGTGACAGGAGCATGCTCTATAAATGGATGGAAGGAGGGTCATCCTGTAGGTCTCTGTGTCCCTGGATAATGTGCGCGGCATGGTGGCTGTATATGCAGCAGCAGCAATGAGTGAAGACATGCTGGCAGGAGGGGTGTGACAACTTGCAAAACAAGCACATACCACAAGGGCATTTGCAAGCCACAAAGTGACATGTGTATGTGAAGGCAGGAGTGTCAGCCTCACTCAGGGTCACAGCAAATAAAATGGCACAGTAATCACCAAAGATCACAGCCACTGGATCAGGGCCCTTACGGACAAGTGGGTCACAAGACACACAGCGTCAGCAGGTGTACACTACAGCTAGTGTGTTCAAAGCCAAACAGCAACTACAAAGCCATCTACCTCACACACAACATAGTATTCTAGCCTCCCCCACACCATGCGTGTGGTCACTTTACAGCTAAACACATAACAAGTATAAGCTAACTTCATGCTAAATAGTATACATGCACATTAGAAGGACATGTGCGTTGACATCAAGGCGGCACATTTATCTGTAGAAGTCAGACGTCATGCACAACATGATTATTTACATTGTGAGCCCATAGAGCATTATCAAACATACATGAGCATTGGCAAGAACTCCAAATAACACTATTAATGATGTCACCTGTAATGCAGCAGTACTATTGGCTACAAGCCTGTCAAGGACTGGCCGTACCTTACTTCATCAGTGTGGTGTGATGCTCAAAGGGTTCCACCTCCAAATAGCCCCTTGGTCAGAGTACAAACGACAGACACAAAAGGGTGATCAGGCGAGGGAAGGAGAGGATGGGAACTGCTGGGAGGGAGACCTGAAACAGAGGTAAATAACCATTAGGAGTACATTCTCATGTCACTGACACTACAAAAACATCATTAGCTACACTGTACCAGTCACACCTGTGAAGTTTACTGACTGTAGACAATTTTAGATGAGTAAACATGGTATCACATGAGATCCGATGCTATGACACAGACACATAAAACCTAGGACAGTCTGTCATCCATTCGAGTCATGTGTTACGCTCTCAAGTGAGCTACCATGCAATGAGATCTATGTTGTTACAAATCATTCACTGGCTCAGATGAGGTTGACCTTACAAACTCATGGAAACATATGGCAATGCTACTTACGCTAACTGTAATGTCTGCATGTGATTATGGGTACCCATAAGGGCCACGTACCCCAACTTGACTTGACCCACAACAGCTGTAAGTATCACATATAATGACGAAGCTAATAATCTACATGCAATGAAGGCACTCAGTAGCCAGTCTTTTGATCTGTCAAGTGTGCATTACTATGCTAAACATGATATGCAGGTTTAAAAGATTGAAAGTGCAAGAGATGTTGATCCAAGCCACATAATGAGACCCTAGCATTGCCCAGTAATGCTGCACGGGACTAGAGATTCATGGGAATGATCGCATTCCACTGGTGCTACACAATAAATCACATATGCATTACCCAAACATTGTCATTTCCCATGCTAAACATTAATGGCATCATGTGAATCAAAACAGAACTGCTACTCACTGTGAAGGCTGGTGTAGCTGTATTTTTGAGCTGCACTGCGGTAACGACATGACAGTGACATGATATACTGCAACAAGGGGCAATGCATCCATGTAAACAGAATGACAGGACAGTTATCTGAACATGTGGAACATAGACTGTGCCACACCTACACCACATGGTTTGATGGTAATCAAACGGAACTGGCCCACAAGCTGGAGGAGAGGACCCAGTCACATTCTAATGCACACAGTGAGGCTGCAATCCCCCACAGAGTCCGTGGTTGTGACCTCTGACACAATGTAAAGCCATGGTATATGCAATGTAGCAGTGTCAATGTCTACACACATAGATTATTTCACCAGAGTCTCTAACTACAACAGATGACAGTCAGATGGGGTGACTATCCTGTCATGGGAGTGGGCATACATGTAATAAGTAACATTTTGTAGTTGCATGTATCCATGGTCTCACTACATGCACATGAACATGTACCACACGTTTCAAAACATACCAACGCTAAACAGCCTCATATGAGTCCTTACCCAAATTGACTTCTCCACATGTCCATGCATGCTCCGTTGATTTGGCAGATGTTACAATCATGATGAGCAATAGCAGGATGACCACGATGACCCCAATGGACAACAGGCAGGGCGAGCTGTGGGTGAGAGTGGCACACAAGGGGTCAAGTTCTGTTTCATGTCATTTTGACAATGTCCTGTTTATTATCCAGATGTTGTAGTACACCTGTACATTCAAAATGCACACATAGCACGTATGTGTGTTGTATTACATCTGCACCTGTGTGACACTGCACAACAAACATCCAAGTGAGCTTGCATACAGTCTGTTGCATACACAGCATGTAACCCATGTAACTCTATTGTAGATGTTTCAGATTACAGCTGCTATGACTCACCATCATGAAAAGAAGTTGCGGATGAGGTGACTCCGGATATCATCTTCACCCTCCTCGTCGCTGGCATCCTGGGCAAGGCCTTCATCCTCAACGGGCGGATGTTCCAGCTCATCAGGATCAAGGTAGAGTGGCACGGCCTTCTCCACTGCCATGTTGTGTAGCATGCAGCACACGGTGAAGATGTCACACACCTTGCGTGGGCTGTATTGGAGGGCTCCGCCTGTCTTGTCCAGGCACCTGAACCGGCTCTTCAGGAGTCCAAAAGTTCGCTCGATCACCCGCCTGGTCTTCCCATGAGCATTGTTGTACCGCTGGTCTGCAGCTGTCCTGGGGTTGCGTAGTGGAGTCATTAACCACGGCATGTTTGGATATCCAGCGTCTCCTGCAAATTGACATCATGGAAATGAGTGTGTAACATGATGCAGATCATGAAGTTGTGACATACTGACATACATAGCTGACAGGGTATACTCACCAACAAGACATGCCCGGTGGTTGTGCAGCTGCAGCATTATCTGTGGTACCCTGCTACGCCTCATGATGAAAGCATCGTGGCACGATCCTGGAAAACGTGCACAAACATGTGAGATGATCATGTTGGCAAGACACACCACCAGGGCATTTATCGAGTGGTAGTGTTTCCTGTTGCGATACGCTTGCTCCTGAGCATGTGGTGGCACTAGAGTAACATGTGTACCATCAATTGCACCAATTACATGTGGCATGCGGCCCAGGGCATAGAATTCCCCCTTGACATCTGTCAACTCTTCTGGAGTAGGGAATGTAATGAATTCATCCAGGTGCAGCAACATAGCTGCCAATACATCACCCAATACCCGGCTAAACATAGTCTGAGACATCCTTCCCACATCAGCTATGGTGAATTGGAACGTACCTGTGGCAAAGAAATGGAGGGCTGCCATCACCTTTACCTTGGGTGTCAGCGCAGTTGGATACCTGTGGCGTGGTTGTAGGTGAGCCTCCAGCCTGTCCGTCAGGTCCTTGATCATCTGTCGGTTGAAGCGATAACGACGGATGCAATTGCGCTCCCTCATGGCTTCCAAGTCAGGCAACGGCCTTTCCAGAGGGGGTGCCCTGCAATACACAATTTATAGAAAATGTCTTCAACGGTCTGACTAAGACAATAACAATGTACATGGCACAAGCAACACTGCTTCAAATAATCTAGACAATTTGGAGTGTGGCGTGGGATACACACTAATGTAACATGTGCCAGCTCCCAGCCACTCCTCCGTGAAAAGTAAAAGACCTGTGGTGTGTGGAATGGATATGACATGCATACAAATGATCTGATGGAAAGGTCTTAGTGGGCATGACAATGTATCATGTCAGTGACACACGTCATGTGAATGTGAGTAGCAGCTTGTCTGCACATCCAGACAGCTGACAGCAATACACACACACACACACACACACCACATGTGCCATCATTTGCACAGTTCTGACTTAGTAATGTTGCGGTGTTTACATTCCCTCACTATTACATGACCATCATCATACATCATAAATCTTAGATTTGTGACAAATGGTATGTGCTGCCATCACACATATGAGTGGGTAATTAACACACGGGGCATGGTGTGTGTACATTACAAACCAGGTCATCACGCCAAGGACACAACATAGATCCTCCTACAGCACATGTACTGAACTGTATGGACGAGTTACTTACGTTTTGTAACAAGATATCAGTAAGGAACAGTAGTTATTCGCATAATCCCGACTTTGAATACATGACAAGCTTTTGACAAATATGCCTCCCTGGATGCCATCAATCTGCCCAGTGAGTCGGGGCTATCCAGGCCACATCGGAAAAAAGACAGTGTGGGTGATTGGCATCCTACAAGGGCGTGGCCAAGTATTGCCCGTACCTACAATGCACACTCTGCCAGCAGTTACACAACCATGTCCCACAGAGAGTGTGGGTACCAGACAAAGAGGCATGTGATGTAGGAAGAGCCCACTCCCAGACTCAGGGAGGATGAAGACATGTTTCCGTAGTGCTCATACCTCTTGGATGCCCTCTACAGCGGAGCTAACGGGAATGTGGTCTGTGATTTGGGGGCCTGGATGCCCATGCTCTCTGGGGTGGGGTGGGAGGACAGGGAACATGGTCAGTCCGGGGAGGGGAGTGGGCGTCTGACAACATGCCTATCTACAGCCAAACATGCAGCGTGCCTGTACATGCTGGCCAATATAGATACAGTACATTCCTGAAGATAGGCCTGCAGAGGCACAGCGGAGCGTGAGTGGAGTTGAAGGACCTAAGTGAGGAGGTTAGTCCTCACGGCGGCAACGGGGAGATGAAGGGGCAAGGCTCCGCCACCCACGTAAACACGACACTGTACGTTGCCCGCTCATCCAGAAACACGTTTGGAGTAGAGACATCACCAGTGTCAGGCTAGGTGCCCAGACCACTCGCATCCCCCAGTCCACCTGTCCTGTCGTCTTGGGACTGACACTCACGTGCCACTGGGTCTTCATGACCCTACAAATACCCATTAACACCCATTGTAATGAGCTGTGGCAGGCTCATTGAAGTTTTACTCCCCATGCAGCATTAATAGCGGTGTACAGCCGCACAGTCTCCACGCTGGAGCCGTACAGTGTGTGGTATTGGGGACAGCACCACCCAAGAACGGCACCAAGGCTGACACCTGGGGGACTGTTGCCAGTGAGGTTGTGAGGTGAACCAGTGAGGACCAGGGTGACCATTCACACCCTGTCTGTCCCAGCGGTTCCGGGACGTATGCGCCGCCTGTGTCAGGGACAAAGCGAGTGATGGCGTCAGGGGCAATTCACCAGACGCGCTCGTGCCCCCAGACGGGTCCGCTGGGCCAGGAGCCGACGCGGAGGCCGTTGTTGGGTTGAGGGACATCATGGACATGAGGAAGTGCACTGACTCCTCCTGCTTCACATGCAGGGCAGGGCCCGGAGGTCGTGGTGCAGGCTACGACGGCAGCTAATCTGACAGAGCCGCATGGCCGGTGTCACCCGGATCACATGCAGCATTGCACGTGCATTGTGGGGATTTGGAAGTGCGATGACATATCTTTGACTCATTTGGGATACGTGACGACTCAGCCCTGGAGGACTGATGTGTAATTCAGGGGCTCTGATGTCTCAACACCCACGCCCAGGCACTCGTCCTACGTCCAGACCATGATCTATAGTGCTGCAGGGCCAACTGCTGGAGTCTTAGCGGCTTGTGGGTCCAATCACACCTGGATTCATAGGTGTGTTGCCAGCAGTTGGAGCAGCTCTTGTTGTTGTGCTTGACGTGAAAACAGTGGAGACACCAACGGTGAGGGTCAGTCACCAACATGAGTCGTTGGCATTCCTAACAGGCTTAGAAACGGACATCCATACTGGCACCGTCCGGAGTCAGACAATCCAAGTGAAATGGTCTGAAGTGAATGTACTATGATTTTGCTTGAAAAATGACTAAGCTTACACTCATACAGGACCAGCGCTTGTGTTGTGAAATAAAGTTCCTGACGTGTGCACGCAGAGGTGACGTCTGAGTACTCAGACAACGTCATCACGGCACACACAACGCCAACAACACATGCTGAGCCGCAGGCCATGCCTACCAACATACAAGTGTAGTGCTGAGCGGTAATTGCCATATCCAGGATGACTCTTGGGGATATTCAAAGGTGAGTAATATGATACTGACCTGTAAATGTCATATGCTAACATCATGCACAATGTCGCACATGGCACACACATGACGTGGTCACACAGGGTCATGCTGAGCAGCTATTAGACCTCTGTGACAGTGGGCATGTTGCTGTCATCATGTGTCAGTTCCCTGTACTGAATGGTGCGGCATTCCAGTGTTGATGTGCATCACAATATGTTGCAGACTTTACTCCGGTGTGAAGTGTTGAATGCATGTGATGCACATGTGAATTATGGTTGATGACATGTCTCACCAGCTCTTCACACATCAACTGAGTCACAAAGTCACAGTCCCTGTGCTTCTTCTATGTCTGCCACACCTTGGGCATGCTGATGTATGGATGCCATGCTGATGTATGCATCCACATCCTAGACATGAGTGTAGACTACATCCCTGCTATGTAATTTCCTGGACTCACTCTCCCAATGGTGACATGGGGTAGGACAGGGACGCAGCCTACACAATCGTACACTTGAGCATGTCTGACGCACTGTATCCCAATGGTACGTGCGTGTGTAGGCCTTGTTACCCTACTGCATTTCAGCCATACGCGAGCCAAGCGTACCCCAATGGTACGTGCGTGTGTACGCCTCGTTTCCCTATTGCATTTCAGCCATACGCGAGCCAAGCGTACCCCAATGGTACGTGCGTGTGTACGCCTCGTTTCCCTATTGCATTTCAGCCATACGCGAGCCAAGTGTACCCCAATGGTACGTGCGTGTGTACGCCTCGTTTCCCTATTGCATTTCAGCCATACGCGAGCCAAGCGTACCCCAATGGTACGTGCGTGTGTACGCCTCGTTTCCCTATTGCATTTCAACCATACGCGAGCCAAGCGTACCCCAATGGTACGTGCGTGTGTACGCCTCGTTTCCCTATTGCATTTCAGCCATACGCGAGCCAAGCGTACCCCAATGGTACGTGCGTGTGTACGCCTCGTTTCCCTATTGCATTTCAGCCATACGCGAGCCAAGCGTACCCCAATGGTACGTGCGTGTGTACGCCTCGTTTCCCTATTGCATTTCAACCATACGCGAGCCAAGCGTACCCCAATGGTACGTGCGTGTGTACGCCTCGTTTCCCTATTGCATTTCAGCCATACGCGAGCCAAGCGTACACCAATGGTACGTGCGTGTGTACGCCTCGTAACACCATTGGATGGGTTGCATACGCAACGGCAATGTCACCGTACTTGTGTGGGAATTTGAATAAATACATAGCCAACATCTAGGGGAACAGTGTACTGATCAAAATGCAAACAGGTTGTCATGGATACAGAGTTTTTTGAGCCTCCTACAGGTGTTGTAGGAAATTCAGTTGGGCAAAAGTATACAATGTTGCAAATGTTGTTGTTCAGCTCAGGCTCAGTTTTCAAACCATGCATATGTGTGTCATGGCCTTATGTGTGATGTGATTGGATGGAACATAGGATGCTAACTATGGTGGCCTATCACACACTACTCCTTGGACTCACAGACCCTCTGCAGCACAGATATAAGGCAGCATGTGGCTGTGGGAGGGCACTTGCCTGTACAACATTGGTGTGGTAACCACAGCTGCTGTCTCTGAATCCTCTGGACCCTGATTTGCTGAGCATGGAGAGGGCACCTGCATTCACTGATGCTGAGAACAAGGCCCTGCTGGATGCCCTCCTGCCAAACTACAGCAAGCTGTATGGGAGACCAGGGGATCAGGTGAGTGATGTGTGCAATACCTTGGAGTGTGCACCTGTTGTGTGTGTGACATAATGGCCACTGTGTATGTATGGTGTTTAGATGCAATGTTGTTGGGAGTGAATGCCAGGGTGTACAGTGTTGTGTCAAGAGGGTTATTTCTTGTAGTGGGGTGTGTGACAGCGTGTCACGGGCTGCAGTGCATCCAGATGTAGCATACATTGCTCTGTGAGTGTCATGCTCTAAGAGTGTTTAGCGCACGTCATGTCATCTGTAGCCTTTCAATGGCATGTACTGCAGCAGTGTTTGCTCACAGGCCACATACTCCTGGACAATGATGCAAATGTGTGGAGGCTATGATGCCCTGTTGTCATCAAGTATTTTGTGCACATATGTGTGTCTTTTGGACATGGACCAGGTGTACTGATGCTCTTTTACTTTACATTTGTGACAGGTATCTACGTATGAGAAGGGTGAAATCTGGCTGGACATCGCCAGGGCTGTCAGGAGTGAGGGGGGGCCTCGCAGGAGGCTCAGAAACATCAAGAAGAGGTGGCAGGACATCCGGTGCTGGACCCACCACATCGCCATAGTCCAGCTGCATCTGGAAGCTCCACGCCGGCATGGCGGCACCCGCCACCTCACTCCCCACATGCTCCGGGTCCTGGAAGTGGTGTTCCCAGACCTCCATAGGCAGTTGCAGGAGGGACAGCAGCAAGTAGGGGGTAGGTACATGTCTGTTTGTTGTCATGTGTGTCACATGCTCCCTGCAGGGCTCCAAGGCATGGTAACACTCCCATAGTTTGAGTGGTGTGGTCAGACAGGCACTCCATGCATTGGCATTAGAATGTCCCAGTTTCTGCAGCTGCTTATTTAAACTTTTAGCCGTACTCCACATTTGCCCTGCACTTTGGCTGAGGTTTGTTTTTCACATGTACTCCTATGGTGCAATGTCTCAGTATGCATCTTCCTTTGCACATCATCATGTTGGAGGTGGGTCTGTGACACCTGTTGGTACATTACATGTAGCACCACATGTGCACTGTGTCTGCCATTCTTAATACTTTAATGAATGTGTGTGGGTACTGCACACAGTATACAATATTTATCAAAGATTAATCCGATATGAGTGCTACCTTTGATTGGTGCCTGCAAACACCTAATGAAACATGTATGTAGCCTGGCACCTGAACGGCTGCCAGGGCTCTTGGGTGCACTCTTAGATGAGTAAACTCTTAGATAGCTTTCAACATTTCACTTTTATTTTGATCAATTATTTATATGATGTGTTAACTCAGTATATTCACCGTGGTCAAACGATATCAACAATTTTATACATAAATCATAGCAAATTCATGACATTCAGTTAATCAAACTAAATATACAATATAAAATACATCAACCCAATGCATTTCGGGACCTTGCGGCCCCTTCGTCAGGGGTCTATCGGGAAGGAAAACATAAAGAGAAGAAATAGTAGAGAAAAAAAGAAAAAGAAAAGAGAAAAAGAAAACTCGTTACTCTTGACGTTTAAAAGTTTCTCAGTTACTTTTTTGAAAAAGAACAATATTATCATTTGGATGACTTAAGCTCTCATATGTTGAGATGCCGCTTCTTTATAAATTATTGCATGAGTTATAGGTCATGCAAGTTCATTTACATATTTTTAGTAAAGTCATGCGTTTTAATTACACCGTCCTACCGTGATTGTATAGTTTTTGACGATAAACAGCTTTTCTGCAGGAAGATAAAAATAAATACAGGGTAGTTTGCTACACTATGAGTTGAATAAAAGTATGCGCATTACTATTTATCCTATTGAATAGTTACCTGCGAGCCTATGCATACAACATCGGTCTCGCTTCTGTGTTCAGGACAAACAAGCACTGTCTGTCGAAAAAAAGGAACCAATTAGAATCTTGGTTCATCTAATACTATCCTCTAAACATATCTATACATAGCACCATAGTCTTACCTCTTCGGGTAGCTATAATTGCATCCTTTTAGTAAGCCGGCCTGCAACAACCTGGCAAAAAAGTTGAACGGGACGTTTTATTTCTACTTTACACAGTGACAGAAAACACTGTTTACAATTTGCACACGCTCGCAGCATGAATACTGCCTGCGCGCCTCATTGGAAAAGCTCCGGTGAGCATTTACCTGCGGTCCTAGGCTGGGAGGCTTCGGTCCCGCAGAGTTGGTTTACGCTTTTAGCCTGCAAAAATAACCGAGTGTCAAAAGGTGACGATTTTCAGCAAAAATAATGCTTCAAAACGCTATGCATTTTTGGCAGATAAGCGCTCTCGCGTCTTACCGGAGTGTGCTCAATTAGCTTCGTCTCTCGGGTTCTGTGCTCGAAGGCTTCGTGGCTCAATCAAACTAGTTGTCCTACATCTATGCTATTGGTGGTCACATCATGGAAATCGATAACGGACTTCCAATCTTTTCGCGGCGGCCATCTTGAAATGCCTAAGATCTGTTTTAGTTCTATTTAGATCTCTTATAAGGTGAATCTATTATATTTGAGCTATGGGCTACTTAGTTATGAATCAAAAAGTAAAGAAAAGGATAAAGATTGAAACACATATTGGCGCATTGTGCAACAATTGACTCTGGCTGTGAGCGTTTCAAATAGATAATTAATAAACTATTACATACTCAACCTACTCCATATAAATTATATTAAATGCCTGCCTATTTACAAACTTGAGCTCTGTGCATAATTGTAACCAATCAAGTGGAGTTTGGTTATTTGTTCATTTGAAAAATTATATGTATATGTTTCACTACTCAATTCAACGCGGGTCTGAATTCGCAGGGCTTCAGAACTGGCCATATTTTTAGTCTTTTTACAAAAAGCAAACCATCTCCATTTTATCATTAAGTCCGAACGGGACAAGTGTCTGTAATTTTCGCATCCAGTAAGCTTCTCTCTGGAGAAGGATCCTTGCATTGTCAAAACCAAGCCTTTGTGGAACTTGCTCTACTACTTGAAACCTTAATTGAGCGATTGTATGTCTGTATTCAATCCAATGTTGCGCCAACGGTGAGGTAGTATTCTTAAGTCTTATCCGACTTTTGTGCTCAGTGAGCCTCACTTTTAATTTCCTATCTGTTTTTCCTACATAAAGGAGTCCGCATGGGCACTTGATGGTGTAGATCACATGTTCCGAATTACAGGACGTGTTATGCTTTAATTGTATTTGCTCACCAGTTCTTGGGTGTCGAATTACACTTCCTGGTATTACATTGTTGCAGTTTTTACAATTGTGACATTTTGTCGTACCTTTGAAAATTACAGGTTCACTATCTTCTGTGGATTTAATAGTCCTGCTTAACATTTCTTTGAGATTCTGGGCCCTTTTGTAAGCAAACAAGGGTTGCTCGATGAAGAGATTACCAAAGTCTTTCTCTGCTTGCAAAATTTCCCAACGTTTCTTGATTACTTTCTTGATCTCCCAAGATACCGTGGAGTATTTAGTCACAAATACCATCCTTTTGTTTGTTTTCTTAGGTTTCTTTTCAAGTAGTTCATGTCTAGGGATAGTTTTAATTTTTTCAACATGTGCTTCTAAGAGTTTTTTTGGGTACCCTCTGTCCAAATACTTTTGTTTTTGCTCCTCTATGGTTTTTTCACAAATATCTGGATTGGACGTGATTCTCTTTATGCGCATAAATTGCGACACTGGTAGGTTATTGATCAGGCTTGCAGGGTGAAAGCTTCCGTATAATAATGCATTATTCTTGTCAGTTGGTTTTTTATAAACGCTTGTGTGTATAGACCCATCTTTGATTTCTACCAGCACGTCTAAAAATGGTAACGCTTCAGTGCTCATACTGTGTGTAAACTGGATTCGTGGATCAATCGTATTCAAAAATTCAATGTTCTCAGTCAGTTTAGTCTGCGATTTGTTCCAAATTACAAAGATATCATCTATATATCTTTTGTAGTAGACCAGGCCTGTCTGCCACTCAGGATGCTTCAAAATATGGTCTTCCTCAAGGCCTAGTCTACTACATAACTACATAACCTACCAGTGTCGCAATTTATGCGCATAAAGAGAATCACGTCCAATCCAGATATTTGTGGAAAAAACCATAGAGGAGCAAAAACAAAAGTATTTGGACAGAGGGTACCCAAAAAAACTCTTAGAAGCACATGTTGAAAAAATTAAAACTATCCCTAGACATGAACTACTTGAAAAGAAACCTAAGAAAACAAACAAAAGGATGGTATTTGTGACTAAATACTCCACGGTATCTTGGGAGATCAAGAAAGTAATCAAGAAACGTTGGGAAATTTTGCAAGCAGAGAAAGACTTTGGTAATCTCTTCATCGAGCAACCCTTGTTTGCTTACAAAAGGGCCCAGAATCTCAAAGAAATGTTAAGCAGGACTATTAAATCCACAGAAGATAGTGAACCTGTAATTTTCAAAGGTACGACAAAATGTCACAATTGTAAAAACTGCAACAATGTAATACCAGGAAGTGTAATTCGACACCCAAGAACTGGTGAGCAAATACAATTAAAGCATAACACGTCCTGTAATTCGGAACATGTGATCTACACCATCAAGTGCCCATGCGGACTCCTTTATGTAGGAAAAACAGATAGGAAATTAAAAGTGAGGCTCACTGAGCACAAAAGTCGGATAAGACTTAAGAATACTACCTCACCGTTGGCGCAACATTGGATTGAATACAGACATACAATCGCTCAATTAAGGTTTCAAGTAGTAGAGCAAGTTCCACAAAGGCTTGGTTTTGACAATGCAAGGATCCTTCTCCAGAGAGAAGCTTACTGGATGCGAAAATTACAGACACTTGTCCCGTTCGGACTTAATGATAAAATGGAGATGGTTTGCTTTTTGTAAAAAGACTAAAAATATGGCCAGTTCTGAAGCCCTGCGAATTCAGACCCGCGTTGAATTGAGTAGTGAAACATATACATATAATTTTTCAAATGAACAAATAACCAAACTCCACTTGATTGGTTACAATTATGCACAGAGCTCAAGTTTGTAAATAGGCAGGCATTTAATATAATTTATATGGAGTAGGTTGAGTATGTAATAGTTTATTAATTATCTATTTGAAACGCTCACAGCCAGAGTCAATTGTTGCACAATACGCCAATATGTGTTTCAATCTTTATCCTTTTCTTTACTTTTTGATTCATAACTAAGTAGCCCATAGCTCAAATATAATAGATTCACCTTATAAGAGATCTAAATAGAACTAAAACAGATCTTAGGCATTTCAAGATGGCCGCCGCGAAAAGATTGGAAGTCCGTTATCGATTTCCATGATGTGACCACCAATAGCATAGATGTAGGACAACTAGTTTGATTGAGCCACGAAGCCTTCGAGCACAGAACCCGAGAGACGAAGCTAATTGAGCACACTCCGGTAAGACGCGAGAGCGCTTATCTGCCAAAAATGCATAGCGTTTTGAAGCATTATTTTTGCTGAAAATCGTCACCTTTTGACACTCGGTTATTTTTGCAGGCTAAAAGCGTAAACCAACTCTGCGGGACCGAAGCCTCCCAGCCTAGGACCGCAGGTAAATGCTCACCGGAGCTTTTCCAATGAGGCGCGCAGGCAGTATTCATGCTGCGAGCGTGTGCAAATTGTAAACAGTGTTTTCTGTCACTGTGTAAAGTAGAAATAAAACGTCCCGTTCAACTTTTTTGCCAGGTTGTTGCAGGCCGGCTTACTAAAAGGATGCAATTATAGCTACCCGAAGAGGTAAGACTATGGTGCTATGTATAGATATGTTTAGAGGATAGTATTAGATGAACCAAGATTCTAATTGGTTCCTTTTTTTCGACAGACAGTGCTTGTTTGTCCTGAACACAGAAGCGAGACCGATGTTGTATGCATAGGCTCGCAGGTAACTATTCAATAGGATAAATAGTAATGCGCATACTTTTATTCAACTCATAGTGTAGCAAACTACCCTGTATTTATTTTTATCTTCCTGCAGAAAAGCTGTTTATCGTCAAAAACTATACAATCACGGTAGGACGGTGTAATTAAAACGCATGACTTTACTAAAAATATGTAAATGAACTTGCATGACCTATAACTCATGCAATAATTTATAAAGAAGCGGCATCTCAACATATGAGAGCTTAAGTCATCCAAATGATAATATTGTTCTTTTTCAAAAAAGTAACTGAGAAACTTTTAAACGTCAAGAGTAACGAGTTTTCTTTTTCTCTTTTCTTTTTCTTTTTTTCTCTACTATTTCTTCTCTTTATGTTTTCCTTCCCGACAGACCCCTGACGAAGGGGCCGCAAGGTCCCGAAATGCATTGGGTTGATGTATTTTATATTGTATATTTAGTTTGATTAACTGAATGTCATGAATTTGCTATGATTTATGTATAAAATTGTTGATATCGTTTGACCACGGTGAATATACTGAGTTAACACATCATATAAATAATTGATCAAAATAAAAGTGAAATGTTGAAAGCTATCTAAGAGTTTACTCATCTAAGAGTGCACCCAAGAGCCCTGGCAGCCGTTCAGGTGCCAGGCTACATACATGATTCTTAATACTTTGGCACGGATCCTGAGTGTCAACATGTGTTTTCTGCACGAGTCAGCCTCAGTGGCCTTTGTCCATGGTACTCTTTCGATTTGTCATGTGTTGGATACAGGTGCACAATGTACATGTGCAATATTTTGGGCTCATGCATAGTCACACTGGGCAGTGCGTGTGTGCATATTCGCCAAATACTTAGATTGTTGTTTCTAACTAATAATGATGGTCAGCCACACAATGTGGCTTTGGGTGTCAACAGCTGTGATGCCAGTGTGAGGTGATGTTACACTTGATTCATGTCCCAGGATGGCATCAGATTTCAGTTCAGGCAGGACTTTTCCCATGTGGCACAAGGTGTAAGCAATTCAAACATGTCCAGGTCTGGGTTTGGGTGGCAGGGTGGGAAAAAGAGCTGGGATGCATAATCTGCTATCCTGTTGTCAGGCAGTGGTTCATCATTGTGTCTCTCATACTAGTGTTTTCCTTGCCTGTTGCTTGTATCCTACTATACATTGAGCATTGTGTCTCTCACAATTGGCCACAACTAGACTATGCATTGTGCAGAGTTCTGTGTCATGTGACTCATAATGCATGCCATGTTTAGAAATGAGGCAAAATGTATTGTAGCTTATATGTCTGATGTGTACAGGTGACTGATATGTTTTTGTTGTTCTCCTTGCCCACAGCAGCAGCATCTGAATCTGAAGGAGACACAGGCGCGGACCAGGCAGAGGGACCCAGCGACAGTGCCACATGCTATGAGGAGTCAGAGGGAGGCAGTGGCACGGAGGGTGAGGAGAGTCTGCAGGCCGGACGACATGTGACTGACACATCTTACCATGCCGACAACTCCGAGTCAGACTCTCAGGAGGAGGGGGAATATGCAGCAATGGTCACATCTTCTTCTTTGGCTGCCCTCCCCTCCTCCAGTACCATCTCCACCCTCCCAGTCGTTAGTGTCCCTAGGGTCCGTGCTAGACCCCGTGTCTCCTTTGTTCCCGGCACCGCAGCCCCTGCCCCTGTGTCCCCTGCTGCCCTCAGTGCTGAGACTGTGGACCTACTCCGGCAGATTGCAGTAGGTCAGACATCCATGCTGACTGTCCTGATTTAAGCAAAATTCATTTCAAGAGGAAATTAAATAATTTGACAAAAGCTGAGTACAGTGCACTCCAAACACTAGCGAAGAATCCAGCAATCGAAATCCAGAAGGCGGACAAAGGAGGGGGTCTAGTCATTATGGACTCCACGTTTTATTTACAAAAGGGCACAGAACATGTTGATGATGCCACGACATACGCAAAACTTGACAACGATCCTACTATGGAAATAGCAAATGCTTTGGACGAAATACTAAGTAAAGCTGAAGAGTTAGGCTGGATTAATTCAACAACGAAACGCTATCTAAGACAAATGTATCCGAGAAGACCGCGGATATATTTTTTACCAAAGGTTCACAAAGGTTTGCAAAATCCACCATTCAGACCGATTGTGTCTGGGTGCTCTTCCATTTTTGAGAATTTGGGAATACTCACATGCAGTCGTTCATACAAAATTGGTCAACATATCTGGAGGACACTTCAGATTTCCTCAGGAATCTTAAAACCATTGACACACAAGGAGCAGCTGAGTGGATCATCTGTACAATAGATGTTACATCTTTGTATACATCAATACCACACAAACAGGGCCTAGAAGCCATGGAATGGGCGCTGCTGAGGAGCGAAAAACCTGAAGGAGTCAAATGTATGACTATCAAGTTACTAGAATTTTGTTTAGAAAATAGTTATTTCACATGGCAAAATAACTTTTACTTACAACTAAACGGCACTGCAATGGGTTTTCCCGGAGCTTGTATCTACGCCAATATCTTCATGGCCAAATTTGAAGAAGATCACATTTTGAAGCATCCAGAGTGGCAAGATGGATTGGTCTATTTTAAAAGATACATAGATGACATTTTCATCCTTTGGAAAGATTCTCAAATGAAATTACTAGAGAACATTCAAAATCTCAACACCATTGACCCTCGAATTCAGTTTACTCACAGCATAAGTACAGAAGCACTGCCTTTCTTAGATGTCTTAGTGGAAATCAAAGAAAACACCATTCACACAAGTGTATATAAAAAACCAACAGACAAAAACAACGCCCTATTATTTGGAAGTTTCCATCCAGCGAGCTTGATTAACAACTTGCCTGTGTCGCAATTTATGCGAATTAAAAGAATCACATCAGACCCAGAGGTCTGTGACAAAACCATAGAGGAACAAAAACACAAATATTTGGATAGGGGTTACCCAAAAAAACTTCTTGAGGCACATGTAGAAAAAATTAAAACTATTCCGAGAAGTGAATTACTTGTGAAAAAGTTGAAAAAAACTAACAAAAGGATGGTATTTGTGTCAAAATACTCCACATCGTCTTGGGAGATAAAGAAAATAATCAAAAAAAGATGGGAGATATTGCAAATAGAAAAAGACTTTGGTTCTTTGTTTCTTGAGCAACCTCTATTTGCCTATAAAAGGGCACAAAACCTTAAAGAAATGCTTAGCAAACCTAGTAAATCTGGAAATGCCGTGGAAGAGCTCACAACATTTAAAGGAACAATGAAATGTTATAATTGTAAAAATTGCAATAACATTATCCCGGGAAATGTAATTTTGCACCCAAGAACTGGTGAAAAAATTCAATTGAAACACAATACAACATGCAATTCGGAACATGTAATATATGCCATCAAGTGCCCGTGTGGGCTCCTTTATGTAGGAAAAACTGACAGAAAACTAAAAGTGAGGTTAACGGAGCACAAAAGTCGGATACGTTTGAAAAACACGACTTCACCTCTGGCACAGCATTGGATAGAAGCAAGGCACACCATAGCGCAGTTGAGATTCCAAATAGTCGAGCAAGTGCCACAAAGATTGGGATTCGATAATGCGAAGATCCTTCTCCAGAGAGAAGCATTCTGGATGCGGAAATTACAGACTTTGGTCCCATTCGGGCTCAATGATAAAATGGAGATGGTCTGCTTTCTCTAAACAGACAATATACATGGCCAGATCTGACACTCAGTGAATTCAGACACGCGATTTAGCAGGTAGTCCACAATAAATTCCCACAGGCATACATTATCTTTATATTTCTCACATTAATTCACAAAGCATATAATGCAAGATTGTAAATAGGCAGGTAGTAGAATGCATAGATACTGTAAATGCTCAATTGTCTGACCATATTGTTTTGAAAAGATGTTTTTGTTTTGTACATATGTTGGCATTCAAAATACTTTTGTTGTTATATATTTTTTGGTTTGATTTGGTAAATGGCCGAAAGTAATTTTTTCTCTACTGAAATAGCATAAACTAAATAAGCCCAAGAGCGCACGTAATAAAGTGCAAGCACAAGTTGCAAACACATATGAGACCGCTTTAATATAACCATTCCAAGATGGCCGCTCCGAGTCTTTTTGGAACTAACTAGCACCGTTTAAGTCCGTTTTTGTGTTAGTGGTCTAAACCACTAGAACTAAATATAGGACCAATACCCGAATGGCGGCAGCAACCGCCTCAGCGTGAACTCTAAGTACACGGACAACAAATCTAAGTACCGAGGTAAGCAGCGTATTCGGCATTTAAAATGCTTAAGCAACCGAAATTTGAGAATCCAAATACTATAATTTGAATATGTGGTTGTTTCCACAGCTAATTCAGCAGAGTTACTAGCACTGCGGGACCGAAGCTTCACAGCATAGGACCGCAGGTACTTTTAAGACATTTTTTCCTATAGAGTATGGCAAATAAGAAGAACGATAGTAAATCTAAGTAATATTTTCAACCTTTTAACAGGTTGGTACTAACAGTCCGTCGCAAGAATAAGGAAGACTGAGAAACGTTTCCTTAAACAGGTATAAAACGCAAAACGCATAATGGATTACCCTCACGGATGTCTAATTGAAATTAGACTTAAACATTCTTTTCGTTCCTTTATTTTCAGTATACATTTACTTTTCTTGGCCATAGAAGCGAGACCAACGCGCTACACATAGGCTCGCAGGTAATGATTGCACCTCTTTGTTTAAAAGTAAAGATGCAATATGTTTAGATAATACGCATTGCACCACAGTATGTTAAAGAGCTTCGCGCTCAATCTCATCTTTTTCTACAGAAGTATCGTTTATTACTTCAAGCAACTTGCCACAAACCGTAGGTAGGCTCAGCAAAAAGCCTATGACTTAAGCTGCTAATGTAAATAGCCCTTTTAGCGTGTAATAATTGGTTCTTTCAGCAAATAAGATATGCCAAACTAGCGTAATTGAACAAGTAATGTAATTTCAAAAATTAAAAGAGTTAGGAGCTCAGGTAATGAGACGTTATGAAACTTATAATCACAGAATAAATTTATTTGTATTTAAAGTAACTGAGAAACTTGTGAACATCAAAAGAAGTTAGTTTCCTTTTCATTAATTTATGTTCCTTCTTTTGACAGACCCCTGACGAAGGGGCCACGAAAGGTCCCGAAATGCATTGGGTTTATATTTTGAATTGATTCTTCTTTTCTGTTATGCATATTATTTGACCACATTGATTTGCACATTGTAAATTATGTTTGATGATGATGGACTTGTTTTATGAGATGTATATTGCATATATACGATAAATGATGGTTTAAATATGAGCAAAAAAGTTTATATGGACTAAGAGTTCGCTCATTTCTTTGTTGTGCACCCTAGAGTCCTGGCAGCCAGTTAGGTGTCAGGCTTAATACACTGTCCTCCATGGACATACACAACTGCTTACACAGGTGGTGTCATTCATGGAGGGCATGTCATCGCCCATTTCTGATCTACGTCGGAGTGTGGCTGCCATGGAGTCAACACTGACGGCAGCTCTGTACACCCAGCAGCATCTGTCCCCCCCATCCTTCAGACCCATCCACCTCTGCCTCTCACATACCTACACAGCATACTCGCACACGCCACAGGTCAGACACACCCAGCTCACACACACAGCATAAGAAGCTCAAAGCTCCACGCACCCATTCTCAAGGGGAAGTAGGCACACACCCAGGGAGAGGGGAGACACCTCACACACGCATCCACACACCCAGTAGAACTGACTCACAGCCCTGTACCTCCACCCCCAATGTGTCCCCGGGTTCAGGTGGTAGTTTTTCTGCACTGGCTGCGGTGTGCAGCCAGGTTTTTGAATCTACTTTTGGCGATGCCCCAACCAGTGTGGATGAATCCACTACACCTGCACCCACTCCACCTGTCCTTCCCTCTCCTGTCCATGCGGTGCCGGAGGATTCCACAGATGGTGCCCCCATAGTTCCCACAGCGGATTAAACGCCATGTGCAGGCAAGTTTGGGTGTGTGCACACCCATGGAGGCACAGACTGTTGCAGAGACATCTTTGGACTGGCCATTGGCCTTTAATGAGCGAGGACTCTTATTTGCTTTTATATTTGGAACCAGCTGAATAAAGCTATTATTTTCCTTTTCTGAACTTTAGTTTGTGTGAAAATGTCTGTGACTGCTGTGTGCCTGGGAGGTGGTGTGATGTTAAAATATAGGTATGTTGACATGTGTCAATCTCCTGGTGGTAATGTGGTTAAGAATGGTAGGTTTTTGTTGTAATGGCTGGCCACTGTTGGGCAGTGGGGGGTGTTATACACACACACTCTGATGCTGGGCACTGGTGGGCACTGGTGGGCAGTGGTGGGCGTCTTAGCCACATACACACTCTGATGCTGGGCACTGGTGGGCACTGGTGGGGGTCTCAGCCACACACACACTCTGATGCTGGGCACTGGTGGGCACTGGTGGGGGTCTTAGCCACACACACACTCTGATGCTGGGCACTGCTGGGCACTGGTGGGGGTCTTAGCCACACACACACTCTGATGCTGGGCACTGGTGGGGGTCTTAGCCACACACACACTCTGATGCTGGGCACTGGTGGGCACTGGTGGGCAGTGGTGGGGGTCTTAGCCACACACACACTCTGATGCTGGGCACTGGTGGGGGTCTTAGCCACACACACACTCTGATGCTGGGCACTGGTGGGGGTGTTGTCCACACGCACACTCTGATGCTGGGCACTGGTGGGCACTGGTGGGGGTCTTAGCCACACACACACTCTGATGCTGGGCACTGGTGGGCACTGGTGGGGGTCTTAGCCACACACACACTCTGATGCTGGGCACTGGTGGGCACTGGTGGGCACTGGTGGGCACTGGTGGGGGTCTTAGCCACACACACACTCTGATGCTGGGCACTGGTGGGCACTGGTGGGGGTCTCAGCCACACACACACTCTGATGCTGGGCACTGGTGGGCACTGGTGGGGGTCTCAGCCACACACACACACTCTGATGCTGGGCACTGGTGGGCACTGGTGGGGGTCTTAGCCACACACACACTCTGATGCTGGGCACTGGTGGGCACTGGTGGGGGTCTTAGCCACACACACACTCTGATGCTGGGCACTGGTGGGGGTCTTAGCCACACACACACTCTGATGTTGGGCACTGGTGGGGGTGTTGTCCACACACACACTCTGATGCTGGGCACTGGTGGGCACTGGTGGGGGTCTTAGCCACACACACACTCTGATGCTGGGCACTGGTGGGCACTGGTGGGCACTGGTGGGGGTCTTAGCCACACACGCACTCTGATGCTGGGCACTGGTGGGCACTGGTGGGGGTCTCAGCCACACGCACACTCTGATGCTGGGCACTGGTGGGCACTGGTGGGGGTCTCAGCCACACACACATTTTGATGCTGGGCACTGGTGGGCACTGGTGGGGGTCTTAGCCACACACACACTCTGATGCTGGGCACTGGTATTACACTGGTGTAGTGCGGTGACGTACTTCGATGACGTAGGTGCGGCCCGCCTCCGTATTGCACTGGTGTTGTGCGGTGACGTACCGTACCCCGAGGTCGTTGACGTACCGTACCCCAGCTGGATGGCGTACATGCTGCACGTATTACACTGGTGAGGTGCGGTGACGTACTTCGATGACATAGGTGCGGCACGCCTCTGTATTGCACTGGTGTTGTGCGGTGACGTACCGTACCCCGAGGTCGTTGACGTACCGTACCCCAGCTGGATGGCGTACATGCTGCACGTATTACACTGGTGAAGTGTGGTAACGTACTTCGATGACGTAGGTGCGGCCCGCCTCCGTATTGCACTGGTGTTGTGCGGTGACGTACCGTACCCCGAGGTCGTTGACGTGCCGTACCCCAGCTGGATGGCGTACATGCAGCACGTATTACACTGGTGAAGTGCGGTGACGTACTTCGATGACGTAGGTGCGGCACGCCTCCGTATTGCACTGGTGTTGTGCGGTGACGTAGCGTACCCCGAGGTCGTTGACGTACCGTACCCCAGCTGGATGGCATACATGCAGCACGTATTACACTGGTGAAGTGCGGGAGTGTGTGGACCAACGTACCCAGAGATGACAGTCGTGCAATGGAGATGTGCGCATGTGGCAACACGTACAGGTATGTTGGATTTCGTTGTACTCACCTTCTGCGCCGTCGTCGGTTTCTAAGTACGAGGTGGTGGCCGTACATGAAAGGGATGAGACAGACGATGGCGTTCATGTCCTGCTTGTCGCGTACCGGGGTGCGGTTCGTGCCGGAGTGTGGTTTTACGGTAGTTTAGAGCTCTCGTAGACAAAGAGCCGTACGGAGTGTGTTCTACACGGATCGTACTTCCTGGTTCGGGAGACGCGCTCTTTTTACGGTCGGACATTGCGTCGAGCGTCAGCCGACTGCAATTCGTATGGACTTTCGATTCGTACGGCGTTTTTTACGAGCCGTACGGAGTGACGCTTTAGATTGTGATCGTACTTGCTGATTCGTATGGGGACGCCTACGGGTACGACTCGTACGGGGAAAAACGCTCCGAACCGCTATTCGGAGCGCTTTTTCCCGAATCGGAATCGACCCCCTAGTGTTATTTTATGCTTAGGATATGTGTTTTTAAATGTTTTACATTAATTTTAATGTGTATTTTGAAATGTTTGGGGGTTTGTGTGGGTGGGTTACTTTATGTATGCTTTTTTACAGGTTCCGGATCATTGCAGTATAATTCCATGGAAGGATTTGGGTTTTTTTGGGAGAAAAGAGTGTATTACTCATATATGTAATATTTTAACATCTCTCTCCTTTTCTCGTGATTTCCTGGAGCGATTTTTATTCTTTTTCACTATTTTTCGGGTTTTTATGGTTGTTTGTTTGGAATGGATTAGGAGAACATAGTGTGTTTTTTTTTTTAAACTAAGTGTGTGTATGTTCATATTTTAAATGAATTCAACACACTTGGTTTAGTCCGCGTTTCCTGGAGCGAATTTTGTAATATTTTACTATGTTTCGGGTTTTTGTAGGGTGTCGCATTGGATTGGGAGAAGAATATGCGTTAGAGTTTTTTACAAGGTGTGTGTATATCACTTTAAATTAAAAAGTGTCCACACTTGTTTTATCGGGATTTCTTGGAGCGTTTTTTACAAATTTTAATTATTTTCGGGGTTTTGAGGGTTTCGAAAATTGGATTTGTACTGGATTGTAAGGCATTGTATGTATTATATGTGGCTGGATAACGTCTTATTCTGCTACATAAATTGTAAGTGTTTATAATTTATTTTATTTGGGTGGGAAATGTCAATTTAAATGTCATTGGCATGTTTGATGTTATTATAAATATTGCATTTTTTTTGTCAACAAAATCTTTTTAAAAATGTTATAAATATGTTAAACAAATATGTATTATTTATTATTAAATCAAAATGGTAATTTTTGTTACTTTTTAAGTAATTATCAGAAGCTATTGTTAATTTTGGTCTGATACTTTATAGTAGGCTTTTAGCTATTAGTGATAGGTACTCTAGACCTCTCGTTGAAGGATATAGTGTCACTTGGCTTTGCAGGAGTCTGAACATTTGTTTGGTTTGTTTTGTTAGTTTAGGTCCAATTTGTGTAACAGATTGTTCTATTCTTAGCTCTTGGTAGCTTTGTTCTTTTTGTAAAGCTTCTATTAGATTTTGGAAGGTGGGTTTGGCTCTGCTAGTGGTAGCTTGGAATGCATTGTGCCATCCTTCAACACTGTTATTAGTTTTTGCCTCTTGGTTTAATGTACTTAGATATACATTCCACCAAGGTATGTGGAATTTTGGTTGGCGTCGGTGCCCAGATCTATGTAACCTTCCCACCCAAGTATCCTCAAAATAGTCTAGTAGTGGGGCAAGTTTTTCTTCATACTTTTTGTAGTATGCGCTGTCAATTAGTAAGTTATAGTGTTCCGCTACATCAGTAACTGGAACATAGGCTAGTGCTATTAATTTTTATATTTGGTATGCAAAGTTGCTATCAGTTGAGTATTGAATGCTTAAGGTGGATTTCTGGAGATGTCTCCATATACTTTGATTGAAGTGATAGTAGCAACCTTGGATTGCTGTGTGGGGAAATGTTTTCAAAATGCTATTGATCATAGCTAGCTCGAAATCAATAATTATTTTCTGGGGAAAATAATTATTGATTTCATTTTTGATTACATTTAATATTTCAGTATATGTATTTTGTTGTTTGTTAGGTAACAAACAGTAAATAAAAGGGATATTGTAGTGATGGTATAATCCATGTATGGTATATAGCTGATAAAATGGTTTGGGACATGGTTTAAAAGTCCCATCCATCATCCATTGTTCGCATTGTTGTATTTTCCTTAAATTTGTTGCAGTTGCAAACATTATTATTCTGTTGGTGGGGCTTTCATTGTCAAAAATTACACATTTTTCATTACTGTGTGTTACGCTCATTTCTGGGGAAATTACAATTTCTTCAAAGGTTGTAGGGTTAGGTTGTGTTGTGGTAGTTAGTCTTTTTGTGCGTACTATTGTGCGTTTAAGGGAG
Organism: Lissotriton helveticus; assembly: GCF_964261635.1. Taxonomy (NCBI): domain Eukaryota; kingdom Metazoa; phylum Chordata; class Amphibia; order Caudata; family Salamandridae; genus Lissotriton; species Lissotriton helveticus. Next base: position 1,545,324,840 of record NC_136067.1, on the reverse strand, counting down.
TCAATTGAGGGTAGCTGCCCTGAAGCATGGGCTGGAATTTTTAACAGTTCTTCTTTTAGGATTTGTGTGGTAGGTTTGTCACTCCCTGTGCTAGCTGTTTTTATAGTTTCCAAAGCATCCCTTATCTCTATCTCTGTGACATTGGGGGGGGTGATTGTGTTCCCTGGTAAATAATACATTTGTCTCTTCAGTAGTAGCCCTACCATAGCATTTGTTTGAATTGTATTTGGTACATTTCCAGAATACTTTTCTTCCTGTTTGTCTTTCTTGATTATAAACATACCCCATATAACATAACAACAATTTATTTTTCTGTGACATTACAAATTCTGCACCTTCAGTCATTTTGTATTACTTGTTCTAGGAAAGATTAGAAAGAAACATGTTTAAATGTAAAATAATTTTGTTTGTGTTTTACACATTTATATTTCACTGTTTATACTTACAGTTGGTAAATCTTGTTTTGAGAAATGCAGAAACTGTGTTTTTCAATTTATTTCTTGTATGTTCTTCTTGTTTTCCTGTTGGTAGGAAAAGTAAAAAATTATAAGCGATTTTTAATAAATGTTTTGAATTTTTTCTAGGAGAAAGCTGTATTATATTTAGCTTTTTGTGGTATTTTAGGAAATTATTAAATATACTTACTTGTTTAAATTGTTGAGTGTTTGCCTTTGGTGGAGTAGATGAAGGATGTAATGTGAATATCTGTAGAGAAGATAGAATAAACAAGAAATGCTTATTAGTAAATAGATTTATAATTTTAGGGACTTTGAGGAAGTAAATACATATACTTACTTGTTTAAATTGTGTAGTGTTTGCTTTAGGTAGAGTAGATGTAGGATGTATTCTGAATATCTGTAGAGAAGATAGAATAAATATTAAATGGTGTTTATAAGATAGCTTTAGCATTTTAGGGTCTTTTAGGAGTTCTACAAATATACTTACATTTTTGGTATAGTAGATGTAGGATGTCTTTAGAATACCTGTAAGGAAGATAGAATAAGCAAGAAATGGTGTTTAGAAAATTGCTTTAGTATTTTAGGACCTTTTAGGAAATGTACACATATGCTTACTTGTTTAACTTGTGTAGTCTTTAAATTTAGTTGAGTAGAATTAGGATGTTTTCTGATTATCTGTTAAGAAGATAGAGTAAATAATGAATGGCTATTAGAAAATAGTTTTTAAGAACAGCAGTTGGTGTATTAGAGAACATTTATATATACTTACAATCAGTAATTAGTGGTAAAGAAATAGGAGCAGGTTATTTGATGTGTTTAGGAGATGTCTATATAAGAAATGTTGAATGAGAGAAATAATTGTTATTTAAACAGTTAGGAGATATAGTTAAATTTTTAGCCTAGTACTCGTGTATTATAAAAATAAAGTTTAACTTACTTGATTAATTTGGTAGCAATCTTGATTTGTAATGTAGATTTATCAGGAACCAGTTGGCCAAAGTGTTGCCTTCTTCTTTCTATAGAGTTAGCAGCAACAAATGGTAGTAGGCATGTACTCCTTTTATAGTGTGTATTTTTAGTGTTCTCTCGTTTTATTGGATGTTTTAAGAAAGGGAGCATTTTATTGGCTAGTTTGAATTTTTTTACAATTAATTGGTTTGTTTGTTGATGTGGGAATGGTGATCTGTGAAGAGTTCTGCATTAAAGCTGGTTAGTTATATAATTTATTTTAAATGTATGTAATAATAATGTGATAGTATATGTAGAATGATATAAAAATATTTATATATTAATTGCAACGTTTTCATGATATGTTGGAAAAATGTTAACACATTTAAATATTTTAAAAAAATGTTATTTAACATGTTATATTTAATTTGGATTGTGTAATGTATTTTACAAGAAGATTTATATTGTATTTTACATATTTAATGTTTATAATCCTAAGTCGATAATCATCAAAAGACGATATTTTTGTTGTCTATATATTTGCTGTCGATACTTTTGCAGTGTTAGGTTTATTTAGCTTAAAAACAATATATTTGTAGTCGATATATTGGTTGTCTATATTAGTGATGTCGATAATTTTTAGACTCGATATTTTTTACTCGATATTATTGTAGTTTGTTAAATAAGTATAGAAAGTCAATATTATTGCTGTCGATAATTTGTCAACGATATTTTGGCAACTCGATATATTGTCCGTCGATAATATTTCAGTGATCCACACTTAGCCTGTGTTCTGCATTTTGCCCTTAGATGTAGGTAAGTATTTGGATTGATATGTTTCCCATTCCTATTACCACTTTATGGAAGTTGTAATAGGGAGGTAAAAATATTTATAATTCAATATATTTTTTTTAAAGTATGGGGTACCATAAATAAATTTAAAAAAAGAGTAAGTTTAAAGATTTTAAATACACTGTAGTACCCTATTTTTAGAAATATAGTGTACTATAATGTGTATTCCAATTTTAACATATTCATCAGTAAAAAGTGTATGGAGTACCGCAGTAATACTTATAAATTAGTGCACTATTTAAATTAGTTTTTTATTTTTTTTATTTAGTCTTTATTTCGATTTGTCAAATCATTAAAGATAGCAGTACATCGATGAACTCTAGTTATAAAAAATTCCATCATACACTAAAAATTATTACAAGCCAATCATAAAAATATTTGAGATTGATAAAACCAGTATAAAAATTTCACATAAAACCTAAATTAGTTTTTTAAAAAGGCTCAGTTCTTCCTAAACTGCCATAAAAATATATAGAAAATGATAAATACATTTCTCTGCCTATGTATACTTTAATAAAGTGGTAATAAATAGGGACCACCAATGAAACCTACTACTTACCTAGATCTAACACCATAACCCAGAACTCAGCGAAATGCAGAATGCAGACAAAATGTGCTGAAAACAACATATCTGCCTTTTACCTTAGGTAAACACAGTCATTAGGCAATCACATACTACCCTTTAAGGCAAATGTTGTGCGGCATACCGCGAACTTACAGCGGTTTACTACAACACAATATATACTAAGAATTTTTAAAATTATAGCTTTAAACCTACTTACACTAGTCAAACATACTATCAAAAATGATAATTCACACACAATAATCAATTTGACCTGCCACATTACATCTACATCTGTTAACACCATTTCACGCTATGTCTGTTTTAATTACCACACTCCACCACAAGCCACTACACTCCATGCCATTACACCCTATGCCACTCTGCTCTATGTTACTCCCCAATGCACCGCTCCACTCTATGCTAATTTGCTGTATGCCACTCCACTGTACTCCACTCCACTCTACGCCACTCCACTCTACAATACTACAATGTACGCTATCACACTCTACTCCACTCCATTTTATGACACTCCAGTGTATGCCAATACACTGTACACCCTTCCACTCTGCGCTACTTCACTACATGCTATTCCACTGCATGCAACTCCACTCTAGGACACCACTCTACGCTATTACACTCTATGGCACTCCACTGTATGCCACTTCAGTGTACACCACTGCACTGTGAACAATTTCTCTGTATACCACTCCACTTTACGCCACTCCACTATACGCCACTCCACTCTACGAGAATCTACTGTATGCTAATAAACTGTACATCACTCCATTTGATTGCACTTTACTCTATTCCACTCTGCTCTATGCCAGTCCAGTCAACCGTACTACACTCCACGCTGTTCCACTGTATGACACTCGACTCTATGCAACTCTGCTCTACACTATTCCACAATATGCCACTCCATGTCACTACACTATATACTAGTCCAAAGTATGCCACTCCACTCTACAACACTCCACTCTATGCTATTCCACTCTACTCCACTCCACTCTAAGCAACTCCACTCTACACCACTCCACTCCACTCTACGCAACTCCACAGTACGCCACTCCACTGTACCACACTCCACTCCACTCTAGGACACTATCCTCTACAACAATTCACTTGACAAAACTCTCTTCCACTCTACTGTATGACACTCCACTTAATGATACTATACTCATCAACAGTTAACTTTATAATTTCAAACATTGCTTTATTAAAAAGTATTAAAAATCATTGAAATTCAATGAAAAAACAGAGGTTAAACCTCTATACACACAATCTTTAAATACAGACACATTAGAAATTCTTCAGTTATAGTTATACCTTAAATGTATCATTTATGCACCACATTTAAATTAATACAATTTTATTTATTCTTTATCTACAGAGAAAAGTTAAAGTACACAAAAATTTCCATTTTCAAAATTAAACTGATACCTTTCATTTATAATTTATACAACATCTTCAAATTATTATAAGTTGCGCACTGGCATTGGTAATTAAAGATGATTAGTGAGGTTATAGTTTTGTAAGGCAAAGGCCTAGGTTATGTTGTAAAGTACACCTGTTTCAATAAAGAGGCCTTTTTCACACACAACCAGATGTCGATGGTCTATGTTGTTCCCCTCTTCCCCAATAGTATTTGAAAGAACAGTTATGACATCTCACATCAAATCTTTTGTGACAACCAAACGCTTAGTAGAGTGGCGGGTAATTAACAGTCCTTGGTTTTCAGAGCTGGAAAAACCGGACCTATGTCATCATATTACTTCAGAACATTGGAAGGACTATTTTGAGGGAGTTTACAATTATGGACAAGGTGAGGGACTTTTTAATGACTTAAACCCCTGTCCCAGTGATGCTCCCATCACCTTTCTTCTCGATGAGGTTAGGCTGGGCATCAAGGCATTGTCTCAGAATAAGGCCTCTGAACCCGATGGGATCCCTCAGGACCTTTTCGGGGACAATATCGATGTGTGGGCCTTGGTTTTGACCAGGGTACTAAATGCCGCAGAAACAACTGCGATACTACCCTCCTGGTCTACCGCCACCATCATTCTGATTTTTAAGAAGGGAGATAGGGACAACCCTCACTGTTATCGTCCTATATCCCTTATTGACTCTACAGTCAAGGTTTTGGGCCTGGTTTTATTAATTAGACTCTCCGCTTGGGCTCACACAAATTAAATCATTTCAGAGGTGCAATATGGATTTCGCACAGGAAAGTCAACAATAGAACTGTGCTTAGATCGTTATCTTTTAATCTCTAACTATACTATCAACAAATCTGGAGCCCTATTCTTCGGTTTTATGGACCTCAACTCAGCACTTGACCGGGTGAATCATAATACATTATGGATTTTACTTGTGATCCAGGGGTTGAGCAGGCGATTATAAATGTATTAATGACTCTTCATGCCCACACCACTGCTGCAGTCAGATATACTCAAGAAGGGGGACTCACTGATTATTTTAAATGTTCTAGGGGGTTCACCAAGGGTGAATTCTAGCCCCTTTTCTATTTACGTTATACATCAATGGTTTAGAACCCACAATTTTATCATTACAAGTTGACACTCCCAGAATAGGTAGGAGACCGGTGCCTGTCCTAATGTACTCGGGTGAGGCGGTCCTGATAGCGCGCATACCCATGGGCCTTCAGGCCCTAATTTATGTGTTTGTGTCTGAATGGGCTGGATCTGTCACCTAATTTCACATAATTGTGTGTTATGGAATTGGATAATCAGGCGACTAGACCTGAGACCTACAAGGCAGAAACACACAGTTTAGCTAAGGTCACAGCTTTTTCATATTTAGGAATATTATTTAAGGCTAAACTAAACTGGAAACACATGCAGGAGAGGAAGATATTGGACATGAAACAAATCAATGGGAGCAATTGCAAATTATGCCCACAGATTAGGCACATGGTCCCTGGGGGTGATTCTAAAGCTATACCAGTCCCTTTGCATTTCTAACGCTTTGTATGGAAGTGAGGTTTGGGGGTATATGGTGGTCAATGAACTACAGACTGCACAAAATAAATATTTAAGACATATTCTGAAAGTCCCCCAGGGTACCCCCTTGTACACGAAGAACTAGGTATCAAGTACATAACTGACCTAGTGGCTGCTAAGCCTTTGCTGTGCTGGGTAAAGATCTGGTGTAGTGATGAGGCAGCCTTTAATCGGTCAGTAATCGTGGACTGCCTCTCACTTGACCACGCATTTAAAATCCCATAGTTAAGGTATGTTAAGGAGACCCTCATGGCCCTAGGAACAGCAGACATTTTCCTGAAACATGAAAAAGTGAAGCCTCAAGAGAAGAAAATAGTTAAAGAATTGTTTTTTTTTTTTAAATGCTATGGTTTTCCGTGAGGGTAAGGAGCGTTGGTAAACTCCTGGTAAGAGGGCATGTCTTAGTTAAATCTGTCCAGAGCATGGAGACTTATCTCTCTATTTTAACTAGTGCCTATGACAGATTTTTAATTACTCGATTTAGATTAAATCTGCTCATCCACATACTGGCATCCCCAGCTGGTTTTGTTTTATATGTAGAGGATAAAGGTCCCTGTGGCTGCTACAATAGGTCTCCACAGGATAACCTACATTTTGTATTTGTATGTAAACATTTTACCCATCCTAGGCAATTGTTTCTTAAACCTTTTTTAAAAGAACTGAGATTTAGGCATGTAATGTAGATCTATTGTATTTGCAACTTCTGCCTAATGTTCACACGCTTTTTGTTGTAACACATTTTTTAGGAGCTGCACTAAGATCAAGAAATTCTAGATGCAACTGATGGATTTAAGGACATTTGTGATCTTGCACACATTGTCGTATGTTATTTTAAATGTACTTGTTTCTGTTTTTTTAATCTCTGTCTCTTTCATGACTGTGATTACCGCCAAATAAAGATTATTATTATTTTTATAATTATTAAAGAGTGGCGAGTTATAGTTAATGTAGTGTGGCTACTGAGTTGAATATACTGGGCCTGATTCACAAAGGTACACTTACACTTTTGTGTAAGTTTACACAGCCGCGGCCGGTAGTGGGAGTACCGGCCGGGCGGTGACATGGGGAGGGGGAGTGGCAGGGTGGGGGGTAGTAATATATGGATTAGGGAGTTTAACAGGTAAGTAAATATATAAATAAAACAAATTTTGTTGCGCGCATTGCATCGCATTTGGTGATGCAGTGCATGCAACGAAATGTGTTATATTTATTTATATGTTTACTTACCTGTTAAACTCCGTAATACATACATTACTACCCCCCACCCTGCTCTTCCTTCTCCCCACGTCACCGCCCGGCCGGTACTCCCACTACCGGCTGCGGCTGAGTTTACAAATGTTTGCTATTCACAAAGGAATTTACAAGTAGTATTGTTACGAGTGCAAAGTCTCCACACATGAAAAGGCCTATCTTTTTATGTGCGGAGCCTCTGCACATAAATATACTACTCGTAAATCTTAAGTTTACCTATGTGAATCAGGCAAGACTGTATGGAGACGCGCAAGTTATAATAATTTGAAGGTGTTGCTTAAATTCTAAATTAAAGGTATAGAAGTATAGTTTTCGAAATTCATATTTTTGTGTATTTTCACTTTCCGTTTGTAGATAAGGAATAAATAAATGTATATTAATTTGAAGGTGGTGTGGTGGGTAAATTACAATTTTAACCACTTGAACGCTATGGGGATTTTTCCCCTGTGCTGGAAAATCCAGAACATCATTATTCATGACGAGCTGGGCTCGTCATCAGTGTAGCAGGAGGCTACAGCATGACGAGCCCAGCTCGTCATGAGCGTGGAAGGGGTTAAGGTATTACCATAACTGAAGAATTTGTAATGTTTGTGTATTTAAATTTGGTTCATATAGAAGGAATAAAAAAAGCTAATCTAACTAAAACAAAGGTTTAACCTTTGTTCTTCTCTCATGTCATGTGATCAAGACTCAACAGAGCCGAAACACGTAATGGCGACAGTTGAATAAAGAACACCTTCGGCACCGAATTGGGTCCGTGTCTGTAGTTTTGGAGAAAACATGTTTCCAGTTTGCTAAGTTCACGTTATATATATATATATACATATATATATATATATTCACTGAAAAAACCATAGGTTAGAGACCATATATAGTTAGCTGGACATTTTATTGACATAAAACCAATGAAATTCCATATATAGTTAGTTGCACTAACTATATATCGCGCACCCGCAATCCACTGCTGATGATGTCACATATTACATCATTCATGACATGGGCAGTGACATCACTGATGACATCACTGATGACATCTCAAATGACATCACTGATGACATCACTGATGACATCTCAAATGACATCACTGATGACATCATCTAGTGTCTGTGTGTTTTTGTAAAGTTTAAATATGTTTTACATATTGAAGAATGAGTGGATGTATGGAAGACTGAGTGTGTGTGTGGCTGGCTGGGAGGTGTGTGACTCTGTGCATATCAATGTGTACTTGTATCAGTGATTGTATAAGAGAGTAAGTATGTGTTAGTATATGTGTGAAAAGTATGGTGTTCTGTGTTTAACTGTATAGATGAGGAAATCGAAGTGTGATTGATTCTTCACAGGACTGACTAGGTGTATGAGTGCATATGATAGTGTTGTAATAATGAGTGACTGTATGTATGAGTGATTGTATGGGTGAATGAGTGAATGTGTGTGTAGACGTAGGAATCAGTGAGTGCGTATGTAGTAACTGGTATTGGTGTGTCATGATGTCATCAGTGATGTCATTTGAGATGTCATCAGTGATGTCATTTGAGATGTCATCAGTGATGTCACTGAAGTATGGTGTTCTGTGTTTAACTGTATAGATGAGGAAATGGAAGTGTGATTGATTCTTTACAGGACTGACTAGGTGTGTGAGTAACTCCATGGATGAATGGCAGTGTGTGAGTGTCTGCATAGGTGTATGAGTGCATATGATAGTGTTGTAATAATGAGTGACTGTATGTATGAGTGATTGTATGGGTGAATGAGTGAATGTGTGTGTAGACGTAGGAATCAGTGAGTGTGTATGTAGTAACTGGTATTGTTGTGTCATGATGTCATCAGTGATGTCATTTGAGATGTCATCAGTGATGTCATCAGTGATGTCATTTGAGATGTCATCAGTGATGTCATCAGTGATGTCACTGACCATGTCATGAATGATGTAATATGTGACATCATCAGCAGTGGATTGCGGGTGCGCGATATATAGTTAGTGCAACTAACTATATATGGAATTTCATTGGTTTTATGCCAATAAAATGTCCAGCTAACTATATATGGTCTTTAACCTATGGTTTTTTCAGTGAATTTTCAAGGTTTTGTAAATGCAAATTCCTAACTATATATGGTCTATAACCTATGGTTTTTTCAGTGAATTTCATTGGTTTTTTAAAAGCTAATATCTATAGCTGTAAAATATATTCTTTATTACGTGACGTATCACGTAGCCACGTGAGACGCCTCATGACGCGTCGCATAACCGTGACGTATCGGCTCTGCAGCGCAAACAAAACCCGTAACGTAAGCGTGCCGGAGCACGCTTACAGATATATATTTTTTTTTTAACCTTAATTAGACAAAATCCACACGTGCACATATCTTGAGGCCTTGCAAAGGCACATCAAACAAACAGTCCCTACAATTTTGCCAACGTTGCTGGAAATCTATTCCCTTAATTTATTTTTTTACTGTTTCTCTTGGTTTTCCCCTTGTTACGCTTACCGGGACGCTACCCGGTACGCGAACCGGACGCTCCAAAAACACAAGATGGCGGACTCCCTTTACGCTGCCGGTTAGCTGCCCGGTTCGCGTACCGGGAAGCGCCTCTACCGCGAAAAATCGCGGGGGACTTTAATATCCCCCTCATCAATCCTAGGGGGTCAGAAGGGGTTTACCTTGCCCCCTTTCCTTCATTTCCCCCTTCTTTTTTCACCACATCTTGTCTCTCGAACCTACCGAGAGACAAGATGGCGGCCGCTCCGGACTGTTTACAATGTTGACAGCTACGCTGCCGGTTAGCTGCCCGGTTAGCTGCCCGGTGAGCTGCCCGGTGAGCTGCCCGGTTCGCGTACCGGGACAAGCCTCTATGGCGTAAAATCGCAAAAAAAATGTGGTTTTTATTTTTTGCCCCGCGGGGCACTTTAATATCCCCCTCATCAATCCTAGGGGGTCAGGAGTGGTCTACCTTGCCCCCTTTCCTTCATTTCCCCCTTCGTTTTTCACCACATCTTGTCTCTCGATCGTACCGAGAGACAAGATGGCGGCCGCTCCGGACTGTTTAGAATGTTGACAGACACCGGAGAGCCAATCAGCTACGCTTCGCGAAGTTCCGTTACGCGTCAGGTACGCGAACCGGGGCGCTAACCGGAGCGCTGTCACAGATATATATATTTTTTTAAACTTTAATTTCTCAAAATCCACTGGAGCACATATATTGAGACATAGCAAAGGCATGTCGGGCAAACCATATCTACAATTTTGCCAAGTTTCATGTAAATCTATTCAGCCGTTCGAGCTAAAAGTGAGTCCAACCGCCCTATGGAAAAATGAATGGGAAAAACGCGTTTTGGGACCCCCCTTTTTTCTCGGCCCCCCCTTGGCGAAACCCCCCCAAATTTTCAGGGGCTGCTCAGAAACAAAATGTGCAATTTTCCTGGAAATTTCAGCCAATTCCGTCCACAAACGGCAAAGTTATTAGACATAGAATTTTCAGAAATCCCATAGAGAAAAAATCCTAACTATATATACCCACTGGCTATCGCCAGTAGGTAATATACATATATAAACATATATAATCTGCATATCTATATAAATATAAATGCATACATATACATATATGCATACATATGCATGTTATTTACATGAAAGTTTTAAAAACACTAATAAAAGCAAAGCTAAAAAGCCACCTCATTACAAACAGAATGGCTTTAACTTAAACGAGGGCGAGATCTATTGCATTTTCAATGCTTGTTTACTTAGGTTCTATCAATAAGGCATTCAGATGTGTCACACATTTGCCATAAATTCTGAATGTTAGCACTCTAGTTGCTCATTAGATCACTGTAGTAAAGCTAGTGCTCACCAGGGAAGTCTGCTGCTAAACATGGTTTGCAGCCATTTTCCCGCATTTTTTATCCCGCAGACTTTCAGTCCGCATACCATTATCCCGCAAGGTCATTGACCTCGCATACCATTATCCCGCATTTTTTCAAAACGCATGTGCATTTATCGCGCATGCCTTTACAAAGAATTACGTTTTAAAGGCATGTATGGTAAATGCATTTGCGTTGTGAAAACCACGATGACGAGAGAGGTAAGTGGGTTTGTGTTAATTTTTTCGTGGGTTAGTGATTGTGTAGTGTAGTGTAGTGTTGTGTAGTGTAGTGTTGTGTTAGTGTATTGTAGAGTTGTGGTGGTTGTTTAGTGTAGGGTCATGCTGGGGGTAGTGTTTTAGGGTTTAGGGTTGTGTTGTAGTGTTTGCGTAGTGTAGGGTCATGCTGGGGCTAGTGTTTTAGGGTTTAGGGTAGTGTTGTAGTGTTTGCGTAGTGTAGGGTCATGCTGGGCGTAGTGTTTTAGGGTTTAGGGTTGTGTTGTAGTGTTTGCGTAGTGTAGGGTCATGCTGGGGGTAGTGTTTTAGGGTTTTGGGTAGTGTTGTAGTGTTTGCGTAGTGTAGGGTCATGCTGGGCGTAGTGTTTTAGGGTTTAGGATAGTGTTGTAGTGTTTGCGTAGTGTAGGGTCATGCTGGGGGTAGTGTTTTAGGGTTTTGGGTAGTGTTGTAGTGTTTGCGTAGTGTAGGGTCATGCTGGGGGTAGTGTTTTAGGGTTTTGGGTAGTGTTGTAGTGTTTGCGTAGTGTAGGGTCATGATGGGGGGTAGTGTTTTAGGGTTTTGGGTAGTGTTGTAGTGTTTGCGTAGTGTAGGGTCATGCTGGGGGTAGTGTTTTAGGGTTTTGGGTAGTGTTGTAGTGTTTGCGTAGTGTAGGGTCATGCTGGGGGTAGTGTTTTAGGGTTTAGGGTAGTGTTGTAGTGTTTGCGTAGTGTAGGGTCATGCTGGGGGTAGTGTTTTAGGGTTTAGGGTAGTGTTGTAGTGTTTGCGTAGTGTAGGGTCATGCTGGGGGTAGTGTTTTAGGGTTTAGGGTAGTGTTGTAGTGTTTGCGTAGGGTAGGGTCATGCTGGGGGTAGTGTTTTAGGGTTTAGGGTAGTGTTGTAGTGTTTGCGTAGTGTAGGGTCATGCTGGGGGTAGTGTTTTAGGGTTTAGGGTAGTGTTGTAGTGTTTGCGTAGTGTAGGGTCATGCTGGGGTGTAGTGTTTTAGGGTTTTGGGTAGTGTTGTAGTGTTTGCGTAGTGTAGGGTCATGCTGGGGGTAGTGTTTTAGGGTTTAGGGTAGTGTTGTAGTGTTTGCGTAGTGTAGGGTCATGCTGGGGTGTAGTGTTTTAGGGTTTTGGGTAGTGTTGTAGTGTTTGCGTAGTGTAGGGTCATGCTGGGGGTAGTGTTTTAGGGTTTAGGGTAGTGTTGTAGTGTTTGCGAGTGTAGGGTCATGCTGGGGGTAGTGTTTTAGGGTTTAGGGTACTGTTGTAGTGTTTGCGTAGTGTAGGGTCATGCTGGGGGTAGTGTTATAGGGTTTAGGGTTGTGTTGTAGTGTTTGTGTAGTGTAGGGTCATGCTGGGGGTAGTGTTTTAGGGTTTAGGGTAGTGTTGTAGTGTTTGCGTAGTGTAGGGTCATGCTGGGGTGTAGTGTTTTAGGGTTTTGGGTAGTGTTTGCGTAGTGTAGGGTCATGCTGGGGTTAGTGTTTTAGGTTTTAGGGTAGTGTTGTAGTGTTTGTGTAGTGTAGGGTCATGCTGGGGGTAGTGTTTTAGGGTTTAGGGTAGTGTTGTACTGTTTGTGTAGTGTAGGGTCACGCTGGGGGTAGTGTTTTAGGGTTTAGGGTAGTTTAGTTGTTTAGTGTATGCTAAAGGCATATTCGTTCTAAAAGTTTTCGTTATTTTAATTTGCGGCCTAATAGTACATGCGGGATTTTTTTTGCGGACTGATGGTATGCGGGATTTCGTCATATATTCTCTAATCATACTTTCTATGGCAAAATGAACCCCCTCATTTTGTTCCTTTTTAAATTAAATGTTTTAAGAGTTACCACTTTATTCCAATCAAGATGGCTTCAGGTGTGCCATACCTTTGTAATAAGTAGGACTGTTAGCACTCTAGTTGTTCTTTAGAACACTCTGGGACATTCTGTCATTGGGCTATAGTTGGGCTACATCTGGCTGATATTTGGGCTACATTTGTTTTTTTTTTGTCTCTGGTGGCCATCTTTGGGCTACATTGGGCTACATTGGGCTACATTTGGGCTCCAACATATATATAGCCCAATGTAGCCCAATATATATTTTTCAAAGTTAATTTTCGTAAAAACCACTGGAGCCTATATCTTGAGACATAGCAAAGGCACATCGGGCTACCAGTCCCTACAATTTTGCCAAGTTTGGTGTAAATCCATTCAGCCGTTCAGGCTAAAAGTGAGGCCAACCGCCCTATGGAAAATTGCATGGGAAAAACACGTTTTGGGACCCCCCTTTTTTCTCGGCCCCCCCTTGACGAAAACCCCCCAAATTTTCAGGGGCTGCTCAGAAACGAATTGTTCAATTTTCCTGAAAATTTCAGCCAATTCTGTCTTCAAACGCCAAAGTTATTCGACATAGAATTTTCAAAAATCCCATAGGAAAAAAATCCTAACTATATATACCTACTGGCTATCGCCAGTAGGTAATATATATATATATATATATATATATATATATATATATATATATATATATATATATATATATATATATATATATATGCAGCTCCACTCGTCCCCCCTTGCGGAGAAGATAACGCACTCGCGGGGGTTATTTCTGAAAAGCAATACTTTATTCGGCTTCTGGACAAAAAGGCAGACGCGTTTCGGACATCAAGTCCTTCGTCAGTGTTTACATGCCCCGCATTTCCAGGCACAATAAATACAATACATTCACTGTTTCATGAAAAGGAAAGATGGACAACATTCTACATCCAAAAGGGGGCAGCCATTACTGAGTGGGTTATACTTCACACAATCGCAATTTTTACAATGTGTTGTTTACCAGATGTTATACTCATGCCAGTTTAACTATTAAAGTAAACTAAATCTCGCCGTGTATCGGCATGTAAATGGCATTTCGGCAGCCCTATTTGCAAATATTTACAATATATATACAGGATTCAACCCCATTGTTCAAAATCTATGAACAATTACTGTGATCAGATCCTCGTTGTTGGGGAATTACAAATTTTCCATCATTTGTTGGTCATCCAAAGTAAATGAGGTATAAATTAAATTAATTAATTAATTCCCTGGTCGGTGAGTTTAGGTCGAATCTGGCCGTGTATCGGCACGTCACCGACTGGTACAACTTGGACAAGGTCACAGTATAAATGAACCAACACCTTTCTAACACAATTGTTTAGCTCATAGTTTCCAAAATCAACAAGTCACTCCTCCCACTACATTATTATAAGTCAAGCTCTCATGATTTGGCCATCAATGAATATTTTCAAATTCACAATTATATAATCAATCCCAATTCCACATTGAAATATTTTAAATCAACATTTAACATTTCATTTATTCTTTGGATGGTGTTAGATCCAATGATCTAAATTTCCTTTGTAATCATGTGGAAATAAGGAAGCCTAAGCCAAAAATCTGTCTATCCAGTTGAAAGAAAGAAGTATTTTACTGGAGAGAAATAGATCTTGAAAAATTATGCTGGGGAGAGTATATATATATATATCAAAACAAAACCCTTTCAGGTGAGCAGATCTAGAGTGTCGCTGGTGTTGAGAGTGCTCTAACAGGAGCTGCTTTCCACCTAAACTGAGACCTACCCAGAGTTCTCTCCTTCTTTTTTGCATATATATATATATATATATATATATATATATATATATATATATATATATATATATATATATATATATAATGGAAGGTGAGCAGAATGTTTCCTTCGAAATTGTTCTGGAGAACAACACAGAAAAAGATATTGAGGACAATGATGACTCAGATTTCATGGATGAATCACGGGACCATGAATTAGTTCAATGTGTAGAATCTGTGGATCATTTACTTCATTATGATGACGGTCAAATGTGGGAACTTATGTTCACTCAACAAGAGGACATATCGGACAGTCAAATGCTAGACGTTCTATTAAATTTTGAAAAACAATCCGAAAAATAAAATTGTATGTAATATTAAAAAATTGTTTGAGTCTTTAATAATTTTTATATGTAATTCATAAACTAGTTAAATGTTAGAAATGTTATTAAATTTTCAAACACAATCACAATAATAAATAATTGCTTAAAAAATAAAAAAAATTAAAAAATAATCAACAAAACCAACAATCAATTAACATACAGTATTTGAAAAGTCTATCATTCTTTTTTCCTTATAGTACGCTGCCCAGAACGCTTCCCGGTTCGCGAACCGGGCGCTGCCCACGCAAAAAAACAAAAAAAAAGTATTTTTTTTGCCCCGCGGGGCCCTTTTAAAGCCTCCACATTAAACCTAGGGGGTCAGGGAGGATCTACTATGCCCCCTTATGGTCATTTCCCCCTTTGTTTTGGCCTCCTCTTGTCTCTCAATCCTACCGAGAGACAAGATGGCGGCCGCTCCGGACTGTTTAGAATGTTGACAGACACCGGAGAGCCAATCAGCTTCGCTACGCGAAGTTCCGTTACGCGTAAAGTCCGCGAACCGGAGCGCTGCCCGGTCCGCTGTTACAGATATATATCTTTTTTTGAACGTTAATTTCTCAAAATCCACTGAAGCACATATATTGAGACCTAGAAAAGGCACATCGGGCTACCAGTCCCTACAATTTTGCCAAGTTTTGTGGAAATACATTCAGCCGTTCGGGCTAAAAGTGAGGCCAACCGCCCTACGGAAAACTCAATGTTAAAAACACGTTTTGGGACCCCCCTTTTTTCTCGGCCCCCCCTTGACGAACCCCCCCCAAATTTCCAGGGGCTGCTCAGAAACAAAATGTTCCATTTTCCAGAAAATTTCAGCCAATTCCGTCCACAAACGCCAAAGTTATTAGACATAGAATTTTCAAAAATCCCATAGGGAAAAAATCCTAACTATATATACCTACTGGCGACTGCCAGTAGGTAATATATATATATATATATATATATATATATATATATATATATATATATATATATATATATATATATATATATATATATATATATATATATATATATATATTCACACACACACAGAAAGTTGACTCTACAGTCCCAGATGCTGCATTGGTAACTTGATTTATTGGTCAGAAATCATTGCATCAGACACCGCAATGCGTTTAGACTTCCGTCTTCTTCACGGTGGATTAGTCTGTTTTCATTCTTAATAACTGTGATAACTTATATCCAGATCTCCTTTCCTTCAGAAGGGGGCTGAAAACTTGGCTTTTCTCACAGTAACACCCCCCCCCCCCCCCCATCACTGATACCCAGCTGGTATGCTCAGCGCCACGAAACCCTAGGGTAACCGTGCGCTATACAGGCTTAAGAAACATAACATAACATTCAAAGGCATACTGGGATCTATAGTTTATACTCTATTTCACGTGGGAGACTTTGTTAAAAACATCTATGTAGTCTGCACGATTTTTCCACTTTCATTTCTATTAAAACTCCAATGTGCAATGTACATATTTCAAAAGTCTTTAAGCATTTTTTTCCTAATTGTCAGACCATTCTCCTCTACAATAGCTAATACTCTCTCTGACAGGCAGTCTTGCCCTTTTATATTCCTTCCATAAATCCATGTCATCCTGCAAGTATGTTATATCCGCTATGTCTCGGAATAATTGATGCCTAACTCTCTGAAACATAGTGAACCAAGACATCAAAACAAAAGGTATTGACTCGATTACGGTAACAAAATATTGTTGAACTCTGCTAATTATGCGGACGGTGGATATGTGGCAAATGCGATTTTTAAAAAAGCACTGTGGCCTCAAAACGCATAATTCCTGCGAACGCAGTGCTTTGAACATACTATTGTACAAGGACTGCTGCAGCCCTCAGGAACAGACGCCCACCTCGTGCCAGAACAAGTCTGACCTCTAATATCGACGTGAAGCCGCTTCACCGTCAATCTTTCTTCGGTTTTTATTACCGGGCCATCACAAACGAGAGCTTTTGACAGCAGCATCCAGACAGCCTGTTATAAACGTGTCTTATTGCCAGTTCTGCTACACCATGGTGGCTGCCCCTTAGAAGCCAGCCCTCAAGAATGTCTCGGCAAAAAAGAATGTTTAACAAACAACAGTGTGAATACTGTTCATTCGGGCACTAGAAAGCAATTACGCCGTGTGTATGTTACTCGAGTACTGCACCAGAGTACTTAAAGTAGATGTAGTTGGTTTTCTGCAACAAATGGACCAGTTTCAAAACTGTGACTCACCTGAACTTTTTAACCTTTTGCGAAAGGAAAGGAATTCCTGAGAGAGCGATGGATGAAATTCAATTAACTGAGATGACAGAAAATAATCTGCCAGGCGAATACATCAGGCAATTGGAGGCTTTCATACCTTTCAAAAAGGAAATAACCTATTTCCATCCTTGTTATCTAATGACACAGGAGTTTATTTCTCCCGAAGCAGTAACAAATCTACCTAATGGAGCCTAAATGCTGTTGCCAAGCAATTAGGGTTTTTATTGTGTCGCCTAATTCCTTCATTTCCTCAGCAGGTGATTATGGTAACAGGATAGTAATACTCCTTTCTTTCTGCCTTTCCGATAAGCATACAGAGTGCATCTGCACAAGAAAGGGAAGGATTCAGATGGCTTCCACTGCTGTCCTCATCTAGATACCATGGTAGCAGTACATGATAGCCCCCCTCGCTCTACTTTCATGGCACCTTAGTCCAAAATAGCTGTGCCATTTCTCTCAGAAAACAAATGGAACTACTTTAAAAAAAGAATCTTGGGCGCTGTTCCATAGAGAGTAAAATACCTTAAAAGGAGTGTATGTGTTGGGGGGGGGGGGTGATTTTGTTCACTGCTGCATCATAAAACTGCTGAACTGATTTACACCATGCTTACTGGCATCTCTAGAAGGGGTAAAAATGGAACCTGTGCCCCAGAACTTTTGTCCTACCACCACAATAGTTGGATGTGCTAGGTGGCAGCAGAGCAAAAACAGACACTGCACCTTGCCACATACATTCATTTGTCTAATTGCCTTTCACGGCAAAGCAAGTTGTTCGCTTAAAACGTTAAATCTGACTTTATGTGTGCATATATCTACATAACATATGAATATATAGAATTATGGGCACATACAATGTCAGTTTTAATCATTTCAAGTGCGCACACACACACACACTCACATAAATGATCTTTGTAAGTGGCCCCTACACATTTATTTGTAGGGTATTGAGTTCCACCACCTTAAAATTCACTTCCACAGAAGCCATACTTGGCATGAATGTAGAACTTCAATCAAAGAGTGTTCTTTTTGTGGTTTAGTGCAAATCCGTTCAGCAGTTTAAGAGATAGCATTGTTTGAAAAAAGTGACAGGTGGGCTAGAAGGCATTATCCAGTTGGCCCGACCTTGGTGCGAGATCAACGTCGCCCAGGGCGGCCTCCTCTCCCCTCCTCAGCTGATAGAGCGCCGCTATTACCGGGCGCTGGGCGCTGAACTAACTTTGGGCGCCATCTTGGGTAGGGGAAGGATCGCGGTCTAGTTGATCGACGATCCCGCCCTCCCAGGCTACTAAAGGAGTGCAGCCCCGCCTGTTCGAGGTATTTGTCATACTTTCTTCTCCCCTGAGGCGGAAAGCCGGGGGCCCTTTAGCGCTCTTGCTCTCTACAGAATTCGTGCTATTTTGCTAACTGGCGGTTAATGAGTGAAATAACCTGCTTTTAAAACTTGTAAATATTTTAATAGGATAGTTTTTAACTATCCAGTTGGCCCGACCTTGGTGCGAGATCAACGTCGCCCAGGGCGGCCTCCTCTCCCCTCCTCAGCTGATAGAGCGCCGCTATTACCGGGCGCTGGGCGCTGAACTAACTTTGGGCGCCATCTTGGGTAGGGGAAGGATCGCGGTCTAGATGATCGACTATCCCACCCTCCTCCCGCCCCCTACAGTGGATATAAATAGCAGACATGCCCGTCCGCGCCGGCGGCGCGCCAAAGGCGCGCCAAAGGCAAGCCCGTCTGCGCCCGTCCGCGACCGGACGGGACCAGGGGCCACCCCCCCTGTGCAGTGCGGAACAGAATGCAGCCAACCGATACGGTATGATTCAACCACACTAAAAAACCTTATGTGGCCTATTAGTGATACCTGCCGGCACTCCATTCATCCTAACTCGGTTACGGGAATCTGTTCCCACTGTAAATTTACACTTTCCAGTCAGGAAGGTCAACTGCACCCTGTTAAAACTTACAAAATGTTTCTCTTAAATTGCCGATCTCTGACCAAACACGCTGTGCAAATGTCCCTCCTGTTAGAGGAGAATGATCCCGATGTAATATTTTTGACAGAGACGTGGTTAAAGGATGCTTCAGACATTGACATCACTTCTATCTTACAAATGGGATATACTTTGCAAAGGCAAGATAGACCAGAAGGTAGAGGAGGTGGCTTAGCCATTCTTCTTAAAAACCACTACCTCTGTAGGACCTCATCGGCCGATATCGCTAACTGTGAAAGCATGCTCTTTACTTTGGACTTTTCACCTACAGTCTCATTCTCTGGCGCTCTTATTTACCGTCCGCCTAACCAAATAGGAGAATTTATTGACTCGCTTCAAGTCAAGATAGCTGACTTAGTGGTTAGTAGACCCTATTTCTCGATATTGGGAGATATAAATATCCATTTAGACGACCCTGATAATTCAACGGCTAGGACATTTCTGGACAGTTTGGCAGCTCTCCAGATCATACAGAAGGGCTTTGAACCAACCCATGAAAAGGGCCATCTCCTTGATGGGATACTTAGCAATGATCATAGACTGGAAGTAGGGACCCCACTGCCCCTTACATGACAGACCACTATCTAGTACCTATACAGTGGACACCAGCTATGCCACTACAGCCCTCCCCCCGTACTATCCTACAAGGGAGAGATTGGTCCAAAATTTCTCCTGATCAATGGGCCAATCTGCTCTCCTTGGCTCCCCCACAAAATGAGACAGACCCGGCATTGCAGTATGAGAACTACATCAACTGGCTGTGCTCAGCCCTGGACTCTATTGCACCCATCAAAGCCCTTAAAGAAAAGACTAAATCTAAGGATTCGCCTTGGTATACTCCCCAACTTAAAAAACTAAAAAGGGTGTGTAGGAAACTTGAAAGAAACTGGAGGATTTCCCGCAGTAATACAGATAAAATCATTCATCTCGATGCCATTAAAAAATACAAAACAGAAATTAGATGTACTAAAACATCTTACTTCGAGGAAAAAATTATAACCGCCTCCAACTCTTCCAGAGAAATCTTTCGGATAGCTAAATTTCTGATTGATACCCCTTTGACTTCGCCTGATCCTAGTAAAGCTCAGGCTCGCTGTGACAGTCAAGCTGAATACTTTCATAGTAAAATACAGAAAATTGCCTCTGCTTTTAAACCACCTAACTTATGTCAGGACACAGCAACTACCTCACTAAGCACCAGCACCCCAAAATTAGAAGAGTTTCCATTGTTGGATGCAAACTCACTTGGGGTTATCATGTTGAAAATTAAATCCGGATCTCCCGCGGATCCTGCCCCCCCCTGCCAGTTAATAACAATTGAGAACACCATCAAACTGGTTATTCTTAATATCTTGAATGCATCTATTACCACATGCTCAGTACCCACAGCGTGGAAATGTGCCCAAGTTAAGGCCCTATTGAAAAAGCCCACCCTGGATTCGGAGAACATGGCTAACTACCGACCTATTTCTCTCCTTCAGGGGGTCAGCAAACTGTTAGAAAAACATATTAACACGTCCATCACTCAATTTTTAGAAAACCATTATCTTCTCCACGATTCCCAAGCCGGTTTCCGTCCCAAATTGGGAACTGAGGCGGCTCTCTTGGCGGTAACTGAATTAGCCAGGAAACAAATGGACCAAGGCGGCACTACAGCAATCATGCTGCTCGATCTTAGTGCCGCCTTCGACACTGTTAACACCAGCATTCTCCTTCACCGCCTCCATAAAATGGGAATTTCTGGGAAGGCCATGCACTGGCTCCAGTCTTTCCTGGAGAATCGCTCCTTCATGGTTGTCGAGGGCACTACCCATTCAAAATGTTGGCCTTTGGATCAAGGTGTGCCCCAGGGGTCTGCCTTGAGCCCAACACTTTTTAATATTTATATGCAGCCTTTAGCTGACATAGTTCATTCGTTTGGCCTTGATATAGTGACGTACGCTGATGATGCGCAATTAGTCGTATCTATGAACCAGGCGGACTCCTCCTCTGCTAATCTAAGCAACTGTCTGGCAGCGGTTGCTCAGTGGATGGCTACCTCGCATTTAAAATTAAATGGCGAGAAAACGGAGCTATTGATGCTAGGCAACTCAGTCATTCCCAGCCCTCTACCAGATTGGCCCTCGTGTATGGGCCCCCCGCCCCAACCTAAGTCCCATGTAAAGAGCCTGGGCATTTGGCTGGACACTAACCTCAGTTTCCTGCAGCAAGCTACTACTCTGTCCGCCATATGCTTTGGGCTCATGCGTATGCTGAGAAAGGTGTTACCACTGCTCCCTTTTGAAGCTCGCAGAATAATGGTGCAAGCCATTATTTTGTCCCGTCTGGACTACGGGAACTCCCTATACTTGGGGGCTCCCGCCTCTACAATAAGGAAGTTGCAGGTGACACAAAACGCTGCAGCCCGCCTCTTACTAGGCCTTAACAGACGACAATCAGGTACCATGGCCTTGAGGAAACTGCACTGGCTCCCTATTAAGGCCAGAGTGTTGTTTAAATCCCTGTGTATCATGCACAAAGCCATGTGGAAGACTGCACCCACTATCATCTGCTCCCTAGCGGAACCCTACCTTCCTCACAGATCTTTGCGATCCAGCACTGCTTTCCTAGCTACTGTCACTAAGATCAAACGTACTAGATGGGGTGGACGTTCTTTTTCCTGGAATGCTGCAAAGAAATGGAATTCCTTGCCCACCATCCTTCGTAGTGAACCCAGCCTTCTGAAATTTCGGAAGGATCTGAAAACTTACCTGTTCATCTAATCTTTTCTCCTCTCTCATTAGTATGACGGTACATAGCGCTACGAGGCCTCCGGGTTGTTTGCGCTTTATAAAACCCGATTAATAATAATAATAATAAAGAGTGTTTGTTGATTTGCTTAAATTTTTTGACACATTTGCGGGTGACACTTTTTGGCCAGAATACAAGTCTGGTGGTCCAAGGACCGCCAGACTCGTGGTGGCACGGTAGTGGAGGACCAGCCACCGCCACACCGGTAGTCAGTCCATCCCATTACGAGTTGGGTGGTCGGACCACCCTGGGACTGCCGACACCGCCCGGAAACCGCCATTCCCTGGAGGTGGCGTGGTAGTCAAAGGCTGCATTATGCTTGGCCGGACCGCCATGGTCCTGCCAATCATATTACAAGTTTTCTCTCCACGAGGGATACATGGCGGTTCCTCCTCCATGTAAACCTTGGAGGAGAAGAAACAAAGGCGGCCTAGGGCCCCCTGTGCCTTCTCCCTTTGTGCATGCACACAGGGTGGCATAGCATGTGCCCCCTTGTGTGTATGCACAAACGTTGCTGCACGGCATGGACTTTCGAGTCCAAGTTGTGCAGGAACCTTGTAAGGCGTTCCCAATGCGGTGCCTTTTTAAAGGCACTGTAGCCTTTAAAAAAGGCACGGCCTGGGAACGCCACTCCGCCCACCTGCCAGACTACAAATAACTAGTAATCTGGCGGGTGGCGAGTCTCTATGGTGCGGGGGTGCAGCAATGGAGTACAGCCTGCTCCCGCACCGCCGAAACCCAGAATCGGGCTCCTAGCATGTTGAGCTTACACTGCATATTTTCTAATTTGTACAGATCCATCAAGGGACGGGACAGTTAAAAATAGTTTTCCTGTGTTGCTAACCTTGACAACAATGAAGCTGAACAAAATGTGGTGAAAGTTAAAAAATGTTAGTTTCCTACTGGTATTGCTGGTTTGGTACCAACTTATCAAGGAGTGGGTAAAGTTAAAGGAGGAGGTGGATATTTTAATTTGCTAATAATGTTGGCACTATTTGATGAATCTGCATGAAATGTGGGAGGCTGTTATCAACTTACACCCAGTGCCAGTATTTCACCTTTCATGCAGATCCAAGGGAAAGGAGCAAAATTAAACAGGGGTCAAAAGTCAAACAAATGTTAATTTGCTAATAACGTTGGCATCATTTGATAGTGCTGATTCAAATTTGGCATTTACTTATTGTATTTAGCTTACTCTTACCATACTTATTTTCATGCAAGTCCATCAAGGGTGCAACTTATTTAATGGGGAGGAGTCAAAGAAGTGTTCATTTTTTACATTAAATATGGCACTGTTTAATAAATCTGCACCCCATTTTGCAGACATTTAACAGGATTAGCTTTCTGTTGATATGACAAGTTTGAGCAACTTCATAAATAGAGGCAAGGGTAAAAGGTGGCAATAAAAGTTTCATCACTAATTACTTTGGCACTGTTTGGTGAATCAGTATGAAATTTGGTAGACAGCAAATTAAGCCCATTGCAAGAATACCTGGGGGCATATTTACAAACCCCTATTGCCACCAGAGCGTCTGTTTTTTGACGCTCTGGTGCCACAGCACCATTTACCATATTTACAAGATGGCGCTAACCCACTTAGGGTGGGTTAGCACCACCTTGTAAATATGCCTCTTTACGCCCGCAGTTCTCTGCCGCAAAGAGCCATGTAAAGGATGTTGTTGTGGTCATTCCACTCCAACACCCATTTTTTTTTTTTACATTTCCCCAGATTTACAAGGCTGAGGCAGCACCAAAAACGAACGCCATGAAATACCAGGCGTTAAAATGGCGATACGAGGAGAAAATATTAATTTCTCCTTGTTTTTTGCTCTTTCCTTGTGTGCTGCCTTCTGCAGCACACATGGAAAAAACAAATCACCATTATTGATTGTTTATGTGAAGGAAGGTGTCCTTCTTGCATATAAACAATCGTCCTGGCAGCGCAGGCACCCTTGCAACATGGAGGCATGATGCCAGCGCTGGAGCTGGGGGAAAACACAGGAGTGCACCTTATTCTTGTGAATACGGCGCATCCCTGCGTTTTAAAAATGACGGAGCATGGTGCTGCCTAATTTGGCACAGCGCCGCGCTCCAACATTTTTTTTAAATATGCCCCAGGTTTCTTATAGTTAACACAGGGAGGAGCAAGGCTAAAGAGGAGAGTCAAAAAGTCTTTGATTTTCTAATAATGTTGGCAGCGTTTGAAGGATCCGCATGAAACTTGGCAGACAGCATTTTTGGCTTGCTCTTTGTATGTTGAGTTCCATGGATCTGCATTAATCAGAGGATACAGTTAAAGGGGGAGTTGGCAAAAAGGTGTTGATTCCCTAATAATTTTGGCACCATTTAATGAATCTTCACAAACTATGGCAGACATGTTGATGGAGCAAAGTGAAAGGGGGGCTAAAAATATAATTTGTTAACAACTTTCAGAATGATAAATCTGCATGGAATTTGGTATACAGTTAGCAAGTTAAACCTAGTGCAGTTCATCCAGATTCAACAAGGGATAACACCCACTGGCATATATACCCATGCTAAATCTCAAAAAAATGTATAATGGTGCACTCCTTTTTTTAGTATAAAAAACTAAAACTTTCCTTAAGTGCTAATCCTGTTGTTGTGTGCTATGCTGTGACGTGTCCTGTCTATTGCACATGAACATGAATTTTAAAGATCCCATGCAATAACAATTTTGTGGAACAGCATTCAATACTAATAAATATATCAAACATTCACAAGTTTCTACAAATTCCTCAATGTAATCATTTAATTAACATTAAAAAAAAGTTCCTTATACAATCCTTTGTAAATGATTCAGATTGGTGTTTGTATTGCCATTTCTCCATAATCAATTTATTATCACAAAAAAATAATATTTTTCTTTCATTTGATTTACGCCCAATGTATTTCGGAATGTGATGATTCCTTCTTCAGGGGAAACTAAAAAAAAAGTCAGATGACAGGATAAATATATTTAAAATTGGACATAATTCTGAGCGATCAACTTTACTTTAAACAAATTTGTGATTCTTAAAAACTGTATCGGTAACCTCCACCACCTTTGGCCCCACACCGAGAAGGCGAATCTCCTCACCAATTAATGCCACTTAAAGAATTCAAACCTTATATAACCAGGTAAATCTGAGCTATAGCGTGATGGTGCTGACATTTGTGGATCTCTATTACCTGCGTGTGCTTCATAATCCATGATGTGGATAATATTAACGATGTTCATAACTCACGTTACATGCAAAACCACAACACTGAACCAAAGGATTACACCCTGAGGTTGCAATTCTTCTTCGTAAATAGGTCACTCTATTCCTAACACGTTCAAGATACAAAATTGTCAGTTATCTGTTGTTAATCAGGTAAATCCAATCAACGAGAACACTGTCCTCATCCAACATACCTCTATGATATTAGCAAGATCTCAGTCATCAGTAGAAAAAAGGCTATCACCCTCCGTACTGCTATAGTTCGACAACGTAATTGACAAACATTCAGAGCTAGTCTCCATTGAACAATACTGTCCAAATAATACATCTCAAATTTCTTACCCGACATCTGTCTGAGATCAAAAACATGATCGCAACAACGCTACCACGTCATTAGGGGGGGAGTGTGTCATTTCACTTCTCCGTAATTCAAAGAGTTACATGCTGTCAATGTATATTTCTGCTCCGTAATGCTGGTGACATAGAAATAGAAACCCGTAGTTTAATGCCACGTAAGTATTATAGTGACCAAAACCACCATGCTTAAAAGATGCAACAAAGAGTGCACCTTTTTGAGTTTCACTGATGTAAGGCTGACGGTTCATGCCATTCAGTTGTCTACAAACCAGAACGCAAAAACCTACTTACTCTCGCCTGCCCCATAATAAATGCAATGAAAGAACCCATTTTCGTTAATTCCTCCCTTCCTATTTGGAATGAACTATAAATTAAGAAATAAACGACAGTCAAAAGGTGACTTATAAGAGCATGCTAAAGTAAGGTTGGTAGTGCTCTACTAATGTAATAGAAGTGAGTCTTAAACACAGAAGTTAAACGCAGAGACAAGTTGATCGAATGTTACATAAAATAGATATATTTTTGGGGGCTTTCCTCTCAACATGCCACAATGACATATATCAACTGTATTATATCATACTAGAGTATTTCACATATTTATATTTTGTATCTATTTTACTGATGATATAATTCAAACAGTTTGCCATGCTTTATATGTGTTTTTATTTACAAACTGACGTGACACTTATTCTCTGCAATGTGTTAAGTCAGTGGTTGTTTAATGATGTATATAAGATGTTAATAAGAAGCAGCTACATTATATTCTATCATTCAGGCCTCTAGATGTGAGGGTGTTGAAATGTTTTATCCAGAATGTCTCTCTTTGGATTTGTTTCCTGGAGTTATTAAAACATGTGGTTATTTTCCACCACCTCCACTATTTGAAACCTCTGTTGTGCTAAGTTGTGAATATGTTCAGCCCAATGGGTGGCTAAATTGGATTTGGGATTTGTGTTCCTTAGTAGACTCTTGTGCTCTGTGATGCAGATTTTAATTTACCTCTCAGTTTTGCCAATATACATGAGTCCCAAGGGACATTTAATAAAGTAAATTGCGTTGCTTGGGTTGCAATTTTGTAATTTGATCTGTTAGTGGATGTGTTGCCTGTTATCACGTTGTTGCAATGAATGCAGCTTGAACATCTTTTCCTCTCAAACCATTTATCTGCAGGGTGTTTCTTCCATTTCGATAATAATTCATTTAGGTTTTTTGTCCTAGTGTACACAAATATAGGTGGCTCTGAAAAAAATTCCTCTGAACTCCGGATAACATTGTAGTAGTTCCCATCACTTCCTGATAATCTTCTTGATGATCAGTGAACTGGTTGAAAACTTTCATACAAAAACCGGTGTGTCTGTTTTCTTGTTGATCGTTGTTTCAAAGAGAGTCTCCTGTGTCATGGGCATAATTGTAGATGCTGTATCGGTTAAGAGCTCTCTGGTCTATCCTCTAGCTTCGTATGATTTCATCTGTTCTTGGATGGTCAATTGACATACAAGTTCGATCGAGGTTATCCTTCTGATGCCCATAAATTGAGATCTGGGTACGTTTCTGATTAATGATGGTGAATGGAAAGTTTGGTACAATAAACAGCTGTTTTGATCTGCTCTTGCGAAAAACACTAGTATCGATTTGCATGTCGTGAATTTCTACTCGGACATCCAAGAAAGATAACTGGTGACTGTCAATAAAATGTGTAAATTTGATTCTCAGGTTACTTATATTTAATATTTCCATGTTCTTTTCAAATGATTGTTTTGTGCAACTCCTCAGTAAGAAAATATAATCTATGAACCAACAGTATAATATAATATACTTTTTACACTCTGAGTTCATGAAAATATGTTCCTCTTCAAATTTTGCCAAATAGATATTGGCATATGCTGGGGCCCCACCGAAACCCATTGAAGTTCAATATTGCTGTAAATTAAACATATCTTCCCATGAAAAGTAACTTTGGTATAAGTAAAAGTGAAGAATTTCTAGTAGAAATATATTGTTTGCTTTAAGATCTGGTTGTTAAAGCAACACCCACTCTACTGCTTCCAAACCTTCACAATGTGGGACTGAGGTGTAGAGTGCTGTCCCATCTATGGTGCATAACCAATAGTTTACCAGTACGTCTTGTGGTAGTTCATGCAATCGTTTCAGGAAGCATGTTGTATCTTGTACATATGATTTCCATTTTTGTACGAATGGTTGTAAAAAGAAATCAATGTACCTCCCCAATGGTTCATGTAGAGATCCACATGCTGAGACGTTTGGCCTAAAGGGTGGATCATTTTTTTATTTATTTTTTGCAGAGTTTTATATAGCGCGAACTAGACCCGAACCGAATCAGGTATCAGAGCGCTTTACATATTTTCCAGTTACGTTACATGAGGACACACTTTCATTTTTAGGCACGGGGAGATTAAGTGATTTGCCCAGAATCACAGGAGGTTTTGGCGCCGTTACCGAGACTCAAACCCAGATCCCCAGGTCCGAGGTCGAGCGCCCTAGCCGTTAGGCCAACTCCTCTCCCCAATCATGGAATCATGGAATTTGTATGCATTTTTGGTAGCATGTCTAATCTGGGTCTTCTCAGAAACTCAGTCAACAAAAAGTACTTTGTAGTGGTGTTTATCCAATCCATCTCCACTCCTTTATCAAGTAGCTTGCTTAGTACCTTCATGTTCTCATGTGTGGGGTTGCATGTCAGTGGCTTGTTAGTAGAGACATCTGATAGGTGCTCATTCACTTTTAAAACATAAAAACACTTCTCCATGATTACCAAAGCTCCTCCTTTGTCCGCTGATTAGAATAGAAGTTGGAACTTTGTGCAAGTGATCTTAAAATATGACTCTGCTCTTGATAAGTTGGAGCGTTTTTTTGATCCAAAGTTCATTGCCAACATGTCTTTCCTGATTAAAGTTTCGAAGGTATCCAAAGTCTTGTGTGTGCCTGGAGCAACAAAAGTACCTTTGCGCTTAAATTCCAAATATATTGGTTTCCCCTTGGGAAGAGTAGGAGGTACTACATCTTCAAAGAAATGGCATAAATGCATCCTCATGAATTTATAGAATGATATTTCAGTTTCCAACAGGGTGGATTTATATGTCGGAACAAATAAAGCCCCTTTCTCTAAAACTGCTTGCTGTTGACTAGTTAATGATGAAAAATTCATATATTTTTTTGAAAAATATTTTTATTTGCTTCTAAACGTTGATACATATAAACAATTACATCAGGAGTGCATGATGCCGAGCAGTCTACAGACAGTAACAGTAGATTGGAGACAGAAAACAGTAATACACTCCCTCCAAGGGAGAGCACCATACAGGTTCGCAATGTTACAAATATACATTTGCTGAAGATCATATTAAAATCAATAATCATTTCCCACAATAAGTCAGGTATTACAGAGTTTAAGGCTCTTTTCCCAATCATTCCAGTACCAGATCCAGTGCCTCCTCCTCTGTTCCTAACTCCAAACCATAATATTGTAGCCATGGGGTCCATATATTACGGAACTTCCGGGGACACCCCCTTGCCGCGTATGTCACTTTCTCTGCAACCATATATAGATTCAGACTGTTTCTCCATTCCTGTAGTGTAGAGAGTTGGGATGCACCCCAGTAGTGAGCAATATCTCTTTTAGCTACAACCAGTCCCAGGTTAACCAGCAGCAGCTTATATCGTTGGAGGTCTGCCTCAGTGGGGATTCCCAGTAAGAGGTATCGAGGTTCCAGCTCAAGTTCAGTCCCAAGTATATTATTTAATTTTCTATATGGCATATGCCGACATTTTAGCACCCTACCTTTTAGAGGTGTACGCAGAGGCCCATGACACAGGAAAACTGCCACCATTGTTGCGACAAGCCCTCATCATCACTTTATTGAAGAAGGACAAGGCCCCAACACAATGCGACTCCTATCGTCCCTTGTCGCTCATTAATCTGGATGCTAAAATACTAGCCAAAATTTTAGCCACAAAACTCCATCCACTGATGTCTTATCTGGTCCTCCCGGATCAATCCGGCTTTATTCCGGAACGCTCCACTTCTCACAACTTGAGGACTTTGTTTGCCATGTTCCACATTTTGAATCCGGATCTCCCAGCGGCCGCTGTTATGTTGGATGTGGCTAAGACATTCAACTCCATAGAATGGCGCTATATGTTTTTTATCCTTAGACACATGGGGTTTCCATTTATTTTCATACGCTGAATGCAGTTGTTATATAACGATCCATCAGCGAGAGGCCGGGTGGGGGTTTTACATCCGAGCCGTTTCGCATTCACAGAGGCACACGACAGGCCTGTCCGCTTTTGCCACTTTTATTTGCCATAGTGCTAGAGCCACTGGCTTGTTTGATTCGTCAACGCCACAGGGATTCGGCCCTAAATTTTAATCATCGTCCTGTCGGAATCTCCCACTATGCGGACGATATGGTGCTCTTTATTCGAGAGCCGCATACATATTTGTCCCCTGTCTTACGTGAATACATCCGTTTTGGCCTCTTCTCCAGGCTGTTGTTAAATTGGGACAAGTCAGTAATTATCCCGTTGACAACCAACACTACACCTCCGCCAATGGAGTACCCGCTCATATGGTCTACCGACCCTGTAAAATACTTGGGAGTATGGGTGCACCGTGATCTGGAGGTTGTGATAAGGGAAAATTATGGCACAGCCTGTGCCTCCCCTGAACTTCAGGTTGCCAGGTGGGCCTCACTGCTACTCTCCGTCGCTGACCGCATCGCTATTATTAAAATGATTGTATTGCCGAGGTTCCTTTATCTCTTCAATAATATTCCCATCCGGTTACCGACGCAATTTTTCCGTACTCTTCGCTCCCATCTGATTCGATTCATATGGAATGGTAAATAAGCCCGTATAGGTTGTTATACGCTTACCCTGGACTAATCAGAGGGTGGGTTTTGTGCCCCATACTTCTACCTTTACAATTTATGTGCACAGGCACTGTATGCCTACTACTGGTATTGTCCGCACGCTTTCATGCCACATGTTGCAGTAGAGGACGGGGAGGCGCACCCAGTTCTATTGTCGGGCATCCTTACACATGTACACAGGGGTACACCTAAAATAGAAATAAACACAGTAGATACCACCATAGCTGCCTGACAGTCAATAGGTAAGCCAGCACAGAAACTCCCGCTCTATCCCCGGCACTGCCGATTGCACATCATGCTTCACTTTCGGTTATGCAGGAGACGGGAGCAATCCGCTCGCTGCAGGAGGTGGGTTTACGGCATATGCATGACATCTTCTTAGATGGGCATTTTCTTACGACTGATGATTTAAAATACGTAACAAATCAAACGCCCTTATTTCACTTCATTATCCACTGCTTGAAGCTCGCCCTTCAAAAACATTATGAGACGTATCCCATAGAACCCCCTACCCTGCAGTCTTTACAGTTTCTACTAGTGACTCCCTCGAGGCAGAGACTAGTAACCAAATTATATAAGCTGGTGCGGGCTGAAACTGTCAGGCAGCAGGTCACCGCGCCTGCATAAAACTACATTTCCCAGCAACACTGGGCTTTGAACTACAGTACCCAGACTCCCCGGCGAGAACAGGATATCACGGGGCAGAGCCAGGTAACCAGTGCTCGTGATTCTGTAGCGGAGGTAGCAGCTGCTCCTCTGCTGGTTCCTGTCCTGTTTTCGGAGGTCTTACCGTTTTTCCCTCTTCTTTCGGGAGAAATGAATCATCAGAGCCGGTATTATTTTACTCGCGCTGGCTAGCGCAATTTCATTGGGACTTTCTGTTCAAAGTGTACTGTCTTGCCTCGCGGCTGCGAGGAACTGTTACTGCTTCAGGTCCCGAGGTGTGTAGGGCGTGCGCTGTGATTCTAACAGCGGTTTGACGAGCCTTTCGTTTCCAGTGTGTACTTCAGTGGCGGAGTGCAGGGGGGGATTGGTGGACCTCCGCACTACCGTCAAGACAGTGACTTCGTGGCTCTATTGATTCATGTGGATTTACAAGTGCCAAAGCGGATGACGGTAGTGAGGTAACTACGTCATACCGTATTTGGTTTTGGCTTTCAAGTGAATTTTATTGGTTATAAAAACTTCCTCGCCATTGATATACACAGGAGGATTATTGGAATTCTCCTGAGGAGACTTTTCTTACTTACAGCACTGTTGCTTATTATTCCTTTGGTGCTGGCTCTTGGTGCTTGATCTTACTTGATACGGATATTACTTTAGAGCCTGCTGTTAAAAGGCAAAGGGGTATGTTACTATATCTATCTAATAGTGTTTAGACAGATGGTTGCTAGGTTTCCTATTCATACCTTGTATTTGTGTTTATACAGGATAGAAGGAAGGTTGAAAGGATCAGCAGTTGGTGTATGCACGCATTCATTACAGGTGATTCTACAGGTTGTGCTTTAGTGAGACATTAATGAGTGTAGGAATAAGAACGGTATTAACCCTTGTATATTTTGTCTTACAGTTTCTTTATCCCTGCTGCCCCTTCCTTTTCTCCTCTTTATTCTTTCGGGTTTTTTCCCCTTTTGGGGTTTTCCCTCACCGTATCATCTGAACACCCTGTGTACTTACTTCAGGGTGTTTGGAGGGTCCGGAGGTGGAGCATTGTTGCTGCATGCGGATCCTGCGGAGTGCAAACCTGACAGAATCACGAGCCCTAGAATTTCACTCTGCCTGATCCGTATGTAGCGGCAATGGCGTCTATGGAGGATGTGTTACATGCCTTAGTCTTGGTACAGCAGGAGTTGGCCTCTTCTAAAGCTGAGACCGCTGCTTTACGGGAAAAGGTGGAACGCCTGAGCGGTAACCCTTTTAACGCTTCCGCTTCTTCTTCTAATGTTCAAGTCACTGTGCCTCCGCCCATTCCACTGGCTACTTCTGAGAGGTTCTCAGGGGACCCTCGTAAGGTACATGTGTTTATGACGCAAATTCTTATGCATTTCTCCTGTAAGCCCTCTTCGTTCCCCACTAATCATTCCAGGGTGGCTTTTTTGATTTCTTATTTGGTGGAGGATGCCGCTGATTGGGCGGTGCCGTTGGTGAAACGGGACGATGCCATTTTATCGGATTGGTCTGCATTTAAGACAGAATTCGAGAGGGTTTTCGATCGCAGGGCTACGACTTTTAGCGCAGATCGGGAACGGTTAACCTTAAGGCAGGGAAGAGGTGAATTGGTCACGTATTTAACGGCTTTCAATAGATTAGTGGCTGAAGCCGGATGGCCAGAGGAAAAAAGGATGTCCCTCTTCTATCAGGGGTTACATGATGACTTGAAAGATGTAGTGGCTCAGGTAGACCCTCAGCCTACTACCTTTGTAGATATGGTCAATTTGGTGTTGCGATTAGACAGTCGCCTGTCTGACAGAGGGAGTAACAGGCGAAGATGGGAAAGAGGGTTTTATGGTGGCGACAAAAATCAGCGTAAAACAACGAGCGGAATTGAAACCCCTCCTTCGGAACCTATGGAGATAGGTGCGCTCAGAGTGCCTTTGTCAAGGGAAGAGAGGGAAGCCAGAAGAGTACAGGGTTTATGTATGTACTGTGGGAAGAAGGGACATTATGTTAGGGAATGCCCTTCTAAACCAAAATCATCAGGGAACGTCAGTAGGCTAAAAAAGGTTGCTGTATCCAAGACAGGACATGAGGGCATGCATAAGGAAGAGAACCAGGCCAGTGTAGAAGGGGGGCATGAGTGGAAGCTCACATCTTTGGCCTCTCTGGGTGGTGAGGAAACGGAGCCGCACTTGGTAATAGTCATTACGCTGGAACATGAACTAGAAAGAAATCAGGTATTGGTGATGGTAGATTCCGGGGCTACCGGTAATTTCGTGGATGAAGGATTGGTAAGACGATTAGCCTTGCCTCGGGTCTCTAGGGAGAAGCCTGAGGTCGTGTTAGCAGTTGATGGGAAACCGTTAACCTCTGGACAGATCACTGAAAGAACCGGCAAGTTGGGATTGTCTATGGTATTACAAGGCTGTGTACATTCAGAGGTGTTGTCTTTGAATATCATAGCTGCTCCACAGTACGAAGTCATTTTGGGTATGCCTTGGCTACGTAAACACAATCCTGTGGTGGATTGGCAGTCGAAATCATTTCGGTTTTCACCAGAGCACTGTAAGGATCATTTGACACCATGTGTATCTGCCAATGTCACAGTGTTAGCCACCCCTTTTTTGGCAGCTACTGCTGTGGAGAAGAATGTCATTTTACCTGTCGAGTACTTGGCCTATAGTGATGTGTTCAGTGAGGCAAAGGCAGAAACATTGCCCCCTCACAGGGATTACGATTGCCGCATTGATTTAGTGGAGGGAGCTACTATACCATCTTGTAGAGTATATGCTTTGTCAGTACCCGAAACCACGCATTTAAAGGAGTACATAGAGCATTACTCTAGGTTGGGATTTATCCGTTCCTCCTGCTCTCCAGCTGCTTCTCCTCTCTTTTTCATAGCTAAGGCTAATGGTGACTTAAGAGCGTGTGTAGACTATCGCGTCTTGAACAAGAACACCATCGGTAACCGATACCCTCTTCCCCTCATCTCAGTATTGCTTGAACAGGTGAGGGAGGCTAACATCTACACTCGTCTGGACCTCCGGGGGGCGTACCACCTGGTCAGGGTGAGAGAGGGGGATGAGTGGAAGACGGCATTCAAGACGCGATTTGGTCTGTACGAGTACCTGGTGATGCCTTTCGGGCTTTGTAATGCTCCAGCAGCATTTCAGTTTTTTATTAATGATGTCATGAAGGAATACGTGGATCAATTTGTTGTGATATACATCGATGACATCTTAATATACTCTCAAGACGTCTCCTGCCATCAACGTCATGTATGCATGGTGTTGGAGAAACTAAGGGAATACAGTCTATTTGTAAAACTGAGTAAATGCGAGTTTGGGGTACATGAGGTGGAATTCTTGGGAGTAAATCTTAGTCCCGACGGTTTACAGATGTCCGAGAGAAAGGTCCAGGCGGTGAGGGATTGGCCAGCCCCAAAAATTGTGAAGGAGGTGCAGAGCTTCTTGGGGTTCGCCAATTACTACCGTCGGTTTATCTCGCACTTTTCCCTGACAGCTGTCCCCATCACCAGGTTGTTAAGAAAGGGGAAGTCTTTTGTGTGGACGGGGGAGGCAGAGGAAGCGTTCCAAGCTCTAAAAAGGGCGTTTACAACAGCACCAGTGTTAGCCCATCCAGTGATGGAACATCCATTCATAGTTGAGGCGGGTGCTTCGGATGAGGCCATAGGGGCTGTTCTGTCCCAAAGGGACTCACACACGGGTCAGCTCCATCCCGTAGCTTATCTGTCACAGAAATTGAGCGCGGCGGAGGTCAACTACTCCATTGCAGAAAAGGAACTCCTGGCTATCAAGAAGGCTTTTCAAGAGTGGAGGCCTTATCTGTGGGGGGCTTGTCATGCGGTGACGGTATACACCGATCATAGGAACCTTCAATATATGTCCTCCGCTAGGCATTTGACACAAAGGCAAATGAGGTGGATGTTGTTCTTTTCTGAGTACAACTTTGTGGTTACCTTTCGTCCTGGCTCGGAAAATAGGAAAGCAGATGCCCTTTCCAGACAGGAGAGTCCCACGAGACAGATGGAAGAGGAGCACTCCATTATCCCTTCGACGAAGGTGGTGTGTGTTTAGTTAGGGCTGAGCAATTCCTGGATGACATCAAGGGCTCCAGATCTTTGGGCTCTTGGGTTCAGTGGGCGGCGGCCAAACCAGATCGGAAGTTGAGACAGGGCTTGCCTTTTCAGGGGGAGTGTTTATTCTTGCCGACTGAAGAGATACGGAGGAAAGCCTTCAGGTGGTGTCATGAAGCTCCGGCAGCCGGACATCCTGGGGTGACCAAGACTGTGAGCTTGCTTAGGAGACATTTCTGGTGGGAGTCCTTGGCTAAGGACGTAAATCAGTGGGTAGTGAAGTGCGATACGTGCGCAAGAGCAAAAGGGGAAAACACCAAAAAGAAAGGTCTGTTGATGCCTATGCCCACACCTGATCGGCCATGGCAGAATATCAGTTTAGATTTCATTACGGGTCTGTCTTCTGACCAGGGAAAATCCGCAGTGCTGGTGGTGGTGGACAACCTGACGAAGATGGGACACTTCATACCATGTGTAAACCTTCCCACTGCTAGCCAGACCGCACAGTTATTGGCCTCCCACGTTATATGTTTGCATGGCATTCCAAGAGTTATCGTGTCTGATAGGGGGCCTCAATTCATCGCCCGTTGGCGTATGTGGTGCAAGGCGTTGGGTATTGAGTCAGCTCTCTCTACCAGCTTCCATCCTCAGACTGATGGACAGACTGAACGGCTGAACCAGACCTTAAAAAAGTATTTGCGCTGCTACTCCAGGGAAGCACACGAATCATGGGTGGATCTTTTGTGGATGGCAGAGTTGGCGTACAACAATGCATGGCACAGTTCCATAGGCATTTCTCCATTCAAAGCCAACTTTGGTTACGATGCTAGCACATTGCCGATCAATATCCCTGCAGACCTGAGCAACCAGCCCTCTGTTAAAGAACATGTACAGATTCTACGGAAGGTGCATAAAAACGTGCAAAAACATTTGCTTAAGGCCAAAGAGGTGTACAAACGATGGGAGGACAGATGTCGAGCACCTAGTCCTCAGTTCAAAGTTGGGGATAAGGTGTGGCTGTCGACCAGGTATATTCGTTTCAAGTTGAGGAGCATATTCCATCCGCGTTTCATCGGGCCCTACCCAGTGGTGCGACTCATTAATCCAGTCGCGTACAAATTGAAGCTGCCTGCTGCGTTGAGAATCCATCCTGTATTCCATGTGCAGTTGTTGAAGAAAGCTTTAACTTCACGTCGCTCGGCTCCTCCTGCCATCGCTGGCGATGGGAATCTGGAGTATGAGGTGCGGTCTATACGTGACTCCAAGGTCCGCAGCGGGGAGTTGTGGTATCTGGTTACCTGGAAAGGATATGGTCCGGAGGAAGACTCTTGGGAACCTGTGAGTAATATCAATGCACCTAGGGCGATTCGGTCTTTCCATTCCAGGTTTCCTGCGAAGCCTGGGCCTAGGAGGCGCTTGGGAGGAGGACATACTGTCAGGCAGCAGGTCACCGCGCCTGCATAAAACTACATTTCCCAGCAACACTGGGCTTTGAACTACAGTACCCAGACTCCCCGGCGAGAACAGGATATCACGGGGCAGAGCCAGGTAACCAGTGCTCGTGATTCTGTAGCGGAGGTAGCAGCTGCTCCTCTGCTGGTTCCTGTCCTGTTTTCAGAGGTCTTGCCGTTTTTCCCTCTTCTTTCGGGAGAAATGAATCATCAGAGCCGGTATTATTTTACTTGCGCTGGCTAGCGCAATTGCATTGGGACTTTCTGTTCAAAGTGTACTGTCTTGCCTCGTGGCTGCGAGGAACTGTTACTGCTTCAGGTCCCGAGGTGTGTGGGGCGTGCGCTGTGATTCTAACAGCGGTTTGACGAGCCTTTCGTTTCCAGTGTGTACTTCAGTGGCAGAGTGCAGGGGGGGATTGGTGGACCTCCGCACTACCGTCACGAACAGTGACTTTGTGGCTCTATTGATTCATGTGGATTTACAAGTGCCAAAGCGGATGACGGTAGTGAGGTAACTACGTCATACCGTATTTGGTTTTGGCTTTCAAGTGAATTTTATTGGTTATAAAAACTTCCTCGCCATTGATATACATAGGAGGATTATTGGAACTCTCCTGAGGAGACTTTTCTTACTTACAGCACTGTTGCTTATTATTCCTTTGGTGCTGGCTCTTGGTGCTTGATCTTACTTGATACGGATATTACTTTAGAGCCTGCTGTTAAAAGGCAAAGGGGTATGTTACTATATCTATCTAATAGTGTTTAGACAGATGGTTGCTAGGTTTCCTATTCATACCTTGTATTTGTGTTTATACAGGATAGAAGGAAGGTTGAAAGGATCAGCAGTTGGTGTATGCACGCATTCATTACAGGTGATTCTACAGGTTGTGCTTTAGTGAGACATTAATGAGTGTAGGAATAAGAACGGTATTAACCCTTGTATATTTTGTCTTACAGTTTCTTTATCCCTGCTGCCCCTTCCTTTTCTCCTCTTTATTCTTTCGGGTTTTTTCCCCTTTTGGGGTTTTTCCCTCACCGTATCATCTGAACACCCTGTGTACTTACTTCAGGGTGTTTGGAGGGTCCGGAGGTGGAGCATTGTTGCTGCATGCGGATCCTGCGGAGTGCAAACCTGACAGAAACGATACGTTGAGAAGACCGCAGCCTACAGCGCTGGAGTACAGCATTGGAGACCCCACTAACCTCATCAGAGTGGGAACACATATGTACAATAACAGGCGGGCTGACCCCAATGGTAACCTGAGGATAATTCATTTCAAATACATTCATCAGATCTACCACACACCCTCCAAACTGCATAGACTATGCTTGCGTGATACCAGTAACTGTAAACGCTGTAGCACTCAGGATGCAGGGTTCTGGCACTTGGCATGGCGGTGCAGTCCTGTCTCACAATACTTGGAAGCAGTCATTAACTGTTTACATGTCATGTCCAATCAAAATCTGCAGTGTACACCGGTGGTGTGTTTGCTCTGCTATGTCCCTCAAATTAAAGGCACTTTGGAGAAATTCTTGAGAATCGCTCTGTTATTAGCGAAACGGCGGGTAGCATTGATATGGGAAAGCTCACTGGCCCCCCGAATTGATCACTGGCTAAAGGATATGGTATACTGCCAAGAAACACTTGAACTGTATGCTGAAGAACTTCCGTCCTCATCTAAGCTCAAGGACATTTGGGAGCCATTACGACAGTATCTGTTTAACCAAAAATCACGATGATACCGGATCTGAAGATTGAAGTATAAGTCTGTTGTAGCATGTAGTTAGTGTTTTGCAATGTGTAAGTGATAACTGGCCTTCATACTTAATGTGCAACCGCAATATAGTGGCAATCACACTTGTTTGATGTTGTAACTGTTCTTATTGAATTTTGCCATAGAGGTAGCCTTAGTTTCTAGGTGCAGTAGGGTGTCCTCTAGGGTCTCCAATTCTTGAGCTTCCAGTTTCTTTTTATGGGCAACACTATTCTGTCACTGAGTACTGTCTTATAGGCCTCCCACAAAGTGACTGCCGTTTGTACTGAGCCGGGGTTTTCTTTAAAGGACAGCTCAGATTCCACCCTGAGCTTTTCCGCAACTCGTTCATCCCTCAGGACCCAAGAGCACAGTCTCCAGTTCGCCACCTGGTTGCCAAATCCTCCCTCCCACCATCAACAGGAGTGGTGAGTGATCAGAAATACCCCAGGCAAGGTATTCTATTGACTCCAACTTGGTGACCTCTCCTGCCGGAGCAAAGAGGTAGTCTAATCTCGAGAATACCCGATGAGCCCCGAGAAGTAGGAGTAAGCCTGTTGCATTGGATGATGTCGGCGCCACAGATCGGTCAGCCTCAGGCTGTTCTGAAACTGTGCCAAAGACCCTGAGGTACAGAATGTGCCTGTGTTCGATCTATTGAGGGTTTGATTACATCGTTAAAGTTCCCTCCTACAATGTGTGTGGCAGGGCTGGATTGTTACAGGAGCCCTGTGAGTTTATCCAATGTGCGTTGTTGCAAGCCTGGTGGAGCGTAGACACTCGCTAGAAAGAACTGCCTATGTTTCCGACTGCCCTGCACTGCTACACAGGTCCCCTCTGGGTCCACCTATTGTTGAGTGACACGGAATGGGGGAGACTTTTTAATAAGAATTGCCACCCCTCTCGAACCCTTCGTGAAGCCCGTATGCGCCACGGTAGTGTAATGTCCCCTACCCAGGAAAGAACAGCTAGATCCCAACAGGTGTGTCTCCTGTAGGAAGACAATGTCAGGTTTAAGTCGTTTAAGATAAGTAGAAACCAAGCCCCGTTTAATTTTATTTCCTAACCCATTGGCATTCTACGTCAATACCTTAAACCTTTCTTCAGCCATTGTATCTTGCCATAGAGTCATCATAATTCCAGCTCCCACCTCCAGGAGTGTTTTGTCCATTCCTCCCTCTCCAATGCTCGGCACTCCCACACTTGAATAAACAGAAGAAAAACCTAATAACCACCCCCCTTGCAATGACTACATCCCACAACAGTTGGCCACAACTAGCATGCCCCCCACCTTACTTTCTTCAGGCTCCCGCGCCACCCCCCAATTCGTCAACATGACAAATCTGGCACATGTACTCAGCAAGAGGTCTGTCAACCTCCCCTTCCCCCCCACTACAAACAACTACCACAAATGATAATGTCTCTGCACAATATACTGTCCTCTAGCAGGCCGCACTTTTACAGTATCGAACCAGCCGTCGGATCGTCTTACTGTCTCTTATTGGTGGTCCGGCCCCTCAGCACGTTCCCTCTCCACCACTGTTGTGCGGCTGCAGTTGCTGCGTCCCGGCCTCGAGCAAGCTGGGATCTGAAGCTTCCAGCCGCTGAATGTGTTTAAGCAGCGGGTGTTCACTGTCAGCATCCGCTGATTCGTCTTTCTCCGAGTATTCAGTGTTTATGTTGTCACTTGATCTCAGCAAGAGCCGTGCCCCAGGTCCTCGAGCAGTGCCCTCACCTGAGTCCAACTGCTGTGATTTGTCCTCTCTGGGTTTCAGGGATCTTCCCGGCGTCCCCTTGGCAGCGTTCCGGGCTTTCAGGGTGCGTCTCCATCGTTTTGTCAGAGGCCGTTCCTGACTGAGTTCATCCTCTTCTCTGCACACGTTCCCTGCCTCTGGGGCATCGTATGACTCAGTACGGGGCGTTCCACAATCCAAGACCATGCATCCTCCGGAGTTTGGAAGAACGTCGTAGAGCCCTGAAAAATGACTGAGTTTGGCTGGAAACAACAACATGTACTGTATCCCAAGCGTACGAAGCTTTGCCTTAACAGGGTCAAAGGTGCACCGTTGTTTTTGTATATCACGGGAATAGTCCGGGAACACCATCACTTGGGTGTTTTTGAAATGGACCTCTCCTTCCTTCCTTCCTCAGCACTCGTTGGATCAGATCTCTATCTTGAAAGTCTAAAAAGCGAGCAATCAGGGGTCATGGGGGAGCCCCCGGTGGTGGCCTGACATTAAGCATCCGGTGTGCCCTCTCTACAATGAAGCAGGTCCAGCGAACCGGGTAGTTGGCAAAGCGTCCCTTTAAAAGGTCAGGAGAAATTGGCCCGGATCTGTCCCCTCCTAATTCTCTGGAAAACCAATATAGCGCAGGTTGCTTCTGCGGGCCCTGTTTTCAGCATCATCGACCCTCCATGCCACCTCTTTCATCGAAGCCAAAAGTCCCGACACGTCTTTCCATGTGGTATGCATGGTGTCTTCAAGCTCCGAGACCGGGTGCTCCGCCTCAGTGATCCTCTCGAAGACTTTCATCAGATCCTGGCGTAGTAGCGTAACTTCCAAATGGACCTCTGCCATATTTTCCTCTAGAATCTCTCTGGATGTATGGATCGCCTGGAGTATGGCTGTGGTACCAGGTGGGGTGGGTGCAGTACCTCCCGCTGCCCCCTCCGGTGCAGGGAGCACCTTGGTGAACCAATCAACCTTTCCCTGCCTTGACGTCTTCGGTTCTTTGTCTTTCGTCATTTTCCCTAGAAGTATTGGGGTGTCCCCAGTGTCTCCACTCATCCCTCTTGGCTTGTAGGTCCACAGTGGCGTTTGGGCCCAAATTTGTGTCGAAGCCCTTGGTGCACCGCAGTCAGTGACAGCCGACCCCAGGGAGAAACAGAGGATCAATCCCGTTCCCACCGACTAAGCAGGCTGTCAAGGAGGGCGGCACAGCCCAGGCTCTCTCTCACCTCCTCCTCACGCACCTCTTTACAGACGTGGTGGGCTGAAGGATCAATGCAGAGAAGAGAAGCATCGCACTCATCCAGCACCCGGCACCCGGCCAGTGTACGTGTGGCAGCCGCATCGGTGTGTCTCCGGGTTCTCTGTGGCCGTCTATGTGGCCGCAAGTTGGTCTCCTATCCCCCAAGCAAAAGTAGAGAAAAGAACACCCTGCCAAAATAAATATCCAATGGTCCTCCAAGGGATCCAATTCAGTTAAGGAAGGGGCAGCATTACCAGGTATCAGAGCCAAAGATTCAAATCATACTTTATTATGAAATATATATATTTTTATTGATTTTTAAACACATATTTATAAAAAGACAATCATGGATTGGATATTTAGGGATTTATAAAAACAATCAGTGCAATATTTCATATCGAGTCAGGAGGGAAACATCATCATACAATTCAGTGTTCCAGACACTCCGGGGCACTTAGGGGGGGCTCAACAGACATTCACTCCTTCAATGGGATCATTCAGACTCATACACATTCAAACCGTTCAACCAGATGAAGTTCACAGGGCCTGCAACAAATAGATGGACTTATGGTTGCATGGGCCAGGGTGCAACAGTGGAAGGGCAGATTAGATGGTATGGTGTTGCTGTCCTTGGTGGTAGCGCCGACGCGCGTTTCGGTGTGAGGCACCTTCGTCAGGGCAGACGGATGTGGCCGGGGAGGGGAACACACAGGCTGAAATTTAAACATACTTTCTTGTATTAAGTTGTCCAACAGATTTCATACATTTTTATCTATATATTTGTCCACAAGATAGTTATACATACAGTTTATTAATTTAGATAATACATTTGAGGACATGAAATAGAATAGCTCTAATACCAGTAATGGCTCCAAAGATCTAGCCCCCCATGATCGGGGACTAAGGGCCAAACAAGGGATAAAGGCCCAGGTGAAGACAGAACATACAAATATCCAGTCAGTCATACATTCTTGAACATTTATTTGTACATTCATTTCGATTCTTGAAATAGTACCTCAGTTGGTTTCTCCAGTTAAGTTGGTTTCAGGGATAGCAGCATCGAGGATACTGTCACCCGCATCACCAAGTTAAGGGGCGTCCAGATAGTCCGGAGGGGGTCATATTTAGATGTAAAAGAGGGATTTCAGAAATTCCATATCTATTTGTTTATCATTTTTCAGATCCCTCAGACATATCTCTCAAGAGAGGGTGGATACACATATGGGGCACAAAAGGTGTTACCTGTACTCTACCAAGGAGAAGAGGCGGGGGAGGGGGTGGGCGGCAGGTAGAGGGTAAAAAGGGGCACTGGCTTTTAGAGAGGTGAGAAGGGGCTGGGAGCAGACTGAGGACAAAAACAACACCAGAGCAAGAGACAGACGCTCCGCAGGGAGCCTGGTGTTGTAAAATGAAGAAACGCAAACTTCTTAGCACAACAAAGCAGCCGAGGGGCTCCTTTCACTAGAGCCAAGAACCTGACCCAGCGCGAACAAACAGCAGCCACCGGAGAAACCAGTTGTGTCATGTAAACAGCAAAGGACATAGACAGATGACTGCCGCCGAAACCTGGAAGTACAACTTACACCTTTAACAAAAGGCAATTCCTGATGCAAGCACCACACGCCACAACACTATAAATATATAAATCTCCCATCAGTGCACACCTGAGAGTGAATAAAAAGATGAGTAGCAAACTAATGTAGTGACGGACAGACACTAAGCATGGGCGTACGCAGGAGAGGTGCTCTGGGGGGGGCAAGCACCCCTCCTTGCCCCCCCTGCAGACGCCATGCACTCACCCCTAATGATTTTGTTAGCGTTGTTGCGATTATGTTTTTGATCTCAGACAGATGTTGGGTAAGAAATGTGAGATGTGGTATTATTTGCACAGTATCGTTCAATGGAGGCTCTGAATGTTTGTCAATTATGTTGTTGAAATAAAGCAGTACGGAGAGTGACAGCCTTTTTCTACTGATGATTGAGATCTCGCTGATATCATTGCGGTATGTTGGATGAGGATGGTGTACTCATTGATTAGATTTACCCAATTAACAACAGATAACTGACAGTTTTGTCTCTTAAACGAATTAGGAATAGAGTAACCTATTCACGAAGAAGAATTGTGATTTCAGGGTGTAATCCTTTGGTTCAGCGTCGCAGTTTTGCATGTAATGTGAGTGTTATCAACTTCGTTAATATTATCCACTGCATGGATTAGAAAGCACACGTGGGTAATAGAGATCCACAAATGTCA
Organism: Lissotriton helveticus; assembly: GCF_964261635.1. Lineage (NCBI taxonomy): Eukaryota > Metazoa > Chordata > Amphibia > Caudata > Salamandridae > Lissotriton > Lissotriton helveticus. Next base: position 1,545,281,022 of record NC_136067.1, on the reverse strand, counting down.
GCACCATCACCATATTGTTCAGATTTACCTGGTTATAATAGGTTTGAACTCCTTAAATTGCATGAATTGGTAAGAAGATTCACTCTGTCACTATACACCCTCTCGATGTAGGGGCAAAGGTGGTGGAGGTTACCTATACAGTTTTTAATAATCTCAACTTTGGTAAAAGTAAAGTTGATAGCAGAGAATTATGTCCAATTTTGAATGTATTTATCCTGTCATCTGACTTTGTTTTCAGTTTCCCCTGAAGAAGGAAGCATCACAATCCGAAATGCATTGGGCGTAAATCAAATTAAAGAAAAATATTATATTTTCTTTGTGTTGGACCTAGCCCTTTTGGCAGGTTCACCCCGAAACTTTTTTGCTTTTTCCTAGCCTGTTTCTAGAACCTGGTGTTGGTGATTTTAGGCCTCTGCGCACTTTTTCACTGTGGTACAGTGTAAAGTGCGTGTGCTCTCTGTGTATGTGTGGTGAGTGACCTGCCCTCCCATAGGAATGAATGGGGAATATGTATGCCCATGGTAGTTCCTGATGTGTGGGGAGTGCAGGGTCGAGTTTGATATGTGCGAACTCGTGAGATTGAATGCTGCGTAATGGTGTATGCGGCATGGTTGTGTCCAGTCTAGAAGTGCCACTTTGAGAAGTTGGCATATTTGTGTAATTTGTGCCTGGCGTGTGATTGGCTGGTGAGCCTGGCCCAGAGTGCCTGGGCCTGCTTGTGGATTGACTGTCTGGTTTGAGGGTGACAGGGGCTGCAGAGCCCCCAGGAGGTTGTCTGAGTCAGCCCGTGGATGAAAGGCAGCATCTGCTGCCAGGGAAGTGGGTGGAGATAGCACCTGAGTGTGAATGAGGCTGTGCCTGCCTGCCACAATGCTGGCTCCACCTCCCCGCTGGGCGACTGTCACCTCTGTCCCTGATACTGAAAGGACTTCCCTATAACCAGTTCTAGCTGGTTCTCACCTTGCCTGCACAAAGACTTCAAAGACTTTTCTGTGTATAAGAAGGGGCTGTGTCCCCTTCCAAAAGGTTCTTGTTGCTAACTTGAATCTGCCAGGGGCGTGCTGCTGCTTGGGCCCAGGGGAATCCCTGGGCCCTGCCCAGCCCCTGGACATCTGATGGACTTTCCTGTCCTGGGAGCTGCTGGGCTCCACCCTATGTCCTGGACTACTGAGGTCCTGGATCCCTGAAGGACTTTGCTGGACTTTGGATGTCTTGGGAGCGCTTTATTTGTGCTCTAGCGCTGGGAGAGCGCTTTATTTTGTTCCATAGCGCTTAAGAGCGCTTTTTGCTGAAGTACGAGCGTGTCACCGTCACGCATTTTACGTGAGGATTTGCAGACGCCTACCCTGCTTGGCGCCCGATTCGTGTTGTGTTTTACCTACGGGTGCCACCCCGTTTATTTAATTAATTATCGGGTGCTCACCCCTCATTTTGTCCCCTTTGTGTCACCGCCGTGGCCCGAGCCGTTTGGATAATGGCCGCCGGAGAGCCGCGCTGCGATTGGTGGGCCGCGGGGGGCCCGCCCTGGAAGGCCGCGCTCTGATTGGGCCGTTGCTGAGGGCCTGGCTGGGGAGCCGCGCTCTGGTTGGTTGATCTCCGCCGTGGATGCTGCCGCGTCAAGAAGGGCTCGTCCAGGAGCCGCGCTGGGATTGGTCCAGCACTCGCCTCCTGTCCCGAGAGGTGCCGCCGCTGGAGAAGTCGTCCATCCAGCCTGGAAGCGCTGCGTGACTGCCAGTCTGCACAGAGGAGCCCCCGGTGAGTGACGCCCGTAGTTGAGGAAGGGCTGGGGGGGGCTCCGCGACGCTGATGTCGGTGCCGATTTGAGGCACTGAGTAAGGGCGGTCCCGGATGGCAGTGGGCCGCCCCACCGTGGTTACAGAGTCCGCGAGGGGCTCTTGAGGGCCCGGATTGCTGTCCGTTATTAAGGGGCATTTGTTCTTCAGAGCCCCGAGAGGCTCAAGGACGCATTTCAGTACATTTAGAGCCCGAGAGGCTCAGAGGGGCTATATACGTTTAGAGAGGTCCCAGAGGGGGTCCAGACGGCCCCATTGATCTCGAGCCCAGAGAGGCTCAAGGGGGCACAGTTGTTTTCAGAGCCTGTGGGCTCCTGGGGCACAGCGGATTTTAGAGCCAGATGGCTCCAACGCCCCTAAGTTGTTTTCAGAGCCTGTGTGGCTCCGTGTGGCGCAGTTTTATGTTCAAGGGCTACTGAGAGCCCATGCCACACATTTGACCTCTCAGCTGCCCAGCAATTAGTGGGCAGCTGCACCGTTTAGGTCTTGTGACTGTTCACAGGTGCCCAGCAAGTAGTGGGCACCTGCACCGTTTAGGCCCCTGACATTGAGACACAGGGCGTCTTAGCCCCAACAAGGCCAGTTGGCCTAGGGACTGCCACAGGTGGTGGCTTATGTACGTTTTGTGCAATTGTATGGTTATTGCACCTCTGAATGTGTTTTCTTGCATCATGTGTTATTCCTGCACCTCTGAATGTTTTTAGTCATCATGTGATTTTTGCGCTATTGTATTGTTCTGGTACCTCTGAATGTATTTTTATTGCATCATGTGCTTTGTTATTAACACCGCTGAATGTGTAGGTTTATGCATCATGTGTTTCCCTTTACTACTCCTCTGAATGTATATTTATGCATCATGGGTAATGTGTTCCTTCCTAGACCCCTAAATGCTGTGTGATACTTAGGTGGTTGTCCGTACACCTCTGAATGTTTTTAGGCATCATGTGTTTTCCTTTACTACTCCTCTGAATGTGTTTCATGCATCATGGGTAATGTGTTCTTGTTTATACCCCTAAATGTATTTTATTCTTAGGTGGTTGTTCTTTCTAATACAGGTGGTCCTAGTGAGGTCCTGGTTCCCTGCGTGACATTCTCCTAAGGTGTTTAGGGTTGCGTAGGTACTTACCTGTTCCCAGTAGTTACTGGATGTGATTTATAACTGTTATTTTGTGCTACAGTGATTTTATATCTTTTATTCTAATTTCTGACAGTATTTCTATTTCTACTAAGTGCTGATTATGACAGTGGCCTATGTGGCCCTGTCTTGTAAATAATCCCTTGTGAATATTGCCCGTGCCAGTTGGCACAATGTACATGTGTGATTTCTATCTGATGTGGTTATGACAATACAGAAGTTATTTTTATATAACCTTGTGTGGAGTTCCTTTTGTGGTGTGCCTAGGATGTTGTTGCTGTTGTGCGCTGGCGCAAATGCTTTACACATTGCCTCCGAGTTTAGCCTCACTGCTCATGCCAAGCTACCAAGGGGGTGAGCAGGGGTAATCTTGGCGTGTGACTCCCTCGCCCTGACTAGAATGGTGGTTTCTGCCTGGCTTTGGCGTCAGCCTTAGCCTACCAGAAATAGCCAGTTCTAACACTTTGTGATTAATGAATTGATTATGGAGAAACGACAATAGAAACAACAATCTCTATGATGTACAAAGGATTGTATAAGGAACTGTTTTTTGAATGTTCATTAAAAGCATACATTCGGGAATTTGTAGAAACTTATGAACGTTTGATTTGATGTATCCTCTAGTAGTGCATGCTGTTCTACACAATCGTTATTGTATGGGCTCTTTGACATATATACCCACGCACCATTTGTTGTTTAAGGGAGGGTAGGCACCACTATTTGTGTTCATTTTTCCTTTGCTGCTGGATGGCCATGAATAAGGAGCCATATGGTAATAAGGGTTTGTAAGGGATAATGTTTGTATGGTTTTGGGATGGTGGAGGCCTGGGGTTATGAAATACATTTTCTCAATTTCTTTGTGTGTATTTTGAACTGATATTACTGTGTTGTTGTTTTTTACTGGTTGGGTCTAGACTGACCTGCAGTAGACTTTGGCTTTATTTTTAATGTATTTTTCACATTTTAGTAATGCTGTGCTATAGGTATTTTTTATGATATTAGAGGCTTGCGGATGAACTTGTATTCATGAAAAATATAGGTTAATTTTATCTGCATATATCTGTTGGTAACTAGGGCTCCGGTGGCTCCTGGAGTCCAGGCACATGTAGCCATACATTTTTTTTTGTTCCCAGCTACCCTTTTCCCCTTGTGCTTGCCTACCATTTTTTGTGAGTTTGTGTATGTGTGAGATGGCTGATTAGGATGTATGACATTACAACGCATGCTTTTACCACGCATGCCTTTACAACGCGGTTTTTACAACGCAAAACTTTACAACGCATAGCGCTTTGGGGTGCTGGATAGTGAATAGTTTAATTTACTATTCCAACTCCAGTCCCCGTGGACACTAGGGAAGGTGTTGGATAGTAAATTAAACTTATTCCCTATCCTAGAGCGCACCCCAGCGCAATGGTTTGCGTTGTAAAAGTTGCGTCGTAAAGGTACTGCGTGGTAAAAGTTGCGTTGTAAAGGATATTTCCCGGTTGATTATAGTGTTTTTTTTCTGCAACTTTTATAAGCATTTGTTTGGGGGGGGGGAGTTGATGTTGCCTTGGGCTGTATGTAGTTGGAGCTGGGGCATTTTTAAAGAAAATTATGTTTCCTGACATTGCTGATTTACTAGTGGTGGGTAAATGCAGTCTCATTTGTGTGCCCTGAGTCATTTTGAGTATATACATTTATGCAATCCTTTCTCTGCAAGGCTACAAGATTTGTTTTGCAGGGGGAGTAAGGTGCTCCAGGCTGGATAGGGCAGTCATAATCTTTGTTTTCCATGTCTCCTTCTTTGTTGGCCAAGTGGGCAACAATCATTTTGTTTTAGTTCTTTATGCCTTTTTCCTTGCTGGCCCATGCCGTGTTGAGAGCAACCACCATTTTCTTAAATCAGTGGGTGTTTCAGTTTATTCTATTTTCTGGGAGAATTGAAAAATGAGAAGCCCACCTGATTTTTGTAAATTATTTGTTTTTTACTAGTATACTTTTCCTAATATATTTATTTACCCCCCTCCCCATCAGAAGAATGGTAGACCCTGGCATCAAATGTTCCAAGCGTAGTTTAGAGAAGCCTTGTTGGTGACCCCTATATCCTTCACAGGCCCTGTATCCTCAATGAGGCCCTTAATCTTGTTGCCCAGATGAAATCTAGGTCCCATTGCTGTTAGAGACCTTCTGCACCTCGGTTCACAGAAGCCTTAAGGAAGAAGAAGGCACACTATAAGCAGCTGTAGCGCATCTTGCACTCTGCATATGACAGGAATGCTAATTCAGCATATATATAGGCTCTGGCCAGCTTTCGTAAATCCACCCGCCGCACTCAGAAAGAGTTCATCTTTATTACCTCCTCCATCGAGGCTGTTGATAACAAACCTAGGGCCTTATTCAGCATTGTTAACTCTTTTCTCTTGCCATGGGCTATACATAATGCACTTTTCTCCCTCTGACCTTTTGTGTGAAGAGTTCTCAGAGTCTTTTTACAAATAAAATCAAACTAATTTATGATCAGTTTCTGCCTCAGAGTTTAATGGAAGGCACCTTAGAGAAGCTGACCCATCTTGGCCAGGTGTTGAGGGAGTTTGATCCCATCTCATTAGAGGACTCGCCCTTGCTTCTGCCTAATTGAAAGTCTGGCTCACCACAGGACTGTTGCCCCCCTGAAATTTTGAAGTCAGTCTTGCCCATTGGTAATCCAGTCCTCAACAAACTACTAAATGCTTCCTTGGACTCTACTACTGTGCGGTTGAGATCGAAGCATGTCCTTCTTCTTCCGCTGGTAGGAAGGCAAAATGCTGACCCTATATTACGCAGCGATTTTAGACCTATCTCCCTCCTCCCTGCAGTGACGAAGATGTTGGAAAAGGCAGTCAATAAAACAGATCTGTCAGTTTTTGGAATCCAATAACATCCTGCATGATACACAATCTGGATTTTGGCAAGGCTAAGGCACTGAGATTGCACTTCTGGTGGTCTCTGAACTCATCAAGCTCAACCCAGACAGAAGTGCATCAGCTATGATTATTCTTTTAGACCTGTGATCTGCTTTCGATATGGTTTCACACCGCATCCTGCTGTCATATAGCTACTGTATATCTTTATAATGCGTTAAGTTAGCATAGGTAAATTACATGTTTAAACGCCATTTTTCCTTTTGCTGCTTCTGCACACGACTCTTAATTGTTGATTTAGCTTTCAACCTAGTAGTTTGTTGTGGTTTACATGAGAATAATATGTTATTACTCTGATATCAGCTTTGCTTAATAAACTATGTCTGTACAGAGAGTGCTGAAGCTTCAGGAACAACACGATACTGAATTGTTATGAGGTCTGATCTTCGCGCCTTCATAGTCATAACATAAGTGCAGCTTCTGCCAACTTTGGGCTTTAGGCGGGTTTTATATTGCTTTGCTTGAAGCACACAAACACACTTGATGCTGTTCGCATGCAGAGAGAGCTGGTGTATGCTGATGTGATCTCTTCATTCTAGGATCCTGAGGTATGGGCCCGCCCTAATTCAAACCCAAAGAGACCTTCTTAGCTATTAATATAATATGTGTGTTAGGGAGGGTGAGAAATAAGTGTTGTTAACTCTTATTCATTACAGCATGTTAACATGCTGTCACCATTTGCTTTCTATGGACTAGTAACTATGCTGATAACTTTGCTTCTGATAATATGTTTCCCTGTATTATCTAAGATACTGCGCCTGAGAAGACGGCATTAGTAAATAAATATTTCAAATGTGCACGTGTCCTCATTTACTCCATGTTCTGGTTTGAAATGATTGTATAACGAAAGAGGGCTCATGTGTTCCACGTAACCTGAGGTATTGTAAGCTCATGTTCTGGTTTGTCTAAACATTGGGAGTTTGCTATGACCAATGAGACACTGTAGCTAGCTCGGTAAGGGGTTTGTTGGGTACTAAGGTGAGTTTTGGGTCACCCTAATTCGCTGAGGTTCCAATCCTCAGTGCACAGTTCTGTGGGAGAACAGAAACCCTGCTACATGGCGCCCATACATTGGTGGACTTATATCATGACACTCGAGTAGTATATCGTTCAAACCTTAACCCTTCACTGTCGTTTCCGGAAAACGGAGGTGTCAGTGAAACCTACCTATTTTTTGAAATAGGTCTTTTCAAGCTTGATTCTATCTAAAATGGTTTCTTTTGAATTACTACCCAGTTGTGCTACAAAGTTTCCTTTGTTGTTTCTGTTATTCCGGTGCATTCATGGCGCAGGCTGTGGTCATCCCGCAGCATAGTCGCATTGCGGTGCACAACCATTTACAGGCTTACCAAGTCCCGTTAGATGGCTTGGCTGTGATTTTGGTGGTGTGTGCAGATCCGGCGTACCCTTTCGAACTGTTTTATTCGTGGGTAACGTTTCCGGAAGTGGACGCTAATTCTAACGTATTCCACACCTACACACCCTCACCTGTACCGGCTGAATATACACCGTACAGGGCACTGGAAATACCTATTGATCATTGGCAGCATCGCGTTTGGTTTGATGGCGCCCTACCCCACTCTTTATCCGCTGCGAGGTTGGGTCCATTGTCCATTCCAGGCACAAATTGGCCTGCATTGGGTGGATTCACCCCGCACCCGAATCACGGCGCTTGTCCCTTAGCGGATATTCGCAGACTACATGTTGTCTCGATTGCCGTGATTCGTGCATTAGTGCAATACATAGGTCGTCATCTCCCGGGAGGTCCCCCGGGGGGTCCGGCCGTTCAAACGGAACATGGCGGTTTAAGACTTAATCCGGTTATGGTCAATTCGGTTTTTGGTAAGCGACCCGATGATAAAGATGATTTCCCTTTCTGGCTTGCCGAGAAATTTGACCAACTGGAGGCTGTGTTTCCGAATTCTACTCCTGCTGATAAACATAGAATGTTGACGATTACTTTGCCTAAGGATTTAACTCCTGAACTCGTTGACTGTGAAAGTTGGGGGAAAACTTTTGCGGCCGTTTATACGAGGTGTTTCGGCACCCCGTCTATGTCCATACTGCCTACGATCGTTAAGCGTGTTCAGGATGATCACGGACCGGAAGCAGCGGTTGAATTGGGTATGCGCCTGTGTGATTCTTTTGAGATTGTTAGCGATCTCATCCTCTCCAATATAAAGGGAGATGCGGTGATCTTTCAGGTGTCGAATGCTTTGGCTGCTCTACCCGATGCCGAAAAACCCCGACAGTTAGCAAAGATTGTTGTGGCCGCATATAAAACTATAGGTCGCACAAGTAAAGGTCTGACATATTTTCCTATCAAGGAGAAAAAACAACCACAGGGGCAGTCTGCTACAGCAGATGCCCAGCCCAAGTCCAAAAAACTAAATTGGCCTCAAAAGCAGACTCAGAAGTCTTATCCTGCGCCACAAGTTCCTGCGCCGACAGAAAGAGTATATGATTTGCGTGATCGCGCGATGATTAAATCACCTGATAGATTTCAGGTTTCTGAACAACGCTCTCCTCGTTCCTGTCAGGACTCATCGGCCCCGAAGACCGGTGGAGGAGGAGGCGGTAGGGGACGTGGTGGCCAACAAGGACGTGGCCAGTCCCGCCAGACAGACGGCTCAGCCAAGCAGGAGGATTCTACGCCAAAGAGACTGCAGTTTGCGAAAAAGAAAGTCGCGGCCTTAACAGCGCATCGATATGCCACAGATAGTGAGAACGCGGCTTCGGAATCTGACGTGGGCTCTGACCTTGCTGGACAGCGCGGGAGAGATTACCATAGGGAGAGAGGCGCTGCGTCCACTACTGAGGGTGACAGCGACTGATGTCTACGTTGTAATAGAAACAGCAGATACGAGACTTGCTCCCCCTGAAAGACTTTATGAAATTGTCCTGCTAATTGAAGGTGACATACAGCGTACCGTCAAAGGGGTATTTTGGGAAAATCTGTCTTCTACGTATGATATTTTGCTTTCGGAGGCTGACTGGCCCCCACCTTTTGTGCTCGCGGCGCCGCGAGGGGAGGAGGTGATCCTCCCCAGTTTCGCGAACACTGTCTCGAAAGAGCATGCGCAGCATTTTGCAGAAGAGTGGGCTCGGGCTCTCGCACCGGCTCTGTACCTTAACCAATGTGGTTGGGACAAATTATCCCCATGCCACGAAATTCCGTTGCGGTCTCAGCCGCAGCCTCAACCTCAATATCCCATTCGGCGTGAAGCCAAAGCTTCAGTCGCAGAAATCCTTGAACAATTGGAATATCAGGGAGTTATTGAAACGTGTGTGTCATCGATGAATAATCCTCTTTTTACTGTGACCAAGCCTGATGGATCTTATCGTTTGGTATTGGATTACCGGCATTTGAACTCGCATTGCCGTAACTGTGCAGTACAGAATACTCACGGCTCTGCCCTAGTGGATGGTCTCGTGCGTAAGCGTTTTAAGACAACGCTTGACATATCCAACGGTTTCTATGCCCACAGATTGGACAGCTTTAGCTCCCAATGGACCAGTTTTACATGCGCTGGAGTCCAAAAACAATTCCGGCGTCTCCCCATGGGCTATAAAAATAGTCCTGGTATATTTACCGCACGCATAGTCTCTATTTTGGAGGCACACGACCCGGATGCTTGTTCGTATGTGGATGACATATATCTCACAGACGACGAAATTTGGGGGCATCTGTGTCGTGTAAATTCTATTATTTGTAACTTTGCAGACATGGGTTACAAATTTAACTTTGCAAAATCGCACATTGCTGAGCACACAGTGTTGTTTTTGGGCTATGAGCTCAACAATGAAGGTAGAGGTTTGGCACCTCACTTCTTGGAGAAATGCGCACAGTTGCGCGCTCCTACTACACTGAAAAAATTACAGTCATTACTGGGCTTTTTAAATTTCGGGAGGACATACATTCCGGAATATGCCCAGCGTATCAAGCCTTTGTATGCTCTGATACAACCAAATTTTTCCAAATCATGCTGGCTGCCTGAGCACTCAGCCATCTTGCAGTCCTTGCAGGCTGATCTGCTCGCTTCTAAGTTCTTACTGACTCGTGATAACCATACCAACCTGGTGATAAGAATAATTCCGGGGACAGTGGGTTTCACGTACCTCACTTTAAATGAAGGAGACACAGTACCTATTGCTTACAAGTCACACTTGTACACTTCGGCTGAGATGCGGTTTCCCACTGTGGAAAAGGTTTTAACAGCTGTGCAGATGGCTATTCTTAAGGAACGGGCTCTGTCACAGGGGAAACGCATGTTGGTTGTTACACCCTGTCCTCATTTGGAGGCAGTCACGAAAGCCAGTGTACCAAATTCAAAAGCTTTGCACCCTCGGTGGATTCAGTGGGCTGCGTCCTTGACGTACACGGATGTCACGTTTATTTTTGACGCCTCGTTGCGGTCGCAAGAGTACTTGCAGTATGAGTTTGTTCATCCTGCTCCTCTAGCTATGCGACCTTTGGAGGACTTCCATTATATCATTTACACTGATGGTTCGGCGCAGGTTGCGCATGGCTCTAAACATGCCTACGTTTCCGCATGCGCCATTGTGGTCGGTGCTATGTTGAACGATGAGTTCATCTCCAGGGAAGTGCACACGTTGCCACTGGGAGATTGCACCGCACAATTGGCGGAGCTTCGTGCTCTCTTACTAGCGTTGGAGTACGCAGATCCTAGTGTTACTACTCTTATTGTAAGTGATTCTTTCTACTGTGTCCAGTCTTACAATGAAAACTTGTTCTTTTGGATTCAGAATGACTTTCGTGATTCCAAGGGTAGCACAATAAAACATAAGATGATCTGGGTTCGAGTGGCGGAGCTTAAGGCTACGTTGCCGCTCGTTTTTGTAATTCATACTCTTGGCCACCAGCGTGTTGGAGTCCACGCTGTCGGTAACTCGCTTGCTGATGAAGCAGCGAAATCAGCAGTGTCTACATACTTAGTTGCAGCAGTTACAAGGTCCAAATGTAAGATTGATAGTGACATCTTGGCGGCTGTTGCTGCCACTGAGAAGGGAGGTAAACATCCTACGGGGTTCCCTTCGAAGTACACATACCACTTAAGTCCCGAAAAGGTTCCTTTTGTGAAAATTCCTGATGTTGGGGACCGTTTGATTCCCAACTCGGATCGCAGGGCTGACTTGATTACAGCAGCTCATGAAGGTGTGGCTTCTGCGCATGCGGGCATCTCAGCCACTGTAACTCAGTTACAACAACGTTTCTGGTGGCGGGGACTGTACAAACAGACGCGTGATTATGTCCTTCTTTGTGACATTTGTCAGCAGATTAAACCTTCGACTGCTGCGCGTCCGCCACAGACACAGTTGTACATTTCTAATAAACCGCTAGGTTGTGTTTACTTAGATCACTGCGGTCCTTTTTCATCTGATACTGCGTATAAGTACATCTTAGTTGCAGTTGATACATGCACACACTTTGTGTGGGTCTGGCCCCATCGCAGCGCTGATTCACGGACTGTCATTAGAGATTTGCGCATCTTTGTAGGGATTTTTGCCTGTGGTACCTTCCATTCGGATCAGGGTCCGGCTTTCGCCTCTAAGGCGTATAAGGATGCCATGAATTCGATGGGGGTCCAAGTCAAGTTTTCGTCTCCCTACAGACCTGAGGGTAATAGTGTAGTGGAGCGAATGAACCGTGATTTAAAGCAATCTTTGACAGCTCGAGTTATAGGCACTGGCAGAAACTGGCTAGCCCACCTCTATGGCGTGCAGCGTGCTCTTAATAATCTCCCTAGAAGGTCTCTGGGTGGGCAGCCCCCTTACGAAATGCTCTTTGGCATCAAGATGTTCGTCCCTGACCTTGGCGGTCTAGACTGCGTGGCTCGCGCCACTTCCTTTGACGTAGATGAACATTGTAATGTATTACAGGAGCTACAAAAGACCAGAGACAGTCTTGCGAAGGAACATTTGCCCTCCACGTCGGATGTTGCGTTGCAGATGCCGGTAGTCGGCTGGCTACCCCAAGTTGGAGAACTGGTTCGATAGAAGATCGACAACAAGAAAGAATTTGGTCCTTCCTATCGAGCTCCGGTTCCGGTACTTGGAGTGAAGGGCACAAGAACAGTCATTTTACCACCACTTCCTGGTCGTAAGGAAAACAGGTTTATCTCAATTGACAATGTCAAGATACACAGAGTGGCCGATTCTTCTTAGCATGACACCGGCTGTTTCCTGTCCTTCCATTGTGAGAAATTCCGTTTTGCCTGCTACTTCTAATCATGAAACTGAAGTGGCAATCGAGTTACCTGCTATTTCCAGTCCTTTATTAAGTACTTTGCCCGGTACAGACCTTGCTGAAATAGACTATACTTACCCCACTGACTTGTCCATGCCTGACCTGCAAGCCCGTTTGGCCACAGAATCCAGATTTTCATTTGACAATGTTTCCAATGCCTTGAAGAAACCCTCACGTTTTGCAGTTTATGCCAGCTTGTTTAAAAAACATTTTTTAATTCCACCTTGGACATATATTTGGCTGGTGCTTTTTTCAATTTACCTTTTTATGTCAATTGGGTTTGTGTTTTATTTTTTCCGTCTTATGAATGGGCACTATGTCGAAGAAAGAACATGCATTCGACATCTAAATGGAACTTTGGCCCCCCTTTCCTCATCGCATTCTGCACACAGATTGAAAAGAGACTTGACATTTGTTAACATCACTGCTTGGCCTTTCCTTGATGGGATAGTGTGGGATGCCGTTAGGTTTCACATTCATGGCCCTACCGAGGTTGTTAATGTCCCCAATGTGCTTAGGGTTAACATGGGGGATGTTGTGAAACAAAACATTCGTTCTGATGATTGGGATGTTCAGGCAGTAGAGTCTTTGTTTTCTGATTTGAAATACTATGCTGCCTTTGATGCTGAGGATGTGTACTTAGAATCTGCTAATTATGGTGATTTGTTTTGCTTTCAACATTTTGGCAATCACTTCTTACATAAAACAGCATCCAGAAGGAATACTGTAAATTATACACAATGGGAGCATTGCCCAGCTCCTAAACAAGGCAGTTCGAGTACTTTTTTTAAAAAGTACACTTATTTTACTGACTTCAATCAGTCTAATCCTGAGTCCTTTTATTTCAAAATGACACAGAAGCCTATGTCCAAGGTTAGACTTACCGATACCAAATTGTTGTATTCGAAGTTCTTTCTTGATCAGCTGGCTATTGGCGGCTATGAATTGTGGAAAGAAACTATTGACTTAAAATCTGTTTGGGGTTCTAAGAGTTGGCAGGTACAAGGCACTGAGGCTTTGCACCGTGCTTGTCTCATCCTGAATCAAATGTTGTTTTTGAATTCCTCTATTTCACAAACGACGTGCTTTGGATTGGCTACTTCTAAAAAATTGAATTCTCCAACCATCCCGGAATTAGAAGAATATTCTGGCTGGAGTAATTATACTCAGTTTTCGATTAGGGACTTGCAATCCCTATTGCTGAATTCTTCCTTTAACATATCCAGTATGGATCCAAAAGGTTGGCTAGTGTGGCACAGAAGTGCGGATTCATGCCAGCACCGTTTTCTGGGTTTATCTGATGGCTTTACACAGGTTAGACCTGATCCACGTTTTGATACTGAGCATTCTGTCACGACTTACTCTGTGGGCAAATTGTGTCAGAATTGGCTGAAACATTCAACATTGTCTGCAGTTAAATTACATCTTGCAAAGCTGAATGATGATGTAGATTTGAATGACTTCATAAAGGGCCCGGCTAGTGGTCGATCAAAAAGATGGATATATGCTGTTTACAATGAAATCTGGAAGACGTCACAGATTGAGGCTGCGACACGCCTTAGAGCTATAGATCAAGCCAATCTAGAAAAGGTGCTTGCTGTGGTAGATAATAGTATTAACATGCTTTCTTCCCGCATTTACACTTTAGATAATATTGTGTCTTCTGTAGTGGATATTGTGCATGATGAAGTGTCTGTGTTGTACCATGGTCAAAATCAATTACGTTCTATCATGCAATTTGCATGGACCCTTCAAACATTGAAAGCTGGCATGGTGCCATGGGCCTACATGAATGTTTCTTCTCTCTTTGCCCCCTTTAATTTGACTGACAAGCAGCGCTTGCTTTCCATGCGAGATGCTTCATTTTCTATGTTACATATTGAGAGATTGGAGTCCTTGCCTTTTTCGGTGGCAGAGGCCAACGCTGCAACGTGGCTTATCCACGGTTTAATACCTTTACCTTTTGCATTGTATACATTTACAAATTGTATGCGATATGTTGCCATAGGTCGCTATGAGCCCTTAGGTAGTGCATTTCTCCATGAAGTCTGGACCCTTCCTTTCACTTATAGATGTTTGAAAGACGGACAGGAGGTTTATCTGAATGGGGAGGAGTGTACAGAAACACCAGACCATTCGTTAATGTGTAGACACATACAATTACACGGTTCTTGCAACCAGGACAGGCCGAACTTAGCCTGTGTTTTGAAAGGGACTCCTGCACCAGCAATCACCCCGACTTTTACCTTACTGGGGAACGGAGGCTATTTACTTTTGAATAATGAAGATTGTTGCGGGTTGATTAAAGGTGTAGCTTATGTGGTAACCGTAACTGAGCGTGTCGTTTGCTGCAGAAATGTCCTATACCCACCCACACATGAAAATAGGGAGGTTTCCATTTGGCCACGCATCCCAACCTTGAAAGCAGAATTCAGCGGCATGAGCAGAATAAGGGCTTTATTGTCCCAGAAAGAAGTGGCCTTGAGTTCGGCTAGGGAGACCTTCGTTCTTCACATAGCTAACACCCGGACTGAGGTTCAGGCCCTTTTAAATACTGATTTACCGTTGCATTTCAGCGAGATGGTACATTCTATCTTTAACGCGTCCTCCACAACTGGCCTGGCGCATTTTTTTAAATCTGTTAGCAGTGGTCTTGTAACTTCATTTGATAAAATCTTTGGAGTCATCCCTGCTTTCTTCCATTCCATTTTTTCGAGTTTGTTTGGTGGATTCCCGGTTATCCTGGCACTAGCGGCAGCCGTTCTAGTGATTGTTTGCTTCCTGAAATATGGATGCCCCACATGTGGAAGGAGCAGCCCAGCCCCTCCTGGCGCTGTTTCGCAACCGGATGCTTGAATATTATGGCACGCTGCCGCTTGCGATTTTAAGCACGGCATATGGTTTATCGTTTCGATTTTCCTACTTCACCTGTGTCCAGCCTGTATTTCACTGCCTAAGCTGTGACTTCGATTAGGTCATTGATTTGTGTCTCTGCGGACCGGTTTCTCCTGAAGTCGACTTTAATCAGCTGATGAGTCCCATCGTTACTCACGAGTTGGTTTGTACTGGCGACAGGATTATGGCCTTAGCAGCGATGCATGGACTAATGGGTCCTTGGAACATTCTTGCGGCGGCACAAGATTTCTTGGCACTGAGCTTTCTTGAAAACCCACCGAGTTGTCCTCTGATGGTAATAGAAGCTCCAGTTTTGGGAGAACACGTCTGTTCTTTTCCTCTTTTGAATTGGATGGCTGAACTGTTTTCGGATGAAGACGGTGATTTCCTGTTGGAGGATGTTACTGCATATTTTGCATATTCGGTCTTGCCTTAATGAACCTTATAGGTTTATGGTGATGCCCCATTTTTTTGCATTTTTTCACCTCCCAGTCCTATTGGCTTGAGTGCTGTTGAACTCTGAAATTGACATTTTTAAATTTGGTTTGATTACTGTAGTTTTTTTTAATAATTATAAGGTTGTTCATGCTTGTTGAACTCTGCTTTCATGAAGTTGCCCTTATCTTATCTTATCTTATCCGTCCTCGGATCATGGGGGGTGTCATATAGCTACTGTATATCTTTATAATGCGTTAAGTTAGCATAGGTAAATTACATGTTTAAACGCCATTTTTCCTTTTGCTGCTTCTGCACACGACACTTAATTGTTGATTTAGCTTTCAACCTAGTAGTTCGTTGTGGTTTACATGAGAATAATATGTTATTACTCTGATATCAGCTTTGCTTAATAAACTATGTCTGTACAGAGAGTGCTGAAGCTTCAGGAACAACACGATACTGAATTGTTATGAGGTCTGATCTTCGCGCCTTCATAGACATAACATAAGTGCAGCTTCTGCCAACTTTGGGCTTTAGGCGGGTTTTATATTGCTTTGCTTGAAGCACACAAACACACTTGATGCTGTTCGCATGCAGAGAGAGCTGGTGTATGCTGATGTGATCTCTTCATTCTAGGATCCTGAGGTATGGGCCCGCCCTAATTCAAACCCAAAGAGACCTTCTTAGCTATTAATATAATATGTGTGTTAGGGAGGGTGAGAAATAAGTGTTGTTAACTCTTATTCATTACAGCATGTTAACATGCTGTCACCATTTGCTTTCTATGGACTAGTAACTATGCTGATAACTTTGCTTCTGATAATATGTTTCCTTGTATTATCTAAGATACTGCGCCTGAGAAGACGGCATTGGTAAATAAATATTTCAAATGTGCACGTGTCCTCATTTACTCCATGTTCTGGTTTGAAATCATTGTATAACGAAAGAGGGCTCATGTGTTCCACGTAACCTGAGGTATTGTAAGCTCATGTTCTGGTTTGTCTAAACATTGGGAGTTTGCTATGACCAATGAGAGACTGTAGCTAGCTCGGTAAGGGGTTTGTTGGGTACTAAGGTGAGTTTTGGGTCACCCTAATTCGCTGAGGTTCCAATCCTCTGTGCACAGTTCTGTGGGAGAACATAAACCCTGGTACACTGCTGAACAGACTTGATGGGATTGGAATTCAGGGGAAGGCACTGGCCTTGATCGCTTCATACTTGGAGGATAGCTCGCAGGCAGTGTTTCTTCCGCCCTTTCTCTATGATCCCAGGTCCCTCAAGCAATAGGTTTCACAGGGCTCTGCCCTGAGCCCAACACTTTTTAATATCTATCTCAAACCCTTGGCCAAGCTTGTAGAATACTGGGGTCTAAAGATAATAATATATGCTGATAATATGCAGCTTTTGCTCTCCTTTCAGGAAGATGCACCTGGTCGCCCTTAAGGCCTATAAATATTGACTCAAGGCTGTCGGGACTTGGATGGGCGGGCGCTTCCTCAAGCTTAATACAGATAAAATGGAAGTTCTCTTTTTTGGTACGGGCAAAATCCCAGATTCTCTTGCCTAGTGGCCATCTGAGTTGGGGGCTGCCTCTTACCACTTCAATCTTTGTTAGAAATGTGTGCATCAAATTTGATTCTGATCTGACATTCGAACCACAGGTCAAGGCGGTCTCAGACAGTGGTTTTGCTAAAATAAATCTTTGGAAAGGATGCTACACTTGTTGCTTGCGACCTCCCGTAAATCAACTGTTCATGCCCTAGTCACCACCAAACTGGACTATGCTAACAGTCTTTATTTGGTACTACCAGCATACTTTGTGCGTCGGCTGCAGATAATTCAAAATGCTGCAGTGCCTCATTCTCAAGGTCCCAATGCAGCAATTAGTGTCTGCTCACCTTCGCCAGCTACACTGGATCTCTGTGGCCAGCCGCATCAGCTTCAGGGCTCTTATTTTTGCCTATAGAGCTTTTGAGAACAAAGGACCTCTGTACCCGAGATGTAAACTCAAGGCTTATTGGCAATGTTGATCTCTCAGGTCTAACTCACAGAGGTTCCTCTGCATTCCGAGGATCAATAGAGCTAGGCAGGTGGAGGATCTTTTACCTCCTTGATGGCAAAACTGTGGAACTCGTTGTCGTCTAGTTTACGGTACCCTTCTTCAGAAAGTATCTTCATAAAAGGTTTAAAAACCCATTTGTTCAGTACCTAAATTGAACCGAGGGGTATACTCTTTCCTGGGCAGTCCATATTTGCTAGTGCTGGGGTGCTCCTCAGGGAGCAGCCATGCACTCTACAAAAGGTATTATTATTATTATTATTATTAATATTATTTGTTCTTATGGACACCAGGTGTTTTATAAGAATGTAATAATTGTTTTTTTAGAATATTGCTATGATGATGATGGTGATTGTTTACAACATGCATTAAATTGACACGATTTGCCAAGTCTCACTCTCTCCGCTCCTATTTTTTATTGTCTGCAGTTGCATAAGAGGATACTACCGACTGAGATGGAGTGAAGTTTGTGACTTAGCTGACACAGGTGTCTAGAGAGTTCTCTCTGCTAAGTGCCTCTGCTCATGCTGCTGAGCCATACAAGAAGTAATGAAGATGGCACCAAAGAAGGAGGCTCCTGTCAAGAAAGTGGCCACAGAGGAGAAGTCTGTTGACAATGCCACCACAGACATCAAGCTCTCATCCTTTTTCTGGCAACACAGTGCACCACTGCACCCTCTCCTGAGTAGTAAGAAGCTGGGAGGAGGATAACCCCTGGATCAATAACTGGACCACCACCACCACCAAAACAGAAGCAAATGTCATTCAGTGCTGCAGTGACGCCAATTATGACTCAAAGCGTTGAATCGGGTATTGAACTGTTACTACAGCAAAAGAATCTTCACAGGAAACCCGAGTAACCACAGTCTGCTACACCTGATATTCTGTAGGTATTAGCAGAGTAAGACGTCCATCCCCACCCCCTTTGTACCACTTTGTTCGCCATAAATTGGCAGAGTCTGCTCAGACATGAGTCCCTTGCTCACTTTGCCACTGGATTCAAGCAAGCCGGGCTGAAGACGGCTGAAATGCCAGAAACCGGTCCTCGGAAGCTTGTTTCCGGTCCAGGGAAGGCATGGCTTGGCAGTTCGGGCTGGACTGTTCCCATGAGGCACAGGGTCAGACTGATTTGCATATGGCCATGTCTGAACTGGGGTGGCAGAGTGGGCTAAAGAAAGGTGATGGATTAAACCCAGATCTGTTGACTGGGTGTGAGCATTTGACTGGTTCAGATGCTCCGTCCATCACCATCCCCTTTGTACCACTTTGTTCGCCATAAGTTGGCAGGGTATGCTCAGACGTGAGTCCCTTGCTCACTTTGCCACTGGATTCAAGCAAGCCGGGCTGAAGACGGCTGAAATGCCAGAAACCGGTCCTCGGAAGCTTGTTTCCGGTCCAGGGAAGGCATGGCTTGGCAGTTCGGGCTGGACTGTCTTCATGAGGCACAGGGTCAGACTGATTTGCATATGGCCATGTCTGAACTGGGGTGGCAGAGTGGGCTAAAGAACGGTGATGGATTAAACCCAGATCTGTTGACTGGGTGTGAGTGTTTGATTGGTTCAGATGCTCCGTCCATCACCAGCCCCTTAGTACCACTTTGTTCACCATAAGTTGGCAGGGTATGCTCAGACGCGAGTCCCTTGCTCACTTTGCCACTGGATTCAAGCAAGCTGGGCTGAAGACGGCTGAAATGCCAGAAACCGGTCCTCGGAAGCTTGTTTCCAGTCCAGGGAAGGCATGGCTTGGCAGTTCGGGCTGGACTGTTCCCATGAGGCACAGGGTCAGACTGATTTGCATATGGCCATGTCTGAACTGGGGTGGCAGAGTGGGCTAAAGAATGGTGATGGATTAAACCCAGATCTGTAGACTGGGTGTGAGTGTTTGATTGGTTCAGATGCTCCGTCCATCACCACCCCCTTTGTACCACTCTGTTTGCCATAAGTTGGCAGGGTATGCTCAGACGTGAGTCCCGTGCTCACTTTGCCACTGGATTCAAGCAAGCCGGGCTGAAGACAGCTGAAATCCAGAAACCGGTCCTCGGAAGCTTGTTTCCGGTCCAGGGAAGGCATGGCTTGGCAGTTCGGGCTGGACTGTTCCCATGAGGCACAGGGTCAGACTGATTTGCATATGGCCATGTCTGAAATGGGGTGGCAGAGTGGGCTAAATAATGGTGATGGATTAAACCCAGATCTGTAGACTGGGTGTGAGTGTTTGATTGGTTCAGATGCTCCGTCCATCACCACCCCCTTTGTACCACTTTGTTCGCCATAGGTTGGCAGGGTATGCTCAGACGTGAGTCCCGTGCTCACTTTGCCACTGGATTCAAGCAAGCCGGGCTGAAGACAGCTGAAATCCAGAAACCGGTCCTCAGAAGCTTGTTTCCGGTCCAGGGAAGGTATGGCTTGGCAGTTCGGGCTGGACTGTTCCCATGAGGCACAGGGTCAGACTGATTTGCATATGGCCATGTCTGAAATGGGGTGGCAGAGTGGGCTAAAGAACGGTGATGGATTAAACCCAGATCTGTTGACTCGGTGTGAGTGTTTGATTGGTTCAGATGCTCCGTTCATCACCACCCCCTTTGTACCACTTTGTTCGCCATAAGTTGGCAGGGTATACTCAGACGTGAGTCCCTTGCTCACTTTGCCACTGGATTCAAGCAAGCCGGGCTGAAGACGGCTGAAATGCCAGAAACCGGTACTCGGAAGCTTGTTTCCGGTCCAGGGCAGGCATGCCTTGGCAGTTCGGGCTGGACTGTTCCCATGAGGCACAGGGTCAGACTGATTTGCATATGGCCATGTCTGAACTGGGGTGGCAGAGTGGGCTAAAGAACGGTGATGGATTAAACCCAGATCTGTTGACTGGGTGTGAGTGTTTGATTGGTTCAGATGCTCCGTCCATCACCACCCCCTTTGTACCACTTTGTTCGCCATAAGTTGGCAGGGTATGCTCAGACGTGAGTCCCTTGCTCACTTTGCCACTGGACTTAAGCAAGCCGGGCTGAAGACGGCTGAAATGCCAGAAACCGGTCCTCGGAAGCTTGTTTCCGGTCCAGGGAAGGCATGGCTTGGCAGTTCGGGCTGGACTGTTCCCATGAGGAACAGGGTCAGACTGATTTGCATATGGCCATGTCTGAACTGGGGTGGCAGAGTGGGCTAAAGAACGGTGATGGAATAAACCCAGATCTGTTGACTGGGTGTGATTGTTTGATTGGTTCAGATGCTCCGTGCATCACCACCCCCTTTGTACCACTTTGTTCGCCATAAGTTGGCAGGGTATGCTCAGACGCGAGTCCCTTGCTCACTTTACCACTGGATTCAAGCAAGCCGGGCTGAAGACAGCTGAAATCCAGAAACCGGTCCTCGGAAGCTTGTTTCCGGTCCAGGGAAGGCATGGCTTGGCAGTTCGGGCTGGACTGTTCCCATGAGGCACAGGGTCAGACTGATTTGCATATGGCCATGTCTGAAATTGGGTGGCAGAGTGGGCTAAAGAACGGTGATGGATTAAACCCAGATCTGTTGACTGGGTGTGAGTGTTTGATTGGTTCAGATGCTCCGTCCATCACCACCCCCTTTGTACCACTTTGTTCGCCATAAGTTGGCAGGGTATGCTCAGACGTGAGTCCCTTGCTAACTTTGCCACTGGATTCAAGCAAGCCGGGCTGAAGATGGCTGAAATGCCAGAAACCGGTCCTCGGAAGCTTGTTTCCGGTCCAAGGAAGGAATGGCTTGGCAGTTCGGGCTGGACTGTTCCCATGAGGCACAGGGTCAGACTGATTTGCATATGGCCATGTCTGAACTGGGGTGGCAGAGTGGGCTAAAGAACGGTGATGGAATAAACCCAGATCTGTTGACTGGGTGTGATTGTTTGATTGGTTCAGATGCTCCGTCCATCACCACCCCCTTTGTACCACTTTGTTCGCCATAAGTTGGCAGGGTATGCTCAGACGTGAGTCCCTTGCTCACTTTACCACTGGATTCAAGCAAGCCGGGCTGAAGACTGCTGAAATGCCAGAAACCTATCCTCGGAAGCTTGTTTCAGGTCCAGGGAAGGCATGGCTTGGCAGTTCGGGCTGGACTGTTCCCATGAGGCACAGGGTCAGACTGATTTGCATATGGCCATGTCTGAACTGGGGTGGCAGAGTGGGCTAAAGAACGGTGATGGATTAAACCCAGATCTCTTGACTGGGTGTGAGTGTTTGATTGGTTCAGATGCTCCGTCCATCACCACCCCCTTTGTACCACTTTGTTCGCCATAAGTTGGCAGGGTATGCTCAGACGTGAGTCCCTTGCTCACTTTGCCACTGGATTCAAGCAAGCCGGCCTGAAGACGGCTGAAATGCCAGAAACCGGTCCTCGGAAGCTTGTTTCCGGTCCAGGGAAGGCATGGCTTGGCAGTTCGGGCTGGACTGTTCCCATGAGGCACAGCGTCAGACTGATTTGCATATGGCCATGTCTGACCTGGGGTGGCAGAGTGGGCTAAAGAACGGTGATGGATTAAACCCAGATCTGTTGACTGAGTGTGAGTGTTTGATTGGTTCAGATGCTCTGTCCATCACCACCCCCTTTGTACCACTTTGTTCGCCATAAGTTGGCAGGGTATGCTCAGACGTGAGTCCCTTGCTCACTTTGCCACTGGATCCAAGCAAGCCGGGCTGAAGACGGCTGAAATGCCAGAAACCGGTCCTCGGAAGCTTGTTTCCGGTCCAGGGAAGGCATGGCTTGGCAGTTCGGGCTGGTCTGTTCCCATGAGGCACAGGGTCAGCCTGATTTGCATATGGCCATGTCTGAACTGGGGTGGCAGAGTGGGCTAAAGAACGGTGATGGATTAAACCCAGATCTGTTGATTGGGTGTGAGTGTTTGATTGGTTCAGATGCTCCGTCCATCACCACCCCCTTTGTACCACTTTGTTCGCCATGAGTTGGCAGGGTATGCTGAGACGTGAGTCCCTTGCTCACTTTGCCACTGGATTCAAGCAAGTCGGGCTGAAGACGGCTGAAATGCCAGAAACCGGTCCTCGGAAGCTTGTTTCCGGTCCAGGGAAGGAATGGCTTGGCAGTTCGGGCTGGACTGTTCCCATGAGGCACAGGGTCAGACTGATTTGCATATGGCCATGTCTGAACTGGGGTGGCAGAGTGGGCTAAAGAACGGTGATGGAATAAACCCAGATCTGTTGACTGGGTATGATTCTTTGATTGGTTCAGATGCTCCGTCCATCACCACCCCCTTTGTACCACTTTGTTCGCCATAAGTTGGCAGGGTATGCTGAGACGTGAGTCCCTTGCTCACTTTACCACTGGATTCAAGCAAGCCGGGCTGAAGACGGCTGAAATGCCATAAACCGGTCCTCGGAAGCTTGTTTCCGGTCCAGGGAAGGCATGGCTTGGCAGTTCGGGCTCGACTGTTCCCATGAGGCACAGGGTCAGACTGATTTGCATATGGCTATGTCTGAACTGGGGTGGCAGAGTGGGCTAAAGAACGGTGATGGATTAAACCCACATCTGTTGACTGGGTGTGAGTGTTTGATTGGTTCAGATGCTCCGTCCATCACCACCCCCTTTGTACCACTTTGTTCGCCATAAGTTGGCAGGGTATGCTCAGACGTGAGTCCCTTGCTCACTTTGCCACTGGATTCAAGCAAGCCGGCCTGAAGACGGCTGAAATGCCAGAAACCGGTCCTCGGAAGCTTGTTTCCGGTCCAGGGAAGGCATGGCTTGGCAGTTCGGGCTGGACTGTTCCCATGAGGCACAGGGTCAGACTGATTTGTATATGGCCAAGTCTGACCTGGGGTGGCAGAGTGGGCTAAAGAACGGTGATGGATTAAACCCAGATCTGTTGACTGGGTGTGAGTGTTTGATTGGTTCAGATGCTCTGTCCATCACCACCCCCTTTGTACCACTTTGTTCACCATAAGTTGGCAGGGTATGCTCAGACGTGAGTCCCTTGCTCACTTTGCCACTGGATTCAAGCAAGCCGGGCTGAAGACGGCTGAAATGCCAGAAACCGGTCCTCGGAAGCTTGTTTCCGGTCCAGGGAAGGCATGGCTTGGCAGTTCGGGCTGGACTGTTCCCATGAGGCACAGGGTCAGACTGATTTGCATATGGCCATGTCTGAACTGGGGTGGCAGAGTGGGCTAAAGAACGGTGATCGATAAAACCCAGATCTGTTGACTGGGTGTGAGTGTTTGATTGGTTCAGATGCTCCGTCCATCACCACCCCCTTTGTACTACTCTTCCATTGGACACATCGACTTCACAATCTAATGCAATGAAAAGAAAGAAAACTTTGAAATCCCCACTAAGCTCCCTTCTGATGATCTTGACATAGATTGAAGCCCGACCAAAACCTGCCACAGGAGGCAAAGAAAAAGGAAGGTTCCCGAAAGCCTAGGAAGTGAGGAAGGTAATAATGAGCCAGTGATTCTTAGTGTGGAGAGTTGCACAGAGGAAATACAAACCACCTCAATTCATCCTGCTTCAAATTATGTATTTCCATCAACACAGCCTCCTTCCATTTGTAAAGATTTCAAAAATCTTCTGCAACCACCCACCCTACCACAGTCACAGCCCACCCTAAAGAATGGCAAACAAAACTGCCTAGCTCCTCTTCAACAAGTTCTTCAGAATTTGGCACAGCAACAAAGCTCTCCTTTCACATCACTAAATGTTCTATTTGTCACAAACACATGTTTTGTGGTAATGATACCAGGGGCCAACTGTCCCGTCTAAAATATCAACACAAAATCATATTGGAAAAGCACTTCACAAAGATAGCTGTGGATGAGAGAGAAGAAGTTGAACTGATAAAAGGAGGTCATGGTAAGGAAAAAGAAGAGAATTTTGGTGGCATGTGAAGCAGCCCAGTAACTGTCCCCCATAAGTTACTGTCATTGCTGCAGCAACCTCAGAATGGCACAAGGAACAGAGGGATACAGTCACCCAAATAGCCAAATCAGCCTACCTGTTCCTTGTAGGTCACTAGTGAAGTTATTACAAGGAAAACAGCCACAACAATCAACTATCAAGCAGTCACTGTACCAATGAACCATGGGAATGTCCATTCATACAGTTGGAATCTGGCGAAAATGTTTACCCTTGCCCTTCTCCCTTTTTCTTTCAAGCACAAGAGGGGTTTCCAGAACGTGTGGAGACCCTCTGTCTATAATAGATGGTTCTAAGTCTGACCTGTTTTTACACTGTTGCTGTGCCGTCGCTACACCTCAAGTGCTGGAATTGATTGGTGAAGCAATGAAGGAGAGCATTGTTCAGTCCATATAACTCATGACAGAGATATCTACCATTTGTCAAGCAACAGATTTCATGTGCATCACTGCACAGAGGCTCCCCTTCAAGGGAGTGAAGCAAAGACTAGCCACTGGTCCTACCACTCTTGAAGCCTTTTTCAGGGCATTTAACAGTATGCAACAGTTAAGATGTTCACCATGGAGAAATCACATACACCTTCCAAAATCTTGGAAAAATTTTATGTCAAAATCTATGAATGGCGTCAACCTCGATGTCCCAGCATTGGATTTGTTGCTACTGAAAATGGAAGTAATACTGTCAAAGCCATGATTGATGGAGGATTATTGAGAGTCCTATGTTTAGCACACTGTTGTCATAGAATGTGGACTCATTTCAATCATTCGTTCAAATTCCAGTAGCAGCTGAGGATCATTCTGAGTGCCTACAGACTAGTCCTCATATAGGAGGATCCAACATGTTGGAATTCTACATACTACAAACTGCACCACCCGTTTGAGAAGTACAGGTGCATTAATGATTATGTACTACAAAGGAGAGGAGATGCAACAGTAAAAGTCTTGATGATGGAGGTAGAAAATGGGTTCTAGTGGAGTGCCGGGCACAAATGCTACCGCCTTTAGAGATTTTGACATGGAAGCCTGCGAGGAGAACAGTACCATGAGTCAAGCGATTCCGTTGTTGCACCGGCTGCAGGAACAGATGCAAAAGATGGAGGAAACATTTAGCAGTGTCAATGAAGAAGAAACTGCCTTGGTCAATATTTTAATTCTTTGCTTGAACACAAATCAAAGGTTGCAAAAACAAATTGCATCATCTCACAAGAACATCTGTGTCACAATACTGGGTCCACAGTACAAAAGAGTGCTAGCCACTTTGATTCCTTTCTCGACATTGGATGTATCAGTTAACAAGAACTAAATCATCAGACAAGTGGATAATCCAGAAGATACACAATTTTAAATGAGAGACAATGGCAGAACTGAAGGGTTGTCTTAAACCTCAACAGAGGGCTGTGCTGTTGGCACTGAGTCCTCTCCAGAAGTATGTCACACCAGCAGCAACAGAACTCAACACCATTGCTTGCTACTACTAAAGTGGTGAGAAAGCAAAAGACACACAATTGATGGACAGAATGCCGAACAAATCAAAACAGTCGCCCCAGCCAAGAGATCTGGGTTACATCTGGGTTAAATCCATCATTCTTTTGCTCACCATGCCACCCAGTTCAGACCTGACCATATGCAAATCAGTCCACTAAAGTGTCAGCAACAACAGTGTTATGTCAAACACCTGCAATGGGTTAATTTCATAAGGTAGGACATAGATCAAGTGCATAGGCACAGGCACCATGGACACAGCAAGTGTCAATAACAATGACAATTAAGAAGATCGGCCACGGATATCTGGAGCTGGATGACCCAGCAGAGGTCTACCTGGAACAATTCCCATTGACCTATTGGCATGGGAAGAAGGAACAGTGACCAGAACTCAGTAGGATGGCGATAAAGGATCTAGCATGCCCGGTAGCCAATGTATCTTCACAGCATGTGTTCAGTGCAGCCGGGGAAGTTGTCACGGTAAGAAGGGCCAGTATCTCTCCGCAAAATATGGAGAGGCTGAAGATGAATAGATAGAATGAATAAACCTTTAATACCCAAAATGTATAAAGCTCCAGAAGGCACAACCATGGATGTGGCCGATTGGTTGTTATATATTTTTTATATATCTATATACATAACTATATATATCCATATATAAAAAAATATATAGGAGCAGTTTTTGGTTTGCTAATAACTTTGGCCCCATTTGTCGAATCTTTATTAAACTTTCTGAAAACAAAGATCATCCACCTCAGATCCTTCCTGGAAATGTTTGGCACGAACCATCAAGTGGGGGCTGAGAAAAACGGGGGCACCACAATGCAAAATCCCCTTTCATTTCCCATACATTTCTTTAGACATGGCTACAGCAAAAACTGCTGAACAGAATTACACCAAATTCAGTTTGCAGCTCATTTCTACGATCTCGCGGGTCTCATGTGGGATTGTGAATAGTAAAAAGGAGTAGATGAGTTCTCAATACTCTCTATTAGTAGGAATACATACTGTGTTCCTTGTTTTTGAGAGGAAGTGTGTTAGAGATAAGTACTGTGATGATTTGAATGATAGTGGGCGAACCTAAGCTCGCTAAATTAAAACCAGATCTTGAGAACCACCTGGAACTTTTGTCCTTTAGAGGTAGAGACAGTTTCATCAGGGTCAGCTGGAGTACCTTACACTCTAAGTTTTTTTAATAATTGGCTAAGAACTTTACCACTTACCAACATAATTCCAGGTCGAAACAAATAGTGCCGAGCCTAAAAAAGACAGCTGACCCTTGCCCTACGGCACGAGGACGTTCCATCAATCCGGGAACTGAGGAAGCAGTATAAACTAGCCCAGACGAAGGCTAAGAGGGATTGGGATGAAAGGCGGTGGGTAGAACTAGGAGAGTCTCTCTCTCGAGTCTCGATCCCCGCATTTTTGGTCTATTGCACGAAAGGTCCCCGCCCCTAGCCAACAATATCCCCCCTCTGCAGTCGCAGGAACACTCCAGTTCTCTATATTCATTTCCCTCAGCATAAGCTATGGAAGCACTAGCCCATGATCCAGTCCAACCTCCATACGACTTAATATTCACCAGAAAGGAAATATTGGCCTCACTGGATGCAATCGTTCCCGCCTAGGCTTCAGGCCCTGACGGCATCCCAGGAGATCTTTTCAAGTCAGATAGGGAAAACTGAGCCACATACATATTAACCCTTTCTAACGACATTGCGGGAGGGCGATAGGCCAGCCAACTACCGGCCGATTAGCCTGATCGACTGTCCAGAAAGTCCTCTGTCGCTCACTTCTAGTGAAAATTACGGACTGGATGGAGGAAAATGACATTCTATTCTCCCTCCAAGCGGGCTTCAGGCGGAAAACGGGCACAGTCTATCACGTTTTTCGACTCTATATGCTCTACTGGAAGGTGGTCTTGTTGGGTAAAGGGAGTCTGTACATTGCATTTATTGACCTAAAAACTTAATTCGACCTTGTTCTCAGGAAGAATTTGTGGCGGGTGCTTAGGGAGATGGGCATGCCTGCAGGTATTCTTTCACTTCTAATTAGGCTTCATGATGATGACTTTACTAGGGTCAGGTGGGGCAGCCAGGAACAGGTCACTAACCCCATCATGGTGCAGCGGGGAGTCCGCCAAGGATGCGTTTTGGCCCCAACCCTTTTTTCATTGTATATTAATCATATAGCAGAGGCCTTATCTGCCATCCCAGCGTATGCCCCGACCCTAGCAAAGCGAAAAAATCCATACCCTACTATTCGCAGTCGACACGATTCTCGTCTCAAATACCCCAGAGGGCTTGCAGAATCTATTAGCCGACTTCAAGCTCTTCTGCGATTGAAGGGGGCTTGAAATTAATACAGCAAAAACCAAG
This sequence comes from Lissotriton helveticus, assembly GCF_964261635.1. Taxonomy (NCBI): domain Eukaryota; kingdom Metazoa; phylum Chordata; class Amphibia; order Caudata; family Salamandridae; genus Lissotriton; species Lissotriton helveticus. The sequence goes on along the minus strand of NC_136067.1, from coordinate 1,545,252,755 downwards.
CTCATGCTTCTAAACCCTCACAAATCTTTTAAGGGCAACCAGTTTCTAATTGACGTCCCACTGGAGAGAGTCAGTTCCTTCGACTATCTGGGAGTAAAACTTTCTGAGGATAAAGCCTGGAACCACCATCTTAACAAGACCTTCCTCAAATGTTCCCAGGTGACCGGGGTCCTGCATAAAGAACACCGCCTCTCCCACACTAAGCCTGTTGCCCCAGCATTAAAAGTGTATAGTTGCAAGACCGTGAGCAGTGCCTTTTATGGTACTGAGCTTTGGGGGATGGCAAAAGCCAACAATTTGGTATCCCTGGAGAACAGGTTTCTTAACCCCTTCCGTGCTGCCGTCGGCTGTTGGCCGTCGCAAGCACTACCTGCCTGGTGCGGCCAACGGCCGACGTGGCCCCGCCCACTCCTTAGAATGCCTGCACTGCGCAGAAATAACGGCAGCAGTAAACGGGTTAAAAATTTGGTTTCTCTCCCACAGAGTACCCCCGCATGTCCATTATTGCTAGATATGGGCATCAAACTCATTTATTTTATTTTATTTTAGACATTTGTAAAGCGCGACTATCACCGTTGCAGGCATCCTGGCGCTGAGAGATCAAAAGAGACAGGAGTGAGAGCGGGCTAACAAGGGAATAGCCAAGTTTTAATCTTCCTTCTGAACGGGAGGAGTTCATTGATGTGCCTAATCTCGATAGGGAGAGTATTCCATAGTCTGGGGGCAGTCACTTCGAAGGATCTGCCACCGGTTCTGACCTTCCTGAATCTGGAAACAACTTTCAGTTTAGCGTCAGAGGATCGAAGCTGTCTGGTTGGGGTATACCAGGCAAATTTAGATTGCAGGGGAACTGGGCCAGATCCATGGAGAGCCCTAAAAACTATACAGAGGGCCTTAAAATGAATCCTCTGCCTTATGGGAAGCCAGTGCAGTTTTGCCAATGCGGACGCTCCATGAGAACTTCTTGGCAGCCCCAGAGCCAGTTTAGCAGCAGCTGATTGGACCCTCTGGAGCCTGTCCAGCAGGAACTCAGGGCACCCGAGCAGGAGGGCATTACAATAGTCCCACCTGCTAAGGATGGTACATCTGACCACTTGGGTGCGGGCATAGGTAGGTAACAGGGGCAAAACTTTCCTTAGGGAGCGAAGGATGGCAAAGCAACAGGCAGACGTTTTTTGAACATGCATCTCCATGCTGAGCCTCTGATCCAACATGACCCCAAGGTTGCGAACAGATTTCACCGGCCGTACATTGGACCTAGTTTCCGGGGGCCAAAAATTAAATGGAAATGGTTGGGGAATCCTAGTACCTGCACTGAAGAGCACCTCTGTCTTTCCTGCGTTGAACTGAAGGGAGTTATCCTTCAGCCACCTAGACGTGTCACGCAGACAGTTGTGTAGAACCTCCAAGGAAGTTGAGTCCTCGCCTTCCAGGGAGAGGATCATCTGCGTGTTGTCGGCGTAGTTCACAATCCTGATGCCGAAGCTTTTGATGAGAGAAATCAGAGGTCTAAGGTATATATTAAAAAGAATTGGGCTGATTGCCGAGCCCTAAGAGACTCCATGTGTTACCAGGGAAAAGGCTGACTGGAAAGGTGGCATAGATACTGCCTGCTGCCTATCCTGCAGAAATGAATGGAACCATTGCAGCGCGGTGTCTCTCACTCCCGCCTCCCACAACCGCCGTAATAGGATCTTATGGTTCACCGTGTCAAAGGCGGCAGACATGTCGAGCAGGATCAGGAACGCTGCCTGTCTTCTGTCTGCACGCCTTTGAAGCTCGTCCATAGCGGTGATGAGGGCTGTTTCGGTCCCATGGGCAGGCCGAAAACCGAATTGGTCCCCATCTAGTAATAGATTGCGTTCGAGATGGTTGGAGAGTGTGTTGCTGACCAAACGCTCAACTATCTTGGCGGGGAAAGGCAGCAGGGAGATGGGCCGATAGTTCTTAGAGCAGTCAGGGTCTAAGGAGGGCTTCTTTAACAGAGGAGAAACTAACACCCGTTTCCAATGAGGTGGGACAGTACCAGTCACCAGGGATTGGTTACAGATTTGGTGAAGAGGGGGGAATAGTTCATCCTCAAATTCCTTCCAAATTTTGGGAGGCACCGGATCCATAGGAGAGCCGGAAACGATCCCTCTAGCTAACTCAATGAAAGCCTCATAGGTAAGTGGAGGGAACTCGAGTAGCGTTTCCGCCGTAGCCGAGGCAAGGCCAGCCAATCGGTCCACCGGAAAAACAGGACTCAGGACAGGTGGGGGGACGAGCTCCGGAGGCATGCCCAAGTCTTTAAGGATGAGTTCGATTTTTTCCTTAAAAAATGTGGCAAGGTTGTCACAAAGGTCTTGGGACGGGACAATCGCATTCTTGGAACACTCCGGGTTGGTGACGCTGTTTAGTATGTTAAAAATACTCCTGGAGTTGTTGGTGGTGTTGCAAATCAGCGAGGAATAGTATTCAGCTTTAGATTTTTTAATCAGATTCTTATAAGTAGAGACCTTAGTTTTCCAGAGCTCTTTCGAGGTGTTATTACAATCGCGTCTCCACCTTCTCTCAGCTTGTTTGCATCCCTGTTTTAGATTTTTTAGTTCGTCATTGTACCAGGGGGCAGAGTCTTTGCCCTTACAGCTACGTGTTTTTAAAGGGGCATGGGCATCGAGGACCGTTGTGATTCTGATGCAGAGAGGTGTAATTTTCATCTATGTTCAACTTCTCATTGAAGAGCTGTTCCAAATGGAACACATCACCGGTAAGGTGCAAACGTATGAGAGCCCTCCAATCTCTGCACTTAATTTCCCTAGACAACACGGGAGCTTTGTGAGGACCGCTGCTCGTGTGAATAAAGAATTTAACGAGTGAGTGGTCAGTCCAATCCATAGGTAAGGTTTCCCCCATCGCCACCAGGTCGGGGGCCGCGAAGACCAAATCTAGGAGATGACCAGCTGTATGGGTGGCTTTAGTAACAAGTTGAGAAAGACCAAAACTATCACAGGCTTGGAATAGGTTCCCGAGACCCGAGTCAAGGGTCCCGTTGCGCCAGAGATTAAAATCACCAAGGATAAGAAGCTTATGATGGGAGAAGGCGATATTAGTTAAGGTAGTTAGTAATGCTTGTTGCTGCTGAAGGCTAAATGACCCTGGCGGGCGATAACATACTATCACAGTGACATTAGTCCAGGAGTGGGTCTGTATTGATAGTCCTAACAGCTCAGTGCCCAGAGTAGGGTCCAAAGTAAGGGCCTTGATGCAACAGGATGCTCTAAAAATAACTCCCACTCCCCCGCCTCTACCAGTAGGCCTAGGGGTGTGAATTTAAACCCAGGAGGACACGCAAATCCAGGGTCAACCAAACAGTCAGGACGGGTCCAAGTTTCCGTCATAAAGAGAATGTCTCAATCAGGAGTTGGATCTCAGTACTATGTTTAGGCAAGGACCTAACATTAAGAAGCCCACAATTTAAAAGATCGTCACACAGAAAATCGGCTCGTGGGTGCGACGTTAGTGACAGGGAGAGAGTTCCTTTATCCGCATGGAGCTTACCTATTCGGATGAGCGCCTCCCTGGAGTAGGAGCCCCCAGAAGGAAGCCGATCAAGATAAGGGCCAGGGCAGGCAGCATAACTGGCCCATGGCGCTACCTTTGCGCGGACGGGCGCAGACGGGCTTACCTTTGGCGCGCCTTTGGCACACTGACGGCGCGCCCGCTGCGCTCGTCCGCTGCGCGTTCTACAAATGCACATCTTTGTAGTGGCAAGGAGGGCGTGGCCTCCCAGCAGTGGACGTGGCCTGGTTAGCGAGGCTGATGGCGGCTGTGTCTTTTTCCCACCCGCGGCAGCGTTATCAAGAGCTGTGCGAGGATGTTTCAGCAGGTATGCAGGGGGGGAAGTGCCCAGGGAGCAGCGTGACACAAATAAAAACAATGGTGACAGATTTCAATATTTTAAAACTCAGCTAAATCTCCCGGCTTCCGCCTCAGGAGTCTATTCTCTGGAGCGCGCTCGTCAATTCAGTGCGCCTTAATAGAGAAAGGGGGCGTGGCCTCCCGGCAGTGGGCGTGGCCTGGTTAGCGAGGCTGATGGCGGCTGTGTCTTTTTCCCACCCGGGGCAGCGTTATCAAGAGCTGCGCGAGGATGTTTCAGCAGGTATGCAGGGGGAGAAGTGCCCAGGGAGCAGCTTGACACAAATAAAAACAATGGTGACAGATTTCAATATTTTAAAACTCAGCTAAATCTCCCGGCTTCCGCCTCAGGAGTCTATTCTCTGGAGCGCGCTTGTCAATTCAGTGCGCCTTAATAGAGAAAGGGGGGTGGCTTCCCGGAAGTGGGCGTGGCCTGGTTAGCGAGGCTGATGGCGGATGTGTCTTTTTCCCACCCGCGGCAGCGTTATCAAGAGCTGCGCGAGGATGTCTCAGCAGGTATGCAGGGGGGAAGTGCCCAGGGAGCAGCGTGACACAAATAAAAACAATGGTGACAGATTTCAATATTTTAAAACTCAGCTAAATCTCCCGGCTTCCGCCTCAGGAGTCTATTAAGCTACTTAGTGAAGATTCGCCCTCTACTGTTCTGGTATCGGCTGGTATCCACCCCATAATTGTCACTGTATGCTGCTGCCTTCCAAGATATTTGCGACTTAGATTCTTTGCATAAAATTGGTTGGACAAAACACGTTAAAAGCCTCTCGTCACACAAAGGTTTAGTAGGACACGATATCAGCTCTCTACCACCCCTCACTAAAAGTCAGATAAAAATCCTTTATTGGGAAGGGGCTGAGCACTATACCGTTTTAGCCTGCAATCGAGGGCGACTGACCGAGGAATTTAACAATGTTAAGTGCAACCACACCCTTGAAAGTTACCTCGATATTATTAAAGTGCCGACCGATAGAAAACTATATATTCAGTTTAGATTTGGCTGCCTGACCATTAATCTATTTACAAATCTATGGCTGCCTAACAAAGCATTATTAAAGGGCTGTCCCTGTCGCCCCTCTCCACAGGAATCTAATGCTCACTTCCTTTTTGCATGCAAAGCATACACTAAACCCAGGAGTAGATGGCTCTCTCCTGTTTGCAGAGAACTTGGCATGCGAGCTCACAGAGAGGCTCTGCGTATACTAAAATCTGATGCAAGACCTCTATTTGTGTGTGCTATTGCAAAATACCTTGGAATTGCATGGGCAATTAGAAGAAAAGTGGTGAATCCTTCCTGGCCTAACCCTATGACCAGCATTCGTGCCTAAAATTCCTATTAAAATATTGCTGCCACAGCTGATAGCAAATCTGAAAGAGCAAGCAACATTGCTTAGCAATCTTTTAAGTTTTTTTTATTGTTTTGCAACAAATGTTTAAAATAGTTTAATGCTTGTATTGCATAGACAGATGACTGATCCATCTCCCTGACTGATATATTCATCATTGCCAAGAATCCATGTTAGAAATGCTATCTTACTATAATAACTAATGTAAAATAGAGCACTTAACACATCTCCACCAGAACTTGGCTTAAATAGAATATGTATCTGCAAATCTGCCTATATTTTACCATCGGGATGGTTTGCATTTACGAGGACACTGAGATGTATGTATCTCCCGTAGTTTACTTTTATGTTTATTTTTATCCTCGCGAGTTTTTACATCTAATGCTACCTTCTAATGCTACCTTATAAAATTGTACAGTTTTATTACTGAAGCGCATCTTTTGATGTATATTGACATACAGCCAACTCATTTTTTGACTCTGTGTCTTTCATGGTAATTTTTACCAAAATAAAGATTTGATGATGATGATGATTTGAATGTTAATTTTTTTTTTTTAAATGTTATAAACTCATGAGACTCTCGCAGGGTTATGAAAAGTAGGAAGGAGTAGGTAATGTCAGAATACACTCTGCTATGCATACTTGTTACTGCAGAAAGGAGTCTTAACGGAGATGGTGTTTATCAGACTCTACTATTTATGCTCATTGGTTTGAGAAGAGTTGTGAGTAGAGTTAAGGCTCATCCACACACCCTACTATGCACACCCATCATCTAAAATAGAGGTCTGAAAGGAGAGGCCAGTCCCTCACCACACCCTATTACACACACTCGTCATTTGAGACAGAGGTCTGAAAAGAGAGTGCAGTCCCCCCAACCCCTACTACCCACTCCTATCATTACTGAGAGAGGTCTCGGCAGAGAGGCTAGTCCCTCCATATATATTCAATGGAAAAAAACAAAGGTTAGAATAATATAATAGTTAGGTGTGATAAAAAAGATATTGTTTTTTTTAAAACTAGAATATCACTGAAAAAAACAAAAGTTAAAGTAATGTTATAGCTAGGTGAATTTCTTAGTGACAACATTAATGTTTTGAACTAAATAAATAACACAAACATTCACCAGTTATAATTAGGTGAGCTAACTATAACGTGCACCCCAGTCATGCACTGCTTTTAACCTCACATATGACATAATTGATGACATGTTCTATGACATCACTGATGACATCTTAAATGACATCTCAAATGACATCATCCAAACTTTATTTTCCTGCAAATTGATCTATAAATTGCTATGGCTTTACAAGTTGTTGTTGTTGTAAAAACTTTATTTCGGCCGATTAGGCCATAAAAATGCATGATAAACATTTCCTGAATATGTACACAATTTATTAGGACGAATACTGCTCCCAGTTATCTGCAAACCCTTGTGAATGTCTACTCTCCTTCTCGCTCCCTCTGTTCTTCTTCCCATTTTCTTTTCACTGTCCCTAAGATCAAGTTGTCCAGAATGTGTGGAAGGTCTTTTGCTTTCTGGGGGCCCAAGCTATGGAACTCTCTCCCTCTTGACATTCGTTCGGAGGTCTGCTATGCTCGGTTTCGTAAAGCCGTCAAGACCTGGCTTTTTAATCAATAACTAGAGTCTCCTTTTTGCCCTCTGCTAGTTGCCATTTCTCAGCGCCGGGAAACCCTGTCGGGTAGCTGTTGCGCTATAGAAGCTCAATTAATAAATACATTTATACAATAAAAACATTATCATAATATATACATGATTAAAAAAATAACACTTGGTACACAATACAATTCTCTAAAAAAGAAGAAATGACCCGAACAAACATTAAAGTGCACAATGAGATAATAAAAAACACTTCTCCTAATATGCCACATGGCATTTAAAAACTGTGATACTGCGAATACAATTGGAGGTTCGGTATCATATTTTAAAACTCTAAAGGCCTCGGCACAGCGAGTAATCCCTAGATTTTTACATAGTTGGGTTACCCAGCGTTTGCGGGGTAGCACGTATGCCGGGCAGAAAAATAAAACGTGCAACTCAGTTTCAACCGTTGATTTGCAACTAGGGCACATACTCGAATTCTCCGGTGCCCATGAACTGGTATAATCTGCCAGAGGTAAATTCCCCATCTAAATTGCGCATACAATTTCCTCCCCATTGGTGGCTGGATTGCGTCCAGAAAGGATTTTTGTACGTCTTTACGTCTTTGTACTTTATGTACGTCTCCTTTACTTGTAAAAACTCCCTGGTCAACCTGCCTTCTTTAGTGCTCTCCTATAAAAGCAGCAGATTAGATTGCCTGAGCTGTTTCACGAGATCCGCCCTGGATATCGTGGGGCAGAATGACTCAGGAGATAGCCAAAGATCCGGTAGCCCAATCCTAATGGCAAGGCTTCTAATGTGGGCAAACCATGGAGTTTTGCTGTGATTAGGTCTGGGGAGTAGCTCTTTCAGCTCTTCTTTAAACGCACTCAGCTCGGTAGTTACCCATAGCCTCCTCCAAAATGTCAAGGGCCGGAGGGCAATCTCTTGATCAGTTGGCCTCATGCCCAAGTCCATGCGGAGGGGTACCAGTGGGGTGCTACGTGGTAAACCAATGAGCTGTCGCATGAAGTTGTTTTCTAGCTTCATAAGTTCTATGGTGGAACTGTGCCCCCAAAGCTCTGCCCCATACATAGTAGCTCCTCTGGCTTGAGCCTTATATAGCTCCACCACAGAGGCAGCTGGCTTAAAGGTTGATAATCTGAGCATTTTCCTTACAAGTAGTATAGTTCAAATTAACAATCAACCAACGATATATGGGGAACCCTAATTGAGTATTCAATCTGGATAGAACTGTTCAGATAAAGCCTAAATAGTTAATGCCAATACAAACGCCCTACTGCAGACAACTTTTATCTGTTTCAAACCTCTGACACACACCAAACCTACATTAAGAAAGGAAGATGATATCAGTAAAGAACTGAGTACTCTAAACAGTGTTTACTCTATCAAGAGATTTAATTCTATACCACAATGTTTGCAAACAGGGAATTCTAATGAGAAAAATACACCACATACTATTCAAAAGAATCTACTAATAACAGTGTACATTTTATGCCACAATTGTCAAAAATGACACTATTTGCTAAAAAAGTAACCAAGATCTCAAGGTACTAAAGATCATACTACCTGCACTCTACACCCTATAAACTGTGGGGAAAACTTTACAGACCTTTTTATAAACCAAAACAAGCTTGCATACATAAGTTAGTACCTGCTGCATACGCTCTTCCATGTAAAGTATAAATTATCATGGTGACCCAATTCTCTCTAACAACTCAAGGCTGCTTACAAAAATTAGTATCTACGTCGAATCTTTCTCCTGTTGGAAACTTTTTCTGCAGAACCAAAATGTTGTGTGGAGCATAATGAATACAAGTCAACTGTCATTTGCACACACAGTTACTCTTGAATGCAAACATTTATAATGTGTTCAAGACCTCTACACAGCTATGGTGCATTAGGAGGGTATTCAGTCAAAATATCGAGTTGGAAATGTCGACTTTCACTAATATCAGATTTCAAATATCGTGACACAGAAATATCGACAGCAAGAATATCGTGATGAAGAATATCAACTTTAAGGTAAGAAATATAGATTTTTTTTAAATTAGTTTTGTGTATACTAGTACATATTTTAAATGTATGTGATGTATTTTTTTGTATAAGTATTGTTTATATTTTTAATATGTGTTACATTTTTATTAGTTATTAATTTTGTTTTAATTAAATATTGCGTTTTTTTAGTTCAGTCGTGGGTTGTGGGTTTATAGGGGAATAGGGTGGGAAGTAATTGAGTTATAGTAAATGTATTAATGTTTTTTATTTATTAATATTTAATTGAGATTTTTTAATGTTAATTGTGTTTTTAATTTTTTAGGCTACATTTTCAGTGCAGTTTGTGGGCTTAGAGGAGTAACGGGTGGGAAATAATTAACTTTTAATTAATTAGTTGTTTATTAATATTAATTCATTGACAATTAATTATGGTAATTGTGTAATTAATTTTAGGTGCGGGTTGTGGGGTTTATAGGGGTAAAGGGCGGGAAGTAATTTATTGTTAACTAATTAATAATTAGTTGTGTTTAATAATATTTAATTAATTGACAATTAATTATGGTAATTGTGTAATTAATTTTAGGTGCGGGTTGTGAGGTTTATAGGGATAAAGGGTAGGAAGTAATTTATTTTTAATTAATAATTAGTTGGCAATTAATATTAATGAATTAATTGACCATTAAATATAGAAATTGCATAAATAATTTTTAGTTGCAGGTTGTCGGGTTTGTAGGGGTAAAGGGTGAGGAGTAATTTATTTTTTATTAATTAATAATTCATTGAGAATTAATATTAAATAATTAATTGATCATTAATTAGGACCATTGTTTAAATACTTTTTTTGTGTGTGGGTTTTGGGTTTATAGGGGTGAAGGGTGGGGACTACATTAATTTTACTTACTTTATAATTCGCTGTTAAATACTATTAGGTATTTATTAGTTATTTAATTGATTTTTTTTAATAGTGTAATTATTTTCTTTACTGTTTAAATTTAGGTGTGGGATTTGGGGATTATAGGTGTAAAGTCTGGGAAGTTAATTACAGTTTATGTGTTTTAATTTGTTTTTTAATTAATATTTGTTTAATTGAAAATGAATTATGCTAATTATGCAAATACTTTCTTTCCGATGTGGGTTGTGAGTTGTGTGGTGTTATAGGGTAGGAAGTAAATGGACTAAAGGGTTAAGTAGGATGGCGATGCTCGGACCGGCCGCCAGTGGTGTGGCGGTCCTGCACCGCCAATTAGGATGCTACCACCACGGTGGCATCCCGCATATATTACATTGTGGCGGGCGGTGCTGTAAGCAGCACCCGATACAATGCAATATATGCATGTTGTGCATTGGCATGCACAACGTGACAGGCACAGCGCAGTGCCTGCCACCTTGTGCATGCCAATGTTGGAGGGTACCATGGATACCCCAAGTGCGGCCCCCACCACCCTGGGGGTCTGCAACGGGCCCCCAAAGAAAACTCTGCATGTTTTTCCATGGAGGAGTCTCTGCCATGGAAAGGCATTGAAAATGCAATATCATAATATGGATGGCGGTGCCTTGCAGGCACCGCCACCATATTATCGGGAACAATTGCCTACAAAATCGGCGGTCGGTCTTTCCATCCGCCGCGGTACCCCCCCGCCATGCTAATGTGGCGGGGGTAAAAAGGCCGTCTGGCTGGGTGTTTTGGCCAACACTTTCCCTACTGTTGCACTCACTGGAGTGGGAATAGTAATTTTTACCCCTGCGCTGTCCAGCACTTACCCTACTGTTGCACTCACTGGAGTGGGAAAACATTTTATAGTTGTGTAAAGTGTAATGGGAATAGTAAATTGTAGTATTTTTTAATATTATATTTTATGTAATTTTATATTAATTGTAGTTAGAATAGTAAATTTTATTTTTGTGTTGTGTGAAATATTTTGTTACTGTTGTGTTGTTTTGGATGGGAGTAATTATTTATGTATTTACTTAGTAGAAAAAAATATATTTTTAATTTGGTGGGAAATGTATATGTATTTATTTTAATTAATAAGAATGTATTTTATGTTGTAATTTATATAATTATTTGCTTCATTTATTATAATAATAATAATATAATTTGCAATATTTTTTGTTTGTAAGTTATTTTTAACTAAATTGTAAAATATGTGGGTTGTTTAATATTTATTTTAAATTACATTGATTACCTTTTTTTGAATATTTTGTGTTTTTGGCATATTTAAATAAGTTTACATATATTTTTGATAATATGTTATTTAAGATTTTTAAAAGTATATTATTAATACAAATATTAGTTTATATTTTTATATATGTATAATTATATATATGTATATTATATATCTATATATATGTGTGTGTTTACATTTTTTTAAATGAGTGTATTTGTTATATTTGTTAAAATATGCATTTAATTGTAAAACATTATAAATTAAAGTTAGAATTTAATTTTTGTGTATTTTAATATTTTAAAAAATATATTTTAAAATCGATATTTAAGACAACTATATTATTGTAAACAATATTTGTTTCCGATATACCTGTTTAAGTATAGGGAGTCGATATTTTTGCAATCGATATTTTACTTTGATATTTTTTACATCTATATTTCTGTGGTTGATATTCTGTCAGTGCACCCATCAGGAGCACATGCACTTTGTAAACACACCAATTAGCCGGACCCATGCTATAAAGAATTAGATAGAAAAGTTATATGATAGTTATATACCGCTTTGTAAACTATAAAACAAACTAGAACACTCATTGGATTATGTCATCAGTGATGTCATCAATGATGTCATCAATGATGTCAGAAATTATGTTATAGAACTTGTCATGAGTGATGTCATATGTGAGGTGATAAGCAGTGCATGGAGGGGAGCAAGTTATAGTTAGCGCTGCTAACATTACTGGTGAATTTATGTGCTATTTTAGTTCAAAATCTTAATGTTGTCACTGAGAAATTCGCCTAGTTATAATGTTACTTTAACCTTCGTTTTTTTCAGAGAATAATATATATAAAGCTAGATATAGATATTTATTTTTTTACTGAATAAAAATGGTTTAAACTCAAAATACCGCTGAAATACACCAGATATAGTTATTATCATTTAGCTATGACTCATGCCCTAAAATAACTATAATTTGGGCCCTCGCCATGCACAGTTTTGTCATGAATAATGTCAATTTAAATGTTGCAGTGATCTTATCAATGATTTTATGGAATATGTCATGAGTGATGTAATATGAGGGGTAATTAGGTGTCCATGGCCAGGACACGAGTTACAGTTACTTTAGGGCACAAGTTATAGTTACTTGAGATAACTATAATTGGTGAATTACAGTGGTTTTTTTAGTTTAAAATGTTACATTGTCACTAAAATTTCCACCCTACTATAACACCTCGAATGTCCTGGCTGCACTCAGGAAGACCGACTGACTTTGCCAGAGCCACAACACTATATAAAAAGTGACCCTATTATCATCTTTTTCCAAAAATCACCAATATTTTTTGTCTAGTGTATATTTCAGTATTTCATACAATGCAATGATCATTATAAAAATGTTGAATAATTTTGAAATAAACAAAACATGCATAGTTCATTTATGGCTTTTTATGAGCTGAATTTTCTTTTTTTTTTTTAAATAAAACAAACTTGTCTCTGAGTCTTCTTTTTAAAAGCTTTAGCCCACAAAATACAATTAAAAAAAACAACCATAAGAGGGCCTTGCACTCCATCTGAAGAGCATAGAGATCCAGCTAGGTGTGCTTTAAAAATATTTTAAGCTCTCCAGGGGTCATGGTTTTAATGACCCAGGAAACCTGGGGCATCATTAGGATCCGCCCGCCATCCTGACAGAAAACGGGACTGCCAGCTATATGTGCGGCAGTCCCGTGAGGAGATTAGGATGCACCCGCGACACTGGCGGGCGCATCACGCATTTTTAACATTGCGGCGGGTGGTGCTTTCAGTAGCACCCATCGCAATGGTAAAAATACATGTTGTGCATTTGCATGCACAAATTGGCAGGTACCGCGTGGTGCCTGCTGCATTGTGCATGCAAATGCAGGGGGGTATCATAGGTCCCCCCCATGTGCCCCCCCACCCTCCCAACTTCCTGGGGCCTAGCAAGGGGCTCCAATTGTAAACTCCTCATGCTGCTATGGTGGCAGCTCTCTGCCTGCATACTAATATGGATGGCAGTGTCTAGCAGACACTGCCACCATATTAAATGCTTTTCTGCCCGGTCGACTCCTTGACCAGGCAGTAAAGCGGCAGACAGTCTTTCAGTCCGCCGGGGTCCCCCATCATACTAATATGGCTGGGGGTAATGGGTGGCGGGCGGGGGAGGATGTAGAGCAGATTTCCACCGCGCGCATGGCGGTGGCGATCCGCCCTACATCCTAATGGACCCCTTACTGTTTTTTTCCTGTTTCTGGGGTGCTGCTTCACTTCCTGCATCCCCCTATCCCCCACAACATTAACAAAATGCTAGGTAGTACCCCTCCCTATTCTAAGGGCACCACCAAGCATACAAAATTAATAAACAAGAAAGCCCTGGCAAGGAATTATGGGGTGCTCTTAGAAAGAGCAGTGAATAATAAACGAGGGGCTCCTGCCGCTCATTTATTATTCATTTTAGTGGCTAAGGACGCACCAGAGACATCCTTTTTTACACATTATTGGGGAGGGGGTTGCGCAGCTCCCTCTCCGAGTCTTTAAGGCTCCAGGGACCCATTCCCCAGTCCTTTTATTTCAATTAAGGGAAGGGATGCGCAGCCCCGCTCCCAGTGTCACTTCAGGCCCAATGGAGTGAAGGGGTGCACAGCCACCCTCTCCTAGACACCTCAGGACCCAGGGAGCCCATCCTCCAAGGCCTTTCTTGTTATTAGTGGAGAGAGGCACGCAGTTTCCCTTCCCAAGCCATCTGCTGGGGCCTTACATAGGTGCCCTGGGGCACCTACAGCACACACTGTTGGGGACCGCAGAGGAGCCCCAGGGCCTCCACGGTCCCACTGTCTCCCCACATGCATCCATCATGGGTGCATCAGGAGCCAGTCTTGCTCCCGCATGGTGGGAGCAGCTGTTTTTGCTTTCTTCCACCGGTGGGGGGCAATCTAAGTTTCCCTTCCACCAAGAGCACCGGAACAAATGTTTGCTCCCTCCCGATGGGAAATGTTTTAAAGTTTATACTGGGGGGGGGGGGGGCACCGACATACTTTCCCTGCTTGCGCTCCTGCAGGCAGGGAAAATGTTGTGTCTCAGAGGTGGGCTCGTCAGGACACAGTTAGTGAGCTGACCCTGGGGGATGGGGCTCCCGGGGCCTTTACAAGCTCAAGGGAGCGCATGACCTCTCCCCTGTTTTAAATATTCAGCTCCAGAGTATGGGGTTCCCAGGGCCCATTAGTGGCTGAGAGGGGGTGGCCGCATGTCCCCTCCTCTGTATTTAAAGATGGGCCCTCAAGGTTATCATCCAAAATGCCAATTTATTTAGAAATGGTAAGGATCTGATGTGTTTCATCTTCCTAGAGCCTTTGTTAAAGTGAGTGAAATCCACCACCCAAAGGAAATATAAAAACTGAACAAAGTACTCAACATTGAAAATATACTCTCCATCACCCATTTTTAAATACTATGGGCCCCATTAGGAAGTCCGCCCGCCATCCCGACGTAAAACGGGATCGCCCGCCATAAGGGCCGCGGTCTCGTGGGGGCCATTAGGATGCACCTGCCACACTGGTGGGCGCATCCCGCATTTTTAACATTGCAGCGGGCGGTGCTGGAAGCACCGCCTGCCGCAATGCTGAAAATGCACACTGCGCACTTCAATGCACAACGTGACAGGCACCGTGCGGTCCCTGCCACGTTGTACAGTGAAGTGCAAGGGGGTACCATAGGTACCCCCCCTGTGCACCCCCCACCTCCCCGGAGTCCCTGGGGGTCCACAACAAGCCCCCACAAGACATTCCCACATGTTGCCACCACGGAAAAGCATGTTCCCGCCCACATAATAATATGGATGGCGGTGTCTAACAGACACCGCCACCATATGAAAGCCTTTTCCGCCCGGCCAACTCGTTGACCGGGCAGAAAAGTGGCGGACGGGCTTTCCGTCCGCCACGGTCCCCCACGCCATAGTAATATGGCAGGAGGGAAATGGGTGGCAGGCGGGGAAGGATGTCGGGCGGATCGCCACTGCCCGCATGGCGGTGGCGATCCGCCCGACATCCTAATGGGGCCCTATGTGTCTGCTCCTAAACCTAATAGTAAATAAAAATCAACATTATATATAGTAATAGGTAAACTGTTGATATTAATTATTTCACCATAGACAAAAAGAAAGCGCCAATAGTCTCGCCCAATACATTAGAATTCTAATAGTAGGAACAGATGCCATTTTTTTTTTTTTATCAAGTTTCACGTGTTTATAGAAAAAAGTGGAAGTGAATTTGTGAAATAAATAAATTGCATTGGTTGGAAGATGGGAATAATCTTTAAGCTGACATGGAGACAAATAGGTTGGTATTGTAGGTGAGCTTCTGCGAAATGAACAACCTAAAACATCCTATAACGAACATCCAAACCCTAGTGGATAGTTTCAATTAACCTCTTCAGTGCTGCGCGAATTTCGCTGCAGTGCTGAAGGGTTTAAAATCGTATTGGCTCATGACGGAAATGTTCCGTCATCAGCACCGGAGCACTGACGCTGATGACGGAACCGTTCCGTCATGAGCATGGAAGGGGTTAAGAGAAAAATTCAATATAGTACACTCTGAAAAGGTGTAATAGATTATATATGGTCTGCCATAATTCAAATCAGGAAGCCCAAAAATAACGGCCATAGTGAATAATTAGAAATGAAGACCTATCCTGCTCCTTGTCACTGCATACCCTCATAGTATACCAAAATGGTATACAAGATATATCCATATATCTATGTAGAACAGAGAATGACATGCGAGTGAATCATTGGGGCGGTGCAATCATAGAGTACCACAATGCAAACATTGATAACTGGTAATGAGAAATGACACATGCTTATGTGCAGGTAACAAAGATTGTTCTCCTATTCCACATGTTTTTCCAGTTCTTTATCCCTGTTTAATTTATGGGATATTTTGACTATAAGTCAGTTATGTATTTCATCTCCAGGTACCAAACAGGCTTTATTCAATTATGTATATTCCTCTGGACTCTGTCAATCACAAAAAACATAAGATTTTAACAGTCCCTGATATTCTCCAGGTCAAAACGTCTTGCCACCGGATAGGTGGCATTCATATGTTTAATGGCTCTTGGGTATTCAAAAATGCATTTTTTCATAGAGTGTTGGCAACATACCTTTTACCACATGAATAATTCAAGATATAAATACAAAAATTAGAAGAACGAGTAATTATCAATAACTATTTTCTTTCTCGTAAGCATGGTGTATTCTTTTACATGAGTACAATTCCTGTAAGCATTTCATTTGTCACATTTGTAGAGTTCATTCACCCAGTTACCACAGGGTTTATCTCATGTGAAATAGCTGTGGGTTACAATATCACCTAAAGATCTTGTTTCCTATATGTGACTGAAGGATTTTTGGCTACATCTGCACCTAAGATGTTATCTTTTTTTCAAAATACCCCAGTGTTTATTTGTTATGGACCATATTTTTTGAGATTCCCCATTGAAAGTAGTATTCAGTCAAATGGGATTATTGCTGATGATTTTGTTTTCCTTAGGCTTAGGGAATAGTGACTGTTCTATGTAGACTGCAATTGATTTAAGGCTCGCTATCATAGGTGATTTGTTGGAATATCAATTTTTTTTCACCTTCTCAGAATGTGGTCTTTCTTAATCTGGAATGCAAGATTATTACATGTCTGTTTGGCCCTTACCATCTTACAACATGGGATGCTAGTGAAAAAACTCCTAGCTGTTAAAGTGTAAGATGGTAGTCCCTGCAGTTTCCTTTCTGTAGACACTAGTGGTGACTGCCCCTTCCTCTATTTTGATCTTGCTATCCAAGAATTAAATTTCAGTGGAGCTCATCTAGGATGTCAATTTTAGAACATGATCAATATTGGTTAAACTTTCAGCATATCTTTTGGCTTTATGCATAGGGCCACCCTAAATGAAGAACAGGCCATTGATGTATCTTATCCAGACATGTAAGCAATATTTTATCATAGATATCAACATCTTGTTGTGATCAAAATATTGGACTGGTATTGTCTGAAAAAATTACTCCCAGGCCCTGAGGCCAAAACCATGTTTAATGTCATGTTTATAGAGAATTGACATCTAATGTAATCATAATGTAAGTGGGTTTCCATCCAATGTCCTGGATCTCAGAGAAGAAGTCAGTTCTGCCCCTGCAATATGAAAATAGATATAATATTGATGGAAAAATGTAATGATTTATGTATATTGCCATGTTCTCAAGTTGTCATCCATTGGCGGTCACAATTGGCCTCCCAGGTGGATTGGTCACATTCTTAAGAACCTTTGGTAGTAAGTATAAGAAAGGTGTTTGGGGGGGTTATCATTCTTTAAAAAAAGAGTACATTTCTGAGTCCATAACACCCTGAACCCCCGAGGGAACCATAATATTTACATATCGAGGCCCTGTGGTTATCAGCAGTATTAACCTCATAACATCCTGATCGATCAAGTTGTCTATGTGCTCCTTTCTTATACATAGACAGATATACATAATCAAATGGTTCCCCCTTTTATCTATCTGAGTGTTTTATTATAATGGAAGTATCACTCAGCGATGGTTTGATAGCCTCTCTTTATGCCCATGATAAATTATTTTTGTAACTTGTAAGCATTTCTTAGAGACATCAGTTCTTTGGCAACAATTTTGCGGAAAACATCGATACTTTAGAGGGGATGAATCTGGTTCTGGGCCTAAAGCTACTCTTGCTGAGGGAACTTAAGTTTAAGCCCATATTCATGAGAATTAGCTTTTTTTCCATATTTGTGTTTGGTTCAAATAAATTAACCTGCAATAATTATTCCATAGACATAAGATCATCAATGTCCCCAATAGTGAGATTGCAATCTTTTATACTTTGACAATACAATCATCTTTTTTAGGGGATAACTAACTTATGTACCTTTAGAAGTTTCAATTTTCTAATAAACAGAAAGAAATCAATCCGGGTTTCAGCATAGTTAAATTCATTTTTAGGACAAAATGTCAACTCCAATTCCAGAAGGGAATTCTCAGATTTATTAAGTGAATGCTTAGATACAGTTATTACCAATAGTGCTGCCTTAGCACTAACGGTAATGGTACTTTTTCTTGGTGGTGTGCCCTCTTTTCCCATGTGGTATTTTGTCTCTCATTACTGTGTGACCCACTTCTCCTGATGCATCTTTTTTGGTAGTGTCACACACAACTATGTTTCAGGGGACATTCCAGTGCCTCATAGACAAGGCGCTCCTGCTGCGCACGCCAAGCCACCTCCTGTCGCCATTGTGAGAGAATGGGGGTAGGGTTCTTCCAGCGGGTCGCAATGTCTCACTTGGCCACCATGAAGTCAGTAACTAAGAATGTGTGATCTGCCCTCGGGCCTCCGGGTTCCCTTTAATAGCCCTTTTTTTCTAATTTTTAGAAGTATCTGTAACATTCTTTTAACTGCTTCCCACAGGGTTTATTGCCGAGTTACCCCAAACAGGTATGAGAGCTCTATGGCTTATCAATTTGCACGCCTACAATATCAAAGGTAAGCTAGGGAGTTCAGTGGCCCTGATGAAGACCTTAAAATTGGTAAAAACCTGTCGGCAATAGTTTGCAGTTATGTTAGGGTTAAATTATATCAAGGGTACCCCGTAATAAAAAGATACTCTCAAGTATACCCTTAAATATTTGTAACTGACTATCTGGACCCATTTGCTGTTTCCTAAAAATAATATTGAAGGACTCCTAGTCCTTGGTTGAGGCCCCAGGAGTAGTACCATCTTACTCCAGTGTGGGGGGACACCAATGAAGAAGCATGCCATGAAACATTGTGGGTGAGGTGTCCCTTTAAATATATTATATATTTCATATAAGCCAACATGTAGGGTATTCCCCCTCATCTAAGGAAGTAAACCCATGAGTTAATTATCCATACCCCCAGTACTTTGTGTATGTGTACATTCCTCTTAAAAGCCAAGATGCAGTTGTTCGTATGTGTGGAATCATGAAGATCATAAGCCCACAGGGTATGCGGTTGACTTCCACATAAATGTTGAATGTTGTCATTTCCCTCCACTTGCTAATTTCTCTTCTCATAAGCTTTTCCAAAATTAACAGTTCTTGTTTCAGTGTTGTGCTCCATGCTGTATATGATGTTGTTCTTTTGTTACAATTATTATTTGCTTCATTTAAAGTACTGATGCCTCCTCCAATTGGTTTTTATCATTAGCATTCATGATCAGTTCCATTGTTACAATTAAGGTAAGAATCACCCTCCTGATCATAGCTAGGGAAAATATTCCAAAGGCAGTGCATTGCTGCTTACCTTGTAGCCTCTGTGAACCGGCTGTTGGAAGAGTTTGCTGGCTCATGTAAGCTTTCGAACTCAATGGAGCCGCTGCCCAACCAGGACACTGCAGTGTTTCTTTTAATTCTGTAGTTACTGAAAAAACAATGGTCATAGTTAGGTTGTTTGAATGAGACATGTGTTAAAGTTACAATATGTGAGGTCATACATGGTGCATGATGGGGTAGGGTGAAAGTTATAGATAGCTCCCTAAACTATAAATGGTATATTTCAGTTTTTTTTAACATTATCTCCTGTCTCATTCCAACACCTTACTATAACATCACTTTAACTTTTGGTTAAATATACAGACATATAGCCACTGTGCAGTTATAGTTAGGCTACAGTTTTAACCAACAGAGGTGGAAGGATGTGAAGGATTCGGATTCCAAAGGAGATCAAGAAACCGTCCAAATTTCCCGGCTGTAAATAAGGATGACACCTTTTATGAGTTAATGATGGAAGATATCACCAAACTACAAGCTATACATAAAAATAAAGGTAAATCTAATATGTCATGGAAGAAGTGACAAGAAATCAATAAATTAGGAGAAGAAAAATCTGTGATTATAAAGGTATCAGACCAAAGTGGCAACATTGTTCTTATGGACAGGAAGCAAAATCTGATGGAAGCCTAAAGACAGCACAGAAATCGCGAACATTATGAATTAATGGAATCCAACCCCCCAAAATAGATAGAAAAATATTATCATCAGATGTTATTGTCTTTGAAGGAGAAAGACCTCTTGGATTAGGAACAAACTTAAAAACATTGCACTCCATTATGACGACTGTATAATTTCTGCCAAAAATACATAGACAAAGAGAATCCTCCAGGCAAACGAATTGTTATTCAATAGGTTCATTTCTGGAGAACACCTATAGATATTTGGATCTGTTTTTGTTCCAATATGTGATGGCATTGCCTTTTTTTTATTTTTTTATTAATTTTATTGTTTTATACAAGGAATTACAGCGGTGAAAGAAAAAAAGAAAACAAATAAGAGAAGATAAACAATTAAAAAACTTAAATATATGATTACATACAGACTCAAGAAAACAAAGAAAGTTAAATCCATTCCGCGATTGGGGCCCATATTTTCTTTCCCAAAACCCTTTTTTTTAACACCCTTAGACTGATAAATAGCAGACTCCATATTATACATAAACAATAATTTTTCTCGCCAATTAAAAAAAGAAGGAGGTTCAGAGTTGATCCACTCCCTAGTAATACATGCTCTGGCGACTGCCATACAAATGAAGAGAAAACAAGTTAATGGTTTACATCTTGGAGTCATAGAATCTATACCTATTATCAACAGCTCTGCAGTTACTCTGATATCACATTTAAGAACAGAAGAAAAAAACATTTCAATTTGATGAAAAAAGTCCCCAAGCTTAGGACATTGGAAGAACATATGAATGTCGTTAGCTGCATACAAACCACAATGGTTACATTTCGTTCCCACCGTCGTACTCCATTTAACCACTTTGCTAGGGGTGTAGTAAAGGTCATGAATACACATAAAATGTTGGGATTTCATCATCCCAGTAATTAAGATTTCCGATGCTAATTTGATAGATTCTAGTACGTCAATATCAGGGATCCCTAATTTGCTAACCCATTTCGATTGACAGTACTCTAAGTCATTCCCAAATTCGTGAATCAAATACAGGTAAAGGATACCTATCGGAGTTTTTCTATACAAATGTTCCATGAGGGGGATTTTGTTCATACTAACTTCAGTAATGGAAGAGAAACTTTGCAAATAACTGCGAATCTGAAGGTATTTAAAAAAATCATTTTTAGTTAACAAAAACTTGTCCTGAAGTTCCTGAAACGAGGCAAGTTGGCCCTGAATATATAAATCACCCAAATAACGTATTCCTTTCTGTTCCCATCTAATAGTTATTAAATCACAGAAAATCGTAGCTGGTAAAAGATCGGGAGCAGTGATCGGTGTATAGGCATTCAATTTGCTTAATCCCAAATGTTTCTGAACTTTTTGCCACACACCAAAAGCTGCCTTTAGCGTCTTAAATTTGTTTTTCTTGTAGTAACTAGGTTCAATCATTTTAATAAAGCAAGCTTTAGCTTTTTCGCCCATGATCATTTCAAAAGTAGACGGTGTTTGGCAGAAGGGAATATAGGCTCTGTCCCCGATTATCAGTGGGGAGATGTATTGAAGTGTTGCCGCTAAGTAATAGAACAGAAAATATGGGACATTCCACCCTCCACATTCTTTTCTCAAAATCATTTTTTCATGAGCCTTCCAGTGTCGCTTGTAGCCCCAAAAAAATCTGGATGTGGCCCTTTCTAAGTTTTTAAAGCTTGAAGAAGGAAATTCTAAAGGTATTGTACGGAACATATACAGTACCTTGGGTAAAATTAAAAATGTTAAAATATTAAGTCTGCCATGCAGCGATAAATGCAAGTGGTCTAAGCGCTCCAGCATAGAATTGATTTTGATCACTGCAGGGTTCATGTTTGTCTCAGGTATATTTGCTATAGGCAATGAGATTTTGATTCCAAGGTATGTCACCTCCGTAGCCATAGAAATATTTGTAGAAGGATTGTCCCCAGAACATAAGATTTGGGTTTTCTCCAGATTAAGTTTATAGCCGGAGAAAGATCCGAATTGTGTAGCTAAATCATTAAGAGCGGGTATTGCAGTCTGAACATCCGTAGTTGTAATAACAATATCATCAGCATAGGCTAATACACAATAATTCCCATTGGCTAAATAAATGGGTTTGATTTTTTCCTCCAAAAAAAGACGATTAATTAAGGGGTCAATATAAAGTGCGAAAAGTAAAGGTGAGCAAGGGCATCCTTGGCGAGTACCCTTGGTGATTGAAAAGAAGGAAGAGAGTTGTGCATTAATACCAACACAGGCTTTCGGGGCCACGTACATAGTTTTTAAAGCAGTTAAGAAACTTGATCCGAATCTCTTTCTAGCCAAAATATCCCATAGGTAGTCCCAGGCAATCCGATCAAACGCTTTTTCAGCATCCAAAAAGATCAGTCCAATATTAGATCAGGTTGCCTGGGACCAGTCTAGAAAAGTGATTAGCCACCGGATATGATCCGCAGTGTCACGTGCAGGGATAAACCCACGTTGATATTTAGAAACTAGAGAAGTAATAACGGTGGATAAGCGCGAAGCCAAAAGCTTGGAAAAAATTTTGCTATCCGCATTTATAATGAAATGGGGCGAAAAGAAGAAGGAGAAAGAGGAGGTTTACCTTTCTTTAAAAATACAGTAACTATTGATTCGTGCCAGGACATGGGAGCAGTGCCCTGTTGCGCAGCAAGAAATAATGAGACGAATTCAGGTTGCAAAGTATTACAGAAAGTTTTGAAAAACTCTAAGGAATTGCGTCAGGGCCCGCTGCTTTGCCGGATGCTAAGGACAGGATCGATAACTCAATCTCTTCCCAGGTAATAGGTAAGTCCATCTTCTCCCTTTCCTCTGCTGTTAATATACCAATTACAGCTGAGTCAATAAATTGACCTATCCTGTCCCTTGGATCACTCATCACATCCTCAGTATATAATCTAGAATAGACCTCACAAAACACATCCAATATATCGGTAATATTATTAACTGTAATCCCTGCGGTATTATTTATTTTATCTATACTGGAAAAAGCAGCCTTCTGCCTTGCCCTTTTAGCCAAGTGGTTCCCTGAATTTTCTCCTATTTCATACACCTCTGATCGAAATGCGGCAAGGTGTTGAGCATATTTTACAGCAAATCCCCGGTGTATTTTCACTTTCTGGGCCAATAATTCCTTAAGAATATTATCCGTATCCACACCTTGATGGCAAGCCTGCATGAGTTGTATCTCCATAAGTCGCAACTGGTTCATCTCCTCATCCTCCTTCCTCCTATCGTCCCTTTGTTTTTTTAATGAGTAACTCAGAGTCTCGCCCAGAAACTCCACATTTGAACGCGTCCCATACTACCTCCAAAGCGGCAGTTTCCCTATGTTTGTAAAGAATTCCAAAATCCATATGGACATACGTTCAATGTAGGCTTGATCAAAAAGAAGTTTACAGTCAAAAGACCAGTTCTTCGGTCTCTGTGAGAGACTCAGTTCAAAGCTAAGAGTAATGGGGTTGTGATCAGAAATCACCTTGGGGAGGACTTTATACCCTACTTTAGAAACAGCATTAAAAAGCCTTGTAGCAACGAAAAAATAATCCAACCTAAAATGCCTCTGATGTGGGGCAGAGAAAAAAGTACACCCAGATGTTCCATTAGATCTTATATATCCAACATCAAGGAGTCGAAATTCCTGAACGATTCCTTTAACTGCTTTATACACATTTTTTTCCTACCTACAAATGGGGTATTACTGCTTATGTCAAATGTTTCATCCAGATGTAAGTTAAAGTACCCACAAAGTATTAAAGGTGACCACGAGGCTAATTCCATGCTTAATTGATGCAAGGTTGTTGGATCGTCAACATTTGACGCATAGAGAGAACAGATAACAATGATCGTATCCCCAAATTTCAATTCAGCTATTACCCATCGCCCCAATGGATCTTCCTTAATTCTTTTAACCTCCCCA
Organism: Lissotriton helveticus; assembly: GCF_964261635.1. NCBI lineage: Eukaryota > Metazoa > Chordata > Amphibia > Caudata > Salamandridae > Lissotriton > Lissotriton helveticus. Next base: position 1,545,228,775 of record NC_136067.1, on the reverse strand, counting down.
AATCCATACCTTTTTAAGATAGCCACTCCCCTGATGTTAGAGCTTTGACGAGAACACCCCACTACCTCTAATCCAATATCCTTTAGCCATCCTCTATTTTTCCAAGATATGTGCGTTTCTTGTATGCAAATTAAATCCATGCGCATAGCTTTCAGCATCTGAGCCAATATACCCCTTTTTCGTTTATCATTAAGACCACAGACATTCAGTGAACAAATCGAAATTTTACCCATTTTCTAATTTAGTTGCAATACTGTCATTAATCCTATCTTTAATCAGAAAAAAATACAATAACAATAACAAAGCACCTTCTGTGCTAACAGCACAACCAGATCTTGAGTCTTAATTGTCAAAAAATAATCATCAACTGTATTTCCTTGTCCCCAGCGTACCACCCTACGCTCCCTCCCCTCTCCCCGAACCCCCTCCCGAAACTCACCCAACAGAAGTGTAAGGACAATTGTCCTCATTGATGGAAAGTGATAATGAGTTGTGTAGCTCTACCCATGCTGATCAAACCCAAAAAAAAAAGAGAAGGAAAAGAGATAGAGAAAAAATGTAAAGCTAGAGTTTTTGATGTTTTCTACTACATTGTGTCTATAAATTGTTGTGCTTTAACCTCTGAAATGAAAAAGAAGGTTTTGCTCTTGTATAGCACTTTAAGTTTTGCTGGGTTCAGTAAAAAAAACCTGTCCACCTTTATTCTGAATAGGTGATATTAATTGCTTCAACCTCCAGCGTTGTTGCACTGTCGCCTGGCAAAAATCTGGTCGCACGAAAAATTCGTGCCCCAGAGCTTGTCTAGTTTTTGTTGGTCTAGCTAGGTCATACAGAATTTCTCTGAGTAAGTAATTATGCAAGCATATAAGGATAGCTCTTGGTGTCACTCCTTCCCCCCCCCTGATCTCGTTTTTGGGTAAAAGGAAATCTATGTGCTCTTATAACTTCTGTATCCCAATCCCAACCCTTAAGATCTGGGAAAGCAGCTGAAAACAAATCGACGATAAAACGCCGTACATCTCTCCACTCTGACTGTTCAGCTATTCCTAATATGCGCAGATTATTCCGACGTGCGCGGTTCTCTAAATCAGTCAATTTCCAGTCCATATCATGTCTAGTGCTTTTATTGAAGTTTTCTGAGTAGAGAGTTCGTCTTCTACAACAGAGATTCTGGCTTCAGCTTCCTGTATTCTCGTGGTAGTTTCGTTACTGGACTTAGCTAATCTGCGAACAACGTTTTGCAATTTGCGAACAGCTCCCTGAGTACGAAGCCCCTCTGCCTTAGTCTCCTCTCTGTGAGCCATAAACATTTTGTACATTGAAGTTTGTAGATTGTAGATAGATTTCAAGGTAATTTCATCTTCATTTTGCATAGAATCTGGCAGCTCCCCCTGGTTCTCCGGTGCTGCTTCTGTTCCATCCCACTGTGGTTGATCTATCATATTTATGCAATCGCTTACAAGAGGATTCTGTAATTCTGTGACCTTCCGAACTGTATTGGGAGCTCCCTCACTTGTCAGAGACTCGGATAATAGAAGATCGTCTTCAAAAAATTGGTTAGCATCATCTGCCCAGTCCCTTGTGTGTAAGAGCCTCTCATTGTCCATACCATCCCCAGTCTCCCCTTCAGACCCTGTTGAAACTTCGGACATAGGGAAGAATGGTCCCCCTGAATCAACAGACTCGCAGTCAATTGCAGCGGTGTTTATCATTTCCTTTTCTTTTGCAGTTTTTTGCAGAGTGGGGACACCCCCTTCGCTAGCCCGTGGAGATACTCTGACCTCCCCCACTGCCTGACAGAGATCGGTTAAGTCATCCTCAATATCTTTTTCATGAGGGATAGAGGGTCCACCCTCTCCAGTTATAGATATTGCTGTATTTAGGGGGTTTGTACAAGATTAAGTACCTCACTCTGGTGTGTAGAAACAGCTCCTGAGGGGTCATCAGAGCTAGAGATAACAGATGGCTGAATATTGCTCTTAGATACCACACTAGTATTCTTTTTCTTGAATAGATCGGGCACTATTAGTTCTTTTGCTTTTCCATAAGAATCAATCTGGGCCACAGAAATTGTTGTGCTACTTGAACTAAGTTCTGAAAGTGTGGTTACAGCATTAGAAACAGTGTTGACTTTGTTAGCATTATTAGCCATGGTTGCAGCTTTGGCTTTAGCTCCCCTGCCTTTAGGAGCCATACTTGTTGACAAGGAAAAGAAATCGTCATCAGCTATGTTTTCCCTTTCCACTTCCTCCGACAAATAGTTCTCTCCCACTGACGTCGGTAAAATCAAAGCGCAGGATTAATCAAAAACTATTTTTTTTTGTTCAGCCACTTAGCAATTTTTCCTGAGTTAAGTGCTTCCTCCTCAGCAAGTTTTCTTTTTCACAGGCAGTCCAGAATAGAAACAACCCAAGCTTAGACACAATGTATCGCCGTAGTGTAACACTGCAGTATTGAGACAATATAGCGCTGATTATAGACTGTTTTTAATGTTCTAGCTGTCCACAAACCAAATCAGTCTTGTAAGAGAGAGAGAAAAAAAGAGGGCAGCCCCCAGTACAACCGCGTTTTGAATGTTATCCTTAAACAAACAGTTCCTTCATGTTATGTTTCTCACCTTGTAACGCTCAATAGTGCCCAATAGCCTTAGAATGTTAAATATGCTTTTGTTGATAATGGGCCGCTGCTTTTCAGGGGGTGCCGCTCGGCAGGTCTCAAACTTGGGATTCCTCCTGATAGCTCCGTACTCGCACTGTGCTCGCGCCTCTATCTCCGACCACAAACGCCTTCACTCTGTACAGTGTCGGGCCACTCCGCCTTTCTCGCGCCCTCTTAGACTGAGTAGGCTGCTCCAACAAGCACGCCCAGCTGACCGGACCGCTCCACGGAGCCCTCGGAGCCTTTGCTTTTACTTTTGCCGCTATATCTTTACGTTCTCCTCATAGCACCAACTCCAGCCCCCAGACTATCAGCAGCAGAAGAGTTGAAAGAGAGGCGATATCCGAACAGAAGCAGCTGAACAGAGCGGCATAAGGTTAGTCAGCGGTGGTTGATACACAGCTCAGCTCTCACGCGGCTGCGGTAGCAGCCGCCATCTTGCTTCTTCCCCATGTGATGGCATTGCCATTGTATTTTAGAGATACAACTGACTTTGGCTTTTAAATTAATGGTATACCTTGGAAGGCAACATAAATAATGGTGACCATGGATGTTATGTCCCTTTATACATCTATAGGTCATGATCATGGGATTAATGCCTGTACATATTTCTTAAGAGCCAGACCCATTGACTTTCTCCAGCATACAAATATGATTCTGGACATGCTCACATAATGTTTAACCCATGAAGTGTTCCTATTCAACAACAAGCTGTAGCTACAGAAACAAGAAACAACAATGGACACCTCCTTGGAGGTGGCATGGGCAGACGCAAATGAAAAATGTACTGACCAGGTAATACTTTGGGTCAGATTCATCAACGACCTGTTCATCATCTGGCATGGTGACTCCAAAGAATTGAAGGAAAATATATGGAAGCTAAATAGGAATGAGATTAATATAACTTTTACCAGCTAATCCAGTTCAAGGAGTAATGAATTTTGAGATGTGAATCAATTAGTAAAAGACAGAGAACTATGTACAAAATTTTTTAGAAAGATGACCACAAAGAACTCCATTCTCCATGCCAATCGCGAGCACCCTAAAGCGTTAAAGTGGAATATTCCGTATGGAAAATTGCTGAGGAACACAGGATCAGCTCAACTGAAATGGACTTTGAACTGGAGACAAAGGTGATGATGGACAAGTTTAGCAAAGGAGGCTACCCAAAAGTAGCACTTCATGGTGCCTATGAGAGGGTCATAACCAGGATAAGGGATAAATTACTACACAATAAAAGTAGAAAAAGAATGAGATATGAGTATTGGATATAATTCAAAATGTAGATGTATCATGAAATACAATGAGGAACATTGGACTATTTGTAAAATGTTTTTATAAGAGTTGTAATCTATTATGCTATGAAGAACACTTTAAGGAATGGATAGGACTAGGGGCAAGTATCACATTTAAGAAAACAGCCTCCCTAGATGACCTCTTAACAAGAAGGCTTTTACCAACAACAAAATGAATGTTTGTCAACGGACCAAAATGTGTTCTGGAAATGTGGGCAGTGTAAGGCCTGACAGCATGGCTCCAACACAATGGATTACACATCATTTGAAGACAAAAAGGTCCCAGTTTTGTTATCACATGGCAGAGGAAAATGGTGTGCACTTTATAGTAAATGTGCTTTATAATTTAGCTTCTGGAGTACTTTCCATTAAATCTATGAGAAAATCATGAGAGAACCAGGTTTTATGCCAATTATGGCTCATTAAATACCAGCAGAGGGTCAACATTTTTCATGAGGTAAAATCACATGAGAGCTCTCAGCAATACCTAAAATGAATATAACACCACCAACAAATGATTTATATTGTGACTGAAATCTGTTACCATTTTTATATGCTCCTTTTTGTGACCCTCAAAAACTGCCATTTAATACAATGCATTTTAGTGAGGACCATGTTCCCAAGTCCTGTAATATCTTCCACAACATGTTGTCTTTGTTTTGGTCAGCCAATCAAGGGGAACTCCCTTTTGGATCCCACCACCACAAAACCTAGGTCTCAGGAGTGCTCTCCTTGCCCCTTATATCTTTTAAATCATTTTCTGGACCCAGGAAAAATTTCACATATTGTTCCTGGTGCCACCATCCAATAAGGATTGATTAGTCCCCTTTAAAGTTGCTAATCAGAGCATCTCAGGACACTAATGATCCAGATATAGCTGACTTTTTAACCCCTCTGTGCCTAACCCAAGCCCATCTTTAAATGTTATTTTCTCCAAAATGGCAGAACAGATTTATACCAAATTATAAAAATCACACTTTCTGAGTAAAGTGCTGTATTTTTGCCAAATTTGGTGTAATTCCGTTCAATTCATTTTTCTGTATCGAAGAGCAAAGGTTTCTATAGGAGTTAGCATGGGAAATTGCCATTTTGGAACATATCCTTTTTCTTGCCCCCGATTGACAGATCAGTGCAAAACTTTTCATGAAAGACCAAAGGTGGATAAACAAACAGCACCAAAGTTATTACCGAAACAAAAACTGCTCTTGCCATGGAAACTGACCTAACTATACCTACATAGTGTATAGGTATGACAACATTGAATTATATTGTTTATACATCTTTGTGTAGCTGTAAATATATTTTATATTACAGGCACACATGGATTAAGGTTGTCCCTTATTGCAAAATAATCATTCATGCATGTATTAGATGAGTAGAACTGATTCACTTTCTATTTCCATGATTTTATTAGGCACTAGCACTTTGAAAAGTGGGAGAAATTGTTGATCGTTGTCATGTGATCAAGGCCGCCTGTACGGCTGAAACGCATAATGGCAGGCAGAAGACAAATAAAATAATTGCTGCACGAATTGGAGGTCTGCACTTGTTTTCTAAGGAAATTGGAGGCATAACGAGGTGAAGTGATATTGCACCAGCCTGTGACTGTTGCCGGTTTGCAGACCCCCCACCCCAGGAAGAAGGCTCCGTAGCTCAGAGTCTTTTTGCCTCGCAGTGGTTTCTGCCTTCGGCGCCACAGGCTTGTGGTGTTCCTTTGGCGGGGACTCCTGGGGCACCGCATGAAGTTTAGTGTGAAACAGACAGAGTCCCCCATGCGGTGCAAATGATACTTAATTGGCTGATTTGAGTTGAAGTACGAGGCAGCGAGGAGTAAGGCAGTGGCTACACGCCGAAGATATCGCTCAGCTGAGCAGGTGCCAGACGGGTGCTGTTGCCGGATACTCATCGCTCTGATCCTTGAAGGTACACAACACATTGCAGCACCGCATGGGTTGGGAGGTGTGCTTTCTTCCCGCATCCTAGGACAGTTTTTGGTATTGTCAGTGGGATTTAGCCGAGGAGTCCTTATTTTCAAATACAAGTCAGGATATCTGCCGACACGCTCAGGAACCCTGAGCTTTCCGCGGAGGAAATGTTTTCAGATTCCACAGTGAATCCAGTCAATGCCAGCAATGGGGGAACTGAGGATGTGAATGCCAGAACTAATGGACTAACAGAGAATTTTAGACTGCTGGAAAAGCTCAAACGCCAGGAGCAATCAAAATGGCAGGAAGCGCGCTCATTAAAAAGATATTTGGATGTAGGGAGAATCCCTAGGGGGCTCCGTATCATGATTGCCCCTAGTTATGAGGCACCAAACCCGCTAATGATGGAGGAGTGGGGTGAATGTAAACTCGAGTCATCACGCAGGCTTGTACAGATACTGGTGAAGTATGCAGAGATAGTCAGGTGGAATTACAAACTAGGATAGAAGCCGTCGAGGATGAAATAAAACAGCAGTAAGGTGACTCCCGCCCAGGACATAAAATGAGGAAGGAAATTACCATTAGGCTGGCAAAAGAGGAGGAAAAAATTAAGGTGCGCAAGGCATACAAATTTATAAGGGATCGCGTAGACTATGCCAACGGCCAAATTTGTACTTTTGCCAGGCGCTATGACTCACTAAGGGCAGCTACAGCAAACAGACGCATTCAAGGAGATAATCGAGCAGGGAAACAACATACTGAATTATCCTCACTTTCGGATATGAGCTCGGTATCCGAGAGTGAATAGGATAATGAAAATACGAGAAGGAATGTCGAGCATGGAGGCATTAAACTTACTCTGGGGGAAGAGTTGGACATTTTAAAACAGGGCAGAAAGGATACTTTGCGGTCACACAACAAGGGACTACCGCAAAACAGAATCTCAAAGGAGAAGGGGGAGACGCCAGGCCTGCAGGAAACGGAGAGCCCAAGAAGCGGGGACGTGGCCGAGGCAAGCGCCAGTAGGCGATCCAATCATGGGTTCATAATGCACTGACAGCGGAATTGACAAGCAGGATGCCAATACTATGGTCAATCTGGCTAACATTGATCTGTCGGTAGCAGAAACCCAGCTATTATCCTTAGGACTGTCCTACTGTCCAGAATCTAATTTCCAATATACCAGAACTAGAGCAGATGTTTATCAGTTCATTAGGAAATTAAAACTTCAAAAATGTCACCAACACAGGTCTTCAGTCTCGGAAGGGGTGCTCGCCAGGGGTGCCCGGTATCTCCGCTTCTTTTTGCTCTTGCTTTGGAGCCTTTGGCGGCTTGGCTGCGCTGGGAGCCGTCAATGAAGGGTATACGCTGAACCCCTGATTTTGAGGACCGGATATCGCTCTATGCTGATGACATCCTGTTATACCTCACGTCGCCTCGGAAGTCACTACTAGTACTATTCGATGTTTTGCCTTCCTTCGGTAAAAATTCTGGCCTTGTGATCAATTGGTCCAAGTCCTGCGTGTACGTTCTCTCGGGAGACCCTCCTCTCTTGCCGCGTGGGTGCCCAATACAGGTGGTACATGCGGGTTTCAAATACTTGGGGGTGTTTATCACTTTAGATCCTGTGGTTTGCTATGAACGTAACCTGCTGCCCCCGCTTCAGCGCTTGCGATCCGATGTTGTGGCATGGCGTAAACTTCCACTGTCCCCGCTTGGACGTGCGGCTCTATTTAAGATGATGTCACTGCCCCAATTTTTTTATGCCCTACAGAATACTTGTGATACCATCCCGGCCAGCTACTTTCGGGAGATTGAAAGCTTGCAGCGACACTTGATATGGGGTGGACGGTCTCGCATAGCACTTGCCAAGTTGACACTTCCTTGGTACGACGGTGGAATCGCTCTCCCAGATATTAAGCGCTACTACTGGGCCTCCCAACTGGGGGCGAATAATCACGGCATGTACAATCCCGCGTCGAACCCCGCGTTCGAAATGGATAGATGGTTGCTGCCTGGTGGGGACTATAACAGGGCACTTTATACGAAATCCGTAGGGAGGCTGCTCATTGGCCCTACCAAGATAGCGGTGCAAGTATGGCATCGTGCGAATGAAGCCATGGGATGGAAGAATAGACTTACTCGCGCCGCTCCGCTTTATGCTTCCGAGAGGCTGGGCTCCCTATGGAAGACGAAAGGCTTTGATAGATGGGACGTGATTGGTATATGCAGGGTGAATGATGTGTGGACTAAGGGTAGGGTTAAAACCTTCGATGAGTTGAGATTGGAGTATGACCTGAGTGACAGGGAGTTTTTCAGATATGCTCAGATCCGACACGCGCTGATGACGGTTTTCCCTCCGGGTACTATTGTTCCGGAGGCGTCACCGCTTGAGGATCGGGTGCTGGATGGACACGTTCCAGACAGTACAATTTCGCTTATTTATAAAAAATTGATAAACGATAGGACCGACCTTATACAGCGCCTCAGGGAAGCTTGGACTGGCGATGGTTTGGAGTTAGATGACGAAGACTGGCAGCAGGCCATATCCTCGCCGAAAAAAGTTGCAATTCCAGCCCGCCTTAGGTTTGTGCAGCTTAAGATTCTCCACAGGATCTATGTTACCGGTCCGCGCTTGGTCAGTATGGGTTACGCTTCAGATGGGCTGTGCAGGCATGGTTGTGGCCTTCCGGGCACCTTTCTTCACATACTCTGGGAGTGCCCGGTGGTTGTTCGTTTCTGGAATCTAGTGCATTCAGTAATGGAAGAGGTCACAGGTGTTGTGTTGTTGCCTGAGGCTAGAAGATGCTTGTTGAATGTGTGGGAACCGAATGACTATGATTTGTCACAGACTCAGTGGGTGACCCTTGGAAATATGATTGCTAAGAGGGATATCGCCCAGTTGTGGGGCTCCCAGAGGCCACCCACGGTTCTGGCATGGAAGGAGAATATGGACTGGTGTATGTTCAGGGAGAAGACGGTGTATGTGGCCCGCGGCAAGCCCCGCAGGTGGGGTAAGATTTGGGGTCCATGGAACTCCTACCGGGGAGATATATGTACACCCCCCTTCACACAACTAGTGGCGGACCCTCCCTCCCCTTGACCCGACATTCCTGCTACCATGTTGCTTTGATTGTCTCTGGACTCGCTGTATCCCTCAATCCTCCCATCCTGCAATGTCAATGATTGTATTATGATCTCATGCTTTCCTCCCCGCAGGACGCTTCACCACTCAATTGCTTGTACTGCCTTGATTATTTCTTTCTGTTTATGTTGTTAAAAGTTTCAATAAAAAGACATACAAAAAAAAACAAAGGTCTTCAGTGGATCCACTAGCTATCGCTGCATCTGCCACAGCCATCAAAGATCCCCCTGGCCTCACGGTCTCTGATATAGGCTTCTATCGTGACCTGTGGCAATTGGAAAGTGGCAATCAAACCAGCAGCCAGGATTTGCCTCCACTGGGAGTCCATGCCAGACCTGAAACACCGTTCAAGATGAAATCTACATTTGTTCTACTAATGGCCCGTGATGGGCTTGATGCGTTCAGTGAGCATGTAGTAAGCCAAATTAAGAGATTGAACTTTGCCATCAATAGATCAAATAGAACGTATGCCAACAAAGAAAGGAAATGCAACCAATTGATTGCTATATTACAAAAAGAATATGTGGTTATAAGAACCTCGGATAAGGGCGGTAACATTGTCCTTTGGCCGATGGAGGACTATATGAAAGAGGCATACAGTCAATTAATTGATCCTCAGTGTTACAGAAAAAGTACTCCACTCAAGTATAAAAGCACTCAGGTCTCTTTGTTCAAACACCTGCTAGCCTGGAAAAGATTGGGGCTTCTAAGTTGGGATGAGTATAGATTTATTACAAAGAGCATCCCCTGGTCCCAGCAACATATTTTATACCAAAAGTCCATAAGAACATTGAGAAGCCGCCAGACAGGCCATTATTGCTGCCTGTGATGGACCGCTGGAGAATCTATCCAGGTATATAGACTATTTTCTGCAGTTGCATATGAAGCAACTCAAATCATATGTACAAGACACATGCGATTTTTTAAACAAAATCAAAGATTTGAGCTGGGATTCGGAGTTGTTGCTTATAACACTCGATGTATGTTCTTTATATACTTGCATCAGGAACAAGGATGGACTGAGAACTGTGGAGTATTTTCTATGTACCCAACCAATGATGTATGCACAGCACACACGAAAGTGGTTAGTCATGCTACTCTTTTGTTTAGAAAATAATGTATTCCTCTTCAATGGCCAGATGTATCAACAAATCCAGAGAGTCGAATGGGGGCCAGATTCTCCCCCAGTTATGCCTGTTTGTTTATGGACTGGTGGGAGGAACTGGTCCTCATGCGGAAATTTAAAAAAACGTATGCCACAAATGTTATTTCCTGGTTGAGTTTTATTACCGATCTATTTATTGTGTGGAGAGGAAGTGAGGAGAGTGCCATGAAATGTATTGATGAGATCAACCACAATGATTTTAATCTCAAATTCACTTCTACCATTAGTAGGCATACAGCGACCTTTTAAGATGTTCAAGTTTTAGTGGAAAATAATGTCTTAACTACTACCCTTTTTAGAAAGCCTATGGCTGGTAATACAGTTTTGCACGCATCTAGTGCTCACCCTCCCCATCTAACCAGGAGCATCCCATATGGGGAGATGCTCCGCATCCGACACATATGCAGTAACAAAGAGGATGCGGGGATCGAGAAAGCTGAAAGCCGGGCCAGGTTTTTAGCGAGGGGCTACAGGACAGAAATTGTGGATGCCGCTATTAGAAGATCACAAGCGAGGGCTAGAGAGGATCTCCTAACCTATAATGCCAAATCATCCCAAGAAGATGCTGTTCAAAGCACACAACCTGTTAGACTTATTTTAACATACTCAAGGCAGGAGAAGCAACTGAGGAGTATAGTAAGATGCAATTGGCACTTTATCCAAGAAGATCCAGTGATAGGTGGCCAGATGCCTTCAAATCCTTCCATTACATTCAGAAAGACTATGAGCTCGGGGAACATGTTGGTCAGTAACAGTCAAGAGGGATGTCGGAAAGATATATGGTTGACAACAAGGAAGGGCTTTTTTAAATGTTTGTCGTGCAAATCCTGCCAGTTTGGTACTAATGTAAAAACCTTCACTACTGCCTTCTCTAATAAAGGTAGGGAAATCGAACAACACTTAACTTGTAAAACAGAATATTCTGTTTATGTTCTAGAGTGCAGCTGTCATTTAAAATATATAGGAAGTACCAAACTGACTGTTCACAAACGAATCCTGCAACATATCTGGGCAATAATTAACAAGGATCAAAATTACCCGGTTGCTAGCCATTTCCAGACTGTACATGACTAACCCCAAACTTTTAAAATATTTTGTTATTGAGGCCATCCCCATCACAAAAAGAAGGGGTGACAGAGAAGTGAAATTGAGACACCTGGAAACCAGCTATATACTTGAGTTCGATTCTAAGTATCCGGGGGGTGTCAATACTACAGAAGATCTTCACACTTTCTTATAAGTGTAAAGAAATGTTCTCTCGTCAATAACATTATATAAGGTCACTATTAGTATGCAGAAATCTTTGAATTGAGATTGTATCAAAGTTTTGAAATCAACAAAAGGCAAGCTGAATGTCATTTTAAAGGGATACATTTAGGGGCCGATTCAGATTCGGGAAAATGCCCTCCGAATAGCCGTACGGAGCTTTTTTCCCGTAAGATTCGTATGGAGAACCATACCCGTACGTACGATCTAGTACGATGTGTACCCAAAGCAGTTCTCCGTACGAATCGTACCAAAGACCGTACAACTCACTGATCCGTACGAATCTCATTCGGAACGCGCAGTACGCGATGTCCGTACGGATCAAAGCTGTATTTTCCGGCCCAGCAAGTACGAATCGTATCGACAACACTCTGTACAACACTTTTTCTACGGGAGCTTAAAACATCTGTAAAAGCAGATTTTGCCTCGAAATGCTTACGAAACGGACCCCCCGGTTACGGTGCGTACACCCCATGATAGCAGGGGTACGGTGTTTCGGGGTACAGTGCGTACACCCCTGGATTTCAGGGGTATGGTGCGTATGTTCCCGTGCGTACACCCCATAAATGTTGGCATACGGCACGTAGGGGTACGGTTCGTACCCCCCCAAGGCCGTAGGTGTATGGTGCGTATACCCTGTGTGTATACCCCTTGCATTTAGGGGTACGGTGCATATGTGAATGTGTGGCTCTCCGTATGAATTGCCTATACGCGACCTGTTCCGTACGAATCGCGTATTCATTACCCGGTCCGGATCGTACTTGTCGGGTCGTACAGCATGTTTACGAATCGTACGGTTCATTGTGAGAGTCTAAGTCGTACCGATTTAGCCTTGTTTTTCATACGGTTTGCACGGATTAGGAAGTATTTCTATCCTACGAATCGCACTACGCGATTCGGACGGATTTGTGCGATTCGTACAGAAACGGCTTTGAATACGAATTATGTACGGATCAATTTCCCGAATCGGAATCGACCCCTTAATATTTATGAACATTTTCTATATTAACTTGGTTTTAATGATTGGTCTTAGGCATAGGGTTTTAACTGTTGTGTTTTATTTCCAACCATTTTAAATAGGGTTTTTATAGTATATTTGATCGAAATATCATATTTATATATCAATTGTTTCTCTTTTAAGATCCCTTAAAAAATGTGTAATTTAGTATTGATATTGCCTATTTGCACATTCCCATCAGTAAAACCCCCAGATCTTTATGCATTTTATAATAAGGTACGGTGGCACATAGTAACTTTATTTGTTCATAGGAGGCCATTATGGAGAAGAGTTGCAATATTGAAAGGTTTAAAAATGCCAAGAGTATGTATTAAGCAATCAGAAAGAAAATGCATGCATTTATGAAATTGCATGGTTTTAATTCAGTGATGGTATACTACGAACCTCAGAAGAATAGCATATTCAAAGAAAATGTGACGCATTGTGTATGAGATCAGGATGTTTATTAATAATACATTTATTTATGTTTTCATTTTTTTATTTCCACGTTGAGGGGGTACTTTTAATTTCACAATAATTTTAATTCATGAAAATGACTTGAAGATCTACCTAATATCGCATTTACGCCGGTATTTGTGTAGGTATGACAACATTGAATTATATTGTAAATAAATCTTTGTATAGCTGTAAATATAATTTATATTACAGGCAAACATGGATTAAGGTTGTCCCTTGATGCAAAATAAGCATTCATGCATGTATTAGATGGGTAGAACTGATTCACTTTCTATTTCCATGATTTTATTAAGCACTAGCACTTAAAAAAGTGGGAGAAATTGTTGAGCGCTGTCATGTGATCAAGGCCACTTGTACGGCTGAAACGCGTAATGGCAGGCAGAAGACAAATAAAATAATTGCTGCATGAATTGGAGGTCTGCATTTGGTTTTTTTCTGAGATATATATATATATATATATATATATATATATATCTAACCTACTGGCAGTCACCAGTAGGTAGTTATAGTTAGGACCTATTATCCATAGGAAAACTGCAACGTTCTATTGCCAATAACTTTGTCGTCGATTGATGAATCTTCTTGAAATTTTCCAAACTTTTGGCCAGCTCAGTTACTCTCCTTCCCTGAAAGTTTGGGGGTGATTGGTGAAGCAGGGCTGAGAAAAAAGGGGGATCCCAAAACGTGTTTTCCCCATGCAATTTCTCATAGGACCTTTAGCCACGGCTACCGCTCGAACGGCTGAACGAAATTACACCAAATTTGGCAGAGAAGTAGTCCTCAGTTCCAACTTGTGCCTTTGGCATATCTGGTGTCAATCTGCTGAGTAGTTTCTTTGAAAATTACGGTTAAAGTCAATTATATATCTATGGGCGCGGAGGATCCGCGGATTGTGCGAGGCTTGGCCTCAGGATAAGCGCATCATTCCGATCACGTGCTGAATTCTAATTGGCTGTCAAGCGGTTGTAAACATTTGAAACCAGGAACTGTTGGCAGCCATTTTGTGCCTCGGTAGAAGCGAGGGTGAAGAAGTCTGTGAAATATGTTGGCAAAACGTGAACAGGGGCAGGTTAGACACACCCTGACCCCCTAGGCCTGCTCAGGGGGCGTAGGGCAAAAAAAGTAAGAACATTTTTTTACAAAAAAAGTCGAGAAATGCACGTAGGATCCGCGGATTTGGTCGCTGAAAAAAAACGAAGCATGTATTTTTTAGATATATATCTAGCTCATGTGTATAGATGTTGGGTGGTTCTACAAAGAGCCCTTGTGTTTATTGAGAGATTTTAGTAATTACAAGTACCGATGCAGAGTCTAAAGTTCATGAGGAAGACTCGGTTTCCTTCATCTGTAAAATGTACACTATCTCTTTAATAGATGCCATGCATATTGAAACGCAGATTGTTGTGGTATATGGACAATATTCTATAGTCTTGTAGAAAAGTAGAAAGATTTATTTACATGTTTATTCACTTATGTGCGCAGATCAGGTGTTGCAATCTTCCCCTATCTCGACGACTGGTTGTTGAAGGCGGGCTCGCCCCAGACAGTCGTCTCCCACCTCCGGACTATTGTCGACCTCTTGCACCTGCTGGGGTTGTCTATCAACATGCCGAAGTCGCACCTGTGCCCCTCTCAGTAGCTCCTCTACATCGGAGCGGTTCTGGACTCGGCACAGTTTCGGGTTTTTCACTTCGAACAGTGGGTTCGGGATATTTAGGTTCTGATTCTAATCTTTCAGCTTTTATGCCGGGTCTCGGTCAGGCGGACGATGCGGATCCTGGGGCTGAAGGCCTCCTGCATCCTACTGGTGCATCACGCAAGGTAGCATGTGAATAAATATAAACATAGGCCACGCTGTTTGCCTTCCATAATACACAAATTTCACGAGATGGTGATTCCCGGGGCTTGAGTGGGGTCGTTGAAGCCCACATACTTGTAATGTTGTAGGGGGGGTTGGACGCGAAAGTGGTGGAAGGGGATTGTAAATCTGGTACACAGTGTTTTGTTTTACTTTGCTTTGCTTTCTGTGATGCAGAAGATTCTGGGTAAATATAACGTTTTTGTACAGCCAGTAACTTTTAACCCTACTCCCAAACGGTTTTCTGCCTGTTACCATAGTAACAGTTCATGGAAAGCACAGAGGTTAAACGTTCAGCACACTATGTTGCTAATGAGTTAGACACAGAATTATACTTCAAATTATAAATATCATTTCTATTGATGACTGCTACCTCCACAAAAAAACCAGACGTATGTACTTTTTTAATTAACTTTTATTAAAACAATAACTGGAACTATAACTAAAAGATAATACAATAAATAACTAGAACTATAACTAACAAAACAATATAATAAACAACATATAATATGGAGTCCAAAAGAAGTATTGAAGTTAATCTGCAAAACAAAAAAGAAAATTGGTGTTTAAATTAGATTGATAATTTCTAAATGAGGTCAAACATTACAAGTCAAAGTAACACTTGACAATATTTATATTTTTTTTAAATCTTTGCAATGTGCCTGAAACACTTCCATTGGCATTGTACATGCAGACTTTGGTCCACCCTTTTTTATCAATTTTTGCATTTTGAGATGTAACATCCTACCTCTGTTATTCATCTCCTACTTTCTCCTTTCAAATTCTCTTGTAAAGACCTTAACAACAATTGAAGGGAACACTTTCTGCATATTTTTAATAAAGCATTTGACACAATGCATAGTGACACCGTATTTATTGAATGTTTTGAAATTAATTTTCACAAGTCTTAAAAAAGGTGAATGCAAGAAAAGTTACTTGCCGCATATGCAAGACTGCTTTCAAGAGGAGACCCCAATAAAGAAGACTGGTGTGGAACTGCAAGTATGTGGAAGCAGTTGCAGACTAAGAATCCAGTCAACTTTGCAAGGGAAGAGTTAAGGAGATTGAGAGAGGCTCATTCTGCTTCATGAGAAGGCCCAAGTACCAGTGGAGCAACACCGTCAACCTCTATTGCACAGCCTAATATTCGTCCCCAATTTGGAACCCTTTAAGAGAAAAAGTAAGAAGGTTGGGAGCTTTTTATGCCATCCTAATATCTAATCGTCCATTTGTTATACAGAGATCCACCCTGTATCAGACTCATCCGTACAAGTGTGAATTGGAAATTATCTGCCACCGAAAACCCCTCAAGTACTTATATCCGTTACTTTTTAACTTCGTCGAGTAGCCGTATTGTGAGTATTTACCTTAAAGTTGTCTGTTAAAAATTTGTGAATCTCTCTGGCTTCATACAACTAGTTCATGCCATATTTGAGACATCGGTGAAATGAACTGGATAGGGAGGATATTCTTTCTTCAATGTTGGTAACTTGCTGCTGACTTATGTAACATTGTCGTAACTGAAAAAAGAGATACAAATGTATATGTTCTACATATGTCCAAGCTTAATTTTAATGTCCATAAAACAATTGTTCTCAATAGGATTGGGGATGAAAAGTAATCATCAGAGGTTACATTTGGACAGCAAAATAGGAAATAGTATTGCATTGTACAAATGTTAGGCCGAGATTGGTCACTCACTTGATTCACAAACTCATGGGATTGATCTGATAGAACACTTTTTGGACTTCAATGATCTAGAAATTCAGAAATAAATAGCAAGGAAACTTAAAAGACAAGTTTTCAACAAAAAAATTAAAAAATAAATTTTTTACTTTGTATCTGAAGTACAGGCTGAAAATGTGTAACGAGCATTTAAATGAGTAATGGGTTTCAGAAAGAAACGTCTATAAGACTATCACAATGCAGATTTATATTTTACAAAAATATTTATAGAGGCAAGAAAAAATATAACTCATACATTGTTCAATTTTAAATCACATATTTGGGCAATAAAATCGAGTGGGCATGCTTTTTTTACATTTGGTTGATTTCAGAATGCTTACGAATTCTAGTAAAACATGACAATAACAGTTATCCGTCTGCAAACACATGAAATACACAAATGCTTATGTCAGAATGGTTTTCGATCATGAAATGTTGAAGGCAAACCTGATAACTCCATTAGGTCCATTGCAATTTTCAGCTGATAACATATGGAGAGCAGTCAGTGGATCTGTTGTGTCGAGTTGTTCGCCACCTCGTGGTATATTGTAGGGGCAGGACAGCTTGCGGCGACCAGTACGTCTCATGGTTGAGATATCTGTATAATGAGATAGAACAGGGGGCAAATGAAGTTTAAGGTTATTAAAAAACATGGAGAGCGTGCTAAAATACAACATTGACCAATCGATTACATGTGCCGTGCATGGGGAGGAAGCAGCATGTGACGCACTACTTTAAAAAGTATATGCCACAGGGTTAAGTTATTTGTCCAGAAATATCGCCTACCAAGGCAAAATATTTAAGTTATAAGAGCTGGAAACCGTGCTAAAATACACTTTTGCCGAAAACATTACTTTTGCAATGGATGAGGCACGTGACACACTACTCTATGAAAGTAATGGGACCCCCTCTAAAGTGCTAATTCACATGTCAGGGAGAAGAGGAAAAAGGATAACATGTAACAACTACTCCGAATATACACTCCCTCATGACCTCTCTATTTATTTAAGGGTTTTAGCCTCTTACAAATAATCATGGGCATAACAGAACACACATTTAGCTGTTACTCATTTCCATTCTCTTTATCATTTGAGTTACTTTTTCCTTTGTTAAATTCTTTTTTATAACACATTATAATTATTAAAAGATACAAAAAGACATTACCTATGTACACAATTTTAGCAACATGAAAATTAATTCATAAATTATATATTAAACACAATATGACCAGGAAGAGAACAACTAACACACAAACCATATATACATACTTCAAACACATTCACACCACAAATTATCTGTGCAAGTTGTCGTGCTTCGTTGGTTCTAGTCTAAAGGCCCAACCAGGGTCACTACAAAATGTAGGATATTATAAAGACATGGCAAATTAAACAAACGCACCATGATTAAGTGATTTGACCAAAAACAAAAGTTACGAAGTCAACTTTAACGATATAAAAAAGCAAGAAAGCGTGCTTAAAAACAACATTGTCAAATCGAACATAAATTTGCATTTGCGCGGGTTTTAAAGATTGTTCAGATTAATTAATTTAATTACTCTAAAAAAAGTGCTCACCTACGAAGAAGTGGATACGAACACTCAATGGCTGTGACTGCGGATTAGGGAAAGTTCAAGAAGGTTGGCAGCTTATAAATGCTTTGCAGAAGGATGATTGGTTGAGCATGATGTCACTGGGTGTGAGAGCTGTGATTGGGCATGTTGTAATTGAGCATGCGCAAATAAAATGAAATACGTTAGGGGTACATAGCCAGATGGTGGGACGTATTGTGCGCATTCATAACATTAACAGGCATGCGCTACCACAAACATGCATGCGAAAAGTGAAGGCAACTCCTACGGGGTACACACATAGATGGAGTTTGGATGTCCCTGTGGTCTTGAAGTGGCTTCAGGAGGGGGGGCTTTGCAGCCCTCCTCCATAAAAAATGAATATATAGTTAGCCATGTCCCGGGGGCTGGGGACCCCGGTGCGAGGAATTGGGCACGGGAGGGGGCCACGCGGCCCACTTCCCATAAAAAAAATGAATATGTATACTCCGCTTATTGTCATCGTACCATAGGCGCACCCTTCCGATCATGTGCTGAAGGCTAATTGGCTGTCAAGTGGTTGTCAACATTCAAAACTCGAAACTGTTGGCAGCCATTTATTGTGTCGGTACAAGGGAGGCTGAAGAAGCGTTTGAAATGTGTGTTTAAAACGTGAAAAGAGGGAGGGTAGACACACCCTGATCCTCTAGGTCTCCTCAGGGGGTCCCACAAGTTCTCCCAGGGCTCACATTTTTTTTCTTATTTGGGGAAAAATCGCGGGGTGCACGTATGATCCAAACATTCTAGCGATATATATATTTTTTTTTTTAAAAGACGTGGGCTTCCGCGCGTCTTTGGTAATTTGCATTCTTTCAACTGTTTAGAGGAGATCCACCACTGAGTAAGAAAAGGTAACGATAACACTATTTACCTGCTAAGTGAATTTTCTCCCATAGGATAACAGTGATGTACTTTTTAAGACAGTTAAAGAAAATTATTAAAATAATAATCTCAGATAATCTCTTGTCTTAATATTTATATTACATATATATAAATAAGTTTTTCAACATTGAAATAATCGCAGAAGTCGCATACACCGTGTCTGATATGTATATGACCTCACGCGCTACCGCGCGTCCGTTATGTCGCGTTATATGTACATCGCGCGTATGCGCAAGGTGTCGCGCACAAGTCGCATAGCAACCGCGTGGGAAAAGTTGTACCCGTCGCACACCTTTCGCGGATCCTAGACAGCAACTCGAAAATGGCAGACACGTTTCGCGCAGTAAATGAGCAGGGTGTTCGTAGGGTGCACAACTGCAAAAAAAAAAGAAAAAAAAGAAAAATTATTTAAGTATATTATAAACAATATAAAATAATGAAAAGAAAATATGTAAAACAAATTTAATACAAAAATGTGTAATGTAATCTAAAACTAACATAAAAGCAAAAAGATTAAAAAATGTAGTTAGAAAATATTAAAAAAACAATAAAAATATTTACAAATTAGCATTTAAAAAATCTTTGAAATTCACTGAAAAAAGCATAGGTTTCAGACATGTTATAGTTAGGAATTAACATTTAAAAAACCTTTGAAATTCACTGAAAAAACCATAGGTTTCAGACATGTTATAGTTAAGAATTACAATCAATCAATGGGGGGGAACAAGAGTGCTGATCCATTCAGTCTCCTTTGGATTAATCAAAACTCAAGGGGGAACGATCACTTGTCCTGCATAACCAGGGTACGCAGGTCAGTGTGGGGTGTCTCCCAAGTAAAAGACCCTCATGCACGTGTAAAATGGGATCTTGTAGCGGTATATGCTGTCTCCCCGCTCTTGTTGACACATGTGTGCATAATCCTTGGGTCAGTATTGTATGCACCCTCCGCCATGAGGTATTTACCCTTGGTTAAAACAGTGGTGATCGTGAACAGTGGGTGATAAGTGCTAAAGGGAAGTTTTTAAAATACCCGAACAGGCAGACTGAAACTTTAATTGGTCTGGGTTCGAGTAGACTAAATTGGAAAATTACTGGTGTGCAGCTGTGGAATGATAAGGGATTCAAGCGCACTGATATAGTGATTTAAAATGCGGTCGACATGTTTCAGCCCTATTCGCCTATGTAGGTCAGTGGGCTTTTATCAGGACCAGTGCAGGGTAGTGAATATAGTAAAAAATAGGTATTTTGACCTGTTTCATCAGTTAATGGGAGGTCGCATTGTACCTGCAAGGAAAACATATACGTACAAAACATATGGGGAGAGGGTAGAAGGGAAGACACACAGTTATGTACAAATAGTACAGTTGTCAAAATCAAACAGATTTTGTAAAACACCTAAAAAATGGCAATACTTTATCCAGATTCATACTCGTATGGGGTGTCAACTCTCTCATCTTCATGCTTGTGGGAGTTGTTACATGCTGTGGGGGAGGTAAATATAGTTCAGGTAAGTATGTTCCAGTGCTAGTGCGATTCAGATGTGGAAACCACGTTCATTCTGGTGAATTCTGTTAGGTTCTATACAGAACAGTGTAAAATGATGTGGTTCTAACCATTCTTGGTGAGTTGTTAGGTGTCTATACATTCTCATGTTTTTCTGAGAGAATTATTACCATGAGTGGTAGAGTGGACCATGCGCCGAAAGTGCAGTGTTAGTACCTTATTTTGTTTGATGTTTAAGACAAATACAGTGTTAAGATATGCGCGTTTCTCAGGGGAGGATGCGTGCTGTGTTTTCGCTATCCATGCTAGTCTGTATGTGGGTGATGGTGAGGGATCTAAATTGACGTATGGGGCGTTGCTCGCTGTCAATGCTTGTTTTTTGGTGAGAATTTTTCAAACAGCGGTTGAGGATTACTCTCGCTCAATAGCGTGAGCTGGTATATCAAGTTTCTATTACCCTGGTGTGAAAACGGGGGGGGCGACGGCATTCGTGAACAGACGTACCTCTTGAAGTGACAGATGGCACTTCTTCGGGTCGGCGGCAATGAAGGGAGTGCCTCACTGCGGGGAATAATAGAAAACAACATTTAAGGGTTTCATAATACTTGCGGTTACGTCGATGTCAGTACGGGACCTGTAGTTGCTACCTGGGACTATTCTCCTTCAGCGCAGCTTGTGCTGTCTCTGCCTGTCTCGACCCGGATATGCTCCCGGGTTCGTTTCTAAGGGATGTATGCATTTTTAGAAGACAGCGAAGAGTTACTCGCATCATGAAGGGGGGAAGGCGAGTAGTTGTGAAACATACATTTGATGTCAATACACATGAGTATATTCTCATAAAATTAAATGCAAGGTTGAGTGTGTAAGTGACTAAATTACCTATACCAGAGGGAGACACCACCTTGAGGAACAAGTCCACCTTCTGTCCCCTCAATTCTCAGGTACCTATCGAACTTTGTACATTCGTGCAGGCTATCATGAAAGAGGTCGACCAACTTAGCCAACATCCACATAAGCCATTTCAAAAAATCACAAGAGGGGAGGAGCCAAGCTCGCGATCGTAATGGTCGCTCTGTAGCTCGGCTCCGTCAGCCTTCCGGCCTGACTCGCAAATCCTGCCATTTATCCTGCCCCGGGACGATGCACTCGAGCAGAGATTGAAACGCAACGTGTTGCTCTTACTCACCGTCTGACCTGGAGGCTCCTACGTGCCGCGACTCCGAAGTTGTGCCCCCTGAGGAACCAGGGCCTCCGCGTTGATGAAGCCGGGGCCTCGCCTACTGGACCCCGCCTGGCATTGGTTTATGCGTCGGCCCCGGCCGAGAGCGTGAGCCGCTGGCGGAAAACCATTGTGCGAACATTCCGGTGGTCCTGATCCGGACTTGCCTTGGCGGCCGTGGAGCTGGTGTGGGGCACGGTGCACCGAGGGCTGCTCGTGTGAGAGGGGTCCCCCTGCCGCGGCTCCATCCATCCATCCTGGAGCCTCGCGCCCGGGATCTGCTCTTCGACCACGCCAAAGGTATTGCAGGCTGAGCCCCGACTTTGGCGGCTCTCCTTTCTGCACCAAGGCTGCCTTAGCGGGACCCCCTTGGTTTTTGTGGGGGTCCGCACCTGAGGCCCTGATCCGGGAGTCGTGGGAGGTGGTGACGAGCCTGAATCCACAAAATGGCGGCCATCGAGATAGGCCGTGGATATCCTCCGGACGGCGGACCTGGACTACCGGACTGCACGGGGGCCTGGACATGTGTGTGCGAGCCTACAATTGGCGACGTTCTGGAAGCACTGCGGTCCTTGCATGCGGCCTTGACCCCCATTGCCCCTGGGGTATCGGTGCGGTCCGCCGCCATCTTAGAGGGCCGGTCTCTCAAGGTCCCCTCTCGTCTCGATGATGCTTCTGCCTCACCCCCCTCGGCCGCGCTGAGAGCTACTGCCACTGGCCGTCGACAGGTATTCGAAAGACTGGCTTCTGAACCTCCTGCGCTTCATTGTTTGGAGTTTGGGGGCCCGGATGTCGTTCTGGGGTCGGATCCTACTCGAGTGTCCGAGAAACATGATGGCTTGCTACATCTCTTTGCCTTGAGGAGGTCGTGTTTCTGCTCTGCAGGGGAGCCCCCACTTTCCCGAGCGGCGAGACTGAACGCCTGTCTTTTTCTGCCCCTGTTAACATTGTTGGGACACTTGAATTGCATACCCGGACTTTTGATCTTTTGCTTATGGACTGCCTTCCCTGGCCTACGTCTTCATCGGACTATTTTTTGTTCGTGTGATTGTATTGCACCGAGTTGTTCGCTTCTCGCTGTCGTATGGTGGGAGTTGCTTGTAGCTAAGGAAGGCCTGGGGTGAGATACATTGCTTCCAGTGGATTGCTGGTATACATATCCGTGGCGAGCTTTCCCGTGTGCATAGTGCGGTGGGTGACCCCCTTGTGCGTTTTATGATGCTTGAGCTATATCGCTTTCGTCTATACGTATTACGATTGACTGGTTGGGCGGAGGGCTGAGGCCGACCATTTTGTTTTTACTGCTTCACTCCTCCCTCATGTCTTTTTTGTCTTCCTATTCTTCTTTTTGTCTCCTTATTCTTTTTCTCTTTCGTGTTTCCTACATTTCGGGTTCGGGATTAGGGCGACAGGCACGCTGCTGGGGGGGTAGGCCGTAGCCTTCTGCAGGGGTGCTGGGTGGGATGGGTGGGATGGGTTTTCTTTCCCGGTTTATTTTCCTTTGTTCTATGGCCCTTTTGTATCCCTTTATGGGAGCGCCGCGGCTGTCCCTGCCTCCCGTGGTATTATAGGGATGGGGTCTGGATTGCTGCTTCTCTCCTTTTTGTGGCTATACTGCGTTTCAATGCCGACTCCCATCCCTTCCTTGTTGCTAATACTCCTGTTCTTTCTGTGTCCTTACTACGGGATGCTTGTCTCGACGTGGCGCTCTTTTCTTTCAGTCTGTCTTTTTCTTTTTCCCCATTTTCTTTCCCCTCCCCTTCTCTTTCTTTCTCTCCCTAGGGTTAGTATGGCGGGTTGGCTTTAGTGCTGTTAGTGTTCGGGTTCCATCGTCCTATCTCTGCTGTGCTATTGGGTGGTAGAGGTGCACACGATGAGTCTACTTGTATGTTGATTTGAATTAACCGCATCTGCTTTCGTACTGATGTAGACTGTAGTGATAATTCTCCGCATTGATGCCCCCTTTAGGTTTTTTATGGCCAATAGTTTGCTCTGGGAACCTGGATTCATTTATGCTGTATCCGAGCCTGTTATACTCCTCATTGTAATATTATAAAACTTAACCTTCATTCTTCCTGTTTGTGGGCCGTCCAGATTCTCCCCTCCCCCCTTCCCTTCGAACTGTATTGATTGCATATTATACTGATTGTATCTGTGTATTTTTCTTCTGTATTTTTTGGATGGCTCTACTGTGTCGTGGCCGGCCGGTCTGGTTGTAGGCCCAGATTTGTATTTCCTTTTTGTACAAATAAAGGTTTTAAAAAAAAAAAAAAACATCACAAGAGCGGAACAACAAGCATTGACAGAGCTAAAGAATGACGGTAAAATCGTCATTAAACCGGCCGATAAAGGCGGAGGTATTGTTCTACTAACTGCTGATGGCTATGATAAGCAATGTATGGACCTACTGGCAGACACAACATTTTTACCGAGTACTCACCACAGATCCAACTGCACGACTACAGAGAACCATATCTATGATGGTTGAAGAAGCAGAGACCAACAATTGGGTGTCTAAAAAAGAGGCCGATTACCTGAAACAAAATCACCAAGGACTCCCTATTTCTATTCCCTCCCCAAAATCCATAAAGAGAAGATACCACCACCGGGGAGACCGATAGTCTCAGGGATAGACTCAGTCTTAGAACCCCTCTCGCAATTTGCGGATCAATATTTGAGACCTTTGGTTCAAAAGACGCCGACATACTTGAAGGACACGCAAGACCTCCTAAATAAGCTCCAAAATGTTGAATATTCACAAGACTCAATGCTATTAGTTGGTCTCGATGTCGAGAGCTTATACACAAGCCTGCCACAGCAAAAAACATTGGAGACCCTAGAAACAATACTATTCAACACAGATTGGCCCCATAAAACTCCTAGACACTTCGTCTTGGAATGTTGGAGACTAGCCTTAATGGAGAATTGTTTCCAATACAAAGAAACGCTCTATCTACAATGCCACGGAACATCAATGGGCAGTACATTTGCCCCTAGAGTGGCAGGGCTTTACGTCAGCACCTTTGAAAGCACTCACATCCAAAACGAGAGCAATCCTTTTCA
This sequence comes from Lissotriton helveticus, assembly GCF_964261635.1. NCBI lineage: Eukaryota > Metazoa > Chordata > Amphibia > Caudata > Salamandridae > Lissotriton > Lissotriton helveticus. Next base: position 1,545,203,991 of record NC_136067.1, on the reverse strand, counting down.
ACGTCGAATACTTTTTTGGAAAAGGTATATCGACGATATCCTGCTAATATGGAATGGAGACGCAAAAAGCGTGGAGGAATTCCACTCCTGGATTAACTCACAAGATGAATGTCTAAAATTCACATATATTGCTAACAACAATAGCCTGGACTTCCTGGACATTACCATCTATGCAGAGAGTAACACCTTACACACCCGCACCTTTTTCAAACCAACTGCAAAAAACAGTCCGCTCTCTTTCAATAGTTTCTATCCCCGTCCCCTGAGGGAGAATCTCCCGTACAGTCAGTTCCTCAGATTGAGGAGAAATTGCAGCAAAACCTCGGACTACAAAAAACAGGCCAACGACTTATGTGAGAAATTGACAATCCGCCAATATCCCAAAAAAGTGATCAACAAATGTAAGAAGCGGGCTCGCAACCAACCGAGAGAAGCACTTTTGGAGACAACACATAAGCCACAAGAAAACAGAATCGCGTGTGTCACAACCTATAGCCCAGTGACCAATAACATCAAGAAGATCATAAACAAAAATTGCAGAATCCTTACATCAAACTCCCTCAACTGGCCAAAACCGAGGTTCGCCAATAAAAGGAGCCGAAACCTGAAGGACCTGTTAGTCCACACCAGACCCGAAGAAACTGAAAGATAAACCTGGCCTGTGGGATAACCAACCAGTAACAGGCCATTATCCATGCGGTGCCTGCTCAGTTTGCAACCTCACAAAACCAACAAAGGAACTGCAACTACTACCAGATCTCAAATGGAGGATGAGACGGCACACCAACTGCAATACAAGCCACGTAATCTATATGATTACCTGCCCGTGCCAAATGCGGTACGTCGGCATGACGTGCCGGAAAGTCATACAGAGACTATGTGAACATCGAAGTAACGTCAACTGCAAAAAGATGTCTACAAAAATGTCAATGTCTACTCGAGCTCGGCGGGGACGGGTAGGTCAATTTACCTGGATACAGGCAGGATGAGCCTCATCTAAAGGCCCTCCCTGATATCTTTTCCCGCCGACCCTCATGTGGCTAGTAGTCCCCAACCTAATGGCTTAGGATACTCCACAGAGGTAACACACATTACATACATGACATAAGCATGTTTCCTCTTTTTGACACCCATTTCACTTGTTATATGGTCCTGAAGAATCGCGGGTAACTTTTCCCACTGCGAGAAACATGTCGACCACTTATGACCTCTAGTCTTTACCAGCGTCACTCAACCTAATTGTGTTGACACCTAGTAAGCTAGTCCCACTTTTTAATTGTAGCTAGGGGACCCCCAGAATAAAGTAAATTCCGGTACCCCCAGTTACATTTTAACTCTCAGCTTATCACTTTACATCTTCCTGCCCACACACCCCCACTTCACCATAAGGCTGTTGGATAAAAAGATCTCCGCCAAAGAGCCCCTCTTGAGGTGAGCCCGTCGGGGATTGCACCGCCTCCCCGACGAGGAGCAAACGCCGATGATGAAGCATGACATCCCTCGGGGTGTGTGAGGCAAATACATCCAACACAATGGATGCCCCAAGGTGCCACGTGCACACCTTTGGTCATGCCAGCTAAACCTCCCTTGATTCTACATAGGAACAGTACAGCATTCCCCCTCTTACATTCCTTGTACTAGATACGGACACAAGCTGATACTGGACCTTCCACCACCCTGAGTGGTAATTGGTGTCCGTTGATCAAACGATCAGCCTTCCTCCCTGTTTCTTGATAAATACAAAAATGTCAACCCATTATTTAGAATCAGGACATTCCACTACTGATCTACAATGGGTTATCCTAGAGGCTCTTGACGTAATAGACAGGAATGCAGCATAGATCCTTTTTGAGAAAGAGCAACGCTGGATACACCGTCTAAAAACGGACACTACAGGCTTAAATGACAGCATTCCTTGGCTGAGTTTAAACAAATAAGAGAGGTAGTAAACTACCGACCTCACTGTATTAAGAGCAATATCACTACCTAGACCATCCCCCCACCTTTTGCCATGTGTGCAACATTACAACCAGTGACAAAAGACCGAAACCCATAACCTCTGCTCTCAGTGTCAATTCACTCCAACTCTGACAACCAGTGTAATTTTCTAACCACATATCAATACCATCTCGCTGCCACATCTCACAGCAGCAATCCTATAACTTAGCAATATCGATGTCAACATGGAGGTACGTGGAACAAGCTTACCGTTTATAAGTAGTGTTATGTATCGAGGTGATACATTCAACTAACCTATTTAATCTTAGCTTCCTCACAAAACCGTATTAATTTAGTCACTTACACACTCAACATTGTATTTAATTTTATGAGAATATACTCATGTGTACTGACATCAAATGTATGTTTCACAACTACTCGCCTTCCCCCCTTCATGATGCGAGTAACTCTTCGCTGTCTTCTAAAAATGCATAAATCCCTTAGAAACGAACCCGGGAGCATATCCGGGTCGAGACAGGCAGAGACAGCACATGCTGCGCTGAAGGAGAATAGTCCCAGGTAGCAACTCCGGGTCCCGTACTGACATCGACGTAACCGCAAGTATTATGAAACCCTTAAATGTTGTTCTCTATTATTCCCCGCAGTGAGGCACTCCCTTCATTGCCGCCGACCCGAAAAAGTGCCATCTGTCACTTCAAGAGGTACGTCTGTTCACGAATGCCGCCGCCCCCCCGTTTTCACACCAGGGTAACAGAAACTTGATATACCAGCTCACGCTATTGAGCGAGAGTAATCCTCAACCGCTGTTTGGGAAATTCTCGCCAAAAAACAAGCATTGACAGCGAGCAACGCCCCATACGTCAATTTAGATCCCTCACCATCACCCACATACAGACTAGCATGGATAGCGAAAACACAGCACGCATCCTCCCCTGAGAAGCGCGCATATCTTAACACAGTATTTGTCTTAAACATCAAACAAAATAAGGTACTAACACTGCACTTTCGGCGCATGATCCACTCTACCACTCATGGTAATAATTCTCTCAGAAAAACATGAGAATGTATAGACACCTAACAACTCACCAAGAATGGTTAGAACCACATCATTTTACACTGTTCTGTATAGAACCTAACAGAATTCACCAGAATGAAAGTGGTTTCCACATCTGAATCGCACTAGCACTAGAACATACTTACCTGAACTATATTTACCTCCCCCACAGCATGTAACAACTCCCACAAGCATGAGCATGAGAGAGTTGACACCCCATACGAGTATGAATCTGGATAAAGTATTGCCATTTTTTAGGTGTTTTACAAAATCAGTTTGATTTTGACAACTGTACTATTTGTACATAACTGTGTGTCTTCCCTTCTACCCTCTCCCCATATGTTTTGTACGTATATGTTTTCCTTGCAGGTACAATGCGACCTCCCATTGACTGATGAAACAGGTCAAAATACCTATTTTTTCACTATATTCACTACCCTGCACTGGTCCGGATGAAAGCCCACTGACCTACATAGGCGAATATGGCTGAAACATGTCAATCGCATTTTAAATCACTATATCAGTGCGCTTGAATCCCTTATCATTCCACAGCTGCACACCAGTAATTTTCCAATTTAGTCTACTCGAACCCAGACCAATTAAAGTTTCAGTCTGCCTGCTCGGGTATTTTAAAAACTTCCCTTTAGCACTTATCACCCACTGTTCACGATCACTACTGTTTTAACCAAGGGTAAATACCTCCTGGCGGAGGGTGCATACAATACTGACCCAAGGATTATGCACCCATGTGTCAACAAGAGCGGGGAGACAGCATATAACGCTACGAGATCCCATTTTACACGTGCATGAGGGTCTTTTACTTGGGAGACACCCCACACCGACCTGCGTACCCTGGTTATGCAGGACAAGTGATCCTTCCCCCTTGATAGTTAAGAATTAGCATTTAAAAAACCTTTAAAATTCACTGAAAAAACCATAGGTTTCAGATAAGTTATAGTCAGGAATTAGCATTTAAAAAACCTTAGAAATTCACTGAAAAAAACGTAGGTTTTAGGGGTGTTATAGTAAGCTACACATTTCACTGGTAGAAAACCATTGAAATTCCCCCGTTATAGTTAGTTATACTAACTATAAATCTTGCGCCCACATTCCACTGCTGATGTTGTCACATATTACATCATTCATGACATGGTCAGTGACATCACTGATGACATCGCAAATGACATCACTGATGACATCATCAGGCAAGCGCGACCAAAGCTCAAACCCGGAAGAAGCGTTTCAGAAGGGTTATAACATTAAAGGAGTAGCACAGCATTTCTGTGATTCCGTATAACGACAACGCGTTAAAAGGAGCAACAGGTATACGGGTGTCTCTGTCTAGTCTGAGGAGCAGACGACAGACACCTGACAAAAGGTCAAAATGATACACCAAGCAAATAACAAGCAAAAATAAGAAAATTACAACCTTGTTCACACAGATGGCAGAAAAATCTAGGAACCGCCAACTAAGGGCGAGTGAGCTACTAAATGATGACGACACCCCCACAATAAGTACAAGCACAAGAGGAACTGTGGGGGGTAAGGAAAAGGACAACAGAACCATAATGAATATTGTGAGAGAACTACAGCAAAATAAAATCCTTGAGAACAAATGGTGGGAAAAGACAACACTAGAAAAATATATAGAGTTCAAAAGAGTCCCTAGAGGGCTCCGAATACTCATTATTCCCACCCTGAACGACTTGGATCCGGATTTAATCAAACTGTGGCAAACTGACACCAATGAATGTTCCTTTAAACTCATGAGAACACTAATTATACATGCTGAAAGAAAATTAGAGAAAATTACCTGCATAATTGAAACATTGGAGCAAGAATTAGCCAAAATTCCTACATCAGAAGAAAACAAAGAACTAATTGAAAACATGGAGAAAAAATCATCCAAACATGAGACAGAGGTGGAAAAACGTAAAGCAAATAAATTCACAAGAGATAGGCTGGATTACGCCAATGGGCGTATCTACACATTAGCTCGTAAATATGATACATTACGGAGCCGAGTTGTGATGGATAAATGTGCAGGTACAGAACATACGGACACGGTTGATAGCTCAGAGATCAGCTCAACTGATGAGGATGCAACAACAACCCCACTGGATTTTCGCGGGGAGATACAGCTAGCCCAGATGATAACGCGACAAAGAGGGAGAGGCAGAGGAAACACGTGGGGGAGAGGACAGTCAAAACCACAATTAAAACCACAACCAGAAGGGGCAGAAGGAGAAGTAAAATCAAAGAGAGGAAAAGGAAGGCAAAAGTAATTTTTAAAAAAAGGACAACTAAGAGGGATAATCTGGTCATCAATTTATCAAATAAAAAACTATCAGAGACACAATTGAAACTACTCAACAGGGGATTAACCTACTGCCCAAATAAAAACATGGATGTCCCGAATACACGTATTGATCTGTACAAATTTTGTCGTAAGGTCAAGCTGAAGAAATATTTCTTCGAGAAAAAACCTCGAACGAATGATCACCAAGCGGAAGACAGCAATTTGTCCTCTATAGCTCAAAAAGATCTACCTGCAATGAGGGCATTGATATCAATTGAAGAGAACACACTATCAAATATAGAGGAAAGTCAAAATTCTTTTACATCTGATATTGACTTTTGCAACAAAACTGGATTGCCTACGAACAAGGGAGGCGAGAGTGGACTAAGAAAACAATCAAGGTTTTGTCCGCAACTACCACCTGGGAATAAAGTTGACCTATTCCATGAGATAATGGTGAAAGAAATTGCGAGAATATCAGGAAAACCCAACAACGACAAGAATGAGGTGTGGAATAAAAGATCACGCAATCTCACGCAAAAAGAATATCAGGCGATGTCAGAACTTAAGAATGAGCCACGGCAATGGGGACATCTTTTGCCCCGACATATGCAAATCTCTTGATGGCTATCTGGGAGAATGAGGTCGTGGAACAAGAAAAGAAAAAACATTCAAAAATTATATCTTGGTGTCGTTTCATTGACGACCTGTTTGTCATATGGGATGGGAGCAAAGAAGATCTTCAAGCCTTCATTGATTCATTGGAGAACAACAATTACAACCTCCACTTCACGTCAGCCATAAGTAAAACCAGTTTTATCTTTCTGGATGTTGAAGTTTTTATTCAGAGCAACCGACTACGTACTAAAATACATAGGAAACCGACATCATGCAACAGCATCCTTCATGCCAACAGTGGACACCCGGCGAAATTAAAGTGGAGTATACCTTATAGCCAAATGTTGAGAGCAAAAAGAAATTGCTCGGAAATGGAGGACTTGAAACAGGAAATCGAGAAAATGAGTGATCGATTCCTGAAAAGGGGTTACCCGACAGAAGTGATTGAAACAGCAGTATCCAGAATGAATCTAAGAAAGTGAAGAAATCGCCTAATCCCAGCAATAAACAAATTAGAAGGAATGAAAAGTGAAATGGGTGAGACACAGGGCATAAAACGCCTAATCATGGATTTCAACAATCAAAGTGACGATCTTAAAAGGGCACTAAAAAAGAACTGGAAGATCCTACTAATGGATGAAACCTTGAAAGGGAATTTGACATTGTATCCGAGCATTACCTACAGAAAAAGTCCTCTCTACGAGATATCCTCACCCAGAGCCATCTAGAAATCATACAACCAATAAAGACCTCATGGCTAACCACACCTGGCTTTTGGAAATGCTCCAAATGTAAGGCCTGCGAACATGGTCTTAACATTAGAGAATACAAATGACGGAATGGGAGATCTGAGAGCATTGTGGACCATATTACGTGTGAATCAACATATGTAGTCTACAGGCTATTGTGCCCCTGTGGGAAGTCCTATATAGGGAGCACGATTAACAGATTGAAGTTGAGAATACTCCAGCACCTGCGGGCAATAAAGAACAAGGACCCCAATTACCCCATGGCCAAACATTTCAATGAATTCCATCAAAGCAATTGTAGCCTACTGAAATACTCTGGGATAAAGATCAGTAAACCATCGCAGAGAGGGGGTGATCGCACATTGCAATTACGAAAATTGGAATCCAGAATAATTTTGGGGATGGGGACAGAATACCCATATGGACATAACCAAGATGCTGAATTATTTGTACATCTGTAAATAAGACAAAAAGAACATAAATGAAAGAAATGAACTCGGGCAAGCTTTGAACTCTAATAACAATTGGCTATTTGTATATAGGTGTAAATATCTTGAACACTGGTGGCGAGAATCGCCCTAAAGACGTTAGTAAAAATGCAATATGTGCAACAGAATTATTTTGATCTTGAGAACTGGGATCAGCATCATGGAATGACAATAACGACTATGAATCTATATATTTTGAACTAATAGGCATATAACTCGAGTTGTCCTTTAGAAGATTTTATTTTTGTATCATACTGTTTCAAATACTGATATGAGTACTTTACAAATATGAAGAAATGGAAGAATGATAAAGAGATCTGATCATAAGAACAAGAAGGACATCTATCGAGCAACAATTTAATTGCACTTTAGGAACTGTATATAATGTACATAGTCGCCAGCAGATGAAAACCATGAATTATGATATACCAGGACAATGGATGAATTGTTTTTTTGAAGGTGAAAGGGGAATAAGATCTTTGAACTTTGGTTGTCTCTCTACTAGTACTTTACTGTAATGTAAACAAACTGAATCAGAGATAATTGTATGTTGCACACATTTTATTTCACAAGTACTTTACTGTGTTGGTTTAAATTTGATTTTAAGTGTAAACTGAAAATTTTACTTTGAAAAAATGGCGACCGTTTTTGGCCATAATCTGTCAACAAGGTTGATAGTCTAGAAGAATAGTGGAAAGGGAAAAGAGTACTGACACTAAAACACTTTAAAAGATGGTCTAGACAACAGGGACTCTATGGTCCAGTGGAAGGCTAGCAGTAGCCGAATGGAAGGCTAGCAGTAGCCGAAACGCGTAGGCCGTCCCGATTTTGCACGTTACTTTGCACATGGTGTGTATAAAATAAATATTTGAAAAAAGAGACTTACCTGTTGTTGTGCCGTGACTTCCGCCAGGAGGGACCAGGGAGGCGAGAGGACTCGAAGATATATATATAAAGTACAGTAATAGTGCAAACATCTAAAAGCTATCATATTAATAACAGTAAAATGTCCAGAACTGTACAAAGTACTATTAAAAGACATATAAAAAGCGTTAGTTTGCATTAAAAAAATCTCATTCGACTAAAATCAGATCTTGAGGGAAAGTGAACCCAAGAAAGGGAAAGGAAATTTACAGGATGCATCACAATTCATCAATAGTATACACAAAAGATATTTATGCAAAGCAATACAAAAAACGCCATCATATTCATAAAATGTTATGCATGTCTTCTGTGTTGTTCAAACCATTAGGCCATTTACTATCGAACTCAAGAATGATTTTAGTTTCCAATTGCCTGAGTTGGCGTTCCCTATTGCCTCCTCTTCTAGATTTTGGATGGCATTAATGACGTAATAGGAAAGGCAATTTATGTCATTTGCATGAGCTCGCTTAAAATGTCATACCACAGGATATGCTGCATCACTGTGGAGAATGGCCCTTATATGCTGCAATATCCTGACATGCACCCGCAGCTTCGTACTACCGATGTAGTTAAGGCCGCAGGTGCATGTCAGGACATACACAGCATATTCGGTTTTACAATTATAGTTACCTTGAATAGGAATGGGTGTTTCACTAAAAGGGGTAGAATAGTGAGTCATATTGCGGCCAAACTTACATGCCCTATAGGTCACACACTTTCTAAATCCCTTTGTAGGTTGTAACCATGAGGCTGCCTTCCTAGTTTCTAGTGAAGCTTTGTCTAGAGTAGTACCCATGGTTTTCCCCCGTCTGAATGTAATCACAGGGGTTTCTGCCAACTTGTTTAAAAAAACATTATCTGTGAGTACTATTGCCCAATGTTTGCTGATGATGGATCTTCCCTACAATAAGTTATAATCAGTCTAGGGGTATTTATTTATATTTCTAGATGTTATAGGAGATTCAATTTCTTCCTCATTATTTTGGTTGTCAAAGAGGCTTGTTCTAGATCGTGTGTTAGCCTTCCTTATGGCATCTCCAATCATTTTATCAGTATACCCTCTGGCTTGCAATCTATCCACCAGATCTATCTGACATTTATTGAAACCACCTCATTGCTGCATATACGTTTCAGTCTGAGGATTTCTCCATACGGAACGCTAGCAATGAGGTGTTTAGGGTGTGAACTCGTCGCGTGTAATGTAATGTTACCAGAAGTTGGTTTTCTGTATAACGTACTTTCAATTTTTCCATCATTGATGTAAAGCCTTACATCTAAAAAATCCATCTGATTTTTATGGATGTGGGAAGTAAATTTAAGATTTAAGGAATTGTTATTAATGTCCTCTATGAAGCCATATGCTTCATTCTCACTTCCTCTCCATAATATAAAAACATCGTCAATGTACCTTAGGTATGTTACAACATGGGATTCAAAGAGTGCCTAATGGGTGGTCTTGATGACCCGCTTCTCCCATCAGCCAACATGCAAGCATGCATAGCTGGGGAAGAAGCAGGCCCCCCATCGCCACTCCCCTCACTTGTTTAAAAATATCCTTGTCAAAAAGAAAAAAATTATTGTTCAGGCACCAACTAATAAGCTCAAGAATCACCTTATTGTGGTCATAGAATTCACTTGACCTGACAGCTCTCACTCCTTGTGTATGATCTATGCTCGTATATAGAGATTCTATATCGAGAGAAATTAAATATAGATCATCTGTCCATGTTAAATTCTCAACTTTCTTGAGAAAATCTCCGGTATGTTTTACATAACTTTGCAAATCCTTTAACAAGTTTTGCAAAAAGAAGTCTATGTATTGGCCAACATTTTCTCCTAAGCTATTTATTGCCAAAATTATTGGTCTGCCGGGTACTGGAAAAACGTTTTTATGTATTTTAGGGATTAAATATAATACAGGTAATACCGGGAATTCATTGTACATTAACTTGTATTCCTCATTAGAGATAAGGCCTTGTCTTTTCCATTGTACCAGATGTTTTTGGAGTGTTATTTTAGCTTTTTCATATTCTCTAGCATTGGATTTTATGTAGCAGCTTCCCTCATTGAGCTGCCTTTGTGCTTCCAAGACATAATCTTTCTTTGGCCACAATACCAAATTGCCCCCTTTTGACAACAACATCATGATTTTCACCGAGTTTTTTCACCAAATCATTATATGCAAGTTTTCTGAAAAATACATTCCTCTGCTTTCTGTTCTTATTCACAGTGTGATTTAATTTTTTCAAATCATTGGTGATCATATCGTGAAATATATCGATAGCGTCCTTTGGCATGATAGGCACAAAATAGGATTTAGATTTAAAGGGACTGATCCCAGCTCCTTTCTGTAAATGATTTATTTTTCTTAATCTTTCCTGGGTGACCATATCAATATCCACTTGTGAAGTTTGCAAATCATTTTCATCATTGAGTTCATGCAACATAAGCAAATTAGGAATATCAGAGGCTGTCAACATAGGATCTATTCCTTCTTCTTGCCCCACGTTTGTATAAATTTTTTCTTTACAAGTTTTAAGAGCAAAGAATTTCTTTAGCTTTAGTTTTCTAATATAGCAATATACATCAATACGTGTGCGTGCATAGTTAAAATCATCTCCTGGACAGAAATTAAGACCCAGGGCTAACAATTGTTCTTCTGCCTTTGTGAGTACCACTGAAGATAGGTTGATGACACAATTATCTTTTAACGCTGTTTTTTCTGTCGCCACTGCGTTTTCTTTTTCTTATTTTTGTTTACGCCTTTTACGTTGGTCGCGTCTTCTTTTGTTCCTGCGACATTGACTGGCCTCTTTTGTCTGGGCCGAAGTGTCTGTAGTCTCTCCTCGACTAAAAAATCAAGTTCCTGTCCCACACTTAATTTTGTTTTCCTCGTCTGGGTTTGATCTAGTTCTGTACTTGATTCACTAGTCAGTGATACTGTTTCCACACTTGAGCAATCTTCATCACTTTCTATATGCACGCTGGCCCCTGCCACATTGCTTTGAATGTTTTCACTGTATTGTTGTCTTTTTATTGAGTCAAACTTGCGTGAAAAAGTAAAAATCTTTCCATTTTCGTAGTCTACCAGATTACTGGCGAACTTATTGGTTTTCCTGAATTTAATTTTTTCTTCATGTTTTTTCAGCCTCTCTTGCATTGCCTCTTTCAATTTCCCAATTTGTTCAGATGTTTCAAGTTTCTCTAATTCGCTATGATTTCATCAATTTCTTTCAATATCTCTAGGCGATCGATATTGGTATATTTGATCAAAATGTTGACTAAATTCATGGAGGCAGCCAAGTTGCTCTCCCCCCATTTGCGTAACATATTTGGGTTAGGCTTATCAAAACTGGTACCAAAAGGATTCGCAACCCCCTTTGCACTCTTCCAACTTCAGCATACTTGGAAAGCGACCTATGTTCCCACCATTTTGTTATTTCCAGCTTCCACTTCTTTTCAAGGTTTCTCAAAAGAGTTTTGGCATCCAAATCTTTGGCATTTCCTGTATAGGGAGTATGTGCAGGATTTCATGAGGTACTTGGCAGATTGCCAAAATCTCCTCTGCCGCCATTTCCCTTTCTCTCATCTCCGCTGTAGACATAGTGAGTTGTTTTGAATGTGAAACTGTTTCTATTCGCAAAGCTCAATTGCTTTTAGCTGCGATAAAAGCCCCGCGTGCCTGATTCTCCTCTCCTACGAATTCTCGCATTAACTCACTCACTGGTTCCGACGCTCTCCCTCAAGTCCTCCGACCCAGTTGATCGCGTCCTTGAACCGGTATCCGTTCGTCTTTGCCAAGACGTAGGGGGCAGCTACCAATAATCCACCACGGATTCTTTTGCACTTCCGGTTATGGGCGGCCGCCAGTTTACGAGAAGGGGGTCTGGAGACGGAGGTAACCGTCCTCCGTAACAATATCCACAATAGCCTGCTCCCATACCTTCCGATCCCCACACAGCAGCGGTGGCGAAGAAGAAGGAGGCACAGACACCACAGGACGTCAGGCAAGATGTTTGCTTTTATTCAACCTCACACAACGCGTTTCGAGCCACAAGCCTTTGTTCACGTGTAGTCTGGGTATACGCCATTATTGCTATTATTTCTAAAGTGACCACCCCGTTGTCCACCATCACAGGTCACATGGCCGTAGTCAGAGAAAAAAGACTACATTTTGTATGGCTATTTACATGTAAACAAGACCATAAGCATTCATTATTCTACTTTAAACGTCACATACTCTGTACACATAAATATATGTATATATCCAGAAAATCCCGTCACTCAAACCTCCAAACAAAATCGGGCATATACTCCAATTCCTTTTCGGATATTTACTGCAAATCTTCCACCATTGCGTGTTTCGGCTTAGCCTGGCCTTGTTCATATATGCACTGCATTCGCTTTTATGGTAGTCACATGGTACACAATCATTGAAAACAAACTCTGGTATACATTCAGTCAAGAGTGAAAAGTTGTTTCAATAAATATGTTTGCTAAACATATGCTTAAATTACACTTTCAGCATAGGGGTAAAATTGCATAAATTGCCAAAATGAATTTAAGACATTAGCTTATTAAACACTGCCTTGTTACTGCTATGTACCAACATATACCGTTAACTTACCTTGGTATACCCGTGGCACCATAGGGTACACATTTGGAATTCTATTGCATTACCCTTGTATTACACATACTGTCACAAGTGCAATGCAATACTTACTTAACATTTACCAAACTATGTAAAGCCAACCTTGGGTTCGCCTGCTTTGATTGGCACATGTACAGAAACGTCATGCAGCGCAAGCCACTGACTTGCGTTACTCTGCACACCATAACCTACAGTCCTCCAAACTTTCACCTACACACGTATCTCACTACACTATACACCAATCAACTCTACACTATTCCACTGTATGTCACTACAGTGTACTAAGCATGGGCCAAAAATCTGTTCCGCTTGCGAAATTTGCGGATTTTCGGCAATTTGGCGATCTGAGAATCTCGCAAAATTGCCGAAAATTCGCTCGCGGGCGGATTTTTTTTTTATGGCCAGCTCACTCAAGGGACCCCTAAGCCCATCCGCGCGATGGCAGTAACGCACACATGGTCACTGGAGACAACTCTTCTGGCACTTTACGCAGCTGTAGTGTAGGAAAAGCACTATACATTTACCCAACGAGGTAGCACTTTCTGAATAGCCAGTAGAAAGTACTCCAGTTGAGTAGAGGTATCGCACAAAACGATGGCGTATTCTTGGATAAATAATGAATGGCAGGGTTCATTCTGGCACGATACTCCTGTCACAAAAATTAAAGCTCAACAGGAAGCACTTACAGATAAATAAAGCAGGTGCCTGAGTTGATGCTCAAATTCAGTAACGCATTCATCAGCCCAAAAACAATCGTGAGCTTTGTCGAGGCTGGGCAGATGTGCTTTCTCCCCATATCTACCGTGTGTGGACGGGGCCAAACGGGGGGGGCTTCTATGTGAGTTCACATGCCTCTTGTGTGCATAAAAAGGTTAGAGACCGATCAGAGCAGCAGATGAGGAGAAAGAAGTTCCTGGTCACAGGAACTGCACAGGGATTGCGCTTGTGAAAGAGAAGGATGCAAAGACCAGTAGAATCACATTTGTTTGGACCCATGGTCCAACAGAGCCCACTTGTTAGAAAAAATCAAATGTGGGAAAGGATTGTCAACAAAGTCAATGCAGTAGGTACCACCCTGCGTACAATGCGTGATATCAAGAATAGGTGGCATGAACTCAAGACCAGGGTGAAATACTGTGCCAACAGGAACCATGAGGTAGCTCAGTGAACTGGCGGTGGCCTCCCATTCCACCACTAACATTCACTGAATGGGAGGAGAAGGTGCTTGCCATCCTGCATCCAGAGAGTCTCACAGGAATAGCTGGGGGAGTGGAGACTGGTAAGTACAAACACATTTTTCCTATCACACTGTAATGTAATGTCATGCACAACCACTGAGCTACAATTCCAAGAAAAAAATAACTTATGTACAACGCACTCTTTCGAAAACATGTCTCACATGGCTAGCATTTCCTTCCTCAGATTTACCTTACAGGTAGGTAGCCATCTTACTAGTGAGGGGGTTGTTGGGACATGAGAACAACACTTCAACTCAAACAAGGCCCTCTGGCCTCCCTCCCAGCATGGAGCCCCCTCCCCATTCCAGAGCCATGTGGCAGCCATCTCCCTCCTCTACTTCACCTTACAGGTAGGTAGCCAGCTCATATCCTCTGGCCTCACTCCCAAACAGCATAGTGCACCCTCCCGATCCCAGAGCCATGTTGTAGCCATCTCCCTCCACAGTACCTCCTTACAGGTAGGCAGCCATCTCACTAGGGAGGGGGTTGTTGGGTCATGAAAACGACACCACTACGACTCCCACAAGGCCCTCTGGCCTCACTCTCAAACAGCATGAAGCACCCACCCCATTCCAGAGTCATGTGGCAGCCTCTGCTTCACCTTACAGGTAGGTAGCCAGCTCATGTCGTCTTGCCTCACTCCCAAACATGGAGCACCCTCTCCATCCCAGAGCCATGCGGTAGCCATCTCCATCCACAGTGCCTCCTTACAGGTAGGCAGCCATCTTACTAGGGTGGGTGTTGTTGGGACATGGGAACAACACTATGACTCCCATAAGGCCCTCTGGCCTCCCTCCCAAAAAGCATGGAGCACCCTTCCCATCCCAGAGCCCTGTGGTAACCATCTCCCTCCACAGTACCTTCTTACAGGTAGGCAGCCATCTTACTAGGGGGGGGGTTGGACATGGGAACAACACTACCACTCCCACAAGGCCCTCTCAAACAGTATGGAGCCCCCTCCCCATTCCAGAGCCATGTGGCAACCATCTCTCTCCTCTGCTTCACCTTACAGGTAAGTAGCCATCATACGAGGGAGGGGGTTGTTGGGACACGAAAACAGCACTACAACTCCTACAAGGTCCTCTGGCCTCCTTCCCAAACAGCATGGAACACCCTCCCTATTTCAGAGCCATGTGGCAGCCATCTCCCTCCTCTGCTTCACCTTACAGGTAGGTAGCCAGTCATCCCTCACCACACCCCGTCTGAAATGCATACTCCTAAATTGTCGTTCGCCCTCTAGACGTGCAGCGGACATAGCTGACCTCATTGTCTCTCAAGAACTGGACCTAATAATGCTAACCGAAACCTGGCTAAGGGAATCCTCCACACCTATAATCAACATTCTAGTTCCCCCAAACTACGACATCATTAGATTGGACAGAATTGATAAGACAGGGGGAGGTATCGCCTGTATACATCGTAGCAACATCTCTGTTATCAGAGCTATTTCCCCTACATTCCCTTCTCGCGAATACACGTGCCTCAACATCAACAGCAATGGCAAACCATTATGCTGGCTACACATCATCTATCATCCACCGGGAGACAACGTCATCTTCTCCGAACACCTCATGGATATGGTCTCAACGAACACCGGGGGGCAAAATACCCAAATATACCTTGGCGACTTCAATCACCATTGGAACGACCACAATGATCCAGTGGTCAATTGTCTCAAAAATTACCTAAATGCTCTAGACCTCGCCCACATCTGCGACAACCCTACACACAACAAAGGCTCAATCCTGGATTTAATTATCTCCAAAAGTGACTCCATTCAGCTTGACTCGATCCAAGCCTGTGACTGGTCAGACCATCATATTATCACCTTCTTTATCAAGGAAACAGTGAAGCTTAACTCGGTTCAATCCTACAGTTTGGAAAAGAGTCTTGAAAAAACTCAACCCTAATACATTACGTTTCTCCAGATACAACCTACTTCTGCCCCCTGCTGGCTTGTCTGAAGTCCATGTTCTCACCAACCACTATCTCAATTCCATGACCGCGATAATAAACGAGGTAGCCCCCTTCAACTAAAGAGAGTCTGCACAAAAGATTCTAAGCCCTGGTACAATGGACTGCTCAACGAGGATAGACAGTCTCTCAGAACCTCTGAACGCAATTGGAGATCAGTACCATCGGCCAAGCACCTCAAGATACTAAAGAAAAAGAGAAATGCATACTACAGAAAGATCAAACGCACTAAAGCAGATTTGTTCAGCCACCAACTTGACCAAACAGGAAATCGCCCCCAAAAACTTTTTGAACTAATCAAAACTCAATCTAAAGATACGCCTCAACGTCTACAAGAAATAACCCGACCGCAACCCAACTGTGAAGAATTTTCTGGCTTCTTTATTCAGAAGACTGACCGTATCAAGAATGATCTCCTCGGGAGGAGCTACGCTACGAATCAAAATGGCCGCGTAAGCTCCTGGCTCCGCTGACCTCCGCCAGCAGCTCGAGTATCCTGTCTTCAATCCTGACCTTACACCTGATTTCCTTGTTTATTAAGGTCTACTGCTTCTAAAGGTGCAATCCCGAGATTTCTACCTCATCGGCTGACGAAGATACGCCGTGTTTCCATTCTCGGCCTAACAACGTGTGGAAGCCGGGGCCTCGATTTCTAGACTATCCGGGTCAGAGTTGAACAACATCGGCCATGAGACCTGGACTGAGCCCGGTCTCCCGAAGAGTGCCTGAATTGTTGACTTTTTGTGACGATCCTTTGAACGATCTACACCGAGGACACACCAGCGTGCCACGCCGGCTGCTGTGGTGGGGGTCCGGTGCCCGGAGACCTTGCCGCCCTCCCGGGGTCGACGGGCTGGGGCCCTCTCTGACGGCGAAGGTGTGTTCTGTAAGACGAGGAGCGCCCATTACTTGATATCAGATTTGCGTGGCCTGCGACTCCGGAGCAGCCGGCCTCCGGGGTTCAAGTCTGGCTCTGTCGCCTATTGAGAGGGGATGGAGCGGACGGAAGGCGCGCCATCGCTGCAGGCCATTGTGGCCGCCATTGGGGCGCTCCATTCGCACACAATCGCTGTGTTCCGGACACTGATGGTGAAAGTGGACGGTATCCTGGAACCTGAGGACGACACCTCGATTGGTTTCCAGCTAGAGATGGTACCAGCGGTGCATTGCACATCAGAGGTCGAGGTCCCCGTGCATAACCCGGAGTTCATGAACCTTGACGGTCCCCTATTACCGACAAGCCAGCCCGTGCTTCTCGCTAGCGTCTCTTGCCTGATCCTGCTGCCGCCTAACGCATCTATAGACGGTCTTCCATGTGGCTACGAGTTCCTTGGTGATGGTTTGGGATACTCGCTGTTTTTGGACACCTTTCCTCGTTCGAGCCGTGAACTTTTATCATGTATTTGATCCTCCTGTGCGGACAAGAACTTTTGTGGACGCTTTGCCTTTTCCTTCAAAATGGCGGCTCGAGTGGCAAAGACTCTTATGACGGACCGTACTGGCCAGGGCTGAACTTTATCGCTTGGTTCCGATAAAATAGCTTTTAGCGATGCCGGGTTGTGCCTATATTGTGACGAGAATTGGGTGGTTGTTGTTTATCCTCCCCTGACTGGTTTGTATAATTGCTAAATATTGATTTTACCATGTCTCGGGGTGGTCGCTGTTGGCGGGGGGTACGGGAGACCGGGAGTGTGTTTGCTTTCTCCTCCTCCGCTTTCTCTTTTCCCTTCCTTTAGGGTAGTTCTTGGGCGACAGGCACGCTGCTAGTGGGGTTAGGCCGTCGCCATTGCAGGGGTGCAGGGTGGGGGGTTAAGGGTGGGGTTTTTTATTTTGCCTTCTTTTGTTCTATGGCCCCTTTTGCTTTTCTTTTTCCTTCTACGAGAGATGGGCTGTTTATTTTTCACGAATCCTTTATTGTCCGGGTGTCTTCGCTGGCTTAATTCTCCTGTAACATTGTGGACGAGGTCAGGCGGGTGGGATTGCTTTGATTGCTTAATAGATTGCTTATTTCCTATTTCCGTTATGTGACCCGTGATGGGCCTTTTACTTCTTACAGTGATTATTGTTTGTATATTTCCCCCGCCTGGCCCTGTTCTGTATTTTACTGCGAAACACCTGATATCTGTATTGCCTGCTCTTGTCTTACTGTTAAAATAAAAAAATATATAAAAAAAAAAAAAAGATCTCCTCAATGACCTAACCTTACTCTCGGGTTGTAATACGAAAACCTCCCCAGCACGCCCAATGGCACCACACCAAATCACCTCAAAGTTTGTCCTAAAAAATTACGCAACTTGGTCATCCTTTGCAACTTACACTGAAGAAGCGATCTGCAAGATTCTTAGTGCCCTGAAGCCGGCCAATCATCTCACTGACCCTCTCCCCGCAAACGCTGTGAAAGACTTCATGCCACTGCTTTTGCCTCTCTGGACCAAGATCATTAACAGTTCACTGCAACAAGGTAGTATTCCGGACACCCTCAAAATCGGACAGGTATCATCCATTCTAAAGAAACCCACGGCCGACCCTATGGACCTAAACAACTATCGCACTATTTCCAATATTCCTACTCTGGCCACATTATTGGAAAAATGTGTACATCATCAATTGACAAGACATATTGACCACTTCCACCTTTTTAACAAACACCAATCAGGCTTCCTCGCAGGTCATAGCACCGAATCAGCCATGACACATATAATTGACGATGCGCTACAAATCCTTGACCAGAATGGATCATGCTTACTCATCCTGCTAGACCTCTCCTCAGCCTTTGATACGGTCAAACATGAGAACTTGATAGACCTTCTGAAACATAGAATGGGTCTTTCAGGGTCAGTACTAAACTGGTTTACCTCATTCCTCCAAAACCGGACACAAAACGTTATGGTCAACAACACTCTGTCCAAACCCGTACCAGTTACATTGGGAGTACCGCAAGGTTCCTCACTATCCTCCACACTGTTTAATCTTTTCATGGAACCACTCATCGAAACACTACAAGTGTCTAACGTGCAATACCACATGTACGCTGACGAAACACAATTATATCTTAAGATCCACACCCTAGGAGTCATCAAACTGCTTAACTCCTCCCTTAAGATTACCCAGACTTGGCTAGCAGAAAACCATCTCAAATTGCACGCCCTAAAAAACAAATTCCTCCTAATAGCCCCACCCGCCAAAGTCCCTATAATGCAAGACTGGATCAAACATCTCAATGCTCTCAATGTACAACCAGCCATTGTCGATTCTGCGAAATCATTGGGAATAACTCTTGATAGCAACCTCAATATGCAAAAACACATTTGCAATGCCACAAAGGGCACAAACTTCCAGATCAACACTCTGAGAAGGTTGAAGCCCTTCCTGCCAGTCAATGACTTCAAGCTGGCAGTACAAGCTCTAGTTATCCCTCGTGTGGAGTACGGAAGTGTCTCTCTGTGTGGACTTCCAAAAGCCTCAACAGCACCTCTAAGAGCTTCTATAAATGCTGCAGCAAGACTCATCACTGGTTCGAAAAGAAGCTCCCACATCTCCCCAGACTTAAAATCCCTGAATTGGCTATCATTAGAAGCCAGAATTCAACTGAAAACAGCGTGTATGACACATAAAGCCCAGCAAACAACGCACCCAGCTATCTGGCACAGAAACTGACAATCTCAGGGGGAACAAGATCTTCAAGGAGCGCAGAAAACCTCCTACTGAAACCGCAAAGATTCAACAAGAAGAAAACTTACAAACGATCCTTCTCAGGGATGGTGCCCAGGATCAGGAATGCGCTACCCCCCCAGAAACCAGATTGAACTCTTCTACCACAGCTTTCAAAAAGGAAGTAAAAGCGATTCTCATGGCAAAATTCACCTGAGCATAGTATTAAGAATTCTCGAGACCAGGCGCACCCTCGCTACTAACCCGGATTATGACAAGGATCCTACTGGACAACGTAGACATTTAACTACCCCTGACCTTAACCATCAGGATTGTGCTGGGTTGTACCCCTTTTGCTCTAACCTTATAATATGCTATGTATACGTGTTTATCTTACTTGTATTTGTTGTCCAATTAACCTCACTGATTGTAAATCGCTCTGATATCCATAAGGGTCTTGTTTGCGCTCTATAAAACTCTCTAAATAAATAAATAAATCCATCACACCACTAACAGTAATGCCTATGCACACCTGAACAAGAATATTTATACAGTCGTGTATGGTATGTAACACAAAAGGGAAAAGCCGGGTCGGAAATATCACTAGTGGAGCGACCTTTTGACCTACTTTATCAAAGTGACAGCCCTGAAGAGTCGCGAAGACACTGTTCCCACACGACGAAACACGTGTCGGCTGGTTGTGGAACCATTAAACCTTCTCAAAGCTTCATTGCATCATATTTTATGTCTTAAATGTGGCTTTTCCCTTTTGTGTTACATACCATACACGACTGTATAAATATTCTTGTTCAGGTGTGCATAGGCATTACTGTTAGTAGCTGTTTTGTATGTTAGGTCCTAGTAACATACTGTTAAGCGGTTAGAGGGTCTTCTCCGCTTGCCTGTTGCACCTTGCCTACCCAGTCTTCCCTGATACTATAGCGTCCACACATGGCAGAGCGCCCATTGCTTATCTGAGACTTCAAAAACCCTTCCCTTGCAGTCAAATCCATCACACCAGACAGAATAAACCGGTATTTCCACCAGGATGATGTGAGCTGCCCACATTGTGGAGAGGTGGGAGCTAGCTATATCCACATGTAGTGGTGTTGTCCGCAGATTAAAGGGTATTGGCAAGAAGTGATCAGGGAAACAGCGCAAGTCATAGGGAAAGAGATACCATGCACCCCAGACCACGTGCTGCTTAACCTGTTCCCCCAATCCGTAAAGACCAAAGTAACAGCGAGGTTCCAAGACCTAACCTATATACTGGCAAAGCGAGAACTGACGAGCAAGTGGAAGGCCTCAGCAGGCCCTAGTATACTAAACTGGAAGTGGCAACAGGAGAAATGCGCGGGCTGCGTAAATAGAATACTGCTCTGGAATGCAAAGCGAGGAATAGGCAGACTGGAGAGGGCGCAGGCCTGGGGAGCCCTAGTTGATGACCTGAAAAAATGCAGATCGGGAGCCTGCAGTTGGGGAAGAAACGTTAAACCACCACACATGGAACAGTATATCCCACAGACAGAAACCACACAGACATCTGAAACATAACAA
The DNA here is from genome assembly GCF_964261635.1 of Lissotriton helveticus. Lineage (NCBI taxonomy): Eukaryota > Metazoa > Chordata > Amphibia > Caudata > Salamandridae > Lissotriton > Lissotriton helveticus. The sequence goes on along the minus strand of NC_136067.1, from coordinate 1,545,182,829 downwards.
GAACTATAGGAAATGAAGGCAAACCTAAAATGCTAACCTTTATAAGTGGTGAACAAAAACGGCATTATGAATGTACCACTGATACTTAAATGCTAATGAAATGTTAAAAAAAAGAGCACACACAAAACTTCTATACAGACACCAACACACATACAAGAAATATAACAAGCGTCCCATCATGAATACAAATAGCATCACACACAACATAACAGTACAACATATGGAAGTTAAATGTGCATAGAACTGGCCACTCCCCTGTTGAATTCAGAGAAGTTGGGTAGCTTGTGGAAAACTAAGTGGGACCTTATTGGATTCACCCAGATAAAGGATGTTTGGGGAAAGGACACTGTGCATACATTTGAGTCTCTCAAAAGACTGTATAGTCTACACGATAATGAACATTATCGATATCGGCAAGTGAGGTATGCCCTCACCACCCACGTGCCTAGGGGCATGTGCTCCCGGAGGCATCGCCTCTTGAAGACCGGGTGCTAGAGGGGCACATTCCTAAGAAAACTCTCTTTGATATATAGGAACTGGTTAACAACATGGAGAGCCCGCTGGAGCGAATTAGAGCCCAGTGGAGTGCAGATGGTTTGGAATTGGATGACGAAGATTGGGGGGAGGCAGCTTCCTCCCCGAAGGTAGTGGCGATTCAGATGAGGTTCCGGCTTGTGCAACTGAAGATATTACATAGGTCCTATATAACTGGGCCTCGATTGGTGTGAATGGGACAAGGGGGGAGTGGAGAGTGTAGAAGAGAGTGTCAGTGTGGAGAACCTGGCACCTTAATGCATATTCTTTGGCACTGTGTGGTGATACAGATATTTTGGGCGAAGATCCATGATGAACTAAAGGAAGTTTTGGGTGAAGAGATACGACCAGATGCCCGAAGGTGTCTGTTGAATGTGTGGGAACCAACAGATCTAAATGTCTATCAGAAGCAATGGGTGACGCTGGCGTATATGTTGGCTAAACGAAATATTGCTCAGCTCTGGGGAGCCAGTCAGCCGCCCCGAGTTTCTAAGTGGGCGGAAGACCTAGACTGGTGTATATTCAGAGAGAAATCGGTGTATGTGGCCAGGGGTTGCCCGAAGAAGTGGGGGAAGGTATGGGGGGGGCGTGGAATAGTCCCCGAGGAGAGATCTGTGAACCACCGTCGCCACGACTGGAATTGGAAGCGCAGAAATCCCTATGATCCTAGTATTAAACATTGCCACAAGTGATTCTGTATCTGTTCATAATGACGCATGTGATGAAGAATGTATGACATCACCTGATGTTTTGTTTACGTTAATTTCCTTTTTGGAATGTATTTTTTGTGTTTCTTCCTTAATAAAAAGAGTCTAAAAACAAAAAAAATGTGTATAGAACAGCTTAACAACAATCTTTTTGTTTGGTTTGGACATTTTCCAGTTTGCCAATCAGGGACGTGCCTGTGCACAGTTTCTGTGCCTGTGAGTCATCAGGGCATAGTGTAAGGCATACAATGGAGACAGGGCATTGCCTTTGACCACTACCTGCGCCCAACCCCTCAACTTCCAAGACATAGGCTTAGGTTAGGCGTACGCTTAGGGTAATGGCATAGAGTAGAGGCACATTGATGCCATCTCAGCCTAAGTCAAGTTAATGAAAAGAAAGTACAAACTTTCCCATGAACACCTACATGTGAGACATAGCCTTTTTATTCCTGAGAGATAGTGACTTTGTGCCTCTTTTTTATCCTGCCCTGAGGATGTTGTGCGCCCTTTTTATTCCCTCTACCCCTAGAAAAGCATTTTCTACAACAAGGGATAAGGACGTTTTGGAAGCCTGTAACATTAGAAATAGCTACATTGATTTCTGGTTGGTTCATTCATGGTCACATGTCGTCAATAGTTACAGACTATTCAAGGTTACATGCCAGTCATTGAACTGCACTATGTCCCTAGGAACATAGGCAGACTTCTGGGCATGTGGGCATTATGGAAACACGCTCTCACACAAAATCAAGCAACAATATATAACCAATTTTACAATAGTACAACACAAAACAGCAACACCTTAATACAACACACTTCACCTCCAAAACAATAACACAACACCATACAAAATAGCAACATACAACACAATTGAACTACATCTCAACTTAACAATACATCACAACACAGCATAGCAAAAAACTACACAGCTACATCAAAACAACACAACGGCACAAACACACAGCACAAAACAAAACAACATAACAATGCAACCACATATTAACAAGAAAACAACACAAACACACATGAACATTAGCACAGAAAAACGCAATAACAAAACAAGCAAAACACACATGAAAATAACACATCATAGCACAATACCACAAAGCACCAAACCTGCACCAGAACAACCGAAGGACATACCAATTACACAACAATACAATATCACAACAAAATTGTTTAACACAGCAACATAAAACACCAAAGCTAAACAAAAATCAGCAAAATCACAACACAGTTTTCTCCAATGTAAACTAACCACTATTCAAAATAACGTACCTGTTACATGTGCTGATCTTCACCTTCTCATTCAAGATCCCAAATAAAATATCAACTAAGGCCCACCAGTGTAACAAATTAAACATGCAGGAGTCGGAATAACACCTAACAATAAATACTCAACTGGAAACAATATACTCAGTGGAAAAACTCAATGAATAGATGTCCTCAACTTTCGACATATTAATCGTAAAATTAACTTCAAAACACGGCAAAAAGAAGAAGAAAGCCCCTTGGATGAATAGAGCACTGAAAACATAAAAGACAAGTCTCAACACTCAAGTCCAAGAACCTGTATGACAAAATCTCTACACTGACACAGCAAAGTGTAGTACAAATAATACATAAAGAAGGCTTAAAAAAATACACTACTCAAGCAGGGTCGGCAATACCAAGTGTCCAGCCAAAGAATGTCATACAATTCCATTCGACTTTTTGCTGTCCAGAGAGCTGCCAAACATTCCCCCACTTTGACAAGACTTATGCAAAAACCTATCAATGTATTATCTAAACAAATGATTGCTTTTTTAAATAGAAATTACAGGCATGGTCGTCTGCTGACCCCAGCAGTCCTCCATCACTGTAATGGCAGGCTTTCATAGTAAGTCACAATTTGCAACCTACCTCATTAATATTCGTGATGAAGGTTGAATTGAGACGCACTATGATTCGATATTTTGCAAACCGAACTATTAGTACATAGGTCAGATTGCAAAATATCATGCTGGTCGCAGACTGCAACAAGTATTTTGCAACCAGCGTTTAGTACATCAGACCCTAAGTCAAACAAAATGGGGTTGCTGTATTACTATTCCTGGACTTTTCCTGCTGTAGTGTAGATCCTATATTCCCAATAGGCTCTTCGCATTGGAATAATATATCCTATAGATTAGACGTAGGACTGAGGTCGCCTAGGTCTCTATCGAATATACTAAACTTAATAGTGAGTGCCAGCTAGCTCAGAGGTCACAAGAAACTTTCTCGAAATCACAAGAAGGGATTAGTTTCTGACAACCACATAAAAATTACAACTTTGTTTCCCAAGAATAAGAAATATATCTCTAGAGTCGCGAAAACAATATATAAGTATTTCACTCAGTCAATCATGCATGCTTCGTTTCAACAGAGGTGCAGAGAAATAGAGAGACGGGCGTTTTGAATAAAAAGGTTTATTGAACAGTCTTCTTTCTCATGCAAGTAAAGTGAACTGCTACAATCGTAATGCAGACTGCAAAGTATAATGTGTATTGCGAGAACAATATTATAAAATAATACTGTAAGAGCATTGTATGGTTTCTAAACCATATATAAATACATATATAAATAACAATGACTAAAAATACTCAACTGGTGCTTCTAAAATACGCCTACGCCAAGGTACCTAACCTAAGTCTAGTACAAGGGAAGAAGTAAGTGTTGTGTAGCATAGGTTTTAGTTTTCTTTGCCGAGAATCTATCCAAGATTTCTCTTAGGTTCTAATCAGCTCCATACCTTTAGTTTAGAATGAAGGAGGTCTGGTATCTTTGTCTCGGGACTCGATTTCCCAACACCCCGCAAGGGGAGCTTGGAAACACTGGAGCTGGATTCTCGGCAAGAGAAGGGCAGCCTCTTGATCAGTGAGGGTCGGCTTCCTTCGGCACTTGCTGTAGCGAGCTGCGTCGGGCAAGTAGATAGTCGAACTGCTCTGAACCACCGCGTCTTGCTAGAGCAAGTGAGGGCATATTTATACCTTGAAGGTGCCTAGTTTGACATAAATTCGGGCATAATAAAGTCAGTAAAGAACACCAAGGGAATAGTAGTTCTTTGTAAAGTACATGAGTTCTTGGACAAATCAATATTGAAGCAAGGGGAGGTCCCTGACTGCTTAAGCTGATTTTCCAAGAAATCATTGAGATGTTTTGGTACGGGTAGAAGTAGCCATGCCTGTATTTGGACTGCATGCGCTGTGCCTAAATAAAGGAATGATTTCTATGCCTGTATTAGGGCAATGTGGATGGTACCTATATAAGGGCATGAATGGGGAAAATTCACTTGGATCCTAAAACGCCATACAGCACCCACTCCACTTTTTTATGTACGACATTACTAAGTTCTAAGCACATAAAACATATCTAAAACATGAAGTGTTAACACCCCACCCAAAATACATAAAAATGCATTCGAAATGGTTGTACACGAAAAGAGCATTTGTGTTTGTACGCATTTAAAAGCAATGTTTCATTCAAAGCATATAGACCACATTTGAAAAATGCATTCCGAATGAATCATGAAAATACATTAAAGAAATGGCTCTTAAATACAGAAGAAAAGTCGAGACCATTCCATGACAGAATATCTAAATTGTTTGGTTGTGGACAAGGTCAAATATTGTCTCTTGGAAGGATTCAAAAGAATTCTTGTTCTCTAGGAATAGTTCTACTTTAAGCAGATTAATCTGTGCCAAAAGAAAAAAAATCAATTGTGGATAAAGTAGAAAAATAGAGTTCCAAAGTTAGAAGTTTGTTTTGGAAAGCGAAGGTTCTAATTCAGAGTCTCACAGAACACTGTGTGCTAACTTCAAAAGTCAGTCTCATTGTTTGGCAAAAACATCAAATCTTCTAAGCAGGTAAAGAATTTGTCTACAACTGTAGGTGAAAGTTGGACAACCTCATTAAGCAGATCAATAGCACATAGATGTGAAGCATTGCCGTCAGTCGCATTAGCAATGTTCGAAGTAGATGGTACCTGTGTGCCTGTCGCTCCACGTATCTCACCGACTGCAGTTTGCATCTGTGAGATCTCAATGAATACCGTCATTAGGATTGGTAGCCGCTGGGGACAACACAGTGCATGAGCCGTTACTGGTCCAAGCAAAGTATCAACATCCGTTGGCAGGACTGATGGGAGTGTCAGACAGATGTCTAGCAGGCATTCTTCTGCACATAGCAGGCATCGTAGAACAGGTAAGAGGCAATCATGTATAGGGAAGTTTGTCCTTGCAACTTGCAGATCATACGTCTCTTTGGACGAGGTCAGTGGCGCCGTTCTTTGTAAAAGAATGGCTTTCATTCTGCTTAAAGTATCAATTCATATAGAAGAGATGTTCAGTGAAGGCCATAACGCCGACTCTCCGTCTGTCTTGGTTTTAGGAAACAATACTTTCAAAAAGCAAGTGACCCTGGCTGACACGCTTACGAGATAGGGTATTCCTGGCAACATGCCACAGCAGCTGTGATCATTCAACATAATATAACTTCCATTAGAAAGCTACCTAAAAATTGGATCTATCACTGCAACTGGAGAACCTTGCAGGTGGCAGTATAAGTTGTTCGAAGAACCATCGCAGGCCCCATGTAAGTTATTACCATGACACAAAAGTGTATCGCTTAGTGCGTTTTTGCAGTTCGTAACACTAAGAAATACTTCTTTTCCCCACTCCAACATCTGTGTGTATATGGTAAATCCCAGAATGTCTTGATGTATTCTTCACCCAACCTTTCATATACGCCTGCAGGTATATGTTTCAAGCAATACTGAAAATGGACAACCGTCACAGGCAGAGTGATTGTTCCATGTATTATCCATTCCGTCGCTGGTTTTTCAGAAACAGTTACTGGTAATCTTTAAAGTTTTTCAATGCTCAGCACCGTATAGTCTGCTCCTTTCTGTGCCAAAGTGATTTGTTTATCTGTAAGGTTAAATTCAGAAAACAATGACGTGGAGTTGATTAGACACCATGGCACATAGCCAGAACGAAGATTTTGTAACGTCCAGCCTAAAAGCATTATAGAACGCAATTGCGACTGACCATGTTGCAACATGACCAAGTCCTGTTCCTTTATGTCTATGGCAGAGGATACTATGCTGTCCAAAGAATATATTCTGGATGACAGAGTCGTTAACCCATTGTCAACTACAGAGAGAGATTTCTCTAAATGAATACAATCAATTTCTCATATTCTTCTGCAGTCTCTGCCTGAGTCGTTTTCCGTGCTTCATTATAAATGGCATAGATACCAGCATACATAAAACGTTTATGACGCAGTTTTGCAGGTCCTTGCAAGAAGTCCCTTAAATCAACGCTATCTTTAAGTAAAGATAAATTAGGTTTTACCTCTTTTAGTGTAGACTTTTGTAGCCAATCAAGGCACAGTTTTCCTGCACTGTATGATGTTATTATCCCTGGATGTTGTCTCTGGACATATCTTGGATCTGGCCTAGTGAATATGAACCCTTGTATCTTATTCAGGAATCTATCTTGACAGTTGTTTGTGTCTGTGGGCCAGATTAACCATTTTCCAATAAGAATCTGTTCTGTTTTTATGTAAAATAGTTTTTACGTCGACCACCCCCTTTGTAGTGTTCTTACTATCAGGTGTAGCTGTAGGTATTGACAGTTTGTTTAAATCTTTTATCTTAGCTAGGCCAAGACAAGATGTCTGCTGAACAGTGTAATTTAAAAACATTATTTGTTCAGGGATGATGCAGGCTCTAAATAAAGCTTCTACTCCCTGCACCTGCCAGTCTTTCGTGCCCGACAGTTTTTGTCTCAATGTTGTCTTTCCCAAAGTCAAAACCTAATGTGGACAGCTGAGCATAAAAGGCCGCAGAAGAAATTTGCTTAGTATTAGTCAACATACTTTTCATTCCTGTCTTATTAACTTTTTTTAAATAAAATGTTTCTGGATTTGAGACATTAAAACCTGAAAAGTATGAAAAATTTTCATTAAATGTTTTTGAGCTACCCTTTGGTGGCGTTGGACAATGTTCCCATTGATTATAAGTATAAACATTTCTAGGATTTGCAGATTTGTGCAAAGTATGATGACCATCGTGATTATAACAGTACATTTGTTCATAATCTGATGAACCTTCTAAGTATTCATAATTTGTAAATTTTGTAGACGTTTCTAAGTCTGACATCATAATATTAACAGTCTCAAAGTCCCAATCGTCAGAAAACGTGCTGGGTGAAACAAAGTCACTCAAGGAAACCTTGAATTGGTGTGAAATCTTCAACAGCTCCGCAGGACCATGAATGTCATATTCAGTTCTATCCCAAGCTATACCCCCTGGTATAGAAACGGCTGTGATGTTCACTGCTGACAAGTCTCTTTGTTCACGATGGGATGATTTATGTGGCTTGAGGAGTAAGTTGGTGTTCTTTCTCACTGTGTTCCTTGTACTATAATTCCCACTGATCAGCATCCCCAAGGTAAATACCATGGTCAACCAAAGTAGAAGAAAAAGTACACCTAAGACGATCCATACTTCAACTCATGGTGAAACCAAATAAGTCTTTTCTAGTTGATGAAAAAGTTCTGAAGTTTGTTCTTTAAAAGTTCTTTTTACTGGCGGTGTTTCCGGTTCCCTCAGATCCTTGGAAAACGTATAAATGTTAATGAAATAGCCAGAGGCAGTTCTGTCAATTGCAGGTATTGCATCAGGATTATTTGGAATCGCTGGAGATACTTGATCCCTTGTCATATTAGTATAGTCAGATGCTATATCATTGTAGACATGTTTTTTTTGACGAACTGTTATTTGGGTTTCAAGAGGAACAAGTTCCATGGCTTTGTTAAATAGTCCTTTGTTCTGTGCTGTAGAGTCTTCAAATGTTATCAGTCTCTCAGTTTGAACCTCTTGGATAGTAGCCAGATTTGGTTGTCTGCTACATCTTTGGAGTCCACTTGGCCTTCTACTTATGATTGGCCACATGATGTGGTTTGACCAGGTCGATGGATACGATCCTGTTCTCCTTTCTTCCAGCAAGGAGGGCCAGTAACACTGTTGTTGATCCGTGGTTTGCTAGCACAGGTACTGGTTGTCTATAAGAAGGCCCAAATTCCTTCTTGTCCGCGATCTTTTCTCTGACTAGATCCCCAATCTTTGGAATCCAGGCAGGCCTTGCTGGGACGGGTGGTTCCCCTTAGGGGTCATTGGCTTTTGCAGTGTGTTGCTTTGGCTTTTTCTTGTTTCATTTAAGTCCTGCAAAACAGCCAAACGGTCTTTGATATAAAGAGGTTTTTGTTCTACCACTGAAGTGTGATGATCAAGGTCCTGGACAACCATTCTAGTTCCAAAAAGGATTTCATATAGAGTGATTCCTCCCAGAGAACTTCTTGGCAGATTGTTAAGACTACGTTGGACACTTATTAGATGTTTGACCCACCCATCACCCGAGCCTAATAGCCTAGCTGTTATAGATTGCTTTATGTTCCGGTTTTTCTCTCCACAACCAAATTTTCCTCATGATGCAACGCCCAGATTGGCCATGGCCTCCTTGTAAGCTTTTGAGATAAACGCAGGACCCTGGTCAGAATATAGCGTGCCGACTGCGTATGTGCCGATAAAGACTCGCAAATCTTTTATAACAGTTCGAGCGTCAGCCGAGCGATGAGGCCACATCCAAATTAATCTTGAGCACGAATCCACTGCGACCATGATATATTTATAGTTACCATCCCTCTGTAAGGGACCGCAGTGGTCCAGGTAAATGCAAGCTAATGGTTTATCTGATATTAACAGGGGCGTCTGCGCAGGACGTTTCACTGTAGATACTTTTATCTTTTGGCAGATTTCACATTCAAAGACATAGTCTCTTGTTTGTTTCCTCATGCGCGGCCACCAGTTTCTCTGCTTTAACCACTTTGGCGCTGATGACGAGCTCAGCTCGTCATGAGTTGCGCCGCTCGCACGCTGATGACGAGCTCGTCATGTAATGCGCGTTTTTGAAAAACGCCGCGTACAGCGGGAAAAGCCGCTGCGCGCATGCGGTTAAGAACAATATTGTGGCGGAAATATCTGCATGTGCAGAGGCAAGCCCTTCGTGTGATGCTTAAATTAGTCTTAATCTATGTTCCATGTTTGGAATTACTCTATCCCCCACTCCAGGAACTCGAACAAAAGGAAAATTATTTGTGTCAGTTATAAACAAGTATTTCAGTGGAAAGCCTTTTGGTAATGTTTTAGCGCTGTCTTTGCTTGAAGTAATGACAGCTTGCATTATATCGCCGTCTATTTTCGTTTTTGAATGAGTGATTGCAGCTACGGAAGCCATTTGCACAGCTGCCTTCACGGCTTCATCAGCCAATGAATTCCCTGCAACGTGAACGTCATCACGCTGATGACTCAGTGTATGGATCACGTGAGTTTTTTGTAGTTCTTTTTGTAGCTGAACTACTTGTTCCCAAAGCAATTTATGCTTGATTGTGCCATCTTTTGCATCTTTGAAACCGTTTTGAATCCAGTTCTGCAAGTATTCATTGTAAGATTGAATGCAGTAATAAGAATCTCACACTATGAGTGTGGGGAATTTGCAATCTGTATTTTCAAACGCCATCTTGAATGCTTGTAGTTCAGCTCGCTGAGCTGTACAATCTCAGAGAGATTGAGTTTTAGTGACCATAGGTCGGAATTTACCATCGCGCCAGGGACCTTTAACGATCGCACACGCAGCACTATAAGCTTGTTTACCCCCAATGGCGGGCTGTGCTGATCCGTCTGTATAAATTATACATTCGTACTGTTCTAGAGGCAAAATCTCAGTGGGCAGAGGACATTCTTGTTCCTATTGTAGAAATTCTTGTGTTTTTAAATAGGGGTCAAAAATGTATTCAACGTCTGTTGCAGCAAGAGAATTAATGCATTGTATCCATCTCAGATGTAAAGCCTTTGCATTTGGAATTCTCGCTTTTGTCATTGCCTCTAGAGCAGGTACAGGAGTAACGATCATTATGCGCTTACCTTGTGTGAGGGCTCTCTCTTTTGCTACAGCAGTTTGAACCGCTGTCAGAATTTTTTCAGTAGAAATGAATTTCATTTCAGCTTGTGTGTACAGGTGATTTATAAGCTATTGGTACTTTTTCTCCTTCATTAAAGGTTAAGTACGTGAATCCGCATCTTCCTGGAATGATTCAGATTACAAAGTTGCGTACGTTTACGCGAGTTTGTAAATGTGTTGTTGCTAACATGTCTGTTTGCACTGAACGCAAAATTTCCGTGTGTGTTTGAGTCCAATTAGTTGTTTTGAAATCAGGTTTGATTAATTTGTAGAGAGAGGTTTAACCCTTTCTGCGTAGTTTAGAATGTAAGTTCTTCCGAAATTCAGAAAACCTAGAATCGACTACGTTTTTCAGCGTTTTTGGAGTTTGGAGCAGCGCACATTTCTCTAGAAAGTTTGCTGCCAGGCTTTTGCCTTCACTTGATAATTCGTATCCCAGAAAAAGGACCTTTAAATGGGCAATTCGTGATTTCTTAAAATTGAATTTGTACCCTTCAGATGCGAAGCCAAGTATTATGGTGTTCACCCTGTTCAAGTGCCTATCCAAGTCATCATCCGTTAGATAGATGTCATCGACATATGATAATGCTTCTTCATCATATGTTTGTAGTAACTCTGTTACTCTGGCTGAAAATAACCCTGGACTATTCTTGAATCCCTAGGGGAGACGACAGAAGTGACGCTGTGTCCCCATTATTGAGAAAGCGGTCAAATACCTGCTTTCTGGTGAAATGTTTTGACAGAAGAAACCGTTAGAAATATCTAATGTGGTTTTATATTTTTTACGCACAATGTTATTCATTAGTGCTGCACTATGTGCATTTTGTACTGCAAAAGTTTTGCAACAAGAGTTTAGATGTCTGTAATCCAAAACTAGACGATATGTATTATCTGGTTTGGAGACAGGAAACAAAATATTGTTCATGGACTAGGTGCTTTTTTCAATCACCCCTTGGTATTCAAGTTGATCTACGATCTCCATGACCTGTTTTTTAGCTTCTTGCTTAACTGGGTACAGTTGGTTGAGTTTTTAATTGTATTTTCTGGTGAGGTGAATCCTCATCCCATCCTACATGATTTTTGTATAATGCAGGAGCCTGGGCTACAGCCCATTTTCTGGCATAAGTATATTTTAAATTAATTGGAATATGATTGGAGAAGGCTGGCATAATGATGTCTTCGCCATGTGGGCACTCCCTGACAAATTCAGGTGGCCAGTCTTTTTCAGCTAGAAGAATGTCTTAACCCTGAGAGAGCTTCTCCCAAAAGAGTGCTCTTATTTTCCTAGTTATATCCCCCTCCATCCAGAGTGTTACTTCATATAACTTGTGTGGGACACTAACCCTGGTATCAGCAGTTTCCCAGTTGGATGTACTCATTCAAGTTCACTGTCTCCAGATGATCCTTCAAGATCTTGCGAGCTATGGTTACTTCTGCTGCGCTGTCCAACATTGTCTGAGCCCACTCCCCGTTCTTGAGTTGTGTCCTCAAGATCCTCAGCATGGTCTGATTTTTAGACCTGCTACCTTCTTTATTGGTAAATTGAGTTTTCTTATTTTTTGGAATGTGTTGATCTTCTTTGGACTTCACACGTTCTTCTTTTTGTTCTGATCGCCCTCTTCTTTCCGTTTTCTGTGAGAAAGTCTGAAAGGTACAAGAGGAACGTGTATCAGTATCTTGATGTCTATCAAGTTTTCTCAAATTATCCCTATTTCTGAGGTTATACCTCTTCTCAGAGGGCTCCTTTCGAGGAGACCTACCTCGGGATTGAGAACGTTTCTCTTTAGAAGTTTGTTTAGTGTTTTCCCACTTCTTTTTTGGAACAGTGAGAGTGTTTTGAATAAAGACCTTCTCAGGACTTTCAGCTAGTTGGGGTTTAACTGGTTTTCCACCCAAACTATCTCTACCTAGATCTTCATAGGATTTTTCAATTATTCTGGCCAGTTCATTCAGTTGCTCAGTTACGTCAAATTCTCTTATTTTTGGTGGATCACCACGGATGCTACCTCACCTTTAATATTAGCTAATATTATTGTTGAGACCTGTTTGAAATCTTTCAGTAGTTTCATATCTAGATTCAAAGCAGGCTCTGACCCGTATTCATTTTGAATCTGTTTCAGGACAACTGGTATTACCGCCATAGACTGAACACCATGTGTTTTTGTGTAGATTGCAGCAAAGACTGTACCCCAAGTGTCACAGTCCTCCAGGTGTGGTGCAATCCCCATTGGTAAACAGATTGTTAAAATCCTGTGTTTTCATGAGGGGTAGTATCAGGAAATACTGCCTCTATTTGAGTTATTTTCTGAGCTATCCAGAATGGAATTTGTTCCCGTTTAGCGGGCAATTTACCAGTGACTGATAGTATAGTCGGTGGTGTGATTTTATTTGTGTTCCCCTGGTAAGGGGTGTGTTGTGGAATCCGTATAGGAGGTTGGACTGTTAAAGTCCGCATGACATATTGAACCAATTTCTATGGATTTTAATTAGTTGTTTCGGTTGAACTAATAGTTACGCATCTGTCATTTTTTCAATAGCAGGATGTGGTGTATAGCTGGCTAAAACCAGCCATATTGCTCCTGGTTTACCTAGTGGACCGAGCCTGGTAATGTGATTTTGATGTTGATGGGCGCCTTTAAACCTGAGTATGTTAGTGGAATTTCAACATCCTCGAAAGGAATGTATTCCGTTGGATGTTCCTCTTCTTTGTAGAAGTGAAACACATGTGTTACTGGATTTGCTTCAGGGAAGATAATCCATGAATAGAATACCTCTGTCTGCCGATATTCATGTGCTCTATGACAAAGATTACCCTACTAGAATTGTGCTCCCAAGGATTTTGGTTGCATCCCCCTGTGGGCACACCATTGTAATATTCAAATTCAGAAACTCATATTTAAATTAAGGCATCAAACTCCTTCGAATTTTCTTCAGTTCTTTGAAGTTTTATTCACAATGTTCTGTTGAAATATCATTTCATTTAAAGTATTCTATGGTCTTGTATATTGCATTCAGAAAATACTTTTAGATGCGTACTGTGCTCCAATGCATTTCGAGCAAAAAGCTCTTCATCAGGGAGCAGAATCTACATAATTAAACAATAATGCACTGAAAAATTGAATCTTATCAATATTCACATATATCAATTGATTACGAACATGCACTCCATTAAGGTGATTTACATCATGCGAAAGTGTCTTACGAATAGTGTATTTGTACATGAAGTTATTAGTTTGTTTTATCGTGCTCAACGTAAAATAGTTTTACTCATGGTCAGTACTGTTCCTATATGCCTCCGAACGTACCGTAAGAAATTATAAAGAAACGTGTTTAAGCTGCCTAAAAAAACAAAGTGGTCCATTACATTCAATGCGAACCGATTTTCAAAGATTTCCGGAATCTTTGTCGCGCTACAAGCAGCGCTTAAAAATACTAAAAACTTCACTTACATGTGCAGTGTCCCTGTGAAGTTATTTCCCGGGGGTTGCAATATGACCAGCAGTATTACGAGTGGCGTTGAAGTTCTCGGAATGTTAGTGAGTGGCGTTTGATAACATAACACGTATGCGTCGTGACGCTGAAAAGAGAGAAAGTGAAAGCGAACTGTGTCGGCGAACGTGTCGTGGCGGCCATGTTTTAGTTTGGTTAACAAACATGTGGGTGAAAACATTTGAAAATAAAACAAAACAATATATTCCTCAACAAAGCGTTGTGCGCTAACTAACAATTAGATTTTAGTTTGTCTAAAGATTACCCTACCACCTCTTGATGATAGGCCTTACGCCATACGCAGGATCTCAATGTTTTTTAGAAACTTCTTTAAACTCACCTTTTCAAACAAGCTTTCATTTAAGTCTCCCTTTCACACGCATTAGTCCGTATCGCGCCAGGATACTCCTGAGTAGTTGTGCGCTTTATAAGTCTCTTATAACATATAACATTTGTTATAAGTTTTTTAGTGATGATTTTCCTTAAATTTTCCGGGATGATTATAGCATCCGGGTCGGTTTCTTGGAAACCTTTTGTGCCAAAGACTGGTACGGCATTATTGCCTGTAGCTCCACCGTTCTCGGTGTCGCTATCCGGCATTTTGTTGACTGAAAGTTTCCAAGAAATCTTTGTGACGTTTTGGTATGGGTGGAAGTAGCCATGCCTGTATTTGGACTGCATGGGCTATGCCTAAATAAGGAAATTATTTCTATGATTATAATAGGGCAATGTGAATTGTACCTATATAAGGGCGTGAATCGGGAAAATTCACTCGGATCCTAAAACGCCATACAACACTGCAGCTTTTGACACTGTACACCATGACAGCTTACTTCTTAGACTGAAAGAAGTTGGCTTAGATGGCATCCACAGGATTTTCCCATACCTCAGCAACAGGTCATACCAGATTCACATTGTAAATGGCAAACATATTGGATCAAAAATATTGCGTGACATGAATATTGTGTCAAAAATATTGTCACTGCAAAAATAGCGTGAAACAGAATATAAAATGTAGGAATATTTTTTTATGTATTTAATATTGTTTTTAAAAATATTGCTCTATTTAACCCCTTCGCTGCGGGGGGAATTTCCTTACGCTGCGGGGGGGAGGGGGGAGCACGGCGGCGCGGTGCTCATGACGAGCCCAGCTCATCATGAGTCACAGTGGAGCTGTGCTCATGACAAGCTGGGCTCTTCACAACTCCGCCCACTGATTAATTATTCCGCACAGGTGGGGAATCAATCGCGCGTGGGCGGAGCGCAGACGTTATGACGAGACCAGCTCGTCATGAGCACAGCTCCACTGTGACTCATGACGATCTGGGCTCATCATGAGCACCGAAGGAGTCCATATCATTTACTTTGATATAGCTGCATTTAAAATCCTTTTGTAATTAGTTTGATGTATATTAGTTATTATATTAATTTTAGGTGTTTGTATTGATAAAAAAATTATTGAAGCATTTTTTAATCTAGTTTTCAATTTTTAATGTGTGTTATTTTTAGTATATTTACTTAGTAATTTAGAATTTAGCAGTGGTTGTGTTTATAAGGAAATAGGGTGGGAAATTATTTAAATTACGTTACTTGTTTAAATTAAATGTTTATGTTCATTAAATATTTGTTTTGTAATTAGTTGCTAAATGGTATTTTAAATACTTAAATGTGTTTTGTAATTGTGAATGTATGTTTTATTATTGTATAGTTTAATTAATAATTTAAGTTTTATTAGTGGGTTGTTGGGTTGTAGGAGAATAGGAAGGTAAGTTATTGAAATCGCAAGTGGAGTGGTAATATTCAATGCTACCCCTCTGAAATCCAACACTTTCCCTACTATTGTTTAGATTGGGGAGAGAATGGTAAATCAAACCACTTAAAAGTCCAAACCTTTCTCTAATGTTGCTCAGATTGGAGTTGGAATAGTAAATTTAACTCCTCCAAAACCTAACTCTTTCCCATCTCTTGCTTCAGTTCGAGTTGGAATAGACAATCTAACCCTTACATTGTCCAACCCTTTCCCCACTGTTGGTTAGATTGTAGTGGGAATATTAAATTGGACATCTCCAAAGTCCAACACTTTCCCTGCTTTTTTTACACTGGCGTGAGAATGGTAAATCTAACAGCATTTTTGTTATTGTTTTTATTGGTTGTTACACAGTTTTAGGCATTGTACAAGTTGCCGTCGTCAGCATACAATAACATACAGTAACGTTTACTAACTTGACACTTGGTCAGGAGCAGGCTGTCCTATATGCTGGTGACAAGAGGAAAAAGCAGTTTTTATATAGATGTTACAGTCAAAGTATGAAATCCCGCATTCTATAGAATGCCTAGGTAATGTATAGAATGCCTGAAAATCGAACGTCAAAGTATGAAATGATTGATATTTTATACATTGCCTAGGCATTGTACACTTTGCCGGATTGTCTGCCGGCAAAGTATATAATACGCCTAATCCCACCTTTTTTTTCCGGCCCGGCAATGTGTGAAATCCGGCATTCTATAGAATGGCTAGGTAATGTATAGAATGCCTGAAAATCGAACGTCAAAGTATAAAATGATTGATATTTTATACTTTGCCTAGGCATTGTGTACTCTGCCAGATTGTCTGCCAGCAAAGTATATAATACACCTAATCCCAGAGACAGCACAAGTTATCAGCAAGCGAGGGACAGAGACAGCACAGATTATCAGCAAGCGAGGGGCAGAGACAGCACGAGTTGCCAGCAAGCAGGGGCAGAGACAGCACAATAAAGAGCAGGTGGCAGCCGTGCGGTGGTGTGGGGAGCGGCCTGCCTGCATCAGGGTCAGAGGTCGTGTAAAGCATCCGGCTGAGGTTCCACAGACGCTCCGCCGTCATCCTTTCCCGTGGTTCTTATATCACCATGTCGGAAGGGAGTGTAGTGCCAAGACAGGAATCACCCCATGCTGACATGCAACGACGGTCCTGCGATGAATTATGTCAAGTAAGAGCCAATGCTGCTAAAAACTGTGTTTTCCTAACCGAAACCAGTTACCAAAAGTTAATGGACGATGTGAAAAAGGCTAAAACGACCATTAAGAAGGAACTACGGGACTATTGGCTGGTGAAACACTATGACGTAATGATGGTCGAGAATACGACTAAGTTGATCTATCCTGTTAAAGAAGGTACGAGTGCTATTCAGTTTTACGTCGCGGACTCCGAGTTATTTGACGTACTCCATAAGGCTCATTTGGCTATTGGTCATGGAGGACGGGACAGGATGTTGAAAGAACTTTCACCCAAGTATAAGAACATTGCCCGTCATGATATTGAGCAGTACATTCACCTTGGTGAGCCTTGCCAGAAGAAGCAAAAAGGTGTTAAAAAATGTGTTGTGGTCAAGCCAATGTTTTTTTCTGAATTCAACTCCCGTTGTCAGGTCAATCTCATCAATTTTCAGTCCCATCCTGACAGAGAGTACAAGTTTATAATGGTGTACCAAGATCATCTCACTAAGTTTGTCGTTCTCAGGGCTCTGAAATCAAAGAGAGCGGAAGAAGTAGCCTACAAGCTCGTCAACATATTTACGTTACCTGGTGCTCCAACGATTCTACAGTCCGATAACGGCAGGGAATTTGCAAACAATGTGGTAAGCAGCCTAAAGGAGTATTGGCCCACCTTGAAGATCGTCCATGGTAAGCCACGCCACTCACAAAGTCAGGGGAGCGTCGAAAGAGCTAATCAGGACATTGAAAATATGCTGTGTGCTTGGATGCAAGATGAGAAAACTAGCTGCTGGAGTGAGGGATTGTGGTTCGTCCAATTTATGAAGAACAGAGCTTTTCATTCTGGGATTAAGAGGTCACCATACGAAGCTCTGTTCGGCTGCAAAGCTAGAGTAGGTCTCTTGACATCATTCCTGCCTGATGACGTTTTACAAGACATAGAGACTGAGGAAGAGCTTGAAAAAATAATAGAGAGCGTACAAACACAACAGCAGGAAGAAAGACGAGATTAATCAATGCAAGAAGCACAGCTCCCTGCAGAAGACATAGCTGAGAATGCAATCCATGATGGAAGAAACCAAAACAGTGATTAAGCCATGGTTATCGAATAGCCTTCCATATCCGTGGTTACCGAAAATCCTTCTTCTTCCGCTATCTGTTGCGTCTGCTTAAAAGAAACCAGCGGTGCTCATACATGTCGAAAGTGTGGCTGAAATGTTCATGCCATCTGTGAACATTCTCCTAAAGACGATGACGGCGACGAAGTTGAAGGTGATGGGGTTAGCATTTTGTGCAATGTTTGCTTTAATATTGAGAAAGCTATCCAAAGTAAAATGGAAACAAAATCGAACCTTGAGATTCAGCCCAAAAAAATGAAAAGGGATTCTGACAAAAAAATTACTCCTGTGCCTTTGGGTGCCACAGTGTGAGGTCCGATTCCCGACGTTGACAAAGGGCGGGGTGACTCACGCAATCTCTTGGCAGTTGTTATGAACGTAACAGAAGATGGCTTTTACCGACTTGGATCTGCACAAGGAATCTTGAAGCAACTCTACGCCAGATCACAATTCACCGTATGACCAAAGAACTGAATGAGATTTGAAGACGTTCCTGACCACGAAATACCTTTCCGATCTGCAGCTACTTCTCAGTCCACAGGAAGCGGCCAAGGATTCGTCAGGTGTATGTGCAAGACGAAATGCCAAAATATGAGGTGCCTTTGTGTGAAAAAGAAAATTAAGTGCAATTCAAAATGTCACTCTAGCCTTCCCTGCTGCAACAAGTAGGTCATGCCAGTTATGCTTTGTGTTTCACCGGTAAAAATATTCTGGTCGCATTCTTCTTTAAGTCGTGAAATGTATGTACAAGATCAAAGTGCCAAAATAGAAGGTGTTTTGTGCTGCAACAAGTAGGTCATGCCAGTTCTGCTTTGTGTTTTACCGGTAACAATATTCTGTTCGCATTCATCTTTAAGTCGTGAAATGTATGTACAAGATCAAAGTGCCAAAATAGAAGGTGTTTTTGTGCTGCAACAAGTAGGTCATGCCAGTTCTGCTTTGTGTTTTACCGGTAAGAATATTCTGTTCGCATTCTGTAGGTCATGGCAACTCTGCTTTGTGTTTTACCGGTAACAATATTCTGTTCGCATTCTTCTTTAAGTCGTGAAATGTATGAACAAGATCAAAGTGCCAAAATATAAGGTGTTTTTGTGTGAAGAATAAAAGTGAGTACAATTCCACGTGTTACTCCGGCCTTTTTTAGTGTAACAAGTACTTCTATCTCAGTTCTGCTTTCATTGTTTTCCGGTAAGAATATCCTGTGCTTTATTTCGTAGTTTTGTTCTTTCAGTTTCAAATGCGTATTAATTAATAAAGGCTTCTCATCTTGTGCCCTTTTAACACTTTGCGTACATGGTACTTGTCCATCTGTATACTGCCTAGGAATTGTATAGAATACCTAGGAAAAGTATGTAACATTTTCACCAAAAACTTATATTTCCTAGTTTGCCTTTAAACCATCAGGCATTCTATACATTACCTAGGCATTCTATACAATACCGGGATTTCACACTTTGCCGAATGCCTAAGAATCTCACCTTGTTGCCTTTTAACACTTTGCGTAAATGGTACTGGTCATTCTGTATAATGCCTAGGAATTGTATAGAATGCCAAGGAAAAGTATGTAACATTTTCACAAAAAACATATATTTCATAGTTTGCCGAAAACCATCAGGCATTCTATACATTACCTGGGCATTCTATACAATACCGGGATTGCACACTTTGACTGTTACATATATATATGGGACCACAAAAATTGGTAGTGGTGTTCCCTAAGAGGGAATAACCGCACCTTCACATATGTGTTAGATGGAATAATAAATAGGGACACACGGTATATCAGAAATATTAGGAATCTAGTCGGAGTGCTAAGGAGATCATTGTCACTCACTACCAAGGGTGACTAAGACAGACCCAAAGGATCTGCCAAGACAAAATTACAAAAAGGGAGGCGGTTAAGCACTATCCTGCAAACAGTGTCAACATTGACCTATTAGTCATAACAGTTTTATATCACAAATCAAAGCAAAGTGATCATAGTATATGCATATTTCATCAATAATGTACTCCTTGAGACAAGATGATCAAGCCAAGTCCTTATGTATATGTTATTCAATTTATTCATAAACATCAAAGGAGCAGCCAACACGTGTTTCGTCGGTACACAGTCCGTACCAAGACTATCTCAAGGCTGTAAACATAAAAACAATACATAAATATACAGCTATGAATAACGCCTAAAGGACATTAGATTATATCAAGAAATTGTCCTACTATAAAAATTCACTGTCGAGATAAAATGGAAAGAACAGGTACCTGAAAAAGTGTGGAGAGAACCAGATGTTGTGTCAAGAAAGAAGACGAGAAAGCAGACCCAAATGGAAGTGGTAATTAAAGATTGTCTGTGCTTTAGTGAATATTAAATTGCTTAGAACTATGAAGAAAGCCAAGAGGAGAACAAGAGAAGATTAGTTAATAGTTTAATCAAAAATAGATTAATAGAGAAAAGAGATTGGCACGAATGTGGAAGTAGGTCAGAGAAGGTTACAAGTCAACTCAAAATCATATTATCCACAATGACTAGTGTAGGTGAAACCTGATTGTTAACTTAGTGAGTGAGCGCAAAAAACAAATAAACCAAATAAACGAGGCGACAAATAGGACATATAATGCGAAGATATAATGATCAAACCTCGATGAATGAATGGAACACTGTAAGAAGAAGAATGGTGAAGGGCACAAGAAGATATATCGTACCAGACCTAGGAGTTGAAAAGCAATAGGAAATTAGGTTCCAGTGTTATATCCTGTTAAGGTGATGGCAAAGCAATCTAGTCATCAAATAACACCAAAGTAAAGGACAACGTGCTACACACTAGAGAGGACAAGTAGAGCAAAAATAACATATGCATAGTTATGGTAGAGATAATCTAAAGCAATAAGATCGACACCATAGCAACGAACAAATGTACGTATTGTTGAGCAAAAAGGTCATAGGGACAAGAAAAATCAGCGGACATGAATCCGCCATATATGAATAAATGGGTATGTAGTTAGATTAGCTCACCCGAACAATGATAGTGTCCCGGAGCACAAATCTCAGTTGCCGTTAGAAGAAGATATAAAAGAGACAGTGAAAAAGCAGCCGTGGAGCAACTCTCAGTTGCCCGCTGGAGGGGAGTTCGGTAGTGGCCGGATTTTGTGTTCACAGTATATCTCTACAAGGCAAAGAATTGAGAATAAATTAATCCTAGAATTATCAATGGCATGTAGTTAAGAGATCACTGTGTCAACAGGCGCATCGAGAACTTCGATATAAATGAACACTGGACCCATGCTGCCTTCAATACAGGAATTGATAGAAGATCAGAGTACTACCAAGGAGAATATAAAGAAAATAACACAGTGTATAAATTGCGGAAACATATTCATATAAAAAGCCCTGGACAGTAGGTCTCACTATTGTGTGAAGCTCTGAACATTAAGTCTCTAAACAGATATTAGGTCACCCCTATAAGGGATATTGAAGGTTCAGTGATGATCCTATTATTGAAAACAACTCGAGCAAAGTCCGCACCAGTGAGCGTAAGCGGCCTGTTAAGTACAAAGAAGAGAGTAAGCCTATAAGTAACCTGTTAGCTCAAACCTAACAGTAAGCATGACATTAAAAAACACCCAGATTAGCGATATGTCCTACTATATATTGTTGATAGACAAACTCATCCACTATAGATAACGATGTGGATATGATATCTTCCAGATTATAGTTGTCAAAGTTCTATAAGAGGGGATGTTAAGGATGAGTTAGCTAGTTTGCCAAAAACAATGGATATGTTTGAACTCAATGTTAGTTGATAATGGCCCTAAAAGTCAGTTAAAATAACGCATACATAAAATCCTGGTTATTTGCCAGTCCAGCATAATGAAGACCGAAATAGTCACTAGTAGTGCTTGTGGCTGTAGTGTAATACTGTGAGGTGCCACTTCCGAAATCCAAAATGAAGCCAAGTATAGGTAAGTCATTAGATTGCCCATAACGCGTAAATAAATAATGTTCAAAGGCAAAAATTAACAAACGCGCACATGGTATAGAACTTAACCCGAGTTTGTTGTAATCTGCCCTCTTGATAACGCGACTGAAACCAAACAGTACGTCGCCGCCATCTTAAATAATCAATTATTGGTTTGTACAGAGTCACATGATACGCAGATCGGGTCACGTGAAAATAACAAAAACAAAAAATGGACTACAAGATAAAACTACATCCTAATGCAGCTATGTGAGTGCATTAAAACTCGAACAGCGCCGCATAGTCCCATGCCATAACGGGCTCCAAGTACGATGCTCAATGACAAGTCAAAAAGTACAAAAAATGTATTACGAAGCGACAATAAGACCAAAACCTTAGTGAGGAGAAAAGCGAAACTGACCCTGTATACATAATATTGAAAAACAATTAGCAGAGGCAAATATCTAAAAATAATCCACGTGCTAGTAAGCATACCTAAATGGCTGGGTAATGGTGACGCATACACAAAGTTCTGTGTAATGGCTGCTAAATGTATTCATGCCCAGTTTAGTTGGGGTGAATGTCGATAGGCATGTAAGGGGACGACTATTCGGAAATCGTGACTCGTAGGGAGGTATATTTTAAGAACTGCAGAAGGTAAACAGACCACCTCATTAGTTATTATGTTTAAATGTAAGTGCAGGGAAGGGATAATAGTAAGTAGGAAACAAGAGTGTTCTGGATTAAGAGAAATACATAGAGAATTAAAATACACAAAATACAAACAAGTTAATTGCTAAATATCAGGCTACGTCCCATAATGAATGTTCTAAATAAACATAGTAATAGTCTCCATAATGACAGTAGATTCAATTTACGTGATATTAACAATAACAAGATTAGAATATAAGGTGATTGTCTCAATCAAATAATGTATTGAGAAGATCAATGGGAGGAATGCTTCTAAAAGGGTTAATGAGTAGACAGTCTATATCATACACATCAAGCTGACATTGATTTACTTCTAAGAGGGTTAATAAGTAGACAGTCTATATCATACACCTCAAGCTGACATCGATTTAGACCAAATGTTCATATATGGGTCTGTGAGACGGTGCCCCGGGCCCCCCTCCATAGCAGCCGCCCTCCCACTCACGTACCTCCTTCCTTTCCGCCGGGACTGCAACCCCGCAGACACTTCCCCGCGCCGAGGACGGGGCTCGGAGCAGCAGCCATAACCCACGGAACCCCGCCCTTCTCTCTCTTGCAGGAACCAACCAGAGCCCTGAGTCTGGAGGAAGTACATCCCACCGACCCCGGAAGTCCCGCCCCCGGGGCAGCGCCAGAACAGGGAAAAGCCGAGCACAGGAAGCAGAACGCCGTTGGAGAATCGTGGCAGGACCCTCGGACTGAAGCTGGAGAAGGAGAGGAGGCGTACGACGAAGAGGTGTGGACCGAAGAGTGGTGGAGCCCTCAGGAGGTGGCTGAAGAGCGGCCGTGACTCACAGGAGAGTTGCGGCGGACCGCGTGAGTACCCTAGAGCTTTCTATTCATAGCTCACTAGGAGCCCGCTGTATAGCCCCTGTAAATACCCCTTTCTCTGTAGCGTCACATCCCTTGCACTGTAGTTTATTTGTATAGCACTCTCACAGCGTAGGACACCCTTCCACGCCCAACCATTCGACACACTTTTCTGTCTGCCGCCCTGCCTTTCCTCCACCCCGCGCCCTTCCTTCCCTCACTGGCTCTTTCCTTCCCCCCTCACTGCCCGGGTGACGGTGACTGCTACCTTCGTGCCTTAAAGCTCAAGATAGGACTAACGGTCCCTTGTTTTTCTTCTCTTGCTTCCCTCCGTGGATTCTCCCCACTACCGGAGCCGTCATCGGAGTTCCCGAAGATCTGGACCCGACCCCAAGACCCGGAAAGAACAGCGACCTCCTCCCCTGGATATTCTTGCTTCTATTGGGATGTTACTTTCTGTCTTTTGTTGAATAAAACTAACAGCATAATCCACTATATTCGGCCTCCTTGCCTGCTTTTCCGGCCTGCGACACACCCACCATCACATTTGGTGTCAGAAGTGGGATCTGCTGGAAGCATGGAGGCCGTCATACAAAAGATGGCGGATTCACAAGAACAATTCGGAAAACTCATGGAGCAATTCCTGAAGACCGCGGAAGACGACAGAGGACAGCTCCACGACGTTCTGAAGGGTCAGGGAGTAGCCCATGAACAAACCTTGGGAAAGCTCACCGACGCCATGGGACAACAAAGGCCTATGACCTCTCTCCCCTCCGTGGTCCTTCAGAAGTATGTGCCGGGGGAAGACCCGGACTACTTCTTCACCAACTTTGAACGACTAGCCCAAGCAGCCAATTGGCCTGTGGACAGATGGGGCCAATATTTAGGTCCCCTTTTAACCAGAGACTTGCAGGCCGCCTATCAACAGGCCAACATACAAGGCAACAACCCATATGCTGACATTAAACGGTGTATCCTGGAACGTCTCGGTATAGATGACGAGACCTACAGGGTACAACTGAGGCAAGCGAAAGAGAGACCCCAAGAGAACCCCCGAGCCCTCTCGTTTCGGATTAGGGATCTCGCAAATCGTTGGTTCAGACCAGAAGCCTCCACAAAAGAGAACATCCTAGAGAAAATATATCTCGAACAATTTTTGAATTCCCTGTATCTGGCGACTCAGCGCTGGGTAAGACAACACTCCCGCCTCACATTGGACACTGCCATCGAAATTGCTAGTGCCTTTAGCCGTGCTCAAGAACTCCAGCGGGGCAAGGAGGACGAAGAGGTGTGGACCGAAGAGTGGTGGAGCCCTCAGGAGGTGGCTGAAGAGCGGCCGTGACTCACAGGAGAGTTGCGGCGGACCGTGTGAGTACCCTAGAGCTTTCTATTCATAGCTCACTAGGAGCCCGCTGTATAGCCCCTGCAAATACCCCTTTCTCTGTAGCGTCACATCCCTTGCACTGTAGTATATTTGTATAGCACTCTCACAGCGTAAGACACCCTTCCACGCCCGACCATTCGACACCCTTTTCTGTCTGCCGCCCTGCCTTTCCTCCACCCCGCGCCCTTCCTTCCCTCACTGGCTCTTTCCTCCCCCCCTCACTGCCCGGGTGACTGCTACCTTCGTGCCTTAAAGCTCAAGATAGGACTAACGGTCCCTTGTTTTTCTTCTCTTGCTGCCCTCCGTGGATTCTCCCCACAACCGGAGCCGTCATCGGAGTTCCCGAAGATCTGGACCCGACCCCAAGACCCGGAGAGAACAGCGACCTCCTCCCCTGGATATTCTTGCTTCTACTGGGATGTCCATTTGCTGTCTAACGTTTGTGTATAGAGTCTCATCTCTGGGTCTCTGTGTCCTCCAAGGCCTCACCCAAGTTTATTCACAGATTGTGGTTTCACCTCTGGGCCTTCCCCTTGTAGTTCTGCCTACTGCGAGTCTGTTAAGGGCACCTGGCTATCCCCACTGTTGTCTGAGTCCGAGTCAGGACTAATCAACATTGTGGCGTTGTTCAGATGTTACCCTATTTTTATGGCTTGCGCTATTTCTGCTCTCACCTGAGTCTTGGAAGGTCGCTGTATGCTGCTCCTCCGCCCTCTGCTATTACCCACGAGTGTCCAGGCCGGCCTTGATTCTGTCCTAACAGTGGGCGGGGGATGTGCAAACCCATTTTTGTCCACCAATGACTAGGCTTCTTCTGGGGTGGAGCAATATATGTTTGAGTCCTTATGGTGGATACGCAATATTGCTGGATATTGCAACGCATATTGTATCTGATGCTCTCTCAGGCATCGCTTGAACTCTGTGTAGGATGACCTACGACGCTGGACAGCCAGGATATAGTGGGGGTATATATGCACGGTTGCATTTTCAACTAGCCAGGGACCTCTGGATCTAGCTACCTGAAGTATATGTTCTCTATCCCTGTAGTTGAACAAATGGGCCACAGCTGGTCATGGCGGATTCCCTGGGCGTGGGGGGCCACCTGGGACCCCCCCCCTTTCTACAAAAAAAAATTAAACCTTGCCTTGTAGGATTTCGCTAGAGAACCACTGTTCCAGGTACAGGTCCATGGCTGGACCCTCAATTTGTTCTGGCATCCCCACAACGCGTACATTATTCCTGCGGGAGCGACCTTCCTGGTCCTCCACCCAATTAGTTAAGTATTCCACCTCTCACTGCAGGGCTTTAATTTGATCTGTGGCAACAGACACTGTAGGGTGTAGAGCCACCAATGTCGATTCTGACTCCTCCACTCTGGCCTTGAACTTTTCATGGTCATCCCATAGGAATCCCATGTCTACACATAACGTATCTATTTTGACCCTCAACATGGTCTTAATGTCCAGAATTGCTGCCATCAACTCATTAAATCGATGCGAGTGGTCTGGTGGGACACCACCTCCAGAGTCCCCCTGCTGTGACGCGCACCTACCTTCTACTGCAGGTGTCATTGGCTCAGCCTGTGGAGGCTGTGCTTTTTCCGACCGTGGCTTACCCAGTGGGTGTGAGAGTATTGACTAGATCTTAGGACAGTGAGTTCATAGGCCTTGGCTCCCCTACGGCGGGCCTGGCTAAGTCGTCTATTAATCTACCCCTCCCTACTCCCATAGCGATAATCAGCTCCTCGCTCATTCCACCACACCCAAGGTGTCTCGTAATACCATCACAAGCCAGTGACTCCAGAGGGGAGTGGAGGAGGAAGCATGAGTGAATGAAGGACTCTCTCCTCACACCAGGCCGTTCCACTCAGCAATTGCCAAGTCACCTAGGGTGCCACTACGGCTAATATTTAATGGGATATTACATAACTTGCCTCTGGGTCCAGGTGTCCCCCACTTTTTTATTTTATTTTCTCCTTCGTTGTTTTATTTTTAGAATAATATCGGTCTCATTGCCTTTAAACGCCCCATCAAAAGTTCTTAAGCCATCAATGGGGCCAACGGCTACTCAAAAGGCCACCTGACAGCTTTCAGCAAAGTGCAGGTCCGAGGATATGCAGCCCGGCTCTCGCCCATGCGACCCCCATGGGGCAGGATCTCCAGTGCAGACGGTACTCCCATGTCGTAAGGGAAAGCAGCACACAGTCGACGCAGAAGGTAGGCCTTGTTTCAGTAGCACTGGCCTCCCAGCATCACATCCCCCCTCCTTTATCGCAGAGGGCCCTATGGCCTGTGCTTCTCAGTCCCCCGTAGGCTGTCCAGCCCCAGGGCTCTCCACAGGATGAGAAGAGAGGGGTAGAGTCCTAGAGGTCACTCAGCATTCTCCAGTCGCCAGCCACAGGTCCGTGATGCTGCTAGGTGAGGGTGGTGCTCTCCATAGAACAAGGACCTAGTCCCAACGTGTACAGTCTGATTGCCAGCAGGTATGTGATGTCGGGGGTGGGTGGGTGGGGGGTTAGGATGTCCAAAGCGCTCACCCCTGCGAAGGCCACTGACTGCAGCGACCCCATTGCCGCTCCGATACCACAAGACGCTTCGTAGGCAGGGGGAGAAGGCCACCGTGCCGTTGCTGTGCGCCCCCGGTCGACGGCCGCCGGCTCCCAGAGTCAAGTTCCCGTTCAAAGAAGGGGCAGCGCCTGGTGCGACACACCTAGGCCAACCTCCCAGCTACCTCAGCAGGGTCACCACAGCAGGAGGATTGTATGATTTAGGGCACCCGCCCCCACATAATTACCGGGCACCAGGAACAGGGAATGCCTCCTTCCACTTTGCCTACAACGCCACTCCTACCTGCTGCACCTCCGTTGTATCGGCGTCCGGAGGCTCAGCACCAAAGGAGATCCTCCATCAATAACGGCCACAGCACCCCTCCGGCGCCATCAAAGCTCCATGCATTTTTCTTTCTTTCCTAATCCAAGGGCACCCAGAACTCAGGACGACAGCGCTGCAATTTGGACCCTGGAGGTGGTATTTGTCAGGATAATGAGGTAGGCCAGGCACTGATCTTAACAAAGCACGTCTGCACTCCCCGCCATCTTGGCCATGCCCCGGTAAATCTAACAGCTTGAAAGTCCTATTCTACTTTTGCTTAAGTTAGTGTTAAATTGGTTAATGGGACTCCTTTGAAATCCAAAACTTTTGCCAATGTTGTTTACTTTTGATTGGTATGTTATTTTATTATTTTGGATTTTTTCTTTTATTGTTCGTTATTTTTTTTTTATTATTACAATTTTACTTTTTAATATTCATGTTATTTTTTATTTAAGTGCAATATATATTTTTCAATTCTAATTTCAAGTAATTGTTCAGATTACTAATGTATTTTTTAATAATTGAAATATTATTTTCATATTTTTTAAATATGTATAAATATTGTTATTTTATATTTAGTTCACAGTATTAATTGGAAATAATTATTGTATATTAATTGTAACAATTAAATTAGGTTAGATACATGTTTTGGTTATATGTATGTTAAATAATTTTTACTTTCAACTTTTTAATTTAATATTTTTCTTAAATTGTTTAATTATTGGTTTTATATTTTTTAAAGAATATAGATTCATTATTACATTAATTATTACATTTATTTATAATAATATTATTTTGTAGTTTACTACTTTTAATAAATTACTTATAATGCTATGTATATTCATTTTTTTTATACTAACCTTTTTTTGTTATTCTCTTCCACAATATTTTTGACACAATATTTTGGTGCTGTACATACATAGTATGTAACCAGTCAAACTTTTACGCAACAAAAACACTTAGGGGCCCATTACGATGGCGGGCGGACAAAGTCCGCCCGCCACCGTACGGTGAACGGGACCGACCGCCAGAGCTGCGGTGGTCCCACTGTGTCCATTAAGATATTGTTACCACCCTGGCGGTCGCATCCCACACATTTAACATTGTGGCGGTTGGTGCTGTAAGCAGCACCCGCCACAAGGTTAAATGTGCATGTTGTGCATTGGCATGCACATCGTGACAAGCACCGCACAGTGCCTGCCACCTTGTGCATGCCAATGTAGGGTGGTACCATAGGCACCCCCAAGTGCAGCCCCCCTCCACCCCACACCCACCAGGGGCCCTCAACGGGCCCCCAAAGCAATTCCTGCATGCTTTTCCATGGCGGCATCGCCGCCATAGAAAGGCCTTCTCCGCCAGGCATCCTGATATGGAAGACTGTGTCTTCCAGACACTGCCACTATATAAGGCCCAAGTTCTTCCCAGCAGGCAATCAAAACAATTGTCTGTCAGCGGAAATGCGGCAGACGGTCTTTCCATTCGCCGCTGTAACCCCTGCCATTGTAATATGGCGGGGGGGTTAAGTGGAGGGCGGGCGGGGAATGATGTCGGGCGGATCGCTGCATCATAATGGACCTCTTAGAAACATTTTTCCACCTCTTTGATTTCCTCAAAGGTACAAGCAACATCACTTATAATTTCGAAATGTGACTATGCTAATATTCTATACCACAGTACTATGCTCTCAATTATCAGGAAGCACCAAAAACTTCAAAATTCAGCAGCAAGACTACTTCAAAATGTAAATATACAAACCTACATTTCACCATTTCTGATGACTCTGCCCTAGCTCAAAATAACAAGAAGATCATCTTTCAAACTATTGTACATCACTCATAAAGCTATTAATGGCAAAGGACAAAGATTTGTTGAAGCAAAAATCACAAAATGCTGCCAACCAAAAATGTAAGTTCCAGACTCGCACCTTGCTTAATAATCCCTGCTTTTAGGATGAAAACAACTTGTGAAAGTAGTTTCATTGTACAATTCCCTGCCTGCGAACACCAGAGCTACTGAGAATCATTAAGATTTAAGACCTTAAGATTTAAGGTTAAGCCCTAGTTATTACAAATGTGATCCAACAAAGAATCTCCACACTCCCATTTCCTGCCTACAGACAGATACCCTCTAAGAAAGACCTACCAGGATCCAGGAAGTGCAAAATCAGGAGGATCACTTAGCAAACAACCCCTAAGATCAGGGAGAACCAAACACTCTTGAAACTCAGGATCCTAGCATCTTTCTTAAACAAACACATAATGGTATGATCAATGCAAATCCTATTGATTTCCACTTCTCATCATACATACCTTACAAACATACCTATACATACCACAACACTCAGCACCCCACATTAAAAAAACAAGTGCAAAGTCAAACAATGCCAATAATGTTCCCTATAAATGTAAAAAGAAAAGACAGTATTAACACAATCAACAGTCAAACAGAACAACCCAAGATGAAACAACGAATATCACCTGCCACAGACAATAAACGTTCAGCCTTTCTTTCTACTCTTTCTACTTTCACAGATTGCATCCTACCTCAACATTAAAAACACCTGCATGAAAATAACCTGTACTAATGCTCAGGATTATTCTATCTCTAGTCTTTCTATTTGAATGGTTATCTCTCTGAGCTCCTTCCTCTGCATACCTTAGTGCTTCTGAGTGTTCCCTACTCTATTACATGCCTGTCTGCCTTCCTGCCTCACTCTTCCCTATACTTCAGTAAACTAACAATAGCCTCCTTACTAATCATATACTCTCCTTCTGATTAAGCTTTCCTCCAAAACCAATGTTTCTAACCTATCCCACCCCACTCCCATAAATCACAATGCCTCATTCTGTTTAACCTCTGCTTGCTATCCCACAATATCTAAATTCCTCCTTCCTATTTTCTCACCCTTTTTTCCACTTGCCTGAACTCACTCTAATAATTACAACTAACTCCTATTAACTTAATTCATCATCACTGTAAGATGGAGGAAAATCTTCAATTTCCTTAGAGCACAAGACCAATCCAATAACCAAAAATTCTACAATAGTAATTAATAACCAATTGATTAACTACTAACTTTGAGCTACAGATTAGCGTACTAGCTGCCATAGAGCTACCGCTTCAATGACCCATCAAGCTTGGGGTAGTAAGCATTATATAACTGCAAATATAATACAATATATTACATTGAAACCGCCACGTGTGTTGTGGTGTACCCGGCAAAAATTAGATTATAAAATGGTATCCTGTTTGATGGGGTGTACTGGTTCACCACAAAGATTCAGAAATCCGATCTTTCTGTTGAAAACTCAGAGTACACTTTTATTCCAAACTCAGATGAAGGATTCTATAGATTAAAAAGAAACAGTCTCACTCATGCCTTTTCATTCTTTCTTGTTAGGCGCAGACAATCAATAAAACAGCAGAAGCAGCTCCTCAACTAAGGCAGAGGGGAGCCACCCCACTGCTTTCTAAATAGTGCAAAACTGAAAAAATACAATGATAATAACACAATGTTATTATCATTTTATTTTTCGTACTGGCTCAGTTTGTTTTTATTTAAGTGTGGGCAGGGCTGAGCTGTCCAGAGAAGGGGGAGGAGTGGCGGGCACTCTCTAAGTGCACATGACGGTTTGTCCCGAGTTCTTGGTCCGGACAAAAAAACATGTGCATTTAGCATTTCTCCACCCAGCTGTGTTGCACAGCAGGGTGGAGAACAGACCCAGACTTCCAGTCCCTGTCTGAGCGCTGAACCAGGCCGCTCAGACCAGTCATGATGCTGCTGTCATGCTGGTAATAGTATTACCACAAAACAAATCCATTGTTTTTTGGCTCCCAATGCCATTTCAGTTTGGACCCAGCCATATGCAAGTCAGTCTTAACCCTGCTCCCCATGAGAACAGTCCAGCCCGAACTCTCAGGCCAGGTCCTCCCCGGACTGGAAACAGACATCCTGGGACTGTTTCGGTGTTTCACCCCTCATCAGCCATGCTAGCTTGACTCCAGTGGATGGGGAGCACAAAACCCACGTCTGCCCATACCCATCCCACTCGGGGTGATAAATGCAAAAAGAACAATTGATGGACAGAATGTTGAACAACGTCAAACATTCACCTCAGTACAGAGATCTGCACCTAGATCCATTGTTTTTTGCTCAAAGACATCTCTCGAAGACCTCAAGTCCCTTAACTCAACGCTCCAAGTAACACAGACCTGGCTAGCTAAGAACCATTTAAAACTAAACACACTAAAAACAGAATTCCTCTTAATCGCCCCTCCAAACCAAACGATCATCCGCGAATGGATGAAGCACCTAACTGCACTCGACGGTCAACCTCTCCTCATGGATTACGCTAAATCTCTAAGAATAAACCTGGATAATAAGCTAAACATGCTGAAGCACATCAGGGCTGCAACAAAAGGAGCAACTTTTCAGATAAACACACTGAGAAAATTGAAACCCTTCATACCCGCAAATGACTTCAAACAGGCAGTTAGTAACTCTAGTAATTCCCAGAATTGACTATGGGAGTGTCGCACTCTGTGGTCTACCCAAATCAACGACCGCTCCTCTCAGAGCCTCAATCAGTACAGCCACCAGACTCGTCACAGGAACCAAACGTAACTGCCACATTTCCTCTGACCTTCATGCTCATGCCCTCAACTGGCTACATTTTGAGGCCAGAATCCAGTTAAAAATCGCCTGTATGACACCTAAGGCATTACATCACAAAACATAGAGATACCTAGCGGAGAAATTAGTACTATCAGGTGGTAACAGGTCTACCAGGAGCTCTAACAACCTTCTACTTAAACTACAACGTTTCTCCAAGAAAAAAACATACAATCGTACCTTCTCAGGAATGGCCCCCAGGATATGGAACGCCTTACCCCCAGAAATGAGACTTAATCAATCTGCGGCCTTTTTAAAAAAAAGAATTGAAATTGATTCTCATGTCCAAATTCACTTGAACTTGTCCTATACACTCCTGTAGCTATGCGCTAATCTCTAATTGTCCCCAGTACTGTATTCACATAATTCACTGTATTTATATGTATATGTATGTATATACCATTACCTATATTTGCTCTGTAAAGCGCTCTGATACCCGCAAGGGTCTTGTTCGTGCTATACAAAACTGCCAAAATAAATACAAATAAAATTTTAAAAAATGCCAGTCCTGTTTAAACCCAGCCATATGCAAATCAGTCTTGACCCTGCTCCCCATGGGAACAGTCCATCGCAAACTGCCAGGCCAGGTCCTCCCTGGGCTGGAAACAAGCATCCTGGTACCGGTCTCATGGTTTCACCACTTCACCAGCCAGGCTAGCTTGACTCCAGTGGCATGCAGAGCACGGGATGCAGGTCTGGGCATACCCGTCCCACTCGGGGTGACAAATGCAAAAAGAGCTTTTTTTTTTTTGAGTTTTATATAGCGCAAACTAGACATGAGACATCGGGTACCAAAGAGCTTTACATGAGCACCAGTTTTGTTACAGATGGACACATTCATTTTTGTTAGGCACAGTGATCCAGCGGGCTACCAACCTGTGAACATCATTCACTATATATTTATCAGGGCCCATAAACACACTCACTCATATAGGCTAGTCACCACCGCTGGGGTCAATTTTATAAGGGCTGAAAGAATAAATTATTTACCTATCATTTCTCTAATCTATCACTGATCCAAAAGCCCTCTCTTTAATAAATGGATCTATTTTAGAAACAGTCCAGCACAAACTGCCAGGCCAGGTCCTCCCTGGACCGGAAACAGGCATCCTGGGACCGGTTTCGGGGTTTCACCCCTCATCAGCCATGCTACCTTGACTCCAGTGGCATGGAGAGCATGGGACCCCGAGTGGGTCTGGGCATACCCAACCCACTCGGGGTGACAAATGCAAAAAGTACAATTGATGGACAGAATGTTAAAAAATGTCAAACATCCACCCCAGTACAGCGATCTGTGCCTATATTCAGTGTTTGTTTGCTCCCCACGCCATTCCAATACAAACTGAGCCATATGCAAATCAGTCCTGACCCTGCTCCCCATGCGAACAGCCCAGCCCAAACTGCCAGGCCAGGTCCTCCCTAAACCGGAAATAAGCATCCTGGGACCGGTTTCAGGGTTTCACTCCTCATTAGCCAGGCTAGTTTGACTCAATTTTTTTGCTCGTCATGCCATTCCAGTTTAAACCCAGCCATATGCAAATCAGTCTTGACCCTGCTCCCCATGGTAACAGACCTGCCCACACTGACAATCCAGGTAATCACTGGACCGTAAACAAGCATCCTTGGACCAGTTTTGGGGATTCACCCCTCATCAGGCAGGCTATATTTACTCCAGTGGCATAGAGAGCACGGGACTCACGTCTGGGAATACCGGTCTCACTCTGGTGACAAATGCATAAAGGACAATTTAACAGTGTGAACCATTCACCCCAGTATAGAGATTTGGGCCTAAATCCATCGTTTTTTGAAATAGTATTACTAGCATGTCAGAAGCATTGTGATTGGCTTATGGGTGTCTGGGAGCCTGTGTGCTTCCGTGTGCCAACAGTACAGGACAGAGGAGAAGCGGCGGCTGGCAGGTTGGTGAATTTTTCTTTTTTTTCCTAACCCCCACCCGTACTATTTTGTGGCAGCCACCACTGCGAAACAGGTTTCTAGCCAGCCGTCATGTTCAAGTTTCTTTCCTCCCACGGGGCGCTCTACCCAGAAGTCCCTCTGAATTAAAAAAGTTAAGTAGGAGAAAAAGAGAAATTTGAACAAAAGAAAGAAATCCTGTGCCGCTTCTGCTTGCTCCTCATTAGCGCTTCACTTCTTCCCTCTGTGTTGTCTCTTTGTCCCCCCTGGGTTCCACAGCCATTCTGTACTTCCTTCTATCCCCCTTATTTCTTGCTCAGTTCTAAGGAACCCTTTCTGCGCTTAGTTGACCCCGGTGTCTCAGTCAATCTTGCCTTGACCGCTTCTAGCTTTTGTGTATTCACAACACCCCTGAACATTTTGAGCCTGTTTCTGATACTGACAGGCTCCCTGCCGAGTAACCTTCAAGTCTGTGTTAGAAATGGGGGTCGCTAGTTGGCACTGTCTGGCGCCATTGTCCATAGAGGGACCCTTCCTCCTAAGTCAGGACACGTGGGTCACCCCTTTCGATAACCCTTGCTTAACCCTGTGGTAACGTAGCACGAGCAGATAGGCCTATCTCAGAGGCAGTGTGTGAAGTATTTATGACCACATACAGCAAGGCAGTAATGACACCACAAAAGGACAAAACTCAGGTAGGTATAGAAAAATAATATCTTTATCTAGCAGGTTAACTCAACTCTCAAAGCACTTCAACAATAACAATTCACGTCAACCCATAGGGACTCAAAGAAATGACAACGTATCTAACAAGTTATAACACTAACTGAGTTCAGGGGACTACATGACCCGTTGCGCACCAGGTACCTGTCGTTGAAAGGGGGGGGACAGCACGCAGCTTCTCAAAGAAGCGGAGACGGTAAGAGGCGGACTCCCAGCGACCACAATACGGGGCGACAGAGGTCAGAGCGTGCATCCACACTGACTCAGGCACTCGGGGACAAGTGGGCTCTCTGCAGTAACAGCACTCTGCTGCAGCGGCCCTAGTTGGAAGATTTAAGGACTCTCGTCCGGTTGCTCTGTGGTGGGCACACAGTGGCAGCAACTCTCTCTTGGCTGTGGCAGCCCACAGGACAATTCCGGAGGGGATGCAAAGTTGTCAAGGGTGCAGGCGCTCACCGGCTACAGCTCTCTCTCAGCTGCGGCAGCTCACGGGACAATTCCAAAGGGGGATGCAAAGTAGTTCAGGGTGTCAAGGGTGCGGGCGCTCAGCGACTACAGCTCTCTCTCAGTTGTGGCGACCCGCCGGACTATTCCAAAGGGAAGCTGCAAAGTAGTTCAAGGTGTCAAGGGTGCGGCCGCTCAGCGGCTACAGCTCTCTATCAGCTGCGGTGCCCCGCTCAACAAAGCACAATGATGCACAGTAACACAGGGTGGTGGGCGCTCAGCGGCTACAGCTCTCCTCTGGCTGCAGCGGCCCACGGGACAGCTCACGGTGGTGCACAGTGGCCAGGGGTGTGGGCACTCAGCGGCTATAGCTCTCCTACGGCTGCGGCGGCCCATGGGACAAATCATGATTGTGCACAGTAGCAGAAGGTGTGGTCACTCAGCAGCTACAGCTCTCTCTTGGCTGCTGCAGCCCACGGGACAAATCACGATGGTGCACAGTAGCAAAAGGTGTGGGCACTCAGCGGCTGCAGCTCTCTCTCGGCTGCGGCGGCCCACGGGACAAATCATGATTGTGCACAGTAGCAAAAGGTGTGGGAACTCAGCGGCTACAGCTCTCTCTCGGCTGCGGAGGCCCACGGGACAAATCACGATAGTGCACAGTAGCAAAAGGTGTGGCCACTCAGCAGCTACAGCTCTCTCTCGGCTGCGGCAGCCCACGAGACAAATCACAATGGTGCACAGTAGCAAAGGGTGTGGGCACTCAGCGGCTACAGCTCTCTTTCAGCTGCTGCGGCCCATGGGACAAATCACGATGGTGCAGGTTCCAGCGACTCTCGGTGGCGACAGCTCTCCCTCAGCTGCAGCGGCCCACACGGATCCTGCGGAAGGTTGGAGGGTGCAGATTTAGGCGGGTTCTCAGCTGCGGCGCCTCTCGTCTTAGCTGCTGCGTCCTGCACAGGTTTAGCAAAGGAAGGTTCAAAGGTTCAGAGTTAGGCAGGCGCTCAGCAGCGGCAGTTCCCTCTGGGCTGCAGCGACCCGCACAGGTTCAGCAAAAAAAGGTTCAAAGGTTCAGAGGTAGGCAGGCGCTAAGCGGCGGCAGTTCCCTCTGAGCTGCAGCGGCCCGCACAGGTTCAGCAAATGTTTCAGAAGATGTCCAGTTCGCTGCCCTTACAGGAGAACTAGAGGCTCCGGATTACTCGACAGGGGCCTCACCTGCAAGCGGAACTTCCCGCACGGGAATTCCAACGGGCGACTGGGTGAAGTCTAATGTCCCTGAGACTTCGGCAGGAGGCTCCCTCGATTTGGGTCCTCAGGTACTTTCTTCGGCAAGATGGGTTACAGTTGCAAAGTCCTTTCCCTTGTTCACTCGGACAGAGTCTCGTCTTGACATCGAGAAGAAACACACTTGGCCAAAGTTCCAGCGCAGCATTTTATACCTAACAAGTCTTTGTTCTCTAAGGTTGCAAATCACTGACTCCAGTCAGAACCAGATCGGTGGGGTCGGGGAGCACTTGGTTTACGAGGCGACATCCTGCCCTTCCAGAATGAGGGGGTCTGCTATCAGACACCCAGTGAGAGGTGGAGCCATCATTCACCTTGCCAGGCATGACCCTGCTTGGATCAAAGAGTCACCCCTCCCCACGCTTGGAATACCGATGCCTCTATCCAGCCAGGTCTGACACAGCTGGCCCTGCTGCTCCAAAACCAGATGGCCAATACGCATACTCGCAACAGCCCACAAAAAAGTGTTAAACAAGAAATAACCGCGTTTTCAGGAAAGGCATTTCACAACATATAATACCTAAACGGTCCTCATGAAAAGGTGGCCCATGCCGGCCTGATTATAAACATATTAAACTCATAGTTCCTATCGGGTTCCTAGGCCCAGATAGGGTGATAGAAAGTAATCCTTAACAAAACAGGCTAAACTAATGTAAGCGTCAGAGTTATCCTAATTCACACTGTCATTTATATACATGGAGCATTCGCGCTGTGGCATTGAGTAGCAGTGGCACGGCGCCCAGAATATCTATATCCAGCCAACATACAGGACAGAAAGAGTAGCAGGGAAAGGGAGACCTACACCAATGATGCCAGGTCTAACAGTCAGGCTATAACATATATGATTTGTATAGGCGCAAGGGAAAAACAACCCAAAGAAATGTTCTATGGGAGAAAATAAAAACATTTTCTTTTGTTTCTCTTGCCCACTCATAATGAACGAAAGCGATAGTCCATTTTTCCTGAAATAGTCTCCATGCCCACATCCAAGGGAGAGCCTGTGAGTGTCATGGTTCTTCCTTGGAACTGTGGTGGGACTCTAGTTTCAAGGGAGAAGGGTTTGGACCCAACACTCATCCCTCTCCAATCCGTCCTCTTCTACGGGTGCTTTTCAGGTGTCCTCAAGCCCCTCTGCCACCTCCAGAACATTTTCCCCTGATGGTGGTGCGCTTCCCCAATGGTCCCCAGACATGATGATCTCACCATGCGAGGCTCCTCCCTCTGCCACGTCGGATAATGGGTCCAAAATGTCCTTCTGGCCAGCGCTTCATCTGTGAAGCTTGGTTTGACTTGTGTGCTTCCTCACATCAAAACTTTCTGGGAGGCAGGTGATGTAGTCCCTGTAGACTCTATAGTTATTATTTTCAGACTTATTTTCATTTCCCTTAGGTCTCCTCTACCCATGTCCCATCCTGAGACTACTGTGGGACAGTCGCACTGCAGTCAGTTAAGTCCCTCTCTCAATGCCTAGAACATAATGTAATCTATTGGGCCTGTCTTATGCCCAGAACCTGCTGCACTATTTAAATGTTGTATGCAGGAGTTTGGGAAGTATAAAGGATGGGCACAGGGTATGGCCAAAAATCCGCTATTTGCACAGATCCAACTTTACATGGCAGACGTCAGAGTGCTTTTACTTTGACCAGCGTTACAGATAAATGGTCAACCCAATGGTGCTGGGACCTGGGTAGTTCAGTGTTACATATAAAAGGGGTCCCAGTCACTAAACAATCAATTGTAGTGAAGCGGCTTGAGAATTTTACAAAAGAATGAAGAAATCTTTAAGAGGAATGTTATTTATTCACATCCTCTTCATAAATTGATTATGCATACATTTAATCATAATTCATCACAATTTATTCAATGCCCAAAGCGAGGTGTGGGTAAAAGGAATAAAGGGAGGAGGGAAGGTAAGTGATTGGTGTGTTTTAGGATAGTGAGAGAAAGTTGTGCTGAGGTCACATGTGGTCACAATGATACATTTTACAGTTGGACAACACATGGGCATGTTAATATCGCCATAATACAATTCTATACAAATACCATCCTATCCCAATAGTTGAAACACAGTCAAAAATGTTCTGTTGAACTTGGGTAGGGTATGTAAAGGAGAGTAAGTCGACATTTCGACGCCTGGTGGTGTAGGTTCACTTGCACCTTACTGTGGGGTCTTCATCAGGACAGGTGAGGAAGTGAATCTGGGGGTGGGTAGGGACCAGGGTAGGGCACCTATAATTAGAAAAACAAAGTAAGCTAGTGAACAGACTCCTAGCGTCAAATTAATTGTAATAGGGAAAGCGTGTTTACCAGAATTACCACTGGCAATGATGTGGTAACTCGAAGAAGGAAAATCAAATGGGCCCGTGGGCTCCAGTTAGCCGAGCGAGCAGTAACCTAACAACATGGAGTAAATAAACAAAAATGGGCTTACATGGAACAGTCCCAAATCCAAATATTGCCAATTGACTTGTAATGTGCAAAATAGCCTAACTACAGTGATACCCAGCCGAGTTAAAAACAGTTGTGCTATCATAATTGCAGAGGAACATACAGACATATCGAGGGTACTCTCTATTATCACTTATACCCCGCCGGGTTAAAATCACCAGTCTTAACATATGTACAGAGGAACTTATAGGGAAGTTATGATCAGTCATCATGTATATTCAATGTAGAGGTGAATACGGGTATTGGAAACATCAAATGATCCA
This sequence comes from Lissotriton helveticus, assembly GCF_964261635.1. NCBI lineage: Eukaryota > Metazoa > Chordata > Amphibia > Caudata > Salamandridae > Lissotriton > Lissotriton helveticus. The sequence continues at coordinate 1,545,143,491 of NC_136067.1, read as the reverse complement.
AAAACTCTAAATCCGACTCGTGTTGGAGGGAAAAAGAAGAGCTGTCTAAATACGCGATAGGTTAATCTGTAAGTCCGATATACAAAACAAATAAAGACACTATCTAAAGAAGCTAAACATATCATCTGGCCTATTTCAAATGCGGATGCCATTATCTACATGATCATACAAGGAATGTGGACCCATGGAGAACCAAAGGTCGTCTCAGTGCGGAAAATCCTACATAGAAGCCCTAAAAACGTCGTAAATGTCGAATTAAACAAATGGGGGCCCTGTGGCAAAACATCACCTGGTAGATGCAAACAGCAATTCAATACCTGGGGGTCTGTAATGGCCTCCCCAATCGTGGCTGGATATAAATCTTCAAATAACAGGCTGCGGGGCTTGAACGTCTCGTGCTTTAGTCTAAGCAAAGGAAACGAAAGCTTAATTAACCCATGGGGGCAGACTGGGAGGTTCAAAGGTTCTAAAAAAGGTGGGGGGGGCGGACGGAGGCACTCACCGCGGACGTTTTCAAGATGCTGCTGTTAAGAATACAAGGACAAGATGTAAGTCCTTAACTCCTTTATTAATAGGCCAACACGTACGCTCCTCAAGCGTGGAGCTCAGCTGCAGTCCTCGGCGATCAGCTGGTAACTGTCGCTTCTGACAGTTGCCAGCTGGTGACCTGATTGCTGGTACGGTGTCCTCGCAGGGACACAGGCGGGCACACATGGTAAGGTGTCCTAGGAGGGACACAAGTATTATGAACACAACACATCCCCCTTCCTTGGGGAGAACTGAAACCAACAAGAACAGGGAAGGAGCATAGGGCTCCGCTAACCACATGTATAGTCTCTAAGTTTTGCTGGCAGTCTAAACAGTCTACCAGCACTGCATCTGTCCAAAGGTTGAGTTAGGTCACAGGCCGGGATGGCAGGTAGCCTGCGTCTTGCGCCTGCAGGGCTGGATGTAGAGGCCAAACAGTCCTCTGGTCGGGTACCATTGTGCTCACCATCATCACTACTCCGCCCCAGGGTTGCAGGAAGTTCAATGTCAGATTCAGTGTCAGAAACATATTGTTTTGCCGTACTACCCTTCCCGGATTTCTCTGGAGTAGTCTTAAACTGTGTGTTGCCCACAGTATCGTTTGTGGGATGTTTGGGAGTCGTCAATGCTGAGAAACGCCAGGCCTTACCATCACTACGGCGTGCAGAATTGCAGTACTCCTTGCGAACGGGAAAAGGTTTGGTGTATCTCTCTTGACCCATGCCCACATGTCTGATTCTTCTTGCCCTCGCCACATCTCCTGCCTTGGTTTCCACTACCTTGTACCCGGGTTCCTTGTCGTCACGACTCTTGCTCCTAGATTGCGCTTGAACTAGTCTTTCTTTCACCACCGCTGAGGACCAGTGTAACCTGCAGGCAGCCTTAACCCAGCCCACATTGTCCTTTGTAAGTGGAGTTCGTCCACGCATGAGTTCAAATGGGCTGTAGCCAGTAGACTCGCACGGCGTTATCCTGTATGACCACACTGTTTTCATTATTTCTCTCTTCCAGTCCAATTCGTCTGAAGTGGCTATCAGAATGTTGCCTTCAAGTACTCTGCTAAACTCCTCTACGGCTCCATTGCCCGCAGGGTGGTATATTGACGTTGTTATGTGTTCAATGTGGTGCTTCTTCATGTATCCTTTGAATATGTCTGAGGTGAATTGCACCCCGTTACCACTTACTAACCTTTTTGGTAATCCCTCACGCGTAAAGGTGTCTTCCAAGAATTGGACCACATGCAGAGAATCAGCTTTTTTATTGACCCTTACTTCTGGCCATTTCGTGTAGTGGTCAATCACAACCATTATATATTGTAATTCATTCCCATCAGACACCGGTCCAATTACGTCGATGCCAATCATTTCCCAAGGCGTGGATGGTATACATATGCCTTTGTTCTTCTTGTTTTCCTCCAACCATTCATCCCTTGTTATTTTGCTGGGACCCTTCCTTACATTTACTATGTGTGACTCTTCCATTTCATTTCTTTTAATGTCAATATCGGTCTTGATATGCATTTTACTTTGAGATTCTGCGTAGACGTCTGCGTCTGTCATACTAAGCACTGGCTCACGGCTGTTAGGATCCAGCTTGATTCCTAGACTTCCTTGGTCCCTCCATCAAGTACAGATGGTCCTACCCTCGATACATATAGTTTGCATTGAGCCTCTCTACTCTTGAATATGAACCTGAGAGTCCTGTACCCTAGTATTTCAATTGGTTTTTCCTCGAATGATTTGATACTTATGTCCGGTTTATTGAGTCTCTCACCGATCACCTCCTTGAACTTTGCTTTCCACACCTTTTCATTCACAATGGTGTAAAGTGAGCCTGAATCCGCGGCTATTTTTATTTCCACCCCACCAATCGTCATGGTACACATCGGTTTTCTTGTCTTGGCTCCTTTTTTAGTTTCCATTTCTTCTACTTGTTCATCGTCTATGCTGAGGATGTACATGTTGATGTCTTCTTCCGTGCCATCATCCAACTTATTTTCTTCGTCGACCACAGCTTTTACATGTTGTGGTTTCTTCCTATTACATGCCTTGTTGAAATGGCCAATTAGGCCACAGAATGTGCACCTTGCTTCACGGGCGGGACATCTAAAATCATAAGCCATGTGTGCAGTGCTCAGACATCGGTAACAATATCCCTTACCCCGTTTCTCTTGTCTTCTTTCTGGTTGTATATTATCTTCCTTTCTTACCGTTAGCTTGCTGACTTTCCAACTTTTTTGATCGGAAACCTTGCTGACCTGGCCAGATTCTTTCTTTATTTCTTCGTCTTTTAACACAGCTTTGGCACATCGTCCAGTAAGTTCCGCTTTCCTCGCTATATCGATTATGTTCTGCAGTGGGTACTCCCCCTTAGCCCAAAGATTGTCTTGAATGTTCTCGTTTGAGCCTTGCATCACTATTTGATCCCTTATTAGTTCATCGTGTAGTCCTCCAAAACGACAGTTAATCGCTAGATCCTTAAGGGCAGATACGTAGTCATCTATTGTCTCCTCCTTCCCTTGTTTCCTATGGAAAAATTTGTATCTGTCTACCCCAACACAAACTGTAGGTTTATAGTATGCGTTCAGGTCTTCAATTGCGTTGGAGAACACGTCACCATCATTACCGCCCCTAGTTTTTTTGTTTATGGAATTATACACTTTTATTCCTCCTGCACCTAAGTTATGCATTAACATCTTGTACTTTTTTTCGGGCTTCAACTCTGCATCTTCTTCAATTGTGGAAATGTAGTTGAGGAAATAGTCCCTCCACTCTTCCCATTTTAAAACTGGTACACAACCTGCACGCAGGAATGCCTCAGGGGGTGAGAGGTTCCATATACATCCTGTAGCCAAGTCACTCATTCTGGGGGTTAGGTCTAATGACTTCTGTTAGTTGAGACTTTCTAATGTTTTGCCACTGCTTTGGCAGTTAAAACTTCCACAGAAATTGAAAGGTCTTACAGGTAAATTCCCATGTGCGTTTTCTACTTGCTAAGGTTTTAGTCACTGAAATATGCTGCAAGAATTTATATATTTATTATTCTATTATTTTTTCCTTTTATCATATTTTACCGTTTTTCCACTGGTTAGGGTGTTGTGCAGAAGTACAGGTACCTCTGTTTTTTTCTACAGAGATGAGCGTGGTGCGCTTATACTTGTAATGTTTTGAGTAGATTCGCCTTTTCTATTCAATGCGCTGCTGCCCCCAATGTCACTTTCCTTATTCTGTAGTTTGGTTATACTAATGCTAGAGAAGTGAGCGCAGTGGCCGGATCGGTATTTCAAGAGAGATGCGCCGCGCGTCATCGGCGCGTATGGTGGCAGCAGCTAAATGCCTGCACGTTCTCGTACCGGTGTCAACCGGCAGGGAGGCATAGTCACTATAGAAAGACTCGCTAGTGCTAAATAATTAAATCAGTATCGGGCAAATATAAGAAAATAAATGAACAAATTTGTGCCATACATGCAGTATTCACAGTCTAATTGGGAACTGTGACAAAGAAGCAGTATTCAAGGCCAAGGTTAAAAATGGCTCCAAAGGGGCTGGTATATGGCGCATGGTGGTTAAACTAGAGAGTAGTATTGTGGTGCCCAAGCAAATTAATGCCCATGTATTGTGTGTGATGACATGGAAAAATCGTGCGTGGCATGTAAATGATAGGACCAACATAAATGAGAACGCATTACAAAATTCACAACAATCAATTAAGGCAGAACATGACTTGAGTGACCGTTCATCTGTGGTTGATCTGTAGAAGAGAGAGAAAAATAGAAAAAAGACTGGCATATAAGAAAGTTCTTCCTAGTCAGATAGCTTCTCAGTTAAGACATGCTAATTGGGCATAACTCGCATCCTGTTCATTCAACCCATTAATGATCGTATCAAAGCGTGTCATCCATTTGCTCTCTCATAAATTAAGAATAGAGCCAATATTACCACCCCTGGGGCCCAAGGATACTTTCTCTAGGACCACCAAATTGAGAGCATCTATTGCATGGTTGGCTGTCTTCCAATGGTCCACTAGGGGTGCCCCCTGCACCTCACATCCTATTCTGCTTTGGTGTTGCAAAATACGGGGCTTGATTTTTTGTTGGGTCTGGCCAACATATGCCAGACCACAGGGACATGTAATGCAGTAAATGACACAGTCAGTATTACAATTAGTGAACATTTTTAAGTCAACGTTGTGATTCTTGTAGGTGAATTTTTTAGTTTGATTGCATGTAGGGCAGGCCTTACAGTTTCCGCATCTAAAGTGACCCATCACTGATGGTAGATTCCACATAGTTAGAAGGGTAGGAGGTTCGGGGGTGTCAAGAAAGGATGATACCACATGATCCCTTATACTTTTTTATTTTTTAAAGGAGTGCATGGGTGGGTCCCGTTGATTAATGTCTTCAGCATTCAATGTCCAATGTTTGTTTATGATTTTACGTATAGTGCTACTTTGGGTGCAAAAAGTGGTGACACAAATTATTCTCTCCATCTTTGTATTGTCCTTTTCTTGTGTGTTGAGTAGATCTTCACGTGGGCTGTACCAGGACCGTTTCTGTGCTCTCTTAACCAAGCGTCGAGGATATCCCCTCTCATGTAGTCTGGAACTAAGGTCCTCTGATTCCTTGAAATAGTCTCCTCTCCGTGTGCAATTGCGTCGTATCCGTAGGAATTGTCCTACTGGCAGATTGTCCCTCAGACCTCGTGGGTGGTGGCTGTTGTAAAGTAAAAGGGAGTTACGCTCAGCTGGTTTGCGGTAGAGTGTGGTAGAGAGCTTGTTGTCTTCATGGAATATTGTGATATCAAGGAAGTCTACCATATGACTGTTTGATTGCATCGTGAATTGGATATCTCCATTTTGATGGTTCAGCCAGTGATGAAATGCATCCAGTTGTTCTCTACTGCCAGTCCATAACATAAGCATGTCATCGATATATCGACGCCACATAGTTACATGTTCTTGAAAGGGGTTGGTCATACTGAATAAGTGTTTTTGTTCAAAATCAGCCATGTAGATGATGGCCAGGTCCGGCGCAAAGGCTGCCCCCATTGCGACGCCCTTGGTCTGCAGGTAGTAGTCACCTTGAAATATAAAAAAGTTTTTAGTCATCGCAATGGTCAGTAGTGCAACAATGAAGTCAGTGGGCACCGCCGTAGGTGCTGGTCGTCTGTCCAACACTTCACGTATGACATTCAGAGCTTCTGTTTGCGGGATGCTCGTGTATAACGAGACTATGTCGCAGGTTACAAGAAGTTGTGATGTGGTATCAAAGTCACTCCCATCTACAAGCTTGATGGTCTGGACTGTGTCACGTAGATACGTTGTGGTTCCTTCAGCAATGGGTTTGGGGAAGACATGGATGTACTTACTGAGAGGCTCTAAGATAGAGCCATAACCAGAGACAATCGGTCGACCAGGTGGCTCCTCCATGCTCTTGTGGATCTTAGGTAGAGTGTAAATTGTAGGCAGACGTGGGTCCTTCTGATTGAGATATTTTAACTCCAGTTCACTCAAAAAACCTTGATCCCTCCCAAGCGTGGTCAAACTGAGGATCTCTAGTGTCAGTGCTTTTGTGGGATCCCCACGTAGCTTCTTGTAACTTATTCCATCTCCAAGTTGTCTGAAGATCTCGGTCTTGTATTTCTCACAATCCTGTACCACAATTGCTCCCCCCTTGTCAGCGGGTTTTATTACAATGTCTCTGTTCTCTTTGAGGGTGGTCAAAGCCTTCCGTTCATCGCTAGTCACGTTGAGCCTGGTAAATTTGTGTGTAGACATAGCCTTGTCTACTTCCTTGAGTACCATGTACTCATAAGCCAAAATCTGATCACTCATGCTATTACTTGGTGGTACAAAGGTGGAGGGTACCCTGAGACCAGTGTTAGATGAAGTGGTTGCGGGGGGACTGTTCTTAAAGAAATACTGCAGTCTGATTTTCCGGAAGAACCTCATAAGTTCGGTCTTGATGGCAAATCGGTTGGGGTATGATGTAGGTACAAAGGATAGACCTTTGGTAAGAATACAAAGTTCATTGTTATTCAGGGTGTACGAGGACAAGTTAACCACAGGACTCTGTTGTATCTCTACCACCTGTAGACTTTGCGTCGTGTCGATATCTCCCTGTGGCTCTTCTGAGGGAAATGTACTTGCTTCTGGATCTGCCCGCGTCCTCTCTCCCAATTGGTGTTGGGGGGGTATTGGCATCGTGGTGCGCCCCTCTGCCTCTGCACCTAACCCGGCAATAATGGCATCAGCATTTGAAATAGGCCAGATGATATGTTTCGCATCTTTAGAGAGTGCCTTTATTTGTTTTGTATATCGGACTTACAGATTAACCTATCACATATTTAGACAGCTCTTCTTTTTCCCTCCAACACGGGTCGGATTTAGAGTTTTTGGCTCATTTGATGTTTTCAATACCCGTATTCACCTCTACATTGAATACACATGATGACTTACTCTCCTTTACATACCCTACCCAAGTTCAACAGAACATTTTTGACTGTGTTTCAACTATTGGGATAGGATGGTATTAGTATAGAATTGTATTGTGGCGATATTAACATGCCCATTGTTGTCCAACTGTAAAATGTATCATTGTGACCACATGTGACCTCAGCACAACTTTCTCTCACTATCCTGAAACACACCAATCACTTACCTTCCCTCCTCCCTTTATTCCTTTTACCCACACCTCGCTTTGGGCATTGAATAAATTGTGATGAAGTATGATTAAATGTATGCATAATCAATTTTTGAAGAGGATGTGAATAAATAACATTCCTCTTAAAGATTTCTTCATTCTTTACTTCGACCAGCAGCAAAAGGTATGCTGTTGAAAACAAACAAAAAAACTTTGTTAAAAGGAAGTTATGATTCTTTACTCAAATGAGAAAACACGCTTTCCTATAAAAAAAAAACTTATAGTTCCTTAAAAAGGGTAAATTAAAGGGATGTTGTGGTTACTGCAGATAACCTGGTAACCACACAAAACGGAAGTTAACCAACCATAAATCCCCAATGCACTGCTTACTGCAATGCAATGCATGTGGTGCCACAGATAACATCAGAAATAACATCATAGAGGTCATCACTGATGACATTACAAATCACCATTGACATCATCAATTACATCGTCAATGTCACTCTGGGGGAAAGAGACTTAGTATAGGGCCGAGCCAAAGCCTATGGACTGTGCCCAGATTCAGTCTGGCATTGGACAAGTCCAATGAACTCTAGAGGAAGGCATACTTCAACGGTAAGGCCAGCTACCCTGAGCACTATGGGCACGGTCAAAGCCCATACCCAGTGGGTTGAGTAGATCTCATTGGATACTTCTGATGGCAATGCTGAGCTGGCACTGGAGGAACGGGTCCTGACACCAGAGCTATACTCATAACATACTGGGCTTGGATGAAGGCTATATCTAGGGAGATTTCGGGTAGGAGTTTTGAGTAAAGAAACAGGTTGAAGGTCACGGTCTGTACCCAAAGCATGCTAAGCACAGCTTTCTTACACTTTGGGCTCATTACCCCTTCCTCCTCAGTGGTGGGCTAGGTTAAAGGCCAGATCCAACATCCAGAGCCGGCTTGGCACAGCCAAAATGAACTCTGCATTCAGTACTCCTTCAACTCATTGCAGGACTTGGCGAAAGTCTACATGTGCTCCAATAGATTTCTTGGCACAACCAAAAGTAGAGCCTTGTGGACTGTAGGCTATCGCATTGCATTGTTGTGATGTCATTGATGATGTCAATAGGGATGTGGTGTTTGATATTAGGAGAGATGCTAACAGTGATATCATCTGGCATTTCATCTATGACATTATATGTAAAGTCAGGTCTTGAGCAATGCTTTGAAGTAGTTATGGTTACACAGCTCATCCTAAATGACAATTTTTTTGTGCTTTAGATCAAGATTCTAACATACGCATGTATGTATGTAGCAGTATTTACCTTTGCATGGAGCAATGGATCACTAAACAGAAGTGTGACATCCTAGTACATTAGAGACCATTGACAAGGAGGCAGATAGAGGGAGGGAACCTACTGGGTGAGGAGATGTATCATCGGTTAGTTTCTGAATTTCAGGAGGGTAGGGACTGTTCTGACGTTAATTTGGGTGTTGTTCCTTATCCTTGGTTTATGGATGGAGAAGCCCCCTTCTGGGTATTTACTTCCTTTATTTTATCATCCCCAGTTTGTCAATGTCTTGGCTTCTAGTATTGCCCTGTCCATCTAAGATGTGAAGTTTCTCTAGCGTGTATGTAGGGATGTACACATATGTCCCTAGCAGCGAGGTGAGAGAGGATTAGTACTTGCACTGTGGATCTCAAGTCAGTTATGGCAGGAAACATTTCATTTTTTTCAGTCAGTAGAGCTGGCCCCATACTGTCTTTGTTTTCTTGAGGATGTGTTCCCTAAAGAAATGTTTGCATTGATCTTAAAGTCAAGAGATTTTGTTAAAATGGCAGCTGTGGGTGTGAAGCTGTCAAGGGTCATATCTGCTATTGCAATGCTACAAAGGTGCCTTCCTGCTGTTGTCAAACAGGAGATCTTTTCTTTGGTTGAGGTTTTTTAGGGATGTTTGTGTATATTTTATAATAGGATACATTAATTGTTAATCTAACTAAAGACCATCTGGCCAACCATTCTTTAAAAAGTGATTTCAGTGGTCCACGTTGTTCTTTTGGTAATAAACTTTAGGGCCTGATTATGAGTCTGGTGGTCCGAGACCAGACTCGTGATGGTGCGGCGGTGGGGGTACAGCCACTGCTGCACCGCAGTGGTCCCACCATGCATATTACGAGTTTCCTCTCCTCCAGGGTTTACATGGCGATTCCTCCTCCATGTAGACCTTGAAGGAGAGTAATCAAATGGGGGGGTGGTTGTGCCTCCTCCGCTTGTGCAAAGCGATACCAAAGAGGATGATGGATGTAGCGTTTGAGCAAATCAAACACTCACCCCCAGTCAACTGATCTGGGTTTAATTCATCATCATTCTTTAGCTCACTCCACCACCCCAGTTCAGACAGGGCCATGTGCAAATCATTCTGACCCTATGCCTCATGGGAACAGTCCAGCCCGAACTGCCAAGCCATGTCTTCCCTGGACCGGAAACAAGCATCCTGGGACCAGTTTCGGGTTCATAACCCTCATCAGCCAGGCTATCTTGAATCCAGTGGCAAAGTGAGCAAAGGACCCACGTCTGGGCATACCCTGACAACTTAGGGCGAACAAATCGATATTAAAGGGGATGATGGATGGAGCGTTTGAGCAAATCAAACACTCACCCCCAGTCAACTGATCTGGGTTTAATTCATCATCATTCTTTAGCTCACTCCACCACCCCAGTTCAGACAGGGCCATGTGCAAATCATTCTGACCCTATGCCTCATGGGAACAGTCCAGCCCGAACTGCCAAGCCATGTCTTCCCTGGACCGGAAACAAGCATCCTGGGACCAGTTTCGGGTTCATAACCCTCATCAGCCAGGCTATCTTGAATCCAGTGGCAAAGTGAGCAAAGGACCCACGTCTGGGCATACCCTGACAACTTAGGGCGAACAAATCGATATTAAAGGGGATGATGGATGGAGCGTTTGAGCAAATCAAACACTCACCCTCAGTCAACTGATCTGGGTTTAATCCATCATCATTCTTTAGCTCACTCCACCACCCCAGTTCAGACATTGCCATATGCAAATAAGTCTGACCCTGTACATGACTTGGCAGTTCGGGCTGGAATGTTCCCATGAGGCACAGGGTCATAACTTGTAATCTGGCAGGCGAGTGGCGGAGGGGCGGCGGTAGAGTATCGCCCGTTCCAACACCGCCGAAACTCGTAATCGGCCCTTTAGTGATTCTGAACCAAATGTGACAGAAGTTTGTACCATCCAACTCAGGATTTTCAAAGCAAATTTGGTGCAAACTGGTTAAGGAGGTCAAAAGCTATAAGAGGGATGTCACCTTTTGTGTATAAATATTAAGCATGGGCGTAAAATCCGCTCCGATCGCGGATTTTTCGGATTTTCGGCAAATTCGCAATCCGCGAACTCTCGCGAATTTGTCGAAAATCCGTGAATCCGCTCGCGGCAGATTTTTTGCTTGGTTGCGGCGCGCGGCGTGGTGCACGGCGTTCACTTTCCGTCATTTAGCGTTTGCCGAGTTGTTTTTCTTTGCGAGTGACGCGCCATTTTGGATCTTGCTGCGTGATCCCGCGGGAGTTTGGCGCCCGCGAATACGTAATCGCGGCTTGCCACCTTGCACAGCACACCTCGCGAGAGTTCGCAATTGCGAACACGTAGTTGCGGCGGAAAGGAACAATCTCGCACTCGCGAAATAGAGCTTTTGCAATTCTGCACAAGAAAATCACCAGCAAACAGGATAAACCTTCAGAAAATTATGATTTTTATCAGAATCACTCCTCAGATTGACATTTGCATGGCCTTTTTTTTTGCAAGGAGTCTATTTTTGGGGGGGGGGAGGAAGGAAGTGCCCCACAGTCTCCAACTTCCTGTTCCTGTCCAGCAGGCTCCTCCCAGTGCTTTGTCCATCTCCTGGTCACTTTCATTTGGATCTGGAGCTGGAAGGATTACTTTTTGTGGGTGCTGCTGGATATTTGGATTTGAGGCCTTTTTGACTGTCTTTGGATCACTTTTGGATTAGAAATCAACTTTCACAAGTAAGTTTGTTTGGGGCATTACAGTTGCTGCAAGTAAAATTTTGGAACTTGTTCAGAACATTAAATAAATTAGATTGTGGGTAGCCACAGTATCCAGTAGGACCAGGGTTGGTTAGGGGTGCATGATACAACTGTTTTGTTGAATTTAAACACCATTGAGGCCATGGATGGGCTGGGATTGTGCTGATTTTTGTCGTTTTTTTGGGCCTGCTGGTGGGGCCCTTTGCCCAGGGGTGGTGAGTGTTGCATGGGCCTAGTCTTTCTGTGGGGTGTCTTCTTGAATTTAAACATAATTGAGGCCATGGATGGGCTGGGATTGTGCTTATTTTATTGTTTTTTGTCGTTTTTTGGGGGCTGCTGGTGTGGCCTTTTGCCCAGGGGTGGTGGTGCCTGTGGTGTGGTCTCACTCTCTTTAATGTAAACATCATGGATGGCATTGGATTGTGGTGATTTCTGGCTGTTTTTCTGTTTTTTGGGGGTGTACTGTTGATGTGGACTGGCCATGTGGGTGGTGGTGGTGGCCATCTTGAGTGCTGGCTGGTACAGGCAACATGTGCTTGGGGTGTAAGGGGCCATTTTGAGGAGAGGCAGTGTCTGAGGCCTGCACTTATTTTGCCTACTTTTCATCCATTATGCCCAGGGGTAGTGAGTGTTCCATGGGCCTAGTGTTTCTGAGGGGTGTCTTCTTGAATGTAAACATAATTGAGGCCATGGATGGGCTGGGATTGTGCTTATTTTATTGTTTTTTGTCGTTTTTTGGGGGCTGCTGGTGTGGCCTTTTGCCCAGGGGTGGTGGTGCATGGACTGAGTGTGCCTGTGGTGTGGTCTGGTCTCACTCTCTTTAATGTAAACATCATGGATGGCATTGGATTGTGGTGATTTCTGGCTGTTTTTCTGTTTTTTGGGGGTGTACTGTTGATGTGGACTGGCCATGTGGGTGGTGGTGGTGGCCATCTTGAGTGCTGGCTGGTACAGGCAACATGTGCTTGGGGTGTAAGGGGCCATTTTGAGGAGAGGCAGTGTCTGAGGCCTGCACTTATTTTGCCTACTTTTCATCCATTATGCCCAGGGGTAGTGAGTGTTGCATGGGCCTAGTGTTTCTGAGGGGTGTCTTCTTGAATGTAAACATAATTGAGGCCATGGATGGGCTGGGATTGTGCTTATTTTATTGTTTTTTGTCGTTTTTTGGGGGCTGCTGGTGTGGCCTTTTGCCCAGGGGTGGTGGTGCATGGACTGAGTGTGCCTGTGGTGTGGTCTGGTCTCACTCTCTTTAATGTAAACATCATGGATGGCATTGGATTGTGGTGATTTCTGGCTGTTTTTCTGTTTTTTGGGGGTGTACTGTTGATGTGGACTGGCCATGTGGGTGGTGGTGGTGGCCATCTTGAGTGCTGGCTGGTACAGGCAACATGTGCTTGGGGTGTAAGGGGCCATTTTGAAGAGAGGCAGTGTCTGAGGCATGCACTTATTTTGCCTACTTTTCATCCATTATGCCCAGGGGTAGTGAGTGTTGCATACTTGCATGTCCCTAGTCTTTCTGTGGGGTGTCTTCAATGTAAACATCATGGATGGCATGGGATTGTGCTCATTTTTCTGTGTTTTGTCCATTTTTTGGGGTGTATAACTGAACTGATGTTCCTGTGTCTTCCATTGCTTTTAGGTGCACAAGAAGACTCAAGAGAACCACCAGTGCCAGGAAGAAGTCCTGCAGCGGTGTGTGTGTGCAGCATAACGTCACGCGACGTCACGTCTGGACACAGAACCCTCTGCAACTCGTGCAACTGCTGCCTGCTGACCTGCTCTGAAGAAGATGGCCCCAAAAAAAGTAACCCGTAGCTCCTCTAGCAAGAAAGGTGCCAGTAAGGAGCAGAAGAAGCAAGTTACCAAGGACACTGGTGTGCCGCCCGCCCCTTTTTTTGGGAGTAAAAAAAAAAGTATGCCTGCAGCAGCAGCGGGATCTGCTGGGGACCAAGCTGGCAGCAGCACCCCTGCTCCATTGGGCTCAGTGCCACCACCACCACCACTCCAACTTAAGTCCAAGCCCTTGAGTGCTGCAGAGGCAGCCAGTATAGTTCTTCAATCACCATCGACCAGTGATGTTGGCTCATCGCAAGAAAGCAGCAGCAATGTCCCTCAATCAACACAGGTTGTTGTAGCTCATCTGACGAGTGTTGAACAACCACAGCCGTAACAACAATCACATGTGCAAGTACAAGCCCAAGTACATGTGGAAGGAGAGGCAGCGCAAGGAGATGCGCAAGCAGAGGTGCATGGAGGGTCACAAGTGGCCACAATAGTTGTTCCTCCCGAAGTAGGGGCACATCAGGAAATCGACAATCAAGGCGAGGTATCATTTGAGGAAGCCACTCCTCCTGATGATCCTTCATTGTCTTCCACACCCCTAGCAAGGAAGAGATCAAGGGTGGTGTCTACATCTTCTTCAAGCACACCTCCTTCTGATGATACGGATCAAACTTGGGAACCAGCACCACAGCCGTCTGAGAGTGAGGCACACCATGATCCGACAAAGGTAGTTAAGCGTAAAAGGAAGCTCGTCCAAAGTCTCAGAGTTATGGAGTGTGATGAGGCTCAACAAGAAGTGGCGGATACTGCTGCTGATGAAGACTCTGCCAACGACGACCCAGTCATCATAAAGGTCACTGCAGCCCCAGCGGGCATGCAGCAAACAGACATTTTGACCCTAGCCCGAAGAGCTGCTGAGCGTGATGATGATGATGATGTTGTCGATGAGGAGGCAGTGGAAACACCACAATCATTGGAGTTAAGTAGTTCACCAACTCGTCCCGCTTCCATATTTCTTTCTGGCAAGAAGAGACCTCCGTCAACCTCGACCTTAATTAGTGGCGGTGAAAGTGCAAAACGTACAAAAGTTGGGCAATCTAGATCCTCCACTTCATCTGGCATTAGCTGAATGACCACCACCACCAGTATCGCCGGCGCCGCCTCCTCCATGTCCCACAGACACTTCAAGTCCCCAGTTTGGGACTTCTTTACTGTTTGTCCAAAAAATCCAAAGTTTGCCATTTGTACCATTTGTAAGCAAGCAGTTAGTCGTGGTAAGCCAGGTACCAACTATGGTACCGGAGGCCAGAGAGGTCATCTTAGGAGACAGCACACTGTCAAATGGTTTGCGCACCTAGATGCGATCAAGAAAGGCCGAATTCAAGGAAACGTTGATGTTTCATCTGATGATGACGAGGAGGAAGAAGACATGTCAAACACTTCCCTTACACCCAGTACCCCTGTCAGCAGCACACCCAATGTGAGGCACACTAAGAGTGTTGGAGCGACTGAGACACCAACGCACAAAAGTTCACCAGCGAGCAAAATTGGGTCAACGAAGTCATTATCAGCCCGTAAATGCTTGGTCCAGGGCAACATTAGAACAATGCTTACTTCAGACGTGCCATATGAACGCAACCACCCACTGACGCGTCTGTATAACACTAAGCTGGCTAAAATGCTAGCTGTGGACCTTCTCCCTTTTTCTTTTGTAGAAGCGGTAGGTTTTCTAGAATTAGTGGCAACGCTCTGCCCTAAATGGAAGGTTCCTAGCCGGTTCTATTTTGCCAGAGTTGCGGTTCCAGCACTACATGAAGATGTGCTGGAGGCGATTGGGGCAGCTTTGCAGAAGAGTGCTGTTCACACAATACATCTGACAACAGACATGTGGACCAGTGGCGCAGGCGCTGATTACATGTGCATCACTGCACACTGGGTCTCTTTTTCAGGTGTTAAAGCAAAGCTAAACGCAGGTGTTGACCCGGACCAAGTTTTTAAAGCTGCTCGGAAACATGCAACACTAGCCATGTTTGGCTTGGAGAAAAGTCACACAGCAGAAAACCTTTTGGAAGAGTTTAACAAAAAGGTCTTGAAAATGCTATCCCCCCAAAAACGCATGATTGGTTATGTTTCCACGGATAATGGCGCCAATGTAGTTAAGGCCATGTTTCAGGGTGACTATTTTAGAGTGCCGTGTTTGGCGCACTGTATCAACCTGGTAGTTCAAAAATTCTTGAGTGATAAACACAGTCCAGCGTTCGAGGTAATGGCCACCTGCCGCAAAATGTGCAACCATTTCAGCCATTCTTTTAAGGCCCGGAAGCATCTGAGGAGACTGCTACTTGAACGTCAAATGCCAGTGAAAGCACTCATCCAGGAGGTGGCAACACGTTGGAACTCAACCTTCTACATGCTTGAGCGTCTGTATGAGCAGTATACGGTACTCGATCACTATTTCTTCACAGAGGGTACATCTCAGAAGGAGGACATGCGGTCGGGTGCGGCGCAATGGGACATAGTTAAAAGCCTGACAGACATGCTTCGTCCTTTTGAGTTCTTCACGCGTGCAGTCAGCCAGGAGGACTGTAATTTGGGAAAAGCTATCCCATTGTTGTGCATGCTGGAGCACCAACTGATGGCGGTGTCTTCTGAGTTTGAAAAAGATGGAAAAAAAAAAGACCATTTTATTTTGTCTGAGAAATTATTAGAGCGCCTACGTGGTGATGAACGTCTTAAAAACATCAAGTCAGAACAGCATTACATTTGTGCTACTATTCTGGATCCACGCTACAAAAAGGCACTGGCAGGCGAAGCATTCTTTCCTTTTGCTGATGCAGATGTTCAAAAGTACAAAAATTGGTTAGCCTTGTCAGCCAAGAGGTTTGAAAAAGAACGGCAGGTTATTGAAGGAGAAGACAGTACATCAGCATCAGCATCAGCAGGCCATCCCCAGTCACAAGAATCCACTTCTGCACCTGTGGCTGGGGCACAAGTGACCTCTCAGCCGTTAAAGGCAACTGGATCATCTGCACCACACACAACAGTATCAGTGGCTGTTGTAGAGGATTGGCTAAGTTTGCTTGGGTATGGTTCTCGAAAAAATGTCAAAGGCACAGCAAAAAGTAAGCAAAGTGGAGGAACCGTTGATGACCTTGAGTCGATGGTGCAGGACTATATGAATGACTCAACAGAGGTCTTTCTTAATGATGAGCCATTGCAGTATTGGCATGGCAAAAAACAATTGTGGCCACAGCTCTCCAACCTGGCTATAAACTATTTGTCTTGCCCACTCGCAAGTGTGTCTTCTGAACGTGTTTTCAGTGCTGCTGGTGGCATTGTAACTCCCAAACGGAGCCGCCTCTCGCCCAAAAATGTGGAGCGGCTGACAATGATCAAGATGAATCAGCACCTCATACCACCGGATTACAAAGTACGAGAAAGCACGCCGCATGAAGACGAGGAGGACGGCAACGTAGATGAGGGGATTTGTTCTCTGTTCGGTGGCACTGACCTCATCCTGCCTGAATTCGCAGAGTATGATGACGAAATCTTCTTCTTATTCCCTGACACCGAGCCCTGAAAATGAGACAATGAATCAAGAACTTTCTTTTTCGTCCTTATTCACTTTTATTCCTGTTTGTCTCTCTTTCTTTGGTTTGCACAGTTAATTTAATTCAAACTTTAATCACCTAATCCCCAAAACAAGACCATCAGCAGAACTGTCTTCACTTGTTTGCTTATTGATTTGAAGGTGCCGCAGTCTACATTCCTCAGGTTCACAAGTTCTGAAGAACATGCTCCTCTATCCTCCTCCTCCAGACTGCGATTTCCCTCAAAGCAGAGTGCTGGATTACGCCCAATGAAGAAAGACTCAGCACTTGTGGGGGTGTTGTACTTCTTTGCGGGTGAGTTGACGGATTTGGGCCCATTGCTGTGAAGCTCTAATAATGGACAAAAGTGTTTTGGACCAAATATGAGGTGGAAATTTCTTGCCGTTTTTGCTGACTTGCTTGCCTTTGGGGTGCTCTTTGGCGGGGTTCCGGGTGTTTGTGGGTGATTTTTGGTGTCTGGGAGCACTGCTGCGACAGTCTAATCTTGATTGCATTTGCTTTTCAGGAAATCCGTGGTGGAAAACAGAAGTTATGATGATTGATGATGATGACCTAGCTGCACAGCGCCGCGATTGGACCGAAGGCCGAGAGATATTGTAAGTATGAGATTTAGCTTTTTCGCTGTTTGGGGTTGTTGTCGGGTGGTTTTTTCCGGGTGGGTTGGCGGGTCTTGCCTGGGGCATTCCTGGGAAGGTCTAATACCGGATAGAAGTGTTTTGGACAAAATCCTTAAGGAACAGCCTTTTTTTTGCTATTTCTTCTGTCATCTTGCTCAATGTAGCGTTTTGGGGGGCTTCCTGCTGTTCGTGGGTGGGTTGCGGCCGGGGTCTCTGTCGAAGCACTGCTGCGACAATCTAATCTTGATTGCATTTGCTTTTCAGGAAATCCGTGGTGGAAAACAGAAGTTATGATGATTGATGATGATGACCTAGCTGCACAGCGCCGCGATTGGACCGAAGGCCGAGAGATATTGTAAGTATGAGATTTAGCTTTTTCGCTGTTTGGGGTTGTTGTCGGGTGGTTTTTTCCGGGTGGGTTGGCGGGTCTTGCCTGGGGCATTCCTGGGAAGGTCTAATACCGGATAGAAGTGTTTTGGACAAAATCCTTAAGGAACAGCCTTTTTTTTGCTATTTCTTCTGTCATCTTGCTCAATGTAGCGTTTTGGGGGGCTTCCTGCTGTTCGTGGGTGGGTTGCGGCCGGGGTCTCTGTCGAAGCACTGCTGCGACAATCTAATCTTGATTGCATTTGCTTTTCAGGAAATCCGTGGTGAAAAACAGGAGTTATGATGATTGATGATGATGACCTAGCTGCACAGCGCCGCGATTGGACCGAAGGCCGAGAGATATTGTAAGTATGAGATTTAGCTTTTTCGCTGTTTGGGGGTGTTGTCGGGTGGTTTTTTCCGGGTGGGTTGGCGGGTCTTGCCTGGGGCATTCCTGGGAAGGTCTAATACCGGATAGAAGTGTTTTGGACAAAATCCTTAAGGAACAGCCTTTTTTTTGCTATTTCTTCTGTCATCTTCCTCAATGTAGCGTTTTGGGGGGCTTCCTGCTGTTCGTGGGTGGGTTGCGGCCGGGGTCTCTGTCGAAGCACTGCTGCGACAATCTAATCTTGATTGCATTTGCTTTTCAGGAAATCCGTGGTGGAAAACAGGAGTTATGATGATTGATGATGATGACCTAGCTGCACAGCGCCGCGTTTGGACCGAAGGCCGAGAGATATTGTAAGTATGAGATTTAGCTTTTTCGCTGTTTGGGGGTGTTGTCGGGTGGTTTTTTCCGGGTGGGTTGGCGGGTCTTGCCTGGGGCATTCCTGGGAAGGTCTAATACCGGATAGAAGTGTTTTGGACAAAATCCTTAAGGAACAGCCTTTTTTTTGCTATTTCTTCTGTCATCTTGCTCAATGTAGCGTTTTGGGGGGCTTCCTGCTGTTCGTGGGTGGGTTGCGGCCGGGGTCTCTGTCGAAGCACTGCTGCGACAATCTAATCTTGATTGCATTTGCTTTTCAGGAAATCCGTGGTGGAAAACAGGAGTTATGATGATTGATGATGATGACCTAGCTGCACAGCGCCGCGTTTGGACCGAAGGCCGAGAGATATTGTAAGTATGAGATTTAGCTTTTTCGCTGTTTGGGGGTGTTGTCGGGTGGTTTTTTCCGGGTGGGTTGGCGGGTCTTGCCTGGGGCATTCCTGGGAAGGTCTAATACCGGATAGAAGTGTTTTGGACAAAATCCATAAGGAAACACCAGTTTTGGCACTTTTTGTAAGTTAGGGTTCGTTAGGGTTAGCCCTAGCAGCAGGATTGCATGTGTTTCGGGGGGTTCTATTGCAACGCAGTTCTGGTGTTGTAGAGCACTGTTGGAGCGATGCTGGCTATGGATACTTTTGCTTGCTTGCAAGTGGTTTGAATACAATGCACGGTCTGTATTTGGGCCTACTGTTACTTTCAAAGTACGTTTTGTAACCATTTTTCTGCTAGGCATCGTTTTTGGAGATCTGATTGGGGTTCTTCTACATTTTTGCGACTGGCTTTAGTAAGGGTCTTGGTGGGAGCATTGCTGGGAAGGTCAAATTTTGTTCTAAAACACAGTTTACAGTACACCTACCTTGAGGGGAAAGATCCGCTATAATATTTTGGCCATACTTATTTATCCTTAAAAAGGTGACTCAGACAGAGCACGCAATTTCAAAAATATTGTACTGTCTATTAGGGAAATCAAAGTGTCACTTTTTGAACCACACAGCGTACATACCTTTTATTTATTTATCAGTGGTATTGTAATAGCACTTCCTGTTTTCCGTTCAATAATTACAGGCCGGGTTTCAGTCAACATCCGCCAGGCAGGCAGTGGACAGGGTGTCTTCTGTCAGTGGTCACCAACATTGATGGACGAAGCGTCAGCTGGAATGGAGGAGTGCCGCCAATAAGAGGAATTGTTTGCTGCATGCAACTTACTTACCAAATTCAACAGGACAACTCCAACAACATACGCAATACAGATACAGTATCCATTGTTTTATTCTATGAGTGTGACTGCATGTGCTTAGCTTTAGTTTGTAACCAAAGATTGTCTTTATCTTCAATTATTGTTTGTCCATGCTCTGCTTTTTTTTTCTTCTCTCAACAAAACCTACCCAAAAAGAAACCCCCATTCCCATCCATTTTACAAACCCTAACCCTCTTCCCCCGGGCTGTGTTGTTTTGCTTGATGTCTGACTAAAATGACATCAATAATTCCACACACTTGCTGGGGAGGATAAGGTCATAGCAACAGGCTGGTGAAGGAATACGAGGATATCTTCTAGACTTACTCAGCTTCAGTACTATATCTTCTAGTAGTAGTAGCCAATGTCAAATAAATTCAACGCAAGTACTAGTTATACTTGCAAGCAAATACTTTACCATTTGTTAGGCTACATTATGGCACTGTTCTAGTGTACTGTCACCTGCTATATTCTCGATCGTACCGTAACCGTTGTAATGCTACAGTAAGGACAAACAAGGTTTCGT
The DNA here is from genome assembly GCF_964261635.1 of Lissotriton helveticus. Lineage (NCBI taxonomy): Eukaryota > Metazoa > Chordata > Amphibia > Caudata > Salamandridae > Lissotriton > Lissotriton helveticus. The sequence continues at coordinate 1,545,123,363 of NC_136067.1, read as the reverse complement.
TTTCTTTTTTTCCATAGGCATGCAACTGCCACTGTGTCACACCACTAGTACCACCGCAATGAGGAAATGTCACCCGCCCAGGATTGACAACGTTAATCCCCATTTCACGTGGAGCCAGCCCTGGGCCTAGCCCTAATTTCTAACACTAATTACAGGTAAGATAAGCGTTTGGTGGGAGGTAGTATAATGGAGTATTATTTCGGAGTAGACAAGAGATTGACGGTTGTACTACTAAAGTCCTACGACTGTTCAGGAAAACAAAGTTACTGTTACACCCCCGTCCCCCACCCACCAGACTGAAAAGCAGTAAAAAACAGGTATGGTCAGATAAAGTTTAAAAATGTATATTTATGTAGCCCTAACAAAATAATCTCCCTCAAGACCCACCCTAACCCCAACGATTGTCTTTGAAACGTCCCAAAACGATCCCAACTCCCAAATCCCACCCCCCAAAAGTCTATAAAAAAAGGGCAAGGGACACTCCACTACTGGAGGGTGCTGGTGCTGGTGCATTTTGCCGCATGGGCATCATACTCCTTGCGGAGGGTGGCAAGCTCGGAGCGGAGGCCCTTCACCAAGTTCTTATACTTCTGGACCTCCTGCTCCAGGTTGGACATTCGGACTCGTAGGTGGCGTTGGCGTTCCTTGCAGCTCCTGTGGGGGGCAGCTGGTTTTTCTGTTGCTTGGCGGTGGCGGTTGGCTTTGTTAGCCCGGCTCGGTCCCGCTGGAGCACTGCGGGACCTGGAGGAGGATGCAGCGGTCCCAGCCGAGGATGTTGTTGTTGCACCGCTCGACTGCGTGTCCTCCTCCTCCTCCAGGGCCACCAGCCGCCGATATTCGGCGACAGTGGCCTCCAGCCTCCGTTGCCGGGCCATTCTAGCCTGCTCCCTCCGTGTTGTTGATTTGGAAGGAGCAACTATATGAAGAAAGAAAGACATAGTCTGTAACCAATGCTCCTTAGCATTAATAACACAAAGTGATTGAGCCGAAAGTTGGGTCACAGTACAAGTAGCAAATTGAAAGCACAGTACATAACTATTGAGGACAGTATCTATGTAACCTCCCACTCCTGCATCCTTTCTCTAACATTAGTGGTACTTTAATGAACAAATTCTACGACCACTATGGACTTCCATTACAGTCGACTATGACAGTACACCAGTCTTATTCTTCTTCTTCTCTCTTGTTTAGGAAAATTGGTACGTTATCTTAGGCAAGCCGGCAGAATGACATGGACAGCACAGTGAACTTGCACCCGAGAAAAAAAGTTGCACACCATGATGAGTGAGACAGACTTGCGTTACTGTACCGGTCCAGTACATGCAGGTGGTGAAGCTATTACTTTTCTATTACGGGTGGCACTGAGAATACTCTGTTACAAGGGCTACTGCTTAATTAATTTACCTTTCACCCTACAGTGCAAATGAGTACTAGAAAAGGACAATGAAGAAGCTAACTAATTTGATTATCTATCACTTCACATGGGACGTATTTGATGACATATGGGATGACTTTAGGTGCTTTGCTTAATATTGAGTGAACAGTGATACACCCACACATGAATGACGTACTACAAGCAAACTAAAGTTATTAAGAGAGGTACGGAGTGTCCACCGTAATAACCAGATATATGCTGTGATTGCAGACGCAATACAAAGTACTGCTACTATTCATGGTACTATTGGACACATTTACAATTCCTTTTCCTTTCCTTCCCTGCACTGGAACGGACGTGCGGGTGCGGTGGTACATGCTCTTCAAGGTAACACTTAGTACATCTGGCGACCATCTACTCTCTCTAGATACACATGTGCTATCTAAGAGTCAGAGAATACCATGCTCCAGGCATCCATTCAGTCAAAGTATACGCACACATACAGTTTCTGTTTCACCCACCCAGGCTGCTGTCCTTCCACCCATCCTTGCTTCATCATTGACCCAGCCATGCACCATACCATATTCTTTCCTTCCAAGCCACCTCGGGGGCCAAGCAAACACATATCGTTCTTCTTTGCCAGCCATCATACAATTTCGTGTCCCACTTACTTACACCCTTCTTTCGCTTTTCGTTCATCCCATCCATCACGTTCGTCTAAGAACTTATTGGGATTCTTCTCACCAAAAACTTCACAGCTAAGTCGAAGTACATTTCGAGGAGGCTACTACCTGGTTGATTTGTAATACACCCGTGCAGAAAGCACACTATGCAGTCTTCAATCTCAATAAGTAAGGAATATATAGCTTACCTGTTTCCGCCACCACCGTTTGAACCCCCACAGGACCGTCCGCCGGCTCTTGCACCGCCTCCTCCCCAGAGTCCTCCGAGTCCTCGCCCAACACAGCCACCTCCGCGCTGGCCCCGTCACCAGATGTTACACCTACAAAGTACATTTAAGAATGTTAGAATACACCACTCACTACTATATAATATTTGGTCTAGGAGAAATGTTAAAAAAACTGAATACAATGTAATAATTTGTGACTGTCTACTCCAAAGTAAAAATGTCCCTTTTTCCAGGGAAGGCTGTTGTCTTGCTGCACTTTTATGCACAACTGATGAATGCTTGCTTTTTATTTTTAACACGCACCACTTTTTCTCCTAACAGACAGAAGCTTGACTCCTAAGAACACGACCAGGATCAAGTTCAAACCAGGTGAGAGCTCGGCTCGACCACAAGAAATGTGTCCAATTAATCGTCAGCACTAACCACTTTTCCGTTTTCAGTTAAATAGTTTTATGACAAAGTAGATTTTAATAAATGTGTTTACTTTTAATAAAGCTTTTAAACTTAAATAGACTCTGTGGTTTTTGGTCCTCCAGACTAGAGTGGATGAGCTAAAGGTTTTGGAATTTTTGCAAGCATGAGTGCCTCTGACACTTCTTGACTGTGCTGTGACTCCGTACTCTCTTGTCCTGCGTACGATAATCTAGAGATCATTGGGGATCAATAATCGGTGACTACAGAGCTGAATGACTCTGCCACACTATCTAGTCAGTAAGGAGACAGTGCATAGAGCTATTGCTGAATAGAATGGGAGTCCAATGGAATTGCCAAATGTCCAATCTTAGTTAGCTACACAGACAGACTAATAAGAATAATCTAGTAATACCACAGGGAGTCATATTAGAGCCAGGATAAGAATTTATATCCAGTGTACAAGAAGATCAAAGACGATTTAGAAAAAATCGAATGAGGAACGCTAGGAAAAAATAGGTACTCTTTATTACAATTAAAACTTACTGGGGCCAGCAAAGGAGCCCTCGCCTGCCCGATCCTGGCCTGCATCCTGAGCACCCTCCTCCTCCTGTGTCCTCTTGCCCTTGGGGGGAGCTGATGTACAACATGAAAGAAAGAAAGACCAGAAAACATGGATGAGATTTGTCAACCAAATCAACCATTTCAAAAGAACAATAACAACATTTTTTGGAGAAATAGCAAATAGATAGACAACTATTCCACGGGATCTATCTCATGTGGTATACTACGTTATTCGTATTGCCTGATTTGCGGAACGTTGACTTAGAAAGTTCCTATGTAACTCAATAAACAGACTACTAAAGAGGTTTGCCTAGGCCTGGCACTGCAGGCAGCAGTCCGCAGCACGCGAAGTGACAGACAAAGTCCATCCTGCTTGCAGATCAGTGAATACTCAAACTATCAATCCACCCACCACCACCACTATTTCTTCTTATAGCCATGTGTCTAAAGGAAGGAGTGGACTTCAGTCTGTTGGGGCTGATTTAGAAGTCCCTTGCGGCTCATTTTCCTCCATTGTTGCGTGACTTTTGTGACGCTGCGGCAGAACAAAAGACTCGCCATGGTGTTGGTGCGGCGTATATATTTAAAAAAAAGAAATTATGGGCGATGCATCACGTTGTAAAGCCCTGCGCCATCAGGGGGCGTTCCGGCGCAAGGGAGGGCGTACCTGCGCAGGGACGAATCCTAAAAGTGGCTGAGGGAAATCTACAAGATGTCAATCAGTCACTTTTAAGACAATGATGCATGAGTCAAACCCTGCGCGCTTGAAGCCGACGTACGGCTTGATGCAGCATTGGGGAGATAGGGTACCCCAGAGCATTGCTGGAGCTGCGCCATCGTTGGCACGCAACTCCAGCAATGCGCCGCCTTTACGGCACAGATGCGTAAGGCTTCTGTGACGTTTTGGGCCAATGGGTGGTGGTGGTGGCATGGCACACAATTACTGCCGCATCCCTGCTACTTTGCAGGGATGCGCCGTTAATTGAAAATATGACCCTTAGTGTCTAGCATTACGCAGTTCTTATCTTTACACTACACTCATACATAATTTCTCAGGCCAATGAAATGAACACAATGTACAAAACAAATAAGCATAGTAGCAAGCAAGGCTACTGAGAAGGAGAGCAGTGCACCTGAAATGCATAGAAGATTTTGAAATATAATTTACCTACAATGTAATCGGCAGCATTATTGCTCTTGGTAAAGAACAAAGATTTGCAAATAACAGAGCCGGATAAAACAGAGTAGTGATGAATAGCTACTACTACTCACCAAGCCCGGGGACCTCTACGCCGAGCGCGTCCAGCAAGTCCCGTTCCCGGTCCATGACATCGGTCCAGCGGTGGGTGGCCTGGTTATATGTGCGCCGGACCCCAGAGAGCTGAAACATGGCCCGGCACACCTTCTCCCACCGCTTCCGGCGCTCCCGGATGCCATAGCCAGTCGCGATCTTGCCGCCTCCCAGGATCGTCTTGGGGAGGCGGCGCTGGACGTGGAAGATGAGTGCCGCCACTTCCTCCGCGCTGAAGATCTCCCGCGGCACCACTTGCTCCCCCCTCAAACGCCCGCACGGGAGCCGGGCACGGGGTGCGGGACCCTTCCCCTTCTCAGGGTGCTTTCCGGCTCCCTTTACCATGGTCTGGGCAGAAATAAACTTAAATGATAAAGAAGAAATAGAATAGTGAAGAAGAAAAGAAAAGAGTTTAAAAAAGTAGTTTAAAAGTAACTAAAAGTAGCAGAAAACACAAAAATATACAGCTAGAAAAATAGAGGGATAGATAATAAGTAAAATAGATTAAATAAACTTCAAACAAGCAAAGGATGGCAGAGATTCAGAGAGGATACAGAAAGCATGCCCAGAACCATAGCAATGAATGAGAAACAAGATGGCCGCGCCCGTTCACAACCGCGTGGGTAACTTCGCGCGAGATTTTCCTCGCGAGCACGCGCGAAATTGTACTAGCGAGCAGCACAGTTTGCGAGATTACACATAGCGGCCGGAAACGGAATTACGTCACGCAAACAAGATGGCCGCGCCCGTGTACGACCGCTAGGGTAACTTGGCAAACGTATAGCTACAAGCGCCTCGCGAACACGCGCAAAAGCCCGCGAACATACACATTGCAAAAAAAAAAAAAGTGTATTCGCAAGCATTCGCGGCTCCCGAAATCGATCTCGCACGGATTCGCGCCCCAAAAAACGCGCGAAATTGCAGAAAAAACGGTTTTTGCTAAACTGAAAGCAATGAGCAGGTGCAAAAGTTCAAACTTAACATTTGTAACATTCACTGTAGTGCTTCCTGAGGGGCCCCTCCAGAGTTTGCAACTATTCTATGACCCTGCTATGACCCAAACAGCAGGCTCATAGAATAGCTACAAGTAGACCATAAAGGTCCTGTGAAAAAAAATGTCACTGCAACAGAAAGCAAATTACAGATAAGGAAGGAAGCAGGTGCCAGCCAGACTGGAACTTTCTAAATAACTGACACATTAATCAACCCCCAATTAATTCATGGCAGTTGAAGTAGGGGAGGTGTGCTTGCTTTTTTCACCCCCCATAAACTACAGTGATAAACAAACCTAATGGGTGGCAGTGAGGATGTACCAGAGGGTGGCATGGGTGTCCCAGAGGGTGGCAGTGGTGAAGCAGAGGGTGCTGTGAACCTGTGATGATAAACCAGACGTAGAAACAACATAGTCGCGGCCGTTGCGTGCCGAAAAGTAAGTTCGCAATTGCGAAATTGTCCCAAAATCGTCGCGAACGCGCGCCAACACAAAAAACGGGAAAATCCGCAAATCCGCTAGAGTTCGCGTATCTTCGCGGATTGCGAATCCGTAAATCCGCAATTTCGCGTACGCGAGATCCGCTAGATCCGCCCATGCTTAATAAATATGTAATTGAATCTTTCTTTTAGCTCTCAGAGTAAAACCCTTTGACAGATAACCCCCAAACTTGGCAAGAAGATCCAACATCTAAAAGTGTAATGGTTTTGAGGTTTGGTGTCACTATGTTCAGGATTTTTTTAATTATTAGACATTTTTCACAATTAAGCATATCATACCAGTACAGGCCATGAACATTTCCATGCATCAATTTTTAAAAGTGGAAATCAGATCTGAAATTTGAATTTGCTATAAGATGTGTGACCCTAATGCTGATTCACAAACCTCACAATCTTGTTTCACAAACCTGAATGATTCTGATTACCAGAGGGAGGTGCTGAGACTTATTTTATGTTGGCTGCTATATCATTTTTTTTAACAACTCAGTATAGTCCACAAACCCTTCTATGGTAAATAAATTACCCTGGACAGTGAAGAGGTTTTCTATGCATATGTGAGAACCTGGAGGGAAAAGGTCACATTCCAGAAGTGTGGAAGATGATTAATACCCTGAAACATACTCCACAAAAACATTTATTGGTCCGCAAACCTGCTTAGTTTGTGAACGACAAAGGCAAAACACTAGTAGACCGGTCATTTTAATGGGTATGAGGGTCTGCAAAGAAAAAGGTTTTGGGTGGATGACCTTCCCTCTCACTATAGTGATCAGTTGTGGACCTTTCATGTTTGCGATTACCACAGCAACCTTAACACAACCACTGTCAAACTATAGCAGAAAGAAGCATTGATTGTGTGGGAGGGGGGGTGCGGGGGTAGGAGAAAGTCTTGATATCATAACTCATCTCTTTCTGTAGTTTTTCCTTGTTATTTCTTAACCTGTTGTCTCGCGTATGTGTGTTAAATACACATTCTGTTATGGCTAATGGCCAGAGTGTGTGTGAGAGATGTATGGTAAATTGCTACTAAGTTTTGCGCTGTATTGTGCCACCCCTCTCCTTTTAAAAATAGATGTGGTCCCCAGAGGGTTAAGAGGATTGTGGGGGAGGATGCATGTCCACCTGCCCTTATTAGTAATTTCAGTCCCAGAAGATGGGGTCCCCGAGGCATTTGCAGGATCAGTGAGGAGAGCTGCATGCCCCTTCCCCTTTAATTTAGAATCAGCCCTAGGGTGTAGGGCCTTTGAGTCCTCAGGGCGGAACACGGAGGGAGGTAGCTTGCCCCCTCCCTTTAATTTACCATTGCCCCAGAGGGAGAGGTTCTCGAGGCCTCACGGTGGCTCAGGGAAGGGTGGGGTACCCTCCCTCTAAAATTGATTGCGCCACCACCAGGCACTGGCCCACCCTGGGGGGAGGGGGGTGAAAGCATGGAAGCCCATGGTTTTATTTTGTATTTTACTGTGGATTCAAAAATCAACCACACATTTGCTGTCAAATTAAAAAAATACATGTTTTTGGCACTTGGGGACCCCTCCACCTGGCCAAGAAGCAGCAGAGTATCCCTACTCTGCCCTCTTATACATGTTTTTAAGTTTTTTTTCTCAGGACAAGGGACTGAGTCCCAAATCCTAAGATGGCTGCTGCCACATCGTTGTTGAGATGGTGGCAGACAATCAGATCTTATCTCAGGACCTGCCTGCCTCTAGGATTCTTCGATATAAAGCTCAAGATTTCTGAGCCTTAATATCTCAAAACTACTGAATAGATTTACAACAAATCATAAAAAGCATGCTTTCTGGACCAAGATCTAGCTTTATGCTAAATATGGTATAAGTGCGTTCAGCTGTTTGGGCTGTAGCGGTGTCTACATTTCCTATTGAAAATGAAGGGGAAAACGGGTTTTGGAACACTACTTTTTCTTGGCCCCGCTTGATGGAACACCTCAAAACTTTCCAGGAAGGAGCTGAGGTGGATGATCATTTTTCTGGAAAGTTTCGTGAAAATTCATCAAATGTCGCCAAAGTCATATATAAATGCTTTTTTCCAGCTTTCTTGATCCATTGGTCTGTTATTGTGGCATTCACATTTTTGTTCCACCCACCACAGCATTCCATCTGGAGAGGCGCACTTCAGCCATTGCCTTACCTCTCTTTTATGCCATTCTGCTTTTGCAGTGTCCACTGCCACACAGTCTGCTTGTACAGGTTTGCAAAATGATTTACAAACATTAGCAGAGCCAAAAGCTGTCTGCAAACACCAGACCTATTTATTGGCTTTGCCAATGCTTGTCATTCATTGCAGTCTCGACTTTCCGAACTCTACAATCTGTAACTCGTTAATAATCTGAAATGTAAGTATGTTGGGGCAGATCCCGAAAAGGACATAATAGGCCTTTTTTATTGCAAGAGGCTAAAAAAGTCATTTTCGCTAGTGGTCCTTCAACCACAGTCATTATCTAAGACCCAGGCAAAATGAAGGATGGGCCTCTCATTAGACTTATTTCGGAGTTGTTTGGAAATAATTCAAAATGAATTCATGGAACCACTCAGAACATGTTTGTGTGCTGTTATTTGAATAGTGCGGTCCTATCTTCAGCAGACAGTGGAGACAATATGAAAATGTATGTTAAGTGGAGTTTTTACACATTTGCATATTCATTGATTCTATTACAATTCACATGGTCCTCATGTTTTAGGTGCAGTGGGAATGATGGGGGTCACCTAAAGCATAGTGGGCAATCCCCCTGGCCGCTTGGTCAGCAAGACCATCACTTCGGCCTTTGTGAAGGAATACCTCTGACACACTGGCTGTCAGTTTAGGGGTTTCGGACAGCTAAGCCAGCAGAGGATTCAACTTTAGAAACCCAGCACTTCTATAACTCTAAATAGAGCAGGTGAACCATGAGTTTGGAGTGGCTGGAGTGGTCAAACTCCAAATGACCACCTAATGATTTACGCAGGATAACACACTTTTTATACAAGTGCCCTCTTCCGGATTGGAACCCAATTCTTTAGTTTCAAACTTCCGCTACTTGTCCACTAGACCATAACATGGTGTCCTATCATTCCCTTTGGAAAAGCCACCATGCTTCTAGTCTAGGCATTTTTGTTACAAATCAATGTTATCTAGGGTGCTGGCCTAGTGGTAGCAAACTAAGACCACAGCTTATTGGAAGAAAAACAAGAGTACAAACCAGAACACAATAGTTAGTCTAATGAAAGTCGAGAGCGTGGATGGGCATGGAGCAAAGAAGTGCCAACGCTGGCTATATGTAACAATGCTGAACAATGTTATTTGCCCAATAAGTATGTTATACCCCTTACTCGTCTCTTTAAAGCCTTGAAAAAGCAAACCCCTGCAATAGAGAGCTGAACTCATGCAGATGTGTTCTGTACAGAGAAGGGAGCAGGTGATGTGAGTGTGTGTGTGTACTCTGAGGATCAGCTGAACAGGGACAGCCTGCCTCAGCAGAGAGTGGAGAAGCACGTGGGAGTACAGAAACACAGCATGGAGGCCTTAATCATTACAATCTCAGCTGAGATTACAGGGCTGGTGAGAGATTAAAAGAGGCATCCTGCTACAAAGGAAGCAGCAGTCGAGCCTCTGACCAGGGAGCCATGCTTTCCAGCCAGCCACTATAATTTACAGGACCAAATGTGTGCATTGATCAACACTGAGTTGGAAAGCTTTTATCGGCGATGGCTAGGGCCACATTAATAGTGCATATGATGTACATAAATTAAAATGATTGAAACTAAAATCTAAAAATGTACCTTGTTTCACAAACTACATCTCCCAGCGTCATACTTCTAGCAAAACCTTATTCTCCCAACTCGGCTTCATTAACTTCCCAATGGGCCATGAATTAATCACCCGTGCATGCACTTCTGTCGGGTAGACACACATGGTACACTTTGTCTACACTGTTTATACTGTGTCTACATACATATTTCCTAAAAATAGAGTTTGTGTAATACAATATGCATATATGAAATTAGGACTGTAGGATGCGAACTCTACATAAACACAATACGTTTATTCAGCTAGTACCAGAGTATTTTCATATCTGTAGGAAACTCAATGAAGATTAGAGCAGTCTAATTAATAAAGACATTCATAAAATAATTGTTTATGTTACCTTCATTGCTCGAATCTTCATTTTTTAAAGGCTCTGAATAACTTGAGTAAAAGCTAACTTGGCTCGGTCAAATTCGAACTCGTGGTCCACAGGTCACTTACTATATATTGCATAATCGACCATTTGACTCAGTCATCAATCTGGTACATGCAATGGCAGATGGTTTGGAGGGCTTCAGGGTGCCAGTTTGTGTGGTGTTTGAGGACGCGACTATTGTCCCTGTAAAAGTATTGCTGGGGGCACTGGGCACAATCCGCTTGGGGCAGTCCACCTCTCTATTCTCATAACATGACAGACTTTGTGAAAATATGACCCAGTTTTAAATCAGAATTTGAAAACAATATGTACTTTTGTAGTGACTATATTTGTTTCCCCAAAATGGGCCCCAGGAAAAATTCATCCAGAAACGTCATTTGTTTCTTGATGATCCGGCTGGATTGTGGCCCCTTTGAGGATTGTACAGAAATTGTCAATGCTACATGAGTGTCTGCAAAATACCTGAACAGGCATATATTGAAAACACTGCTATAGATCATAGAAATGCTTTCACACAGCAGTGCACAAATGCACGCATTTAATGTACTCATTTGACAAAAGATAAGGCAAAGGGAAAATGAAAATGAAAAATAGAGTCAGAATGTACTCATTTAACAAAAGATAAGGCAAAGGGAAAATGAAAATGAAAAATAGAGTCAGGATCCAATCAACTCATAGTTGGCCTTTTCAAAAAAAGTATCTGGAAATTTTCTCCTGTAGGATTACGCTTATGCTTAGGCAAAATTTCCAATATGGAAATCACAAAGAATTTTGTGACTCCTGGAAATCTTGGACAGTCGCAGATACCCTGAAGAAGTTATGAAAGGCATTCTGAATTCTAAGGGGTCGATTAGGATGGCAGTCGGAAAACCATTCCGACTGCCGTGGTCGTGGAAATGAACCGTCCACACGCAACGCGGCAAAGCCGGCGGTCGGATTAGGATCAACTGCCAGAAAAAAACGACCGCGGCAAAGCAATGCCACAAAAGACTGCCGGTAGCGGGCGGAGCAGATGAAACTCAGTCCACAGCAGTCAGATTTGCGTCGGGAAAAGCCAAACCCGCCGCAATGCCAGCGGAGTGACCGCACATACAATTAGGATACCATTGAGGTGACAGCGGATCCACTGTTTCTGACCACCGCAGTCGCAAACAGTGATGAATGAGAGAGCCGGCGGAGGGCTGTTGCATACCCACCGCCGCAGCCACTCCGGAATAATTATGGCGGACGTAAAAAAAAACACGCAACAAGGCTACCAAGTGTACATATCAAACTAGCTCAGCCCCCAAAAAAACCTAACACACCCCAATGACACATCCCCCTGGCACTTAAAAAAATACAAACCCCAGGACAACCCACACAACACACCTGACAGCAATACTCCATTTTGACACACCCACATAGCGCAGTATAAAACCAGCCCCTTCCATTACCTGAATCCTTTGCAATACTCCACCCCTGAAGGAACTAACCCTACAGCACAAAGGAGAGGCAAACCACCACACATCTCACCAGCACAACAACACACACCACTTGCATCACCGCCACCACTTCCATACCTGCACCTCAACCCATTTGCACATCACACACCATGGCACAGAAGAAAATGCCCAAATTCACTGACAATGAGTTGACAGTCATGGTAGATGAGATAATCAGAGCAGAACCACAGTTGTTTGGTAACCTGGTCCAACAGACACCATTAGCCACCAGTAAACAAATGTGGGGAAGGATAGTCAACAAAGTCAATTCAGAAGCGTCCACCCCGTGCACCAAGAAGGAGATCATGAAGCGCTGGCATGACCTCAAATGGCAGGTGACAGAGAGGAACAACAAGAACCGTCAGCTGGCTCAGATGACTGGCGGAGGCCCTCCCATTCCACCAAGAACCTTCACTGCATGGGAGGAGAAGGTTCTTGCCATCCTGCATCCAGAGAGTCTCACAGGAATAGCAGAGGGAGTGGAGGCAGTTAAGTACAAACAAATGTCCACCATCCCACTGCTACATACTGTCTTGCACAACTACAAAGCTACACCGCCTAGACCCAATTCCATTCATGTGCACCACAATCTCCCCAACACATGTCTCACAGATCCAACATTCACTCCCTATGATTCACCCCAAAGGTAGCTACAAAATTACCATGGGGCATGTGTACAGGTAGCCAGCACTACAACTCCCACCAGGCACCCTTGTCCCAAAGCACACCATAATGGAGCACCCTCCCACCCCACCCAGAAGCATGTGGCAGCCATTTCACCACTCAAACTTACAGGTAGGTAGCCATCTTTACAGGGAGGGGGGTTTGTGGTTAAGAAGCCTGCACCACAACTCCCTCCAGGCACCCTTGTCCCACAGCTCTGCAAGATGGAGCACTACACCCCACCCCACCCAGTATCATGTGGCAGCCATTACATTGCTCTCATCAAACTAACAGGTAGGTAGCCATCTTAACAGGGCGGGTTGCTTACATCAAACTTACAGGTAGGTAGCCATCTTCACAGGGAGCGGGGTTTGTGGCTGGGAAGCCTGCACTACAACTCCCACCAGGCCCCCTTGTCCCACAGCTGAGCAGGATGGAGCACTCTCCCACCACAACCATGTGGCAGACATTGCATTGCTCTTAACAACATTACAGGTAGGTAGCTATCTTGTGCTCTCATGTCTCACCCCTGAGCAGGATGGAACACTCCCCCCAGCCAGAACCATGTTGCAGACATCCCATTGCTCTCTTCAAACTTACAGGTAGATAGCCATCTTAACAGGGAGGGGGTGGCACCCTTGTCCCAAAGCTGAGCAGGATGGAGCATCCCTCCCCAGCCAGAGGCATGTGGCAGACATTGCATTGCTCCCTTCAAAATCACAGGTAGGTAGCCATCTCATGGTCTCATGTCTCACCCCTGAGCAGGATGGGACACTCCCCCCACCCAAGAGCCATGTGTAACCTATTCCCTCCCTCTGCTCAACTTCACAGGGAGGGAACCATCTCAACAAGGAGGGGGGTTTGTGGGTGGGAAGCCTGCATTACAACTCCCACCAGCCCCCCTTGTCCCAAAGCTGAACAAGATGGAGCACTCCACCACACACCCAGAAAGATGTGTCAGAAATGCACCACAAATGTGCCACAGAACAGGTAAATACTCAAAAAGCATGGAGCCATATGACCACACCAGTTCTCACATTCCACCAAACTTGGCATAGATACAATTGCCATTTCAAGTGTGCAGATAGCTAAGCGTATATAAATGTCACAGAAACCATAGTGTGACTTACCAAATCACATGTTTAAGAAATTCCGTGCACAATCATGCACAACACGGAATGTTAACTATAAGTGCCATGGGGGCAGAGTGTCAAGGCCCATACGAAAACAAAACAAGCATGGTCAGTAGTAAAAAGAAAGCAAAGCACATGATATGACAGAGGTAATGGCGAGATTATAATGGTTAGTTCATGTTCAGATGTAATGACTTCCATGCAGAGTAAACAACAAAGATGCTTCGCATAAGGTTTTTGTGCTGCTAGTTGTTAGATGATGACATGTCCTTGTAATCACAAAATCTGTACATGGTGCATGGTATCTATTGATATGTCACACCATAGACAAGTAAGGTGTGTACCTCCACATCATGTCATGATGCTCAGTACCGTGCAGCCATACAAAGTGATGTCAATGCAAACTGTGTGGTGTATCTCATGTAACATCCAAACATCTAACAACAAGCATGTGGGGTGCACCTCAATGACCATGCCCCCTCTGTTCCACAGGTGACCAGGAAATGACAGCTGAGGATGCCAACCTGCAGAGTCAGTCTCCTACCCCCCCCCCCCCCGGAACATGGACTCTCTGATGCATACTCCCTAGATTCTTTGGATGCAGACCCAGAAGCCGGCACATCAGGCATACCTGGGCGCAACAGGTCCCAGGATCCCACTGTCCCCACCGCCACCACCTCAGCAATACAAACTGTACTGACCCCTGCTGTAACGACCTGTGCGGCCTCCACCATCACCACCACCAGTGCTGCCTGCAACAGTGTCCCTGCCTCAGAGGATGCCCACACCACCCCACAATCTGAGGATGGCAGGGAGAGTACGAGTGTGCGTAAAGTGATGACGCCACAGGTCCGCGACAGCAGGGCAGGGGGGAGGGCAACTGGGCACCAAATTCCACTGAATACTGGGACCGAAACCCTGGCCAACATCGCCAGAGTCCTTGGGGCACATGAACGAGCCTAGGGACACACAGGCCAGACTCTGGAAGATTCACATGAGCGCCGCCTGCTGCTGAGGTCAATAGACACACAAATGGGCCAAATCATGGACCTCCTGGGCCAGCTTGTGGGTGTCCTGAGAGACAGACCAGTGGCCCCAACAACAGCTCAACCTAACTCCAGTGGCCCGCAGGATGACAGTCTCTCCACCTCCCCTGCGACTACAGAGAGGGGTGAGTCCTCAGACCCCGCTGAGCCCGCAGCAGAGGCCCCCCCTGCCAAACGCTCAAGGGGCTGTCCAAAGAAAGCCAAGGGAGGAACACGTGGCAAAGCACCAGCCAAACGCCAGTCAAGGAGCCAGCCATGATGCTACCCCTATTCACCTTGCCATTGACTTTGTTGACTGTCCTTATCCACACTGCCATGTTGATGGCAGGCGTCTGTTGGACTGTGTCACCATATCAATGTGGTGACTACTCAATTGTCTCATCTACCATCGCTGACAACTCATTGATTCCCTTTTCACCTTTTTGTAAATATTCACTTCCATGTCGCATATACCCATTGTAAATAAACACTCTACACACCTATGTTTTCCTGTCAGCTCCATGTTTATCACAGGATGTACAATGTTGACTCTGATTACAATGTACCAGGAGAAGTGATTGTTGGGTGGCATTGAGTGGGTGAAGGGACCTAGGAAAACACAAGAGAACAATATTCACTTGTCAGGTGATGGCATCACAGCCATTACATAACACTTGTCATCAAGGTACTCAAATCTGCACACATTACAATGAACAACAGTACCAACCTAGACATCCTGTAGCTGTGCATAACTATTCTGTCCCAGAAACATTAGCATCCAGCACAGAGTCAACAACAGGCAGCAGTCTCAAAGCTCCCCTAGGCCTTTTCACCAACAACTAACTCAGCAGACAATGACACTGTTGTACGTTTTCATTCACCTTCATGGGAAGTAGCGGTCGATGAGCTGTTGATGCAGGTCGATGCCTTCCTCCTCTCCACTATGCTCGCCACTGGACATGTGGGGGTTTGCGGGCGGGGACCTCGGTTGCTCATCATAGTCCAGGATCAGGGGGATCTCTTTGCACAAGGCCAGGTTGTGGAGCATGCAGCATGCAACTACGATCTGACACACCTTTTGGGGAGAGTACATCAGTGCACCTCCGGTCTTGTCCAGGCAGCGAAATCGTGACTTATGTAGATCAAAAGTACGCTCCACCACACAACGCATCCTCCCATGGGCATCATTGTAGCGGACTTCACCCGTGGTCCTGGGATTTCTCAGTGGGCTCAGCAACCAAGGCTGGTTGGGATATGCAAAATCACCTAGGTGTGAGATACACAGAGCAATCTTGTAATAAAAACAGTAGCTGAGAACAGCATGTCTAACACAGCACACTACTTGACTCTGTGTACTCACCCACAATCCACGCACGCTCTGGATACAGATTTGCCATCAACTGTGGTGCGATGCTGTTACGTAGGAGTCATGGGCTGATCCTGGAAATTTGCCACAGATATGTGAGATTATCATATCCGCCTGGCATACTATTTGCACATTGATGGAATGGAAATGCGTCCTATTCCTGTAGATGTGCTCACGTGCCTGTGTTTGAATCAGGCCAACATGTGTGCAGTCAATGGCACCAACAACATTAAGGATCTGGCCAAGGTCATATAAATCACCCTTCACAGCCACCATTTCATGCTACCTGGGGAATGGATGTATCTGTCCTTGTGGGTCATCATAGCGGACAGGACATCACGTGGTACCATGCTGAACATAGGTTGCGACTTCCCACCTGCGCTTGACACCGTGTACTGCAATGAACCAGTAGCAAAGAAATGCAGGGTCGCCATCACCTTACACATTGGTGTGAAAGCAATCAGATAGGTTCTGCGAGGTCTCAGATGGGGCTCCAACAGAGCACATAGGTCTTGAAGGGTAGGTTGATCTGGATGGAATTTCCGTATGATTTCCTCATCCTCCATGTCTGCCAGCACTGTGATTGGACAATGCACATTAGGTTGCCTCCTAGGTGAGATGAAAGGGGACACATGTCAATTCAATCCCCCTATGAGATGTGTCCAACATCTTACATTTTGACTGACACAGCACCAACAATGATTGGCATCAAACTTCCGCTTAAAGCACAACTTACATGTAGGGACATCTTGATCTAAACTATTCGTACACTTGTCCAGTATTCACACAGTGAGTACCCCCAAAACAGATTCAGACTATGTGAATGCCAAAAGGTACATTTCAACATCTTATGTCAGCAGCCCTGAGAGTAGTTGACACAGCACATGTGTGAGACAGCACCACTGCTAGCTTCTACATAGCTGCTGTACCTGCCCCATCTTCTTACATAAGTCGGACGGGGCACACATTAACAACACAATGAGCACAGTGTGTGCATAAAGAGTGAGTATTAACATGTAAATGTAAATGTTTTTGAGCTTGTAAAGCGCACTGCTACCCGTCCATAGGTCTCCTGGCGCTGTATAACTCTGGGGAACCCGTCCTGGCTTTCCCTGTGGGATGGTCCCTTGCTGGGAGTCCCCAAGGTGGAGCCAGGCATCCCCGGAATTGGTGGGGCCGTTGTGGAGATTAGGCAAGCTAATGCCCAGAGTTGCCGAGTGGAACCCCTGATTAGAGTAAGCACCGAAGCGAGAATTATCGAGTCCGCTGACCAAGTAAAGTCCACATTTGTAAAGCGCACAATCACCCGTAAGGGTCTCTAGGCGCTGGGGGCCGTCGGGAAGATTAAGCGAGCTATTGCCCAGAGTCACATGGTGCTGGGCTAACCTGCCGCCGGAGCCGGGGATCGAACCGTGGTCCCCAGATTCCAGCGTCAGTCGCCCTGGCCACGGCGCCACACCCTGCCGCGTCGGGAATTGAACCCTGGTCCCGGGCCGACTTCTGCTCTCGGGCCTGCCGCCTCTAACCAGTGAGCCACACTACTACATGAGTTCAGCAATCTACACTGTGAAATAGGCACATTATGTGGTCAGACCTTCATTACTGTGGGTTGCTTAGACATCTCACACATTGAAATGTGTACATATTGGAGAGTTCATCACAACACAGATCTGTCTACATGCACAACAATATCATAAGTGACATGTGAAGGGGTGTACATGCCTGTGCATGTAATCCTGTGCACTGACATGGCATGTGTAGTCATCAGTGGGCTAAATGTTACACTAGTATTGGTTAGCACTATCTGGTGGCATGATTCATGTGTCCACTGTACAATGTTGAGAACTGGCCATTGCCACTGCCACAGCATGATGTGTCCATAGGTGCCATAAGCGTGCACCGCCACCCCCATCCCGGCCATAGGCACCAATGTCAAGCGGCCAAATTGCGGTAGCGACCACCTGGCCCCTGCGGTGTGTCACCGCCAATGCCCATGCCCTTACAGCCTATGGGAACCGCAATCACGGTAGTGATATTCACATGGTAAAATGGTGGTTTGCCTGCTCTGCCACCCCAATCACGGCCATAGGCACCAATGTCAACCGACCAAATTGAGGTAGCGACCGCCTGGCCCCTGCGGTGTGACACCGCCAATGCCCATGCTCTTACAGCCAATGGGAACCGCAATTGCAGTAGTGAAATTCACATTGTAAAATGGTGGGTTCCCTTCTCTGCCACCCCAATCAAGGCCATAGGCACCAATGTCAAGCAGCCAAATCACGGTAGTGACCACCTACCCCTGTTGTGTGTCACCGCCTATGCCCATGCCCTTACAGCCAATGGTAACCGCAATGGCGGTAGTGATATTCACATTGTAAAATGGCGGGTTGCATACTCTGCCACCCCAATCAGGGCCATAGGCACCAATGTCAAGCGGCCAAATCGTGGAAGCGACCGCCTGGCCCCTGCAGTGTGTCACCGCCAATGCCCTTGCAGCCAATGGGAACCGCAATCGCGGTAGCCAAATGCAATTTTGAAAATCGCAGTAGGTGTGTTCCGCTACCGCGGGCCGGTCATTGGATGCAATTTTAACACCTTAGCCGCGGCCGTTATTTCGCGGCAGTTCTGCGGAGTGGGCGGGGCCGTGTCAGCCGTTGGATGTTCACAGCACCGGGGAGGTGGTGCTCGCGACGGTCAACGGCAGCAGGGAAGGGATTGAGATGCACAATCGCGGTAGCGACCGCCTGGCCCTTGGGGTGTGTCACCGCCAATGCCCATGCCCTTGCAGCCAATGGGAACCGCAATCGCAGTAGTCAAACGCAATTTTGAAGATCGCGTTAGGCGTGTTCCACTACTGTGGGTCCAGTCATTGGATGCAAAAGTAAGATGCACAATTGCGGAAGCAACCACCTGCCCATACAGCCAATGGGAACCATAATCGGGGTAGGCAAATGCAATTTTGAAAATCGTGGTAGGCGTGCTCCACTACCGCGGGCTGGTCATTGGTCGCATTTGAAAAAGCTGACCTGGAACACCAATTGCAGCAGTTTAGTACCACTGAAACTACCCCAGGGGGCTATATATGTGTGGGAAAGAGCCACACATTTCCACTGCTTCCAGACACTGCTGACTTACACTCTTCACCACCACCTGCTGCTGTTCCTGTATCTTGGACCCAGTGATGGCGAGGACTGAGAACATCAGAGGCTATATGGTGCTCCTGATGTCGTGGTATGTGTTTCAGAGTGAACATAGGGGAGTGCAGGGAGTGCACACATTAAGTTGGTCTGCTGCAGTATGTGCCTGAGAGTGAGGGTTTGTGTGTTACACTGCCTAGCATGCTGACTTCAGGGTAAATGGTTTTTTAGCCCATTTTACACATTTCCCGGGCTGCTTATCAGGATGGGAAGGACATGCAGTATTTTTGCAGCCATACAGTGTTACTGCAATTTTGGAAAGTGGGAGTCAGGACAGAAATTGCCTGTGCTAATGAATGTTTGAGTCCATGAGGTTTTCACTGGCTCATTTGTGACATTTCAGAGACTTATCCTCCAGAGGGCACTGATGGGAGTGGGTTTGACTTTATATTGCCACCATAGATATGTGAGCATTGTGCACAAGAGGGAAATGACTGAGGGTGACACTCTTGGTGGGAATTCACCTATGACACAGCCGATTGTTGGACTTCTGAAACATCCCCCTTCCAATTTCTTCATGATGTGTACTGACTCGCAAGTGTAGGCACTGTTTTCCCTCTGATATTGTAAATGCATGTGACAGTTCTTATGGCCCACGTTAGACCGCAGTGTGAGCCCCCCTGGCCTGCACAGTTACTGCTCAATTTGACAGGGACCCATCACTGTATGGACAGAGTGAGACATTTGGGTTGTCTACTACCCTATTCATCAATGAGCTATCTTAGGCCTGTGGATTGCACAGGTCAGACCTTGTGAGAATGGTGTGAGATTGTAAGATCATGTCCCTAAATGTGACCTCCATGCCAAAGTGGGCCATTCACAGGGCAAGGAGATTGAGGGGTGTGCATTGTTGGACACAGTGAGTCTGCCCCGACACATCATGTACAATGTAATGTATGTCTTGCGCCCTCACATGCTGCATCGCAGATGTGGGCCTTCTTCACATAGCTTTCTGTGCTGGCATTCTGCATGTGTATGAGATGGCCAGGTACTTTGTCCATTCTCATACCTGCATGCATTTAGGTATGATTATCTCGTGCTAATGTACTACGTGTCATGCTGTATTGTATATGCTAAACATATCTGAATAGCTGTTCTGAGTGTGTGCATGCTCCTGTACTGAGATAAGTGGTACATAACCCAGTGTCACTGAAATGTCCCCCTCTTGTCTCTCATGCATGCAGCTTAAAGTCCACCAGCATAAAGCATTATAGAGGGCCATTGTGCGCAAGGTGCGGGCTCTCTGTGTCTCCAACCGACGGCACACACACACTGTCACAAGAGGTGGGATGACATCTGCCGGCTGAGCAAAAACGTGGCAGAGATGACGCTGGGGCTGCTCCCTCGGACTGGCAGGTTGGCGCACAGGAGCATAACACCACTTATGGCCCGCATCTTGGCAGTGACACAGCAAGAGCTGGATGGACGTTTGAGGACCCATTAGCAGAAAGTTGGGGGTGAGTATTCTGGGAAGGGTGACTTTGGGTGTGAGCGACTGCATGTATTCCAACCTGGCCAGTGCGCAGCTCTGTGATGTTTCTAGTGTAATACAATGGCTTGTAGGTGGCCTCTGTGTTGGGTGCAGCTGTCATGCATTTGCGCTACATGTACTTTCTCATGTCTATAATGTAATGGCCCTTGACATTGTATGCAGAATTGTGGCCTCATGCCATCCACTGCATTAGGGAAGTCATGGGCATCCCCTGGCAGTGAACGGTAGTGTGCCTCATCTCAGTGTGATTTCGTCAAATGTGTGCAGTGTCTGACCTAGTAATTGTGAGAACTACACATCTGACCCCAATGTGCAACTGTAGTTGTGCACTAAAGCACAACATGGTGGATGGCAGGAGCTCATGGCCATTGCAAGATGACATTTTGGAGTATGTTTCTGTGTTGTCCACTTATGGTGACTCCATATGTGACTGTGACAACATGTTGATATGTCCATCTTTTTTACCTACAGGGACCTAGGTATGCTCACAGGGATCTGTATTTGCAAAAAACACAGTTGATGGACAGAATGTAGAACAATGTCATACATTCACCCTAGTACCAGGATCTGGGCCTAAATCCATCGTTTCTTTGCACTCCACACCACCCTGGGTTAGACACTGGCTATATGCAAATCAGCTCTGACCCTGTGCCTCATGGGAACAGTCCAGTCCGAACTACCAAGCCATGTCTTTCCCAGACCGGAATCAAGCATCCAAGGACCGGTTTCTGGCTATCAGCCTTCATTCAGCCTGGATAGCTTGACTCCAGTGGTGTGGAGAGCCTGGGACTCACGTCTGAGCATACCCAGCCCACTCGGGGTGAAAATTGCAAAAAACACAGTTGATGGACAGAATGTAGAACAATGTCATACATTCACCCCAGTACCAGGATCTGGGCCTAAATCCATCGTTTCTTTGCACTCCACACCACCCTGGGTTAGACACTGGCTATATGCAAATCAGCTCTGACAAGCTATTTGGCAGTGTGGACATCTCATGGGTCATTAATGCTGAGTGTGCATGTTAGCATGCATGTTCTGAGTTTTGAATTAAGGTTGCACGTGCTGACTGCACAGGGTGGTGTGCAAAATGTGGGTATCCTCATCTTGTTTTGTGATTGGCTTGCATATGATGTTTGTGTGTATGTCACTAAACTGAACCTACGTCTCTGTCTCTTGCAGCATCTACTGAGGACACAGAAGGACATGGGAGGGACACCAGTGATGAAGCTTCAGGCACGACTGCTACACATGAGCTCACTGACACTGATGTGACCAGCGCCTCGGAGGGGGATAGGAGTGCCCTTGAGGAATCACGTCCTGAGACACCAACCTCAACATCATCTGATGCCAGCGGTGACTCCCCGATGTTGGCGGGCACAGGAAATAATAGGAAATCTGCCTCCTCTTCCACAACACATCGTCCAGGGCCCACCCTCCCAGCTACTTCCACTAGTGCTGCCTATGCTCGCACCAGTAAGAAGGGAAGAGTGTCCTTCCACACAGAGACCGCTGCCCCTGCCCCTGTTTCCCCTGCTGCCCTCAATGTTGTGGCTGTGGACCTTTTGCTCCAGCTATGTGTGGTCCAGACAACTCTCCTGAATGCCTTCCAAGACCATGACAAGAAGTTAGTACAGGTAGTTGCCTTCATGGAGGAGATTTATTCTGACGTGGGTGGGCTACACAAGACTGTCCAGTCTTAGTCCTCCACAGTGACGGCTGCCATTCAGCTGTCACAAGCTCAGAGTCCAGCTCCAGTCCCTTCATCAACCCCCTGCCAGTGGCTACATCTGACGAGAGTGACCACACACCACAGCCCACAGGCTCCAGGTACACCACACACAGCACACAACAGCAGCACCCCAAGTAGGCCAGAGTGCAGACACCAGCCCCCAAACAAACAAAAGTCACACAGGAGTGCAAAGGTAAAAGCCCTTCAGGTGACACTCAGGGGCATCAAACCAAGAAGCAGGCCTCAGACTCACATGCCTCAAAATCAGCCTGTGTTACAAAGTACAAGGGAAACCCAATTGCGCAATTGGTCAGGGACCTTGGGTACATATATTATTTAAAAAAACAATGGTCCCTAGACAGTCAGGGATAATCATGAGAAATAAATATAGATCAGAAATGGATTCTATATTGTCTGTCCAGACGGACAGGGTTTAATAATGCATATAGTTGTGTAGTCAGTTATCTATACAATATCAAGTGGGACACGGCCTGTGTCCTACTACCTCATATAGACAGGTGTGACATAAATATCAAATAAATATAAAATTTTGCAGAATAATGATTCAAGAATACACTATTGTGACTTTCCATATGAGTACCGAGTGTGGTCGCGGAAGGAGGTCCTCAATGGGAGTCCAAACCTCCAGTCGAGCCGATGCTCGTGAAGACAGGAGGTTTGGACTCCCATTGAGGACCTCCTTCCGCGACCACACTCGGTACTTTATTCTTATATCTTTTGACTCGCTGCAATATTCAGATTACGGTTTTAATAACACTTCAATATTCAGGTCTCCAACCCTGACCGACGCCTCCAAATAATCTGTTGAGAAATGTAAATAAGGCATGAATCAAAATGTCCTGGAGATGACCCCGATATCTTTAAATAGGGATCGAAACGTCATTGACACCCTACACTATATGTTTTTACTATATCATATGGAAAGTCACAATAGTGTATTCTTGAATCATTATTCTGCAAAATTTGATTGTACGCAGATTGTCTCCTCCTGCCTGATACCCACCTTCTATGTATGTCACACCTGTCTATATGTGGTAGAAGGACACAGGCCGTGTCCCACTTGATATTGTATAGATAACTGACTACACTTCTATAAGCATTATTAAACCCTGTCCGGCTGGACAGACAATATAGAATCCATTTCTAATCTATATTTATTTCTCATGATTATCCCTGACTGTCTAGGGACCATTCTTTTTTTAAATAATATCAAAAGCAGCCCCATCCAAGGACACTCCCAGCCCAAAAGCATCTCCCAAAGACAGGCGAACAGTTGCAGTGCCTAAGGTGAAGCTGGTGCCAGCTAAGAGTCCGCAGAAAAAGCCCTCTAAGGCAGATTCACCCACAACTTCAACTTCCACCCACACCTCTGTGAAGCTGGGACAGGAGGGCACTGTGGGGGGTTTACCTGGTAAACAGGGGATAGAGGGGAAAAGGCGAGGCCAGGCCAAGCGTACTGCCAGATCCAGCAGATCCCCAGAGGGAGGGCCACCACATGCTACTGGTGCACCTTTGGTGGAGAGTGTGCCTGCTGTGCCCGCCCCACTTCCCACTCCTACCAAGACAATTATTACCTATCGAATCCCCAAGAGGTGGAAAGGCTGCCCTCCACAATCACCCTCACACACTGTGTCTCACTGCAGCATGTCTCCGCCTCCACATGCCACCACGCCACCCGATCCAAGCAGCCCTTCGGCTCCCAAAGCCACTGATGCCTCTACCTCAGCTGGTCCTCTCTCTCCCAGCTCCAGTCCTCCAACTGGGCCCGACAATCAGCCACCTCCCAGTTCGACTGACAGCCAAGTCTGAGGCAATGTGCCCCTCCCAAACCTATCTCTCCCACAGCGGTGCCTGGACTGCCCATAGTTATCCCCTAGCTGTGTTGCTGACCATGGCAGTGTACAGTGTCACCCATTCCCTGTGCAGCTTCTCATGCACATGTCCCTCCTTTGCACAATGGATTGGCCACTGGCCTTGCTGTTTGTTATTTGGATACCCATTCCCTGTGCAGGTTCTCATGCACACATGTCCCTCCTTTGCACTATGGACTGGCCACTGGCATTACTGTTTGCTATTTGGATGCCCATTCCCTGTGCAGGTTCTCATGCACACATGTCCCTCCTTTGCACTATGGACTGGCCACTGACCTTGCTCTTTGTTATTTGGATGTCCATTCCCTGTGCAGGTTCTCATGCACACTTGTCCCTCCTTTGAACTGTGGACTGGCCACTGGCCTTGCTGTTTGTAACTTTGTATGCCCATTCCCTATGCCGGTTCTCATGCACACATGTACTTCCATTGAACTATGGACTGGCCACTGGCCTTGCTGTTTGTAACTTTGTATGCCCTTTCCATGTGCAGGTTCTCATGCACACATGTACCTTCTTTGAACTATGGACTGGCAACTGGCCTTGCGGTTTGTAACTTTGTATGCCCATTCCCTGTGCAGGTTCTCATGCACACAGGTACCTCCTTTAAACTATGGCCTGACCACTGGCCTTGCTCTCGTCTACTTTTGATGCCTATCAGGGTAATATGTAATGAAGACAGTTACTCCTGTTGTCTGCTTTGTCAGTGTCCTTGCTAAATGAAAATGTTCTGTATGGGTATGTTTTCATGTGACACATGCTCTGTATGCCACCTTAAAATTGGCAATTGCTTGTTTTACTTTTTCAGAGTTTGCCAGAGGTGACAGGCACTTTAGTTCTTCTGGACTGTGAGGCTTGAGGGTGCCATGATGGTTGTGTGTGATTATCTTCTGTTATCCTAATCAATCTATGGTCAGGTTTGCTACATTGTACATGTGTCATGTTAGGATGCACTACCAGCACAGAGGGGAATTCTATCCACAGGATTTCATGCGGGCTGGCCAGGGTCCATCATGTCTGTGTGATCTTTCCTGATATGTGAACAGCAGTGTTGATGTATGGACATCTTGTGATGGCCTGTCTTCCTAGTCACATGGGTACATTTGTATGTGTGCAGAGTGAATGTTCTGACTTTGTCAGTAGTGTTTATGTGTGTGTGCCCCTGCAATGCCAACTGCACACTTGTCTGGCCCAGAAGCTGAGTGTCTGTTTGATACGATTGTCTGCCATGTGCTTCATATTGTGGGCACATGTAGGAGTAGTAGGTTGGGCACTGTGCAGTGTGTTGGTGTGTCCTTGCACTCCTGGGGGCACCTACTTGTTGTTGCTGCCAGTTGTGAGTGTGCAGAGTGTGTGACTGCCAAGTCTGTGCTATGTTTTGTTGATCAGCTAAGTGTCTTGTTACTGTTTGTGCTCATTGTGCAGACCTGCTCAGCCACACTGACATTATTTGTGAGTTTTCTCATGCATTGCTGTCACTTGACCCATTTTTGTCTCCAGTATGGTATGTGGGATGTGGAGTCATACCATCCCGTATCTGTGCTTCTGATGCTTACCCAATGTGAGTGACTCCTCTATGTGTTTGTATACAGGACACTCCTGACCTGTCCACTACTGACGTACACACCACTTCAATCTCATGTCACCTAAACCTTGGGTTGCCAGTGTGTGAGCCTCCCCACCACTTCATTTGTTACACTATGCTTTGTGGTGCTGATCTGTGCACAGGACCAATGTGCCACTCAGGACAGTTTCCCAATTAGTTATATGTGATTTGCTTGTACTGGTTTGCTGTCATGGTTGCTCGTGTGCAGTGCAAATGTTTGTGCTGCACAGTCCTCTGGTCATGTTGTTTGCGCCTATGTGTCCCTGGGTTGTGCAACTGTGGGTGTTGGGTTAGCTGTATGTGTGTTTGCTGAGGTACTGCTACCCTTCCTCAGTATAATGTTGTCTGTGTGCTGTGCTGATTTGTGTTGTGGGGGTACCTGTTGTGGCACTGAGATGTGTTTGCTACTGATTTCGTTGGTGCGCACACACTGCTTGGCCTGCATGCAATGCTGTCAGTGTATGTTGCCTTGTACTTGCCTGGTGTGCATCTCCCTGATGTCCAGATGAATTTGCAACATGATGGATTGGCATGTGCATGCTTGTGGTACAATATGGCACCATGTTGACTTGATGGGTGGTGTGGTGTCTTTGTGTTAGCTTATTGTCCCATTGATCCCAGTTTGTGTTCATGATTGTTTTGAGATGATGCAATTCTTGTTAGTGTTGGGGTATGGTGTCTGTGCATTGGTCCTGAGTGACAATGCTGTGTACTCCTGTTCTGCCTGGGGTCCCATTGCCTTTCCAGTGTCTGGATGGCCATATGTGGGCTTGTTGTACTTCTGTATATGTTGTTGGTGAGGTTTGTGTTTCACTATTGTTTTTATGTCTGCGTTGGTTCAAGCATCCCTGAGTGTGTGTGTGATGTTTGTGGATGCACCCCAGGGAGTGTGATTGGTTGTCAGTGAACTCACAGGACATCATTTGCATCATTCTGTGTGTTTGACACTGGTGTTGTGTGCTGCAGGTGTGAGGTGGGTAGAGGCGGGGTATGTGTGAGGGTCCTACTTGGGTTTTACAGTCAGGGAGTGTGAGAATGAGCCCTGTGTGTTGAGCTGATAATATCCACATGTCAAGTAAGTTGGGACAGAGGTGTGGCAGGCCACTGTTTGACTTCAGACACTTCCTATCATTTCGGTGCCTATGCATGGCTTTCCTTGATGTCTCCCTGAGTTGTTGCACGGAGGTCACTTTGGTTTAATTTCACTCACTGTGCCACCCATGTCTGATTTGATGGCCTAAGGGCATGTGATATGTTCCATCTCTTGCATGTGATGTACGCATGATTTGTGGCTTGCTCCATGGCTTTCAATCACTGTCCACTTCACTTTTAGCTAGCCCATTTATTGTCCTCCATTGCTGCTGACATCTGGTATGTGTATGTGGCTGTGTGTCAGTGTGGGGTGGGTCTCAGTGACTTGACAGACAGTGTGGACAGGTCAGTGTGAGTCTTCATTTTGTGATTCGACTCAGTTTGCTTGACATGAGTGGAAGATAGGTGTGAGGAGAAGGGATGCCTTGCCCCTGAGCTTCTGTGCAGGGTGTTCCTCTTCACCCCCACCTTCTGAGACACACTCCCTAGTTGTTTGGTGTGTGGGGTGCGGTGCATGGTCTGGCTACACCTGGAAGATGTATTGTGCAGGGGGGCACACAGCCTGTCCCCAAAAGGGTGAGGGGGTGTAGGGTGTGATGGGTGAAGGTGGGGCCCTGTAAATCTTTGTGGACTGCGCAAGCCTGGCACTTGCCCTGCTTACTATATTGTGCGCAGGTTTTCCTGCGTCTGCACCACTGCGGTGATGTGACCAGGAAATTGCATTGATTTCGAGGTTGATGGATGACCCGGATGCGGAGGGGTGATTTTCTAACAGGTAGGACATGTGTGGGTACACTTTGGGATGTTTTCCTGTCCTCACCAGTGTCTGATGTGGATAGGAACTGTATGCCAGCACAGGAGTTGTGTGTTGTGGTTGTCTACGAAGTTGTGTGATTGCGTACCTGCGGCGTTTTACGCGACGGTCCATTACTTGCTGGTAGTGGAGGATGTGCAGCACCGGAAAGGCTAGAAGAGCTGGATCCATTGCGTTCATGACTTTGTGGAGGGGACTGGGAGTCTGGTTTTGCGCTCCGCTGTCGTGCTTCCGCCGTCTCTGGTTGGGTAGTTTCTCTGCCCCTGTGTGACGGGCTGTTTGGAGCATCCTGACTTGGACGGCGGGCGGGACGTCATTCTGCACGGCGGTGGGTCTCTATTGGCTACCACCGCCGCGGTGGCGGGCACATTTTTATGGCGGCTCACGTTGCACCGCGGCAGAATGGAAATAGGCTATGTTTGCCCATTATAATATGGCAGGCGTGAGGACCGCTGCTGGAGTGCGGCAAATGACATTTTCCGCCAGCTCCACCCGCCATCCTAATGAGCCCCTAAGTTACTCCATTGTGTAAGTATTTTGTTAAGAAACTTGAATGTGCTGCACAAGTGAATCTGCACATGCTATTTGTTTTATGTTGCCATTTGTATAAAACGTTCTCTGGAGAATACCCTTCTCTTTCAAACCCACCAATGTTGTGTGTGTTCACTCCCCTTTTCCATCCTGGACAGGGATGTACTCGGTCCCTTCACAGGCGTAAATCTCCCACTTCAACATAATGGGATTGTGCCTACCAAAAGTTTGTGAATACCATAAACTCACAGGTTAGTGAATGAATTTCCATTTTGGAGAAATGCCAAGATGTGGAAATACCATATGCATGAAAAGTGAAAAGGATTGCCATGACATAATCCAGGTATGCTGTATACTTATCCAGGTATCCCAGCATTTAAATACACTCTCCGACCGCCTCTAGGAGGAAATTTGCTCACAAAGGATGTAACATGCTGGTATCATTTTTCATGTGAGTAAATGCATTTCTGAATGCAAGTACGAGTTTATACTTGTGAATGAAGGAAATTATGCAAATACGTTTGTCAATCAAGCTCACAGCAGCTAAGCCACTAGTCTAAATGTGTGGTGGCAGCAACATTGGGGTGCTGGCTAATCAACCCTAATGCAAAGAGCTGTTAAAAGTCATCCAACTAGAAACACTTTTAGAGCAAATGAACGATTAATATTTATTAACTGAATGTGCACAACAGAAGGTTTTTTTAATATTATTATTATTATTATTATTATTATTATTATTATTATTAATCAGGCAGTGCTTTGTGGGCAGCAGGCCTGAGATTGCAAAATAGGATGCTGGCCAGGACTAACTCTCTTAGTGCAGCCTTTCAAGATTGTAAAATATAGGCACTGTTGGGCTGCTTAACAGTAATGGTGCTACCTCAATTAAAACGAAAATCCAAAATGTAGAACTCTGGTGTGATTATCCCATGCTGATGAATCTCTCTCTCCTTCTCTCTATAAATATATATGATTGTGAGAAAGGCCGCTTGCACGGCTGAAACGCGTTACCTGACCAAAATAATCAAATACGTCTTGTGAACCCGAGGGTGCTGGAGCCTGTTTTGAATATTGGGAATGGGTGTTGTGAACATATATATAACTGTGATCATCACTGTGCCAGTTATAGTTAGAACCAAGTTACTGTAGGAAACGTATTTTTTGTTTTGCTAATAACTTTTTTTGCCATTTGACGAATTTTCATGAAACTTTCTTGGAACAATTTGGGGTAATCCGTCAAGTGGAGGCCGAGAAGTGGGGGGGACACAATCCATAGGGATTTTTGAACAACGCTGTAGCCAAAACAACTGAACAGATTTTAGCTAGTCTCATGCTAAGGTAATTTGAACTAGCGACCCCCTCCATGCAGTTTTCTCATCAATAATTTAATTGCAAATGCTGCAGTGATATTATCAGTGAAGTCATAGAAGATGTCATGAGTGATGTATTATGTGGGGTACATAGCAATGCATGCCAAGGGCACAAGTTATATTTACCTTAGGGCTCGAGTTACCTTAAGGGGGGTGCAGCCCCCATCAACAAGCCTTCATTAGCCCCAGGGACACCATTCCCTGGGGCCAAAATCTAAGGGAATAAGGGCATGCAGCCCCCCTCTCGGAGCCTTAATAGGCCTCCGGGACATCATCTCTTAGGTCAAATACAATAAAAAGGGGAAGTGTGGCCCCACTCAAAGAATCTTATTAGATCCTGGGGCCCCTCAACCTCGGGAGTTGCATGCTATTATATAGGGGTGTGAGGTCATGCGTATCCCCTCCCCGAGCCCACCCTGCACACCCACCAAGCACCACATTGGAGGCTGCAGGGGAGCCCCAGCGCCAACGCAGCTTCAGCCGGCTCCCCACAGAGTGCAGGAGCCAGCATTGGTCCTTGCAGGAGAGAGCAGCTATCTATGCCTGCTCACTCTAGGCAGGAATAATATGCGTTCTGTTTCCCTCCCCGTACTCCTGCGGGCAGGGAAACAGAACAGAAGTCTGCTCTTAGCCGGTGGGAGCATTTTTTAATCTCCCGCCGAAAGGGAGCACACTTGCATGTTTGCTCCGGTCTGGCAGGAGATTTAAAAATGCTCCCACCAGATGGGAGCAAATATGTATTTCCCTGCCAGCTGTATTGCAGGGAGGGAAACTACAGTGTCCCGGGGTAGGCTCACCGGGACACAGTCACTGAGCCTGCTCCAGGGAATGGGTTGCCCAGGCCTCTAAAGGTTCAGGGAGGAGGGCCACATGGCCCCCCTCCCTTTTAATTAGTGTCACAGTCACAGTAGATGCCCCCCGGCATTTTCAAGGCTCGGAGAGGGAGGTCACTGGGCCCCCCTTTCCTTTTATTTACATTTCAGCCCTGAGGGCTGGGGTCCTTGGGCCTAACTAGACTCAGTGAGGTGAGAGACCGTGCACCCCATCCCTTCATATAATTACTCTGCCTTTGGTGAATGTGGGGTCCTGGGCCTTTTTAGGCTCAGGGAAAGGGCATGCAGCCCCCCTTCCCCTTTTAAATGCAATTTGGTCTTGGGGAATAGAGTCCCTGGTTCTTAATTAGGCTCCTGAAGAGGGACCAAGTGCCTCCTCCCTTTTTTTTACCTAGGACCCGGGGGATAGGGGCCCCGGGGCCTCTCAGAGGGTTGGGGGGCCACACGTCCCCTTCCCAAAATAAATACATGTGTCACCCCAGTCCCCTTTCTGCACTGGTCCACCCGGGGGGTGTAACATGCGCCAAGCCCGCAAAAAAAAAATTTTTTAAAAACATTTGGACCGCAGGTAGCGCCCCTCTGGGACTCCACAGCCAGGCCAAGGGGTGAGGGCATCCCTACCCTGCCCCATCTTTTCTGCATTTTTTAGGGCTCAAGGCTGAGTCCCAAGACCTAAGATAGCTGCTACAACTTTTTGGTTGATGTGGTGACAGCCAGTCAGATCTCAGCAGGAGATCTGTTGGTTCCACAGTGTAAAATATTCCAAGTTTTCGAGCATTAATTGCTAAAAAAAACTACTCAACAGATTTACACCAAATCACAAAATGCACTTTTTTTGGACCAAGCTCTAGCTTTCTGCCAAATTTGGTGCAAATGTGTGCAGTGGTTTGGGCTGTAACTGTGTCTAAAGTTCCTGTGGAAAAATTAATGGAGAAAATGCATTTTGAGACCCCCTCTTTTTTTCGCCCCCACTTGACACATCACTGCAAAACTTTCCATGCACAAACTAGTCAAAAAGTAGAACTTTTTTGAAAAGTTTCGTGGAGATTTGTCAAATGGTGCCAAAGTTATTAGCAACACAAAAAAGGCATTTCTTATAAAAACACAATCCTAACTTGCCCTACCCAGTGGTGACCATCACTGGGTAATAATGGGCACTTTTGCCTTCTCAGGAAAAAAAGATACACATAGGAATGGAAACAGGAAGAAGATGGAGTACAAGTAAAATGTGCTCAAACCAGGGGAACTTTAAAAATGTAAGCAATGATTTGCCAAAATAATGGCCAATAAAAAGAGAGATTCTGAGTGGTTTGGGGGTTACCACCCGACAAAAGATAAGAATATTCATGGGGCTTCAGAGCCTAAAAAAAAAGAAAACAGGTGCTAACAAAACTGGAGACAAGCATTTTTCACAAAAGAAAGGCTTTGGGTTCATCACTTTGGTGAATGTCATTCAAGGCGAAACATAAGAGGAACCTAGTTTGAAGGAAAGCGGCCAACATAATTGATTTCACCAGGTTTGTTTTTCTCCAATTTCGCATACCGCCAATAGTTCCACCTGTTGTTTTTAGCACTATGGAATGACGACATAGGGATCTGAGAAGGCAGTAAGGCAACATGGTAGCACTTAGCAAAGCACCTTAATAAATAACAGGGATAATGTGAAAACAAACTGTTATCAGCAATATGAATATTTTAATATTTATGAGATGTGCTCCCTCGACACACTTAGCAACCTTGTTGATTGGCCGTGTGCTGCGAAAGCATGTCTCAGAAAAAGAAAAATCAGTGAAAGTGCACGTAGGATTCATTTTAACTAAATGTTACATATAGTGCTGTGGTGTTTTTCGGCTGGGCTCGCAGTAACTACGTCCGATATGGGGAATATAAGTATTAGAATGTAATATGATTAGTGTTCCGTGCGTTAATGTTTACAGGGAGTTTGTGCTGCGATGAAGGTGCCCGAGTGACAATGGTCATTTTGTTTAATTGATTCATTCTTATTGTTGTGTGAATTGGCATTTATAGTGTGCACTATTTACCCCTCGGGGCCTCTGTGAACGGATTAAAGAGAGAAGACATTAAAACAAAGTTAGGGCCAACTCAGCCATACATCCTACTGAAGTCTATAGTCTGCGTAACATTGAATTGGATACGAGCAACGTGTTAGTTGGAGCTCATTTAAAACGGCAAATTGGTGGCAATCAGCGCTAGAAACGAATGTATTGTACTTGCTAGTTACCTACTACTGTTATTATCAATGGTTTTCAGTTTTTATTACCTAAACAATGTTACTTCAAACGGTCCAAAGTCTTCGAGGCTTTGTATGAATTTGAATCAATACTAACTAAAATCCGTTGTTTCTTTGAAAAGAAAAAAAAAACATGTACGTTGCGATAGAAGTAAATGCCCTGGTAAAATGTCCCAATTAAAATATAGAGTAGGGTTTAGAAGCAAGGGGGGAGGGGTCTGTTGTATTTCTCAATGGAAAGTCTCCATTCGCCATAAAATGGCTGCTGAACCTATAGATCTGTTGGGGCTGGAAGTTTGCTACAATTGAAGTACCTGGTCAGATGTAATTAAGCTTAGTAGATATTTCATGCGATCATTTTTATTTGCATACAACTGGGCATTATGTGTGTTTTATTCCTAACAACAAATGTCGATCAGAAAAAACGCACAGTATAAAGTATGCGTATTAACTAAAGGTGACAATTAGAACCAACAGACATCATTGAGCATTAAAAGCAGTCCCAATGTACAAGTACGTTTCTAGACATTTCCTGTCTTACTCGTGCAGTCAGAAAGAAGCAAGTTACAATAAACAAGGGCACATTTCGTTTTTCTTAGGCAGGCGGGGTGTTATCAAATAATTTGCCCAGAATCGTAGGCTGTTGAACCGACGCCAAGACTCGAACCCTGTTCCCCAGTGTCAAAGTGGGAGCTCTAGCAGTAACGCGCGAATGGGCCACGGTTGAAATGTGTGTCTTCTTGCAGGGTTATTCTGGCGTGGAGCATCTTGGTTTTTTTAGCAGTAGCACCCGGCATCACAGGGGTTGTGTGCTTCAGGTATAAAAGGCGTGTCCTTTATTATTGTGCCACCCATTGCGACAGTGGCTTTTTAAAGGAAATGGCGGTCGCCACTTCACAGCCCGCCCGCCATGTGAGGTAATAGCAGAACACATTAGGGATCACTGCCCTGTCTCTCACTTAGCGCTCTGAAGTAACCAAAGAGGCTGGAAGCGCTCTCTTAAAATTTGTGAAAAATAGAGAACTCGTGTTCCATGACAACTCGCACATACCTCTAGGGAAGTTAAATCGCCCCCCCCCCCCCTCCTCTTCCTCCTCCTCCGCATACTTCGTCCACAGCATGGAATGTGACGCTCTCGCCCATTCTCTGGGGGCAGCCAGCCGACGCCACCTGCAGCTCGGTCCTGCATTTGTATGTTTGGCCTTTCACCCACATAAACGACCTCGAGTCTGGGGAACCGGGTTCGAGTCTCACCAGAGACGCTCAAACATCCTATGATTCTGGGCAAATCACTTAGTCTCCCCGTGCCTAACAAACAAAAAAAAAAGAAAGTTCCCATCTGTAACGCAACTGGTGCTCATATAAAGCGCTCTGACTCCTTCGTGTCGTGCTAATGCTATATAAAACTCCCCCAAAAAATAAATGAATAATTGCCCAAGTAGGGCACTAATTCGTTTACTGGGAAAAAAATCTACAGTAGTCACATTGCCGATCTGATAAACGGAAAGTACATTTTGTTTGGGATTAAACGTATTCCCACACCACCGAGGACACTGCGCCAGGTGAAGAAGGGAGGGTGCAGCTAAGTGAGTTGCGTTACGTAGAGCCGCCTCTCCTTGCCGCGCGGATCAGACTGCTCGCCAGCTGCACACTCAGCGCCTCTCCGAGTGCCAATAAACACAAATTCATTCTGTCATCAGTTCCAGTCATTACAGCTAGAATTAAAAGCGGAACAAAAAAAAAACCTCTTGTGTTTTATAAATGGGAATTTGAGCCGTCGCACGGGAGATGCGAGCGTACGCGGTACACGGTGTGCAGGACTAGGAGCCGGCCCGAAGGTGGCGGGTTTATTTCTGAGAGGATAGCGGGGCCGCTTCACTCGGCGTCCTCCTTTCCAACTGTAGGTCAATAGATATTTAAAAGCAGATTTGTTTCTCCTAAAATATACTTCAAACCATCTGCCAGCTGGGGGCATTCGCAGACAAAAAACGGGCCCTCGAGGAGAACGAACTGCAAGAATGAGACGAGGCCGGGATATACGCCAACCCCCAGCCGCAGCAGACTCGTCTCCGCCGTGCACGTAGGCGCGCATACAGGCGGGCGCGCGCCCGCACCCACGCACGCACAGAAGCAAACTACGCGCGCAGCAGGAAGCAAACGTGGCACGCATAGGCACATACACAGCAAAGTACCCCACGAAAACCACATCACACAAAGCAAACGTGGAATGCACAAGTACACAAACACGCACAACCCGACGACAGACCCCACTCAGAGAGACAACCATCACTCATGGTACTCCACACAAAGAAAAAGTGACATTGAGACAGGCCTACCCTACATCGAGAGAGACACAACATAGACTAAACAAAGCAAAGGTGCCATGCACAACTACACAAAGGCGCCCACCCCGACGCTCCCTACACAAAGCCCACATACACACAAAGCAAAGGTGACACATAAACCGGCCTACCCCACATTGAGACAAAATGCAGACTACAGAATAACAGAAAGCAACAGTGGCATGCAAGTACATATCAACATTACCCACATACGAACTACACACACATCACAGAAAGCAAATGCGACATCACATCACAAAAACCACTCCACGCTCACTGCAGATATGAAAAACTATACACGGAGTCAATGCGACATACTTTAACACATGCCACATACAAAGACAGGCTCCACAAAGGCACACTTTACATAGGTCACACTAAATCCACGCACAGACTTATTTGCAAGCACACCACATAGCATAGATGTTACACACAGCAATCAGCGCGCGCTTCACATACCTCTCCCCACATCTGACTAATCAAACTAATACACTAAGCACATAACACATAAAAACACAGCATACAGGACCTACAAGCATCACAAATACCACACAAACACCGCGCCGCTCTTCCCAGCCAGACACAAACCCCAACGCCCCAGAATACACACACGTGTAGCACATATGCAGCACAAACACATAACATACATCATTCGCGGCTACCCTCAAGTAGTCCACGCACACATAGGGCCCCAGAATGTCCATCACATACATGCAGCCACAGTGCTCAAACAGCACAAAGCACAGCACTCACGCAAGCCTCGAAGAGACACAAACATAAATACGAGACGTTTGCACCTCATTGCAGTCTTCAAATAGAAACTTTTTGTTTGAATTTAGGTAGGAGTTTTACACCAATTCTAGGTTTATTAGGCACTCTCAGGCAGACCCACCAATATGAAGAAAACAATTTCTGCGCACGATGGAAGCTTTCTGATATTGTTTTATGTGCTTTTAGTGGAAGGTGATTCTTTCCGGTACTATAGATTGAACCACTAGCATCACTGGTCCAACCAAGCTTCGAAAGAGGCAGAAGGGGCTGCATAGCGCCGGAAACCCGAGGACCAGCGCGCAGCTTGAAGGCCGAGGCAACGGGCGCACGCCTGTGCTTACTTACCATAGCCCTGAGGACAGAGGCCTTTCCTCTCTCCTCTCAATCAATCAATCAATCAATCAATTCTCACCCGACATCGTCTACCTGCCCGCTTTATGTCCAGACGGCAAACATCCGTTTCAACTTTTCATAAATACGAATCACGCGACGCACGCGAATGTCTGTATCCAATTTGGAATGGAGATATTTGTTTGTAGGGATGTGCCTACTCCTAGCAATTAATTAGTATTCTGCAATACGCGGGGTATTATTCTTAGTATTATAATAATAATAATAATGATTATTATTAGCAAAATAGTAATGCTGATAACCACAATAATTAACAAGAGCATCTACTATTACAAAGGTAATAACACAACCAGACTAGTGATAATAATATAACAATAGCAGCGCTATACTAACAACCGTACTTCTTATTGCTATAGTATTATCCTTCTCAGCATTTATTATTAGGACTGCCGTTCTCACCTTTACTTGAATATTATACATCTGAACAGCCTTGCGATTTCCCTGGCACTACAAGAGGGTCACTGGGGCCTGCGTGTTCATCTATAGCAAATAAACATCACTTGTTTCGCCGTTTGTAAACAACCAGAGGCGCATAAACTGAGTATCTGAAAACGGCATTCGGCGCTAAAACCCTTTCTTCTGATCTCCGAGCGCCGGTGTGCGCTGGAGCAGTTTATGTCAGTCTTAAGCGGAGGGCTGGGTCTGTCCAGCGGAATGTCACCGAGACACGGACGGGTGTCTCTGACTCTGCCCACGACCTAGCGGCGTGAACAGAAGCTGCAGTCCATCCACCTGTTTATCACAAGCCGCATGTATGGAGGCAGGAAGGGGAGGGCGAGAGCGGGGCAGGGGCGGATGGACAAGATAGATAGATAGATAGATAGATAGATAGATAGATAGATAGATAGATAGATAGATAGATAGATAGATAGATAGATAGATAGATAGATAGATAGATAGATAGATAGATAGATAGATGTGAGTGAAGAAATAATGAGAAAGGGAAAGAAAAATGGAAACCATGAAGGCATATGTGCTAGAAAAGAAAAGGAAGAAACAGAAATTATGTAAAAACGGGGAAACGAAGAGAGAAAAAGAGAAAAACAAAGAGAAGGAAAGAAAGAGAGAGGGATGGAGCAGCCAAAGTTGGCAGGGAGACTAGAGAGAGTCCACGTGGGAAAGTAAGCGACAGAGAAAGGGCGAGTAAAGGGACTTACGAGGGAGGAGGGTTGGAGTGCATATGAGAGGAGCTCTGAAGACAACACTTTACAAAGGGAGCTAAACATATGGAGGCACAGACTGCGTGAGAGCTTCAGACAGAAAGAGCTAGAGGGGGAGGCGGGTAGAAAAGAGACAGGCTGAGAGGGATCAACAAAAGGCAGATGGGAACGAGGAGGAAAAAGAGGAACAGGCTTGAGGAGAAAAGAAGAGAGGGTCCCCGAAAGAAGCGTGAGAGTGTGGAGCAAAAAAAAAAACACGAGAGAGACAGAGGGGGTGAAGAAGAAAGCTGGGCGAACACAAAGTGAAAAAATAACTAATAGAGAGAAAGCGAGGAGAGGAAGCCACTATAAAACACAGACTAAACGAAAGATAATAGAAAGAAAGAGAATAGAGGACAAAGAGAGAAAAATTTGGTGCGGGAAGGAAAAATAGACAGCGCTAAAGAAACGCAGAGACGACGAGAAAGAAAGAGAATCTATGACATGGTGAGATGTCGATCTATCAGGAGAGAAGAGGGGAAAAGAAACAAGGGAATATCGACAGAAACATATGGGAAGACGGAGGAATAGAGAGAATCAGAGAGAGTGAGGGGGAAAGAAACGGAGAAGGGGAGAGAGGAGGGGACGAGAAAGAGAGAGAGAATAACGGCTGTGGGAGAGAGAAATAAGGAGAGATGTCAAAAAGAGTGAGGCGAGAGGGTAACACAGCAAGAACAAGAGTGACAGAACACAGGAGAGAGTAAAGAGAAAAGGGAGAGGGCGAGGGAAGCATGCAAGACAGGTAAAAAAAGAGAAGCAAAGGAGGAGGGAGGGAAAGAGCGAACGAGGGAGAAGCGGGGGAGGGGGAGAGAGAAAGGGTAAATATGTGTAACCAGAGAACATTGTTTTAATGGGTCGCATATTCAGACGCATTAACACCATTATTGCAATGACATTC
Source organism: Lissotriton helveticus (assembly GCF_964261635.1). Lineage (NCBI taxonomy): Eukaryota > Metazoa > Chordata > Amphibia > Caudata > Salamandridae > Lissotriton > Lissotriton helveticus. The sequence goes on along the minus strand of NC_136067.1, from coordinate 1,545,085,054 downwards.
ATCACAGTATCCATTACAGAAATGCCAGTTTTTTAATACACTAGCCCCGCGTCCAATACACTGTACTATTACATTTAATTTACCTTGTAAAGGAAAATACATTCTAAGCGGTCTGGATCCTGTTTTGAGGCGACTGGTGCTTTTAACCAGTGTCTAAAGTGCACGCGGTGTTAATTAGCATATTTAGGATTAAGTAGATTTTCCCATGCAGTAATAACTCCCTAATTCAGTAAGAACTATCTCTTGTGGGTAGTGGACATTAATGACAGTTGCAAGGGCCCCGATATTGCATAATCGTTAATTACATTCTGCGCAATTAGCAGCGCCTCGCCAGCGCGAAGGGCTAATGGCTGCTTCGTGTCAGCAGCCTGTCCAGGCCAGAAGGATGCACGCGCAGGCTGCATAATGCGCGGGCCGGATTAGCATAGAGATAGATGGAGGGGCTTTAATGGAGTCTGGGCCCTGCCGAGGGCTGCCGCTCGAGCTGGACAAAGGTGAAGGACGAGGCCCTCGCCACAGAGATGAGGGCTCCCTCCCCCTCCATATATTCAGAGGCCTCGTTTATGGCTCCGGAGAGTGTTACAGGCGCCACCTATCTATGCTGGGCGCTCTGCGAACCACCCGGCCTCCCATGAGGCCAGAGACGAAGGATTTGTAGTCACACAAAACACAAAAAGCAACAAAAAGTTGGTTGCAGAGACCAGAAGGGGGTATTATTTACTAGAAAATGTAAGACTAGCCTTGCCGTTTTCTAACGAACTTTGACCATGTCCCAAGTCAGGGTATCTTTACACAAAATTCCAGACAAATATTTTATTTGACAAAAAAATACTTTATATAAAAAATGGTCTTTTGATATAACGTGCGGGTACGGCAGAGATGTAATTTGCACACAACATCTTTATAGTAATAGTGCGATTCAGTAAAAACATTTGATAGAAATCGTAACATCAAGTCCTAATGCGTCTTTACTAAAGAACACACTTGACAAAACAAGAATCATTTGATGCTCCAAGACACAAAATTGAAGAGATTTGTGAGACCAATTCAATTCAATTCAAAGTTTTATTGTTTGATTACTAAAAACCATAACAAAATAAAATATTAAATATTAAAAACAGTGTAATTCATGTATGCGAAGAACAAAATTTAAAAGACTCAAGTTGATACAGAAGGAGTGCAATAATCTTACTTTAAAATGGATTACGGTTAAAATGTCCAAGTGTTGATTTCTTGCCTATGAAGTTCGAGGCCTTGAATAACAGAGCAAACGTGGCGTCACTTTAAAAATCTAAAAAGGAGCAACTAGACCTATCATTTCTGAGAGGCATACTTTAAAAGTATGGTCAATTAATTGTAGGCAGGAAACAATGTTCGGATAGACCACGCTGGATGAGCCAGAGTTCATTAAGTAATCTTAAGGCGACAAGGCAGTGCAGCCAACCAGCGGGAGAATTGCTGCCCTGTGTTTCCCCAGCAATTTAGCTGCTCGGCTAACAAATTTAGTGAACCGGATGTTCAACTTTGTGTTTTCTGAGTTCTTGGCAGCTATTATGGCCTGTCGACATGTGCGAGTTCCAAGTTTATTCCACTCATCCCACAGTATAATCCATTTGTGAGACCATATGTCAGAGCTTTAAAGGGAAATATAGAAGTGCAGGCACTTACTATTAAGAGTACCTTTTTGCTTCAGAGAAGTGCCTGTACACTCCCACGAAATGTGTTGCAGTAGTGCTGAGGAGTGCAGGTACTCTCTTTCAAATTAAAGACGTGCAGGTACTCAGTACTGGGCGTACCTGCCCATTTAAAGCACTGCATATGCCACACCTTGAATTGGCGCATTTTGCATACATTCTCTGATCTATATTTCAAACCTCCTTCTGGTCTTTAAAACATAAAATGTGAGTAAATGGCACTAAAAATCAAAGAAACCAGTGGAGTCTTGCACAGTGATCAAGCAATTTGTTGCTGCACCTGCGCCAGAGAAATTTGTTGCTACACCTGCGAGACAGTTCAATGAGGATAATCCCGCCTTCCCACAGGACTCTCATGATTGGACCAGTAAAGCATGCCATGATCAAACATTCAAAAAATCACCACTGGGTCTGGGCCCCCAACAGTAAGGCTGAGCCACGAAATACCAATGAACAACAAAGTGCCAGTACTGTCAAAAATTATTCTTCTTAAATTGTCAAACCATAGGATTTATACACCATGGCGAATTGACACCCAAATGTCTGATTGAATCTGTTTTTTTATTATTAAGTTTTTGAACCAGGATTATTGGTTATTATTTCACCAATCGACGCAGGAAAGGACCGTGGCACGGAATCTACAAACGGGCTCCGATTAATGCGGGTAAGCTGTTATGCCTCAAATAGCAACGCGTACTGAATGTGCGTATGTTTCTACACTACGTCTAGCTATACCGACTAAAAGCGTACATATCTCCTATTTTTAGAGACCTGCCGCCCCGTGAGGACAGTGGCCCCGCGGTCCATTTGTACTAAGTCACGTCACCGGCAATTTGAATCAACGAGACGAAAACACACATTTAGAATGAAGCGGGAAAGCTAACCGCTAGACCGAAACAGGTAGATACCGCTATATTAATAAAAACATCAGACAGCCATATGCTACATTGTGATCAGTGTTATTTATCCCGCGTCCTTGTATTACAGTGAGTACCCGCTTCCGGTTTACAATTTGTGAGGCCAGCTGCAACACGCTGACAAGTAAGAATCAGTGTATTTGTTACATGGTTTAAACACACTTTAATTACCAGACTCGTGCTTCATAATACACACTTCTTTACAGGAGTGGCCGTGCTTGGGCTCTCTCTCCCCCCCAGTGACCTCATCTCCGTAATACAAGTAAGTTCACTCACATGAGCTTGTGAACACGGCTCATTAATATGAATGTCGCTATGTACTGAGTTGTGATTGGTTGTCCTTGTCCCCCCCACTTCTTTATACAGATTGAAGTATAGATTGGATCTATTTGTTGCCTCGACGGGTGTTTCCTCTATACCCTAGACAGCTCTTGAAATTGCAGAGGTAAGACAAGGTGGCTAGAGTAATGGAGTCTGTTAGCAAGGTTTCCAGCATTTTTGTCATGACCCTAAAGGAAGGTTCTTTCTCCTTTTCCCCTGCAGCTTCTCTTTTTGTCCTGATGAGAGCTCCTCGAACAGTGTGAGCTCGAAACGCGTAGACAATATACGCCATCTAAACAAAGGAGCAGTTTACCAAAATATCTTTCATTGATAAAAATTAAATGTATATGGCTTACTGTGAATATTTTTATTCCAGGTGGTGTGAATGAAGATGTGAATGGGTAAGGGTATGATTGTTTTGATATTTTTGATAACTGTAATATTGCTGACATTGTTGATATTGTATATATTTTGTGAATATTGTGTAAACACATACATGTTTATGAGGTCTTGTTAATGTAAGATGAATTGGTGAAATAATAACCAATAATCCTGGTTCAAAAACTTAATAATAAAAAACAGATTCAATCAGACATTTGGGTGTCAATTCGCCATGGTGTATAAATCCTATGGTTTGACAATTTAAGAAGAATAATTTTTGACAGTACTGGCACTTTGTTGTTCATTGGTATTTCGTGGCTCAGCCTTACTGTTGGGGGCCCAGACCCAGTGGTGATTTTTTGTTTGTAGTAGCAGGCAGTTGCCTGTGTGGTTTTCTTAAGTGAAAACATTGTGGAATAAGACACATTGCAGGATTTGTAGCAGTAGCAAATAGGATCCTACGCCCGGTGTATTGTATGGTTGTGTTGTAGGCCTCAGTCTGTCTCACAGAGTGATTGTTGAAGAGTATGTCTGAAAAAGAAACCTTATCTTACAGTGAGGAACATATAAAAAAACTTCTTGCAGCTCTCCGTTATTCGCTTCTGCGTCACTAAGTACTTCTGCACAGAATCAAAACGAAACGGATACATTAATCCGTTTAAAGAAAAAACAAATCCGTACGGATCTTCACGGGCATTTTTTATTGCAACACCTGAGAGCCGGAACTATTCCGGGCGGTTTACAGATTAAGAATGTCCCCGTAATTTTTACAGAGGACCCAATTTATAAAAAGGGCTATAGCTACATTGAGACGAAATGTAGCCGCGATCTAATGGTCCTAACAATTGAGACAGCCCAACGACTGTCTAAAGATCAACTTGAAGAAATAGGAGCATTGGAAAATGCAATTTCTACTAATCAACTTATCACTGATTCAAAAACATTACTGGAAAAAGTTGAAAAGGAGATTGGTGAGTTCAGAGATCAAACCATAAACCAAAAGACTGCACAATTCGAGAAAGATCAGAAAACCTTCAATTTGGAAAAAGTTTATCCATTTTTACAACCAGATTTCTATCTAAGACCAGAGTCTCGCAGATATCTGCAGGATCATCAAGGAAGATCCCAATCTAAATTTATTACATTTTCAGATACGTCTTCCTCTGGGAGTAATAGTGAAAGTGATACACCGGAACCAAGGAGGAACAACAATCGGAGAGGTTCATTCCATCAGACCCAACAAGGTCAGTCGACTTTTTTAGGACGGGGACAAACGAAACCACGAGGAAAAAGCAGATATCAACCATGGGAAATGTCCACGAGACGTCAGAATTACAAGAATTAACATTGTCTCCAATATTTATTCTGTCTTCGAAAATTCTGACACATGTGGAGCAAAGTGTGTTAAATAAAGGTCTCACATTTGTTCCAACGAGACGTACAGATTTTGTCCAACTTAAAACAGAGGCACTTGAGTTTTGTCGTAAGGTGAGGCTAAAAACATATTTCTCGGACAATCCATATAATGCACCCATGGAAACAACTGGTCTGAGAAACAAGTCAGTATTCTGTCCCCCGGCCAATAAAATACCTAAAGAGGTCTTTACCTTTGAAAAAACAATTTTGTCAGCTATCACGGACATGGAAACTAAAAAGACATGGATTAAACACAATATCACCAAAAGTGAGTCTGAGGCATTAAAAAATTTGAAACAAGACACCTCGACAGTAATCAAACAAGCGGATAAAGGTGGGTCGATCGTGGTATGGGATAGATCCCTTTATACTTCAGAGGTTAATAAACAACTAGAGGACACCTCCTGCTATCTCAAATTAAAAAAAGATCCAACAATGGAGTTCAAGGGAGAACTGCATGCCTTGATTGATGAAGGATTTGGCCTAGGTTTCCTAGGAAAAAAGGAAATGGAGTATTTGAAGACGAAACACCCGAGAATACCACTTTTCTATGTATTACCAAAAATACATAAGAATGAGAAAACGCCACCTGGACGACCTATTGTGTCTGGTTGTGGGTCCCTGATAGAACCAGTAGCCAAATTTGTGGATTTTTTCTTGAAACCGTTTCTCGAAACAATAAAATCATATGTCCAAGACACAACGGATTTTATCAATAAAATATCAGAGATACAATTTGACAAAGAGAAATCATGGTTGGTGACAATGGACATTACGTCCCTTTATACTAAAATTCCACAAGATGAAGGATTATATGTCCTTGAGTCCATTCTTGATGAGAGGGAAAGACCACACAGGATCCCTACATCTTTCATTCTCAAACTAGCAGCTTTTGCTCTTAAAAAAAAATTATTTCAGTTTTGATGGAGAATTCTATCTACAGACAAGTGGAGTAGCAATGGGCTGTCCATTTGCCCCTGAATTAGCTATTCTTTTCATGTCCAAATATGAAGAAAATTTTGTGTATATCACCAATCCATATGTACAATGGATAGAAAATTGGAGTCGATATATCGACGATATTTTCTTTGTGTGGACAGGAACTGAAAATGACCTTTTGAAATTTTTTGATTGGATTAATAACAAAACAGCGACCATCAAATACAGTACCAGTCATTCACAGAGTAAAATGCCATTTCTGGATGTTGAAATCTATCCCTATGAGGGTGGATTGGCCACCACACTATACAAGAAGCCAACTGATCGGAACAAAGCTTTACACTATAAAAGCAACCACCCACGCAGTCTTAAGGATAATTTGCCGTATGGGCAGTACCTTAGAATCCGTCGGAATTGTCATGACAAAGAGGAGCATAAAAGACATGCTGAAAAACTTACAGCCAATTTAAAACAACGTGGATATCCAAAAAAACTACTAAAAAGATCTATGAAGAGAGCTTGGTGGACTCCCCGCGAATGTCTGCTGGAGAGAAGAGAAAAGAAAGAAACTGAAAGGCTTGTTTTTGTATCTACCTGGTGTCCTAATTCAAATATGTTAAAGAAAGTGGTAAAAAATAACTGGCATCTGTTAAAGAATTTGAATGAGATATTCAGCAGGGAACCACTCTTTGCATTTCGTAAAAGCTCAAGTATGCGAATCAATTGGTCAGAGCAGCACTACCACTGACAAATCCACCGGATTTAAGAACAATGTTGAGGTTACCTCCAATTCAGGGTCACCACAAATGTGGTTCGTGCAATTGCTGCAGCACCACTATTGAAGGGACTTTTTTCAGTCACAACAATGTAGGATGGAAACACGTATCTTTTACCAACTGCAGATCAAGATATGTCGAGTAAAGTATTAGATGCCCATGCGGACTTATCTATATTGGAAAGACGAACCAAGAAGTTCGAACAAGAATACAACAACACAAATCCAGAATCAATAACAATGTATTGACAGCCCCACTGGTCAATCACTGGCGTATAAACAATCACAAGGAAGCAGACGTCATTTGGACAGTGATCGCTAAAAGAGAGAAAGATGTGAGAGGAGGAGATCTGGACCAAAAATTGTCCAGACAAGAAGCGATGCTAATTGTCAAATTCAACACATCCACCCACGGACTCAACGAGCTCACTGAAATATATAAACTCAGTTAATCCAGTCGTGGCTAGCATGTTAAATGTTTCATGAACTTGGGCAAGCATATACTCATGACCCACTGCCAATCTACCCATAAAAAAACCCATTACAAAATGGCCGATACTTTCGTCCTTTCTATATCCACATTGATACCGGGCGAATTTATACAAGGTAGAGCAATAATATAAATATATGGGCCAATTTTCATATAAAATATATAAAAAATCCAACGTTGTAAATGATAGCCGAGCGCATTAATAACACAGGCTCACTTTTCACGAAGGATATGAGCAAATAAAAGGAAAACACTGCATATAGACCACAACTCCCAGGAACCCTTGCGGAACCGGAAGTGTGGAGCAATCGAAGTGCTGGATCGACGCAGGAAAGGACCGTGGCACGGAATCTACAAACGGGCTCCGATTAATACGGGTAAGCTGTTATGCCTCAAATAGCAACGCGTACTGAATGTGCGTATGTTTCTACACTACGTCTAGCTATACCGACTAAAAGCGTACATATTTCCTATTTTTAGAGACCTGCCGCCCCGTGAGGACAGTGGCCCCGCGGTCCATTTGTACTAAGTCACGTCACCGGCAATTTGAATCAACGAGACGAAAACACACATTTAGAATGAAGCGGGAAAGCTAACCGCTAGACCGAAACAGGTAGATACCGCTATATTAATAAAAACATCAGACAGCCATATGCCACATTGTGATCAGTGTTATTTATCCCGCGTCCTTGTATTACAGTGAGTACCCGCTTCCGGTTTACAACTTGTGAGGCCAGCTGCAACACGCTGACAAGTAAGAATCAGTGTATTTGTTACATGGTTTAAACCCACTTTAATTACCAGAATCGTGCTTCATAATACACACTTCTTTACAGGAGTGGCCGTGCTTGGGCTCTCTCTCCCCCCCAGTGACCTCATCTCCGTAATACAAGTAAGTTCACTCACATGAGCTTGTGAATACGGCTCATTAATATGAATGTCGCTATGTACTGAGTTGTGATTGGTTGTCCTTGTCCCCCCCACTTCTTTATACAGATTGAAGTATAGATTGGATCTATTTGTTGCTTCGACGGGTGTTTCCTCTATACCCTAGACAGCTCTTGAAATTGCAGAGGTAAGACAAGGTGGCTAGAGTAATGGAGTCTGTAAGCAAGGTTTCCAGCATTTTTGTCATGACCCTAAAGGAAGGTTCTTTCTCCTTTTCTCCTGCAGCCTCTCTTTTTGTCCTGATGAGAGCTCCTCGAACAGTGTGAGCTCGAAACGCGTAGACAATATACGCCATCTAAACAAAGGAGCAGTTTACCAAAATATCTTTCATTGATAAAAATTAAATGTATATGGCTTACTGTGAATATTTTTATTCCAGGTGGTGTGAATGAAGATGTGAATGGTTGTGAATGGGTAAGGGTATGATTGTTTTGATATTTTTGATAACTGTAATATTGCTGACATTGTTGATATTGTATATATTTTGTGAATATTGTGTAAACACATACATGTTTATGAGGTCTTGTTAATGTAAGATGAATTGGTGAAATAATAACCAATAATCCTGGTTCAAAAACTTAATAATAAAAAACAGATTCAATCAGACATTTGGGTGTCAATTCGCCATGGTGTATAAATCCTATGGTTTGACAATTTAAGAAGAAGAATTTTTGACAGTACTGGCACTTTGTTGTTCAATGATCAAACATTCTGCAAACCAAAAGACCAAGCTAACCACTCACAATTTCCAACTTACAATTCCCATGTAAGATCACAGAGAGGGAGGCAACCAAACAGGTACAACAATGAGTGAAGGTCAACAACATTTTCCATGATAGTCTACTGGGCTGGTGACCTTTGCAAGGTCTGGGGGCATAGCTTTGGAAAAGGACCAGCCCACAGGCCGCACCCTCCTTGATCTATATACTGCCTATGATGACACTCTGGCCAAACCACATCTTCTTAAATGCTTAAAAGAGCGAGCAATGTTGATTAGAGCGACCCTCAACTTGATCAATCTTTTCTCACAGACCAAAGCCTCCATGACAAAACCTTTTCAGCACAGTTTAGCACATCTGAACTAGCTTGCACTGACTTTCAGTTATCATCACACTCATCCATGCTACTTAAAGTGCAGGATAGATTGGTAACCCAAGCAGTGTCAGTGATACATCTTCCATTAGAGCAAGCAACATCGACTTCGTTGTATCTAGACAGAGGAGATATCAGTGGGCAATGGCTTCAACAACACCTTCCCATTTACTGGGCCACGGATGCTGCATAAGGCCTCTCTCCCGGTCGGAAACGCCAAGAGCCTGGGATTTGACAGTGGTCAACGGTGTGCACCACGGCCTCAACCTGTTGAGGAAAGTTGTTCAGATTTGAGTTAGTAAAAGCACTGAAGCCAAACTACGCAATCAGCTGTTCAGGAAGAACACAACAACTTATGAAGTTACCTGTCAATTGTGTGTGTTTTGATTTCACGCCCTAAGTGCACTGGGTATGCCCTGACGTGGGCCTCGGGTTAACTGTGCCACTGATATCAAGCTATCCTGGCTGAAGAGGGGTGAAATCCCGAAACCGGTCCTAGGCAGCTTGTTCCCAGTCCAGGGAGGACCTGGCTTGGCAGTTCGGGCTGGACTGTTCCCTTGAGGCACAGGGTCAAGACTGATTTGCATATGGCCAGGTCTAAACTGGGGTGGCATGGTGAGCAAAAGAATGATGGATTTAACCCAGATCTCTTGTCTGGGGGTGAATGTTTTGATTTGTTCTGCATTCCGTCCACCAATTGTGTGTCTTTTACTTATCGGTTCAGGCATTTCTTTCTCAGCTAGCACAATGGCAAAGGAACTTCCAGCATTTCCCATGGAAGGGGTAGGCTCTATTTCTGAGGCTACTACCTTTACTAGCCAAAAGCAAATTCTCAGCACCATGGTGAGTTCTTCAGGCTTGACCTCCAGGATACTAATAGGCAGGATGACCTTCAGGTGGGATGGCATGCATGGCAGGATTAAGACTCCCCAACATACCCAATAAATACCATCTCTGATTAGTCTAAGAGCGTACTGAAGCAATCACAATGCTGCATGCTATGCTTTACAAAACCTCTAAAATAAATATCTTTGTTGATGTAGTAGAATTCTAAGTGGGGATGTGAGGGGGAATGACACAAGGCAGCGATAAAACTAGGGGACGAACTAGATAAAGCTCCAAGAAAGGTATCAGCTGGTTAGAAAGACAAATGTTTGTGGAAGATGGAAAATCCAGATGGGTGATGGCAACAACCTCATGTAGGTGCGGTAAGATAGCAGCAAAACAGACATTAGGTAAAGGACTGATAAGAGCTGAAGGAAGGCCTCCAGGCAGGGCTTTAAGTGGGGGGGGGGATCCGTGGGGGGCTGAGCCCCCCCCCCAGTTTTTTTGGGAGGGCCTCGAAAGGGGGCTCGAGGGCGCTCTATTTTTGGGCCTCAAAGGTCAAAGGTAGGGTGAGCAGATGTCCCGGTTTTTGTTTGGTGTTTCTAGTGTTGGTAACATGTCTTGATAGTGAAATACTGCCAATTTCGTTTTTCACTATTGAAAGGCTATCTTGCCCACAGGATAACATGGGAAATGCTGTGTGACATGTTTACCTGCATATCTTCCCATAACAGCAAAATAGACATGTGAAACTCGTATCCCTGAACTCAGGCGCGCAACACCCATTGGACTCAAAGGGCTTTAGACCCCCCCGTCGTGTGTGGCAGCCCGGGATGAGACGCTTCCCGGGCACACACACAGCCGCACCCAAGCACTTCACAGGTCTTTAAAAGACCATTTGCATACTAATGAAGAATTGTTGTTGTCTCACCCCTTCTAAGAGCCCCTGCAGCTCCACTCTGACTATTGATTAAAGATTCAGCCCCCACCCCCGAAATTTTTTCTTAGCCCCCCCCCGAAATTTGGCTCTAGTTGCACCTCTGCCTGAACTCAGAATTTAATAACACATCCTTTAGTGAAGATGGTTTTTAAATTCTAAAATTGGAAATAGCAAATGTTTTTTTAAAGTGGTATTTTATGGCTTATACTTATTAAATATACTTTTTTGCCTATTTTATTATCCTTTGCTGGATACGACTTGATGATTTTCTTAAGCACACAATGCTAGTTATCTTGATTTAGACCACACCCCTACTCGGATAGGCCACACCCCTTTAAGAAATTAGCCACGCCCCTTTTAGAGCATTCCCAGTTTTTTTCCCCACTTAAAGCCCTGCCTCCAGGGTTAATGTAATCTAAGAGGGGACTATCCATAAACAGTGAATCAGACACAAACAATCCCGCAGTCATCGCATATAGACCTAACACATAAAAAGGTGAGTTTCAGACTTGTACTTAAATGCTACCTTCTCAATAATACATCAGAGAAGCATCTGTCCAATCATTGGTGATAAGAAACATGGCAATGATAGTCTACACCATTCGAAGTGTGCAGATTTCATTGAAACCATGAGAGTACGAAGTTGGATTCAGGGTTGTGTGGTATTGTTTTTACGTTATTTGTGTTTTTTAGCACCAGAAAACAAAAGTACCTATCCCAGAGGAGCACCCATTTGAGATGTAGGAGTGAAGCCATCAGCAAAATTGTGTAGAGGCATTAGCGGGGTGATGTAGCATGTGCGCAGTTGAAATCAGTCACACCACAACGATTAGGAATGGTTAGTTGCAAAATTTTGAGCAGACGGTTAAATGATAGGTTTTGGGTGTTATCAAGACTAGGCCAATGGAGAACATGCAGGTGACTATTTGCTATTGACATTCAAACACTCCGATCTTGCGCAAGCATGCAGTAGTCACGTATACCATATTTTTCAATTTCAGAATCTCTTTTGTGACAAGGTGTAAATATAGGTTGGATGATGCGCATGATGATTTCTTCCAAAGCAAAATCTTTAGCTTTTTCCAGTATATAATGAGAAATGGGAACAAAGCAGCTCAAACAACAATAGCGATGAAAAGCTCTGCAGTAGATTGCTTATTGTGTTGTACGTTGCACAAAACTAATAAGTATAAATGAAAAAAAAATAGAAGGGGGAACAAAGTTCCTGATCTTTGGAGTACTGCAAGAGAAAGATAGACTCAATACTTGCTGCCTCTTGAAGTTAGGGACTTGCAAGTAGAATCCGTCTTTGTCAGAGAAACCTCCGCAGCCTACCATGATTGTGAATTTGCTCTCTAGACAATTCAGAGATTTAGGGTGGAACTCTTGCAAAGCAGTATCTGATCCCCAGGGTCCTGCGTCCGCTCTGTTGTCCTCACAGTCCAATATGTCTCGACATGACAAGGAGAATATCTTGAAAATGTACTGAACTTCCATTACAAGTTGGTTGAGCAAAATGAGCCTTGTGCGATTTGGGAAAAATAGTGGATATCCAGGATCAGATGCGTTGCAACATGTTATATGTTAGGTGAGCATTGCATTAACTATAGTCTGGAAATTACCAGAGTGTGAATCGCTGAGCCTATATCTGATTCTTTTATGAGATGGTTACTGACTTCCTTTTAGTTTAATGTCAAGAACCAATTGGAACCATTTGGGAAGATTCTGGTATGTACAAGGGCCAACCTCCAGTACTGAATGAGGAGGTTGTAAATTGCTTAAACAGTTAGGAGCAGGAGTGGGCCTCCCGGACCCGCAGGGGTAGAGAGGACTTTCATATATGAAAGGTAAGGGGATACGTACTTTCTATTAGATATCCAATAATCTCTGTGATATCCTCCTCTTAAAGGTGGCAGTATGGTAAGGAAGGAAATAAGTTACACCTCTGGTGTACCACACTCAGTGGCGGGAAAAAGGAAAACCTTTTTTATATAACCCTAACCTACAATAGTAGTAGCATGCTTCATCATCGAGTTCACCCCAGTTCCAGAGAGATCTTTGAAGAGTTTTTAGTGTTTTTGGGGGGTTATATACTATTAGATAACATTCTTTATCCATCCCAAGGTATCCCTTTATTAGTGGGTGGGGAGTGGGAAGAATAAAACTGTAAATAAACGGGGCAAACAGGATCTTGTGCTCCTATGACACTAGTGTTAATTTAATCTTATAGTACATACCCCCTAACACTTTGATGGTCCTTAAAGGGCTAGGCATGTAGGGTATGGAATTTATTCAGGGGCTGTGATGGCTGGACAATAGAGTATTTCTATTTTAGATGAATTTAACATATGTCAGTGTACTGCCATCCAAGGGCAGATGGCTGCAAGTTATTTTAATGCCAATGTTTGAATATGAGGAGAAAACAAGAAATAGATTTTGGTATCATACATGTACAGATCATTGGGAAGCGAAGGGATACGATGATATTGTCCAGTGATGCCATGGAAAGTGAGAAGAGACTGAGCTTGCGGGACACCTAGTAGCAGGCATGTAGTGTGAGGAAAGAGATGCTTCAAGAGACTGCGAAGGAACAGACCGGATGAGAATCAAGCAGAAGGGATTCTGTCATCTCTAAGTTGGTTTACAGTGTTTAGTAATGTGAAGATGATCAACAATATTGAATGCCGTCAAGACTGCACGGAGTAAGAGAATGGTTGTGGGGAACAGAGATTATGAAGTTGGATCACAAGTGAGGGAAGTTTCCCTAGAGTAGTTAGAAATGGGGTTTCTGGCTGTCTAGGGTATGCACCTAACCCAGGCAGAACCCACCACTCTAGTCAGGGCAAGGGAGTTACACACTGTAGATAACCTTTGCTCACCCCCTTGGTAGCTAGGCAGGGCAGTCAGGCTTATCCCAGAGGCAATGTGTAAAGCATTTGCGCAACGCACTTGCACAGCAGCGACACACTAGGCACACCACAAAAGAAACGCCACAGAAGGTTATATATAACAATAGCCTTTGTATTACCTATAAAAACACATTAGAACACAACCACATATATCACTGTGCCACCAGGCACTTGTCATGACTTCACAGGAATTACATAAATCTCTTGGCCAAACGGGCCATTGTCACAATCATCAGTTATGATGACCAGTTACTACTGGTAGGAACTGTACTTAACTTATTACATTATGTAGAAACATCATCCAAAGTGCACATATTGAAAATAACCATTTCAGAACACATAGGGCACAGCCCAGACAATGTAACCCCAACTACATGAGATCCTCAGGGCATATAGGGCAGTAGTTCACTTTGCCCTGGTACTAAACCAATTCTCAGGGCCTTGCGCCCCAACCCCAATTTCCACCAGCCTCTGCCGATAGGGCACCTGACTCCTGTGCCTCTATTTAGGAAGTGCAGAGGTCTTGTGGAGATACTGTCCCCTTTGGAGACCCGGGGACCTCCATTGAGGTTCTACCCCGGGCTACTAAGGATACACCAATGACCCCAGGTTATGCGCACACAGCGTGGCGGGGAGATTTTGCCGCCCCGTCTCACCTGGGATCTTACGCATGGGCAGCTGCCTGCAATCGTACAGAGCAGCTGCTGAAGTCTTCAGAAACAACTGTGGCTGGTGCAGGAGCCGTCCTCTCTCCCCCGCAGGCAAAATACTACGAAGGCCCGCTGCCTGCAACCATGCGGTGCAGCGCCAGAATTGAGAAAGCCTGACTTGGGTGCCTCGCGGGCTTTCTCACACGCCAGCTGCCTGTACCCACGTGATACCACCTCGGCGGGTCCTGAAAGGAGATCACTGTCGGCCACACACAGAGCGAAGTCTCCGTCGACTTTTGCTTCTCTCTGCCCACAACCAGGCTCAGCCTCTGCCTGGCTTCCGGTTGCTTCAGCACAGTGCTGGTGCCACGGGAGGCACTTTGGAGGCTTCTCTGTCCACTCTGTCCACAAGGGAAAAACAAAGGTTGCAGCACATCTCCCCTTGGCGCTGAATGTGATGAGGGAAGCACCCTCCAGCGCTCCACTCATGCTGCTGAAGAACACCACTCACAGAGTGGAGAAGCATAGCGATTTCCTAGCGCTGCTTCAATTTATCCAAGGCCAAACGCACAGCCCTGGTAAATCCCAGAAAATAGGGACCAGGCAGGCCACCACACGGGGTCTCTATTAGTAGAACAACAGTCCCTTCAGCTGCCCAACGGGCAGCAGGCTCACTCCCACAAGTAGGGAGTCCCAGGTGGCGGTTCCTCCTGGTGCACAGCAGTCCTCTTCTTCTGTTCTTCCAACATGGGGTCACAGCCCCAGAACTTATAGACCACATTTGTTCTCCCTGGCACGGGACTCTGAGCTCAGTCCAAACCAGTTCTGGGGGCACTTTAAAATATCTTTACAAGTGCACAACACCTCCCTATTCACAGTGTAAGCTTTGGCTCCAGACACACCAGCATTGTAGAAGGCAGGCACAGCCCTATTCAGGTGCAGGTGCTACTTCTCCACCCCTTCCAAATGCAGACCAGGCCTATTCAGCCTAGCGCTGAGTCACCTAGGCAGGGCAGGACACACCTCAACCCCCCCAGGGACTGGCTGGAGTGAATGCACATCCCTTCTCCTCTGTCAGTCAGAACCAGATGGTCAATACACATCAGGCGGGCACAAAGACACATAGCACACAGAAATGCCCACTTCTAAAAGTGGCATTTCTAAAATAGTAATAATAAAACTGCCTTCACCAATACGCAGGATTTATCACTACTATTCCAAACATACCACACATGGTTACGCTACTCCTCTCATGTCAGGAATTACCACTGAAGCACATAACAGGGAATCCCCAATGCATCCCTATGAGAGGGCAGCCTCACAGCAGTGAGAAACCAAATAGTTTGTTTGTCACTACCAGGACATGCCACACAGTTAAGGCACATGTCCTACCTTTTACCTACACCGCACCCTGCCCACAGGACTAGATAGGGCCTACATTAGGGGTGACTGATATGTAGTAAAAGGGGAGTTGCAGACGTCACAACCACTTTATGTGCCACATCACAGCAGCGGTAAACTGTGCAAGCAGGCCCTGCAGTGGCAGAGGCCTGAGACAGGTTTGAAAGGCTACTTCGGTGGTTAGCACAAGCAGCGCTGCAAGGCCACAAGTATCTTTTAATTTACATGCCCTGGGTTTAGGGATACCCCTGTACAAGGGACTGGTACGTAAATTAAATATGCCAAACAGGTATAGACCAATCTTACCAAGTTTACCATAAAGGGCACATGCACTTTGGCACTGATCAGCAGTGATAAAGTTCCCAAAGTCATAAAACTACCAGCAACAGGTACAAAAAATACAGGAGGAAGGCAAAAAGTTCTGGGATGACCCTGTAAAAAGGGCCAAGTCCAACAAGTACAATCCCCCGAATCCAGATTAAAAGCGGTCAAGTAGGCTTTCAGTAGTGAGGAAAGAGGATTAAAAATGGACATTTTAAGAAATATTGTTTTTAGAAAAATGGAAGTAGAGAGCCAAGACAATACTTTGTTGGAGATAAAGGATCAGCTGTGGGACTTTTTAGTAGTAGCAGGACCACTGACAAGTTGAAGTAGGGATGAATGTCTACCACTACTCAGGCAGGAATGAGTCACAGTGGAGAAGGCTAGAAGTGTTAATAGGAAAGGATCAGAGCAAGAGAAGTACATAGGGAGACTCACAAGAGGTGTGTGGGAGTAGGTAGGGGCATCTCCTCCATTAGGGCGGAGGAGTGTTGCCACACTGGTTTCTTGCAATTTGAGAAGCAGAAAAATAAGATGGTAAAACTACCATTTTGTTTCTGCTTCTCGCACTGTGAGAAAGCAGAAGGGTTTGATTGGAGGCAGGTGGGTGGGCAGGTCTGCTGGAGGGCAGGGTAGGATTCGCTAGCCCAATGCTGCGGGCCCTGACTGTTTGGTTGGCCCTCTGGGGCAGACCAAACCAGTCATGCGCACTCTCCCTTTTCTCCATGTAGGCTGCATGCAGCCTACATGGAGAAAATGGCCTCCCCATAGGTGCCCGGCTGGGCGCTGTCCCCACCAATCACAGCGCTACCATTGCAGCATTGTGAGTAGCTTAGGGAAGGGGAGGGAGGCTGCCTGCTTCCTGTTCCATGGAACCTCGCCAGGAGCTGAGACGGCGCGGGACATGGGAAGCTAAGTTGATTATATTTTTCAAAAAAATTAAATCCCCCCGCGTAACCCCCCCACCCTTCCGCCAGCCTCGCCCCACCACCCGCGAGTCATGCCGGTCGCAACTGGGAGTAGGAGACATGAAGTAAGGATGACAGATTTAAAAAGGAATAAAACAATGAATTTCTGAGCAGTGTATTACAAAAAGAAGAAAATGAGAATGTGAGAGACTTGGGGGATGGTGAGAACGGGGTGGAAGATGGAGCACAACATGTGCAGAACAAACGATCCAAAAAGAATTCGAAGAGCTTTCTTCCAGTAAAAGGCCATTCAACAAAATGCAAAAATGGGCGGCGTGGGGAGTATCAGGCTGTAAAGGGGCAAAAAGGATGACTGGAGTAATAATGAAGGATGGGGAAATAAGGAAATAGGATTGGGAATGTTAACATAACCTACAATGTATTTGTCATGTTGCCTAGGATGAATCTCATATGATAAAGTAGATTTACTTCTTTCCGTGTCTTAACACTATCACATGCACTGCAAAAAAGTTCATGCATACATTACTGAATTGCTATGTCGTTTAATACCAGCCTGCAAACCACTAAAGTCCCAGTATGCCTGCTAATGCACACAACTATTTTATTTAGTGTTATACAATTGAGAATATCAGTTGTTAGAATGCATGTAGTTTACAATGCATGCGTTTCCCATGGATTTTTACGTGTCACTTTCAAAAAACATTAAAGAAGCATTATGCATTATAACAACTAATACAATATATGTGCACAAACACACACACATATATTTATCAACATACATATATATATATATATATTGCACAGCAAATGTCCCTTGGCTCAAGGAGGAGCGGCCATTCAGCTGGTGCTGGCGGCGAGTCAAGGACTAGACTCGTATTTATTTCAAAGCAAAAAATGAAGACGCCGCACTCTTCTCGGATGATTTTCAAAAGCGATTTATTCCAGTTTACAAGATCTTCCTTCACCTATGCGTTTCGAACAAAACTGTTCCTGATCACGGTAGTTACAAGTCCGTCTTTAGTTTCTGTTATTTATACCCTCAACTCCACTTAGACAGTTATGAGGCATTGTGGGAGGGCTAGTTTTATTCTCAGCTTGGTTAAAGCCATTATCGGATTCTTTCTACAAGCGCATCGCCATATTAATTGTTATTACTGGCGAGTAATTTTGCCGTCAATTTCTAAGGCTTGTCGGTCTTTGCGGGCCGAGTGCCCAATATCGTATTTCTGAAGCAGAGATAATATATCTCTTATACTTTCGATATTGATAGCTAAGTGCTATGAATAAGGTTTTATATGGCTTGTGCGTTTGTGTGGGAATCCGATATTAACATTCACGATGCAAGATTATGGCAGCTTTTTTTTGATAAGCAGTTGTATTCAGTTTATATGTAGCATTCACCTTCAATTTCTAAGCATTTAATCCACAATGTACTCGGAGGGCCTACAAGTCTACATTGCGTAGGCAAAGAAGAGTATTCCCCCTGTTTTTTAATTCTAACCTTGCCATTCCTATCCATGACTGGCTTTCTGTCCTGGTGGACGTATCTTGTCAAGTGACTGTTTTTGAGGCTTTGATAGTTACCTATGGTTGTACAGTTTGTGACAAGTTTCATTTATGAAAAATAAGATGAAAAGGTAAGAATAGTGGAAATATTTTGTCAATAACAGAACATAATGTTACAATTTTTGCTAATTTTGTTCAGTATGCAGTTGTCTATTTACAAATGTACACTTAGTTCCTCGTCCCCGTTAAGTCCAGTTGGGACCTTAGTTTTAAATCTGATTATGAGCCTCGATTCTAGGCGTCTCAGTTTTTGTAGACGATTTCCTCCCCTGTCGTTTTCTGGCACGATTGCGATTCCCGAGTATTTCATGTTCTGCCATGTTTTTTTGTTATTTGTCATCATGTGTTTCGCTCTAGCATAGGTTGTGTCTTTGTTCTGTATAGCTCTGATGTGTTCTAACATCCTTTTTTTGTGAGCACAGATGGTCGACCCTATGTATCGTTTTCCACAGTCACATTCTAACAAGTAGACAACATAGTGTGATTCACAGGTGATCTTGTGTCTGATTTCAAATGGTTGTCCTTTTGGATCAAGTAAGGATTTTAGGTTTTTCCCAATCTTACATGCTTTGCATGACATGCATTTTGTGAATCCTTTTTGTCTTTTTTTGTAACCATGTTTCCTCTTTTCTGTCAACAAAGTGACTGTTGACTAGTGTATCTCCAAGTGATGGTGCTTTTCTATATGAGATCAAGGGCGCATCGCCAATCGTTTTACCAATGTCTGGGTCCTTTTTCAGCACATTCCAGTATTTGGTTACTATTTTCCTGATTTGTAAACTTTCTTTAGAGTAAGTCAGAATTAGACGTGGTTTTTCCTCTTCTGTTTTTGATTTTTCTTTTTTCTTGTTTTCAATCAAAGTCTCTATTCTTGTCTTTTTTCTGGCTCTTTGTTCTCCGAGTTTTATTGTCTTTAAGCTGTATCCTCTTTGTTTGAAACGTTGTTCGGTTTCTTCAAATTTGTTTTCCATTTCACTTGGTTCTGAACAATTTCGTTTCATACGGAGAAACTCTCCATAAGGTACATTCTGCTTTAGTGACACAGGGTGGAAACTAGTTCCATGTAAAATACTGTTCGTAGATGTCTGTTTTCGGAACAAGGTTGTGTGTATTTTGTTATTTTTAATGTATACCTTGGTGTCCAGAAAGTCAATTTCCTTTTCCTGGCTATTGAATGTAAATTGCAGCCCTACTTCATTGTTGGTTAGTATCGTCATATATTGAAATAGTTCTTGTCTTGTGCCTTTCCATAACAAGAAAAAATCGTCAATGAATCTTAGCCACAAAACCACATTTGTGGTGTATGGGTCGTTCTCCTCTCTCCAAGCTATGTGTTTCTCCCACCACCCCATGGTGAGATTAGCATAGCTTGGAGAGAAAGAGACTACCATGGCAGTTCCGCGTTTTTGAGAGTAGACCACGTTGTTGAAGAGGAACACATTGTTTGTTAAACATGTTCTAATCATTTCCAGAAGCATGGTTGCATGATTGAGTTCCCCAATCGGTCGTTGTTTAAGAAAGTATGCGACTGCTTTTAGGCCAAGGTGATGGTCAATTGATGTATAAAGCGACACCACATCGATGGTGGCCAACAGGTATGTGGGTTGCAATTCTGTTTCCATAAGAATTCGGAGGAAGTCTCCAGTATCTTTAATGAAGGAGTTCAGTGTTGGTACTATTGGAGCTAAGAAGAAGTCCACGTATGAAGCAATGTTTTCGTACAATGAAACGCAACTCGAGATTATTGGACGAGCCGGTGGTTTGTTCAACGTTTTGTGAACCTTTGGCAGGAAATAGATCGTTGGTGTAATTGGGTTGTGAACCGTTAGGTAACTTTTTTCCTTTTGACTAAGCAGTCCTTTTTCCTTACTTTTGGCAACACCATCAACACGAACGAACTTAAAAAAGACACCACCAGCACAAAAGAGTCACACCTGTTTCTCACCCGGTCGAGCGCCGACGCGGAGGTGTCAGGGGGCATCGAGCGGGACGGGAGTCTCCTGGGTAAGTAAACTATGAAACATGGTGATTGAGTGACTGATGGTGTAACGGTGCTGCAGCGATTGTAAATCACGAAGTCTTGACCACAAAGTTACTTCAGAACACTGACGAATTAAGTCATTACATTTTCTCGGTCTATGCGTCCAGTTCGATGTGGCCAAGTGCCCATTAAAAACAAAAATCTTCCTACGCTCGAGTAACAAGTCGTAACAAAGAAGCAGCCAGTACAGATAAGCATAACAAATAAACAGGCAAAGCCAGTGTATTTGTCCTTTGACTTAAACAACATACACAAAATGGAAAGGAGAGCGGCAAAGCACATTGAAAAAGTGGAGAGCTTATTCTCTAAAACTCAAATAGCTCCAGTAACAACAGACCCCAAAGCAACAACTTCTACAAGCACACAGATCAGCTTGAAACAGTTATTTCAACAGTTAGAAAAACTATTGCGCAAAGAAATCTCACGAGCATGGGAGATAATTACCCTCGAGAAATATCTGGAGTTAGGACTAGTACCGAGAGGTCTCTGCATCTTTATTCTGCCAAATCACCCCGATACTAGTGCAGAAATGCTTGAAGAATGGGGGCGGAATAATATGGACTGTTCAAGAACAATGATATTGATCATAGTGAAGCATGCGAAAAAAGGAGTGGAGGAGCTACACATCAAGATAGAGGAAATGGAACAACAAATCAAAGCCTCACCAGAGGGAGATGAAGAAGCAAAAAAACTACGAGCAATAATGGAAAGTAACCTAGACAAACACGAAAATGAAATAGAGGAAAGAAAACAACGTAAGTTCAGAAGGGAGGAGTATGATTATGCAAATGGTGCAATATTTACATTTGCGAAAAGATTCGATGCCTTAAAACAACAAGGCACAGCGAAATCAAAAGGAACACTACCGGGAGCCAGTGAAACGGAATCAGACGCCAGCGAGGGAGAGCAAAGAACAAGAGCAGAGAAAACATCCGTAGTAAAGAATTTTTCTTTTTTAGAGGCAATGGAACTGCTATATTTGGATCAACAGAATCCAAAACCACGAGGGAGAGGTCGAGGCAGAGGCAAACCTGGGGGCCGAGGACGAGGCCAATACACAAACTTAAACCCAAGCGCAAAACCAGAAGAGCAAAACATTCCAAGATAACAAGAAAATGATCAAGGAAAAAAATAATACTACAGTTCCCAATCTGATAATAAATTTATCCAACTATACATTATCAGTAACAGAACAGAGAGTACTGAATAAAGGTTTGACCTTCAGCCCGGAAAAACATCATGACAGGGTGGAAACGAAAATTGACATGTACAAGCACATCCGCAAGCTAAAGTTAAAGAAATTCTTTGCAAAAATTCCGAATAAAACTGGGGAGGAACTGACAAGCAAAGAAACTGTTCCTCAAAAAGGATATACCATCTCAGAAATACCAAGCTTAAAGATAGCCTATGAATTGGCACATGATGAGGACAAACTAGAAATAACGGACACTCAAGTACTCAGAGATATGGAAGTCTCACATAATGTACATCCAAAAACAAGTTTCAAAAATCCATCAAAATTCTGCCTAGCTTTGCATCCGGGTAATCGAATTGATGCATTTCAAGTTCTAATCAACGCGGACCTCGACAATATGTAAAATAACAACAACAACAAAAAGGAAAATTTGTCTTGGAATGAACGCCAAGCACTACAATCCCTCAAAGAAAATCTTACAACTGAAATAAAACCAGCCGACAAAGGCGGAAACATCGTGATCCTGAACAAGCAAGACTACATAGAAGAAGCGAACCGACAACTCAACGATTCAAATAATTATACAAAGTTGAAAGACAACCCAATGTTGGAGATGACAACTCAAATACATCGACGAATAACACAATGGCAGGAAAAAGGACTGCTTAGTCAAAAGGAATAAAGTTACCTAACGGTTCACAACCCAATTACACCAACGATCTATTTCCTGCCAAAAGTTCACAAAACGTTGAACTAACCACCGGCTCGTCCAATAATCTCGAGTTGTGGCTCATTGTACGAAAACATTGTTTCATACGTGGACTTCTTCTTAGCTCCAATAGTACCGACACTGAACTCCTTCATTAAAGATACTGGAGACTTCCTCCGAATTCTTGTGGAAACAGAATGGCAACCCACATACCTGTTGGCCACAATCGATGTGGTGTCGCTTTATACATCAATTGACCATCACCTTGGCCTAAAAGCAGTTGCATACTTTCTTAAACAACGACCGATTGGGGACCTCAATCATACAACCATGCTTCTGGAAATGATTAGAACATGTTTAACAAACAATGTGTTCCTCTTCAACAACGTGGTCTACTCTCAAAAACGCGGAACTGCCATGGGAGTCTCTTTCTCTCCAAGCTATGCTAATCTCACCATGGGGTGGTGGGAGAAACACATAGCTTGGAGAGAGGAGAACGACCCATACACCACAAATGTGGTTTTGTGGCTAAGATTCATTGACAATTTTTTCTTGTTATGGAAAGGCACAAGACAAGAACTACTTCAATATATGACGATACTCAACAACAATGAAGTGGGGCTGCAATTTACATTCAATATCCAGGAAAAGGAAATTGACTTTCTGGACACCAAGGTATACATTAAAAATAACAAAATACACACAACCTTGTTCCGAAAACAGACATCCACGAACAGTATTTTACACGGAACTAGTTTCCACCCTGTGTCACTAAAGCAGAATGTACCTTATGGAGAGTTTCTCCGTATGAAACGAAATTGTTCAGAACCAAGTGAAATGGAAAACAAATTTGAAGAAACCGAACAACGTTTCAAACAAAGAGGATACAGCTTAAAGACAATAAAACTCGGAGATCAAAGAGCCAGAAAAAAGACAAGAATAGAGACTTTGATTGAAAACAAGAAAAAAGAAAAATCAAAAACAGAAGAGGAAAAACCACGTCTAATTCTGACTTACTCTAAAGAAAATTTACAAATCAGGAAAATAGTAACCAAATACTGGAATGTGCTGAAAAAGGACCCAGACATTGGTAAAACGATTGGCGATGTGCCCTTGATCTCATATACAAAAGCACCATCACTTGGAGATACGCTAGTCAACAGTGACTTTGTTGACAGAAAAGAGGAAACATGGTTACAAAAAAGACAAAAAGGATTCACAAAATGCATGTCCTGCAAAGCATGTAAGATTGGGAAAAACCTAAAATCCTTACTTGATCCAAAAGGACAACCATTTGAAATCAGACACAAGATCACCTGTGAATCACACTATGTTGTCTACTTGTTAGAATGTGACTGTGGAAAACGATACATAGGGTCGACTATCTGTGCTCTCAAAAAAAGGATGTTAGAACACATCAGAGCTATACAGAACAAAGTAAAGTCAAAGGACGATCCCTGGAGGAATTGATATATAGGGCTACTTTAACACTCGTTAACAGTATATATACCAAGAATAATATTGAGATCACTGGTCACAGACTAGTTTGTAACGTTCACCGTCTTTTTATTAAAAAACATCTTTGTTAAAATTTCAGTATAGGTTCAATTTTACTGAAAACATAAAATATAAAAAATAACACTGTAAACAATAAATTTAAAAACAACTAGATATTTTCATATTAAACTATACAGTACAATAAATGAAAAGATACACAATTTCTAAATTATCAACATACTTTCATCATTAAAGCAGAAAAAATAGACAAAGGAAAGGAGAAAACCCCACATGCAGGAAAAATACCTAATATTTTCATAGATAATCTGATTCAACAGCCTACACAGTGATATACTAGAATCTCCGGTATTACAATATGCAAAATATCCAGAGTCCTAAGGGCTTGAATTCATAAAGAGACAGAAGGCGTCGACGCGTTTCGGTGTATCAGCACGTGGATATAGCTACACCTTCATCAGGACAGTTTCATTTGGGGTCATCTGATTCAGTTAACAGAAATCCTTGCTGTGTGCGAGAGAATTATCAATCAGTATAAATTATAACCTCTCTTTTTTAACATGATCTTCAATTTGAATTGCCCTAAGACAGATAACTGCGTTTTGTCGAATACATCCATACATACAAATTGACTACATTCAAATGCTCTCATCATATCTCTAATTGCATAATTTGAGTTCAGTCACTTTCATGTGCTCCATTATAATGTAGTCGATGACCAGTTCTCCTTACATTAAGTTAAAAAAATCTACAGGGGCTACTGACCTTTATTAAGGGATACTGTTTAGACTTCGCAGTGTTGGTTAATTTCCAAACACCGCCTTGCATAGGATGGGAACGGTTCAACTTTCGCTCTGTTCCGATCTGGTAACATAATTTATATGTATATTAAAGGCTGTTCACCTTATTTCGAAATATCCACTTAATAATGTCTAAATATTTAGTAAAAGGTTTGGCATTACCGTTTTTTTGATAAGAAGGATTTATAGAGTGTTTCTTCCTTAGTTTGTCTGCTTGAAATCTGACTTCCCTGGTTATCGGATATTTCCTCACTTTGGTTCGTGCGGGGCCCTTTAATTAAGAACAGAGGGACTTATTTCAGTGTGCCACACACTTAAACATCATTGTTAGGTACCAACTCAATTCACCGAATCTATACATACCTTATATTTTTGAAAGGGTCACCTTCCCCGTGGTTAGCCTTATAATACAGATTCGTCACTTGTCGCTTGGTAACGATTTGTGGATATTAGCGTATGTCTGTATGAAAAACGAATCACAATGTTTACCCCGGCCAAGCGGACATGGTAGATTTAACAAGTGTCACCTCACTTCAGTCATATATTCTAGGTCACCTGATAACGGGGATTTCTTTTTTTTTTAACAAAATATTTATCGTGTTTGGTCTCCCCGTAAGTTTTAGTAGACAAATTCAAAATACCGTAAAGGTATTTATAATAAATGGTCACATACGTTTACCTTTGTGATTTTTAGCTCTATAGTTAATTTTTTAGGCTCCGATATTGTCTGGCCTCTTAGGTACTTTCTTTACACCTCACTTCTCCTTAGTTCTACTATACCCCATGATGTTTCTACGATAGTGCTATTTTTCTTAAACATAGGGGAAATGATGTGTATACGAAGGCGCTGTTCTTCTTAAGCTGCCGGGGCGTGCACAGGTGTTTAACGCATCTAGTTATTTAACCTTGTAACCCCTATCGTAAGATACTCGCTATTGCGGCAATGGATCTAACGAATCTAAATGCCCCCGTTTGCTTGATATTTTACTATAAACCCAGATTCTATTGTTAGTCTAAATTTTGGAGCAGGAAGTGTCGTAAAGCCGTTGTTATCCTGCTTACCTTTTTGATCTGGAAGCGGCGCTCGCCACGGGTACATCCAGTCTCGTATTTTCCGTTTGATCAAATGAGGCGTCTTTTAGTGTTTTATATGTACACTCCCCTGAGGTAGATGTATCACAGCTGTGGGGCATTTTTACCATTTCCTTTTTCCACACATGCGTAGGGAAGTGATTTCATTCCACGAAAGTCGTGGCCATATTGGAAAAGGAAAGTTAACCTTATACGAAACATATTGCTCAAAGATAATGGCCAAGATGTTATTTGTATATGGTTATATACGGTTTAGATTTAGCGCATGCTTAAATATATTCATTTTTAACCGAGACCATAACTCTCTGTTGTTTAATGGTCCGTTTCCTGTTGCACATTCCCACATGTATGTGGTGGAGAGGTGCGCATACCGCAAAGAGCGGCGGCCATTTTAAAGTGGTTATTTACTTTACAGACTTCCATTCTATTGCTAATACATAAAAGGGTTACACTAGGGAATTTGTTTAAATTAGTGAATCCCACTCCTCCCTAGTGTTCAATACGTTTTTTATGGTGTTAAATTTTATTATGTACCACTGTTCTTGTTGTTTACGTCTTTTTATACTGTTTCCCATCCTAGGCTGTTCTTTTATTTTTTCAAGTATTACCCATTTGATATCATTCTCACTATGGTTCTTCTCCTGCCAATGGTCTACTAAAGGGGCGTTTTCCTTTTTCAGTCGAATTGCTGATTTGTGTTCCCCTATTCTGACCCTAAGTTCTCTCCCTGTTTCCCCTATGTAGCCGAGGCCACATGGGCATAGGATCAAGTATACCAAGTTCTTGCTTCTACAGTTGTTAAGTGTATTGATCTTGTGTTTGATATCATTCAGGCAAACTTCTTTCGTTACTAGGCACAGATCACAAACACTACAGGTTCCACACTTATGATTACCTGTCGCTTTCGTACCCATTAAGGTTTTTTGTCCTTCCACTGAGTCATCTCTGTACGTGTGTACCAGAGTTGACCTGAGATTTTTGTTTTTTCTATACGCGTAAAGTGGCCTTGGTAATTTGGTTTCAGTTCCCTCATTTAGGATTTTCCAATTATGGTTTATAACATTCTTGATTTGATGGGCAATACACGAGAATTGACTGACCATCACAATTTTGTCCATGGTTGAGTCTTTCTCTTTTTTGTCAAGAAGGCTTTCTCTATCATAATAGCGTGCTCTTTTTAGTGAGTGGCTGATAAGTTTTTTGGGATACCCCCTTTCCATAAACTTCTGTTAGTGACTTCTGCGTGTCTGTAGAAGTCATCAAGGGAGGTGCAGTTCCTTCTAAGTCGGAGAAATTCTCCAAACGGGATACTATCTTTTTGACTTTTTGGGTGGTAACTGTTGTAGTGAAGAACCGTGTTACGGTCAGTTTTCTTTTTAAACAGTTCCACCACAAGTCGATTATTGTATACCTTAATGCTGATATCTAGGAAATCTGCTTTTTTTTAACTGTATGTGGCTGTGAATTTTAGGTTTTCATCCCCTAAGTTAATCCACGTTAAAAACTCTTTTAGCAATTCTTCGGTACCCGACCAGATAAAAAAAATATCATCTATGAACCTCGCCCAATTTCTAATATTCTCATAGAAGGGACTAATTTCATTATATACATGCTTATGCTCAAACATACTCACATTGATGCAAGCCAGGCTTGGAGCGCAAGTTGCGCCCATGCTGGTCCCTTTACGTTGAATGTAGAGGTCTTTCTTGAAGAGAAATATATTATTTAGAAGTACCATTGATACGCATTGGACTATAAAGTCTTTATTTGCACCAATTATTTCTGTCTCTTCCAATAATGTTCTAATTACATTTATTGTATCTTGTTGTGGTATATTTGTGTAGAGGGACTCTACATCAAGGGTCACCATATATTCCCTATCTTCCTTAAATTCTAGTCCCTCCACTTTAGTTATCATATCAGAGGTATCTCTGATATAGGATTTTTGTTGCTGTACTAAAGGTTTCAAGAACTTATCGGCATATACACTCAAAGGTTCCAACAAGGAGTCAATAGAGGCCACTATCGGTCTTAAAGGTGGATCCTTCATACTCTTGTGGACTTTGGGAAGTCCGTAGAAGGCTGGTGTTTTAGGATTCTCATTATTTAAAAATTTAAATTCCTCCTCTGTGATCAATCCATTAGATATGGCATTCGTTAAAAGGGATGCTACTTCTCGTTTTAGGTACTCCAATCTATGTTGGGGTACCCTGGTGTAGTGTTCTGAATTAGAGAGGAGTGATAGGGCCTTTTGTTCATAATCAGTTGTATTGAAGACCACTACCCCCCCTCCCTTGTCGGCAGGCTTTATAGTTATAAGGATATCAGCAGCCAAGAAATCCAGTGCCTCTCTTTGGTCTTTAGAGATATTATGTTGTAGATAATGCTTTTTTTCCACAATTTTGCCTATTTCCAATTTGACCATACTTTCAAAGATATCTATGTTTTTATCTACCATCCCAAGACTCGGTGTGAAGGTCGATTTTGCCCTCAAGCCTGAGTCAGTTGGGGGGTCCCTATGTGGCCTGTCTTCAAAGAATCTACGCAATCTAATTTTTCTAAAGAATGATCTTAGATCTTTTTCTAGTTGGAATTTATTTATGCCCGCCGTGGGGACAAAACTAAATCCCATCTTTAAAACTTCCTCTTCCATTTTTGTAAGGATTCTGCTTGATAAGTTTATAATTGGAGTTGTCCCTACTTCCAGTACACCTTGTTTCTCGTTCTCTTGTATTCCTGAGGTGCCTGGTTGCTTTGATATTCTTGGTCCTGATCTCGAATTAGGGGCTTCCTCGTGTACCCCCCTCTTCCCCTGTTTGAGAATCCCCTTGAGGGTCTCTAGGGGCGCTGATCAAAAAAATCCTCATAGTGCCTACTTGATTGGTTATATGTTGCTTCTTCTCTCAGTGGTGTTTCTTCTTCCCCTCCACTACTTTCTGATGACCCTGAGAAATTCATGTGTCTCGGGCGTCTTTGTTGGAACCTGCCCCTCGTTCCTCTTTCCCAATTTTGTTCTGGCTTTGTTGTGTAGTAATCCTTATGGAGGAATGGGTAAATCACCTCCTGGCTAAATCTATTTACATCTTTTCTAAGCTTCTGAGTTTTTTTATTGATTAAATATTCGCAGTAGCCGTTCATATCCTGGTTTATTTCCTCTATCTTTTTTCTTGCCTCTTCTAGTACATTAGTTTTGATAAGAGCCTTTTCTAGTTCTTCTATCTCCTGTTTTTCTATTAGGATGGTGCTCTGCGCTGTTTCTATTATCAAGAGCATCCAATCCCGACTACACCTGTTCGAGATGAAAGTCCAGGTTTCTAAAAATTTAGGATTGTTGACAAAAAGACCTGGCTCATTACGTACTTGGAGCCCGACTGGGATGGTTCCCGCTCTTACATACTGTGTCATAAATTCAGCATGTAATTCTGTGCGAATAATTTTCTTTTTGAGGTTGACTAGTTCATTCCATTTTTCTCCCCCATTTGGGATTACTGTTATTGAATTCCCTTTTCTATTGGAACCAAGAATTTTATTTAGTTGCTCATCATTAAAGCCAAAGGTCTTTAGTGAGTCCATTATTAAATTTGGATAAACAACGATAGGATTACAAGGGTAAAGACCCCGATAAAGCTACAAACTCTCCAGCACGAGGCTGTACATATAAGTTAATAAATTGAGAGAAGACCCCACACGTTCCAGGGAACAGGGTACTAGGGACAATGTAAAGTCAAAGGACGATCCCTGGAGGAATTGATATATAGGGCTACTTTAACACTCGTTAACAGTATATATACCAAGAATAATATTGAGATCACTGGTCACAGACTAGTTTGTAACGTTCACCGTCTTTTTATTAAAAAACATCTTTGTTAAAATTTCAGTATAGGTTCAATTTTACTGAAAACATAAAATATAAAAAATAACACTGTAAACAATAAATTTAAAAACAACTAGATATTTTCATATTGAACTAAACAGTACAATAAATGAAAAGATACACAATTTCTAAACTATCAACATACTTTCATCATTAAAGCAGAAAAAATAGACAAAGGAAAGGAGAAAACCCCACATGCAGGAAAAATACCTAATATTTTCATAGATAATCTGATTCAACAGCCTACACAGTGATATACTAGAATCTCCGGTATTACAATATGCAAAATATCCAGAGTCCTAGGGGCTTGAATTCATAAAGAGACAAAAGGCGTCGACGCGTTTCGGTGTATCAGCACGTGGATATAGCTACACCTTCATCAGGACAGTTTCATTTGGGGTCATCTGATTCAGTTAACAGAAATCCTTGCTGTGTGCGAGAGAATTATCAATCAGTATAAATTATAACCTCTCTTTTTTAACATGATCTTCAATTTGAATTGCCCTAAGACAGATAACACCGTTTTGTCGAATACATCCATACATACAAATTGACTACATTCAAATGCTCTCATCATATCTCTAATTGCATAATTTGAGTTCAGTCACTTTCATGTGCTCCACTATAATGTAGTCGATGACCAGTTCTCCTTACATTAAGTTAAAAAAATCTACAGGGGCTACTGACCTTTATTAAGGGATACTGTTTAGACTTCGCAGTGTTGGTCAATTTCCAAACACCGCCTTGCATAGGATGGGAACGGTTCAACTTTCGCTCTGTTCCGATCTGGTAACATAATTTATATGTATATTAAAGGCTGTTCACCTTATTTCGAAATATCCACTTAATAATGTCTAAATATTTAGTAAAAGGTTTGGCATTACCGTTTTTTTGATAAGAAGGATTTTTAGAGTGTTTCTTCCTTAGTTTGTCTGCTTGAAATCTGACTTCCCTGGTTATCGGATATTTCCTCACTTTGGTTCGTGCGGGGCCCTTTAATTAAGAACAGAGGGACTTATTTCAGTGTGCCACACACTTAAACATCATTGTTAGGTACCAACTCAATTCACCGAATCTATACATACCTTATATTTTTGAAAGGGTCACCTTCCCCGTGGTTCGCCTTATAATACAGATTCGTCACTTGTCGCTTGGTAACGATTTGTGGATATTAGCGTATGTCTGTATGAAAAACGAATCACAATGTTTACCCCGGCCAAGCGGACATGGTAGATTTAACAAGTGTCACCTCACTTCAGTCATATATTCTAGGTCACCTGATAACGGGGATTTCTTTTTTTTTCTTAACAAAATATTTATCGTGTTTGGTCTCCCCGTAAGTTTTAGTAGACAAATTCAAAATACCGTAAGGGTATTTATATTAAATGGTCACATACGTTTCCCTTCGTGATTTTTAGCTCTATAGTTAATTTTTTAGGCTCCGATATTGTCTGGCCTGTTAGGTACTTTCTTTAGACCTCACTTCTCCTTAGTTCTACTATACCCCATGATGTTTCTACGATAGTGCTATTTTTCTTAAACATAGGGGAAATGATGTGTATACGAAGGCGCTGTTCTTCTTAAGCTGCCGGGGCGTGCACAGGTGTTTAACTCATCTAGTTATTTAACCTTGTAACCCCTATGGTAAGATACTCGCTATTGCGGCAATGGATCTAACGAATCTTAAATGCCCCCGTTTGCTTATATATTATATATTATATATAAATATATTTAAGCATGCGCTAAATCTAAACCGTATATAACCATATACAAATAACATCTTGGCCATTATCTTTGAGCAATATGTTTCGTATAAGGTTAACTTTCTTTTTCCAATATGGCCACGACTTTCGTGGAATGAAATCACTTCCCTACGCATGTGTGGAAAAAGGAAATGGTAAAAATGCCCCACAGCTGTGATACATCTACCTCAGGGGAGTGTACATATAAAACACTAAAAGACGCCTCATTTGATCAAACGGAAAATACGAGACTGGATGTACCCGTGGCGAGCGCCGCTTCCAGATCCAAAAGGTAAGCAGGATAACAACGGCTTTACGACACTTCCTGCTCCAAAATTTAGACTAACAATAGAATCTGGGTTTATAGTAAAATATCAAGCAAACGGGGGCATTTAAGATTCGTTAGATCCATTGTCGCAATAGCGAGTATCTTACGATAGGGGTTACAAGGTTAAATAACTAGATGCGTTAAACACCCGTGCACGCCCCGGCAGCTTAAGAAGAACAGCGCCTTCGTATACACATCATTTCCCCTATGTTTAAGAAAAATAGCACTATCGTAGAAACATCATGGGGTATAGTAGAACTAAGGAGAAGTGAGGTGTAAAGAAAGTACCTAACAGGCCAGACAATATCGGAGCCTAAAAAATTAACTATAGAGCTAAAAATCACGAAGGGAAACGTATGTGACCATTTAATATAAATACCCTTACGGTATTTTGAATTTGTCTACTAAAACTTACGGGGAGACCAAACACGATAAATATTTTGTTAAAAAAAAAAAAAGAAATCCCCGTTATCAGGTGACCTAGAATATATGACTGAAGTGAGGTGACACTTGTTAAATTTACCATGTCCGCTTGGCCGGGGTAAACATTGTGATTCGTTTTTCATACAGACATACGCTAATATCCACAAATCGTTACCAAGCGACAAGTGATGAATCTGTATTATAAGGCGAACCACGGGGAAGGTGACCCTTTCAAAAATATAAGGTATGTATAGATTCGGTGAATTGAGTTGGTACCTAACAATGATGTTTAAGTGTGTGGCACACTGAAATAAGTCCCTCTGTTCTTAATTAAAGGGCCCGCACGAACCAAAGTGAGGAAATATCCGATAACCAGGGAAGTCAGATTTCAAGCAGACAAACTAAGGAAGAAACACTCTATAAATCCTTCTTATCAAAAAAACGGTAATGCCAAACCTTTTACTAAATATTTAGACATTATTAAGTGGATATTTCGAAATAAGGTGAACAGCCTTTAATATACATATAAATTATGTTACCAGATCGGAACAGAGCGAAAGTTGAACCGTTCCCATCCTATGCAAGGCGGTGTTTGGAAATTGACCAACACTGCGAAGTCTAAACAGTATCCCTTAATAAAGGTCAGTAGCCCCTGTAGATTTTTTTAACTTAATGTAAGGAGAACTGGTCATCGACTACATTATAATGGAGCACATGAAAGTGACTGAACTCAAATTATGCAATTAGAGATATGATGAGAGCATTTGAATGTAGTCAATTTGTATGTATGGATGTATTCGACAAAACGGTGTTATCTGTCTTAGGGCAATTCAAATTGAAGATCATGTTAAAAAAGAGAGGTTATAATTTATACTGATTGATAATTCTCTCGCACACAGCAAGGATTTCTGTTAACTGAATCAGATGACCCCAAATGAAACTGTCCTGATGAAGGTGTAGCTATATCCACGTGCTGATACACCGAAACGCGTCGACGCCTTTTGTCTCTTTATGAATTCAAGCCCCTAGGACACTGGATATTTTGCATATTGTAATACCGGAGATTCTAGTATATCACTGTGTAGGTTGTTGAATCAGATTATCTATGAAAATATTAGGTATTTTTCCTGCATGTGGGGTTTTCTCCTTTCCTTTGTCTATTTTTTCTGCTTTAATGATGAAAGTATGTTGATAATTTAGAAATTGTGTATCTTTTCATTTATTGTACTGTATAGTTTAATAGGAAAATATCTAGTTGTTTTTAAATTTATTGTTTACAGTGTTATTTTTTATATTTTATGTTTTCTGTAAAATTTAACCTATACTGAAATTTTAACAAAGATGTTTTTTAATAAAAAGACGGTGAACGTTACAAACTAGTCTGTGACCAGTGATCTCAATATTATTCTTGGTATATATACTGTTAACGAGTGTTAAAGTAGCCCTATATATCAATTCCTCCAGGGATCGTCCTTTGACTTTACATTGTCCCTAGTACCCTGTTCCCTGGAACGTGTGGGGTCTTCTCTCAATTTATTAACTATACAGAACAAAGACACAACCTATGCTATAGCGAAACACATGATGACACATAACAAAAAAACATGGCAGAACATGAAATACTCGGGAATCGCAATGGTGGCAGAAAACGACAGGGGAGGAAATCGTCTACAAAAACTGAGACGCCTAGAAGCGAGGCTCATAATCAGATTTAAAACTAAAGTCCCAACTGGACTTAACGGGGACGAGGAACTAAGTGTACATTTGTAAATAGACAACTGCATACTGAACAAAATTTGCAAAAATTGTAACATTATGTTCTGTTATTGACAAAATATTTCCACTATTCTTACCTTTTCATCTTATTTTTCATAAATGAAACTTGTCACAAACTGTACAACCATAGGTAACTATCAAAGCCTCAAAAACCGTCACTTGACAAGATACGTCCACCAGGACAGAAAGCCAGTCATGGATGGGAATGGCAAGGTTAGAATTAAAAAACAGGGGGAATACTCTTCTTTGCCTACGCAATGTAGACTTGTAGGCCCTCCGAGTACATTGTGGATTAAATGCTTAGAAATTGAAGGTGAATGCTACATATAAACTGAATACAACTGCTTATCAAAAAAAAGCTGCCATAATCTTGCATCGTGAATGTTAATATCGGATTCCCACACAAACGCACAAGCCATATAAAACCTTATTCATAGCACTTAGCTATCAATATCGAAAGTATAAGAGATATATTATCTCTGCTTCAGAAATACGATATTGGGCACTCAGCCCGCAAAGACCGACAAGCCTTAGAAATTGACGGCAAAATTACTCGCCAGTAATAACAATTAATATGGCGATGCGCTTGTAGAAAGAATCCGATAATGGCTTTAACCAAGCTGAGAATAAAACTAGCCCTCCTACAATGCCTCATAACTGTCTAAGTGGAGTTGAGGGTATAAATAACAGAAACTAAAGACGGACTTGTAACTACCGTGATCAGGAACAGTTTTGTTCGAAACGCGTAGGTGAAGGAAGATCTTGTAAACCGGAATAAATCGCTTTTGAAAATCATCCGAGAAGAGTGCGGCGTCTTCATTTTTTGCTTTGAAATATATATATATATATATATATATACACATATACATATGCATACATATAAATATATAGCTATATATAAGAACTCCTATCCTGTTTCCCGTTTCCTCACAACCCCACTATTCACATAATGAGCTATGGGCAGCGACGGCCTGCGTAGGGCATTCCACCGGGCGGTGATATGGGGCGGGGGAGGGGCAGGGTGGTGCGATGTAAAATACGGGAAACGGACGATTACAGGTAAGTAATGTAAAAAATAAATAAAACAAATTTTGTTGCGCGCGCTGCATCGCATTTGGCGTTGCAGCGCTCGCAACAAAATCCATGGCCCCGGCACTCCCTCTGACTTAATGAGCACTAATACCTTCTGAGGGTTTTTATTGGGTTGCCTCTGCCTGCTATTCCCGGATGCCAACAATGTGACTCTGGAACTTTAGTTCAAGGGAGGGATTGAGTCCCCTTCCTCGAGAACAGTTGTGCATATGTTGTTCTCCTCTATGGAGTCGTCCATGATATATCATTTTATTACCTGGAATGTTTTAATGAGGTCTTAATAACATATCCAAAAGGTATAAGGTGTACACTTACCTTAAGAGGGGGGTGCATATTGCCCTCCTGCAGGAGACCCATCTCACTGTGGCTGAGGGTGTGGCACTTTACAAGAGGTGGTGGGTCAGATCTATACTGCGGCATACTCGCCCTGTGCCAGATGGGTTCTGGTATAGATGCGGCCAGGGGTGCCCTTTCAGAAGACAAGTGAACTGATAGACCCGGATGACAGATATGTTGTAGTCAAGGGACGCCTGTCAGGGCCACATTTGGCCATAGTTGGGATCTATGCTCCTTATATGGTTCGAGGAGGGTTCTTTGCTTAGTTGTCCAGGGTCCTAGCCCCATATATGACGCAAGGAGGGGACTTCAACAGTATTGCCGACTCGTTCCTTGATGGGTCCCATCCACTGCGGACGGATTCCCCGGTCCTCCTCTTGGCTCGTACATTCTTGGACTGACAGAAGCATTGGGTATTAGTGGTTTCTTGGAGGAGACTGCACCCCCTAGTAAGGGACTACTCTCTCTACTGAGGTATGCATGAGTTCCATGTCTGGCTTGATACTTTCCTACTTTCCATTGCGCACCTGGGGTCCTTGGGGCAGTACATAATGTGGAATATTTGTATTGAATGGTCTTGAATCACAACCTGGTGTTGCTCTCCCTGTGTTGGGAAAGAGGGCGTCCCCGCAACCCTGATTGGCAAATTAGGGTTGAGGCAATGGAAGACCCTGTTTTTCACCACAATATCGGTGAGGCAATAAAAAGTTACTTTGTAAATAATGCAGCCACTGCTGCCTCACAATTGATTGAGTGGGATGCCTTTAATGCAGTCATTAGGGGGTGCTGCATTGCTGTGACAGTGGGGGTGTGGAGCATGTTGGTGGGGAGGTTGAGGACCAGGAATGAGCAATGCAGGACCTTGAAAAAGCCAGACCAGTGAATACAGCATTAAGGTAGCCATTACTAGAGGCCAAGGAGCTGCTGGCGGCCCAAGTTGAGATGCTCCGCTGCTTTGACTATCAAGAGTACATGATCCGTGCCATTGCAGAGTGCAACAAGGCAGGAATGTCGCTGGTGTGGCTCACAACCCCTACTTCCAGGAGCTCTATGATTTTAGAAGCGGTCTTAGAGGCAGGTGAGCTTGTATAGTCAGGACAGCATTAATGATCGGTTTGGGGAGTATTATACATCCCTTTATGCCCCATCGACTGTCTTGAACCCCCATGTCCTTGACGAGTATTTGGACCCGGTGGCCCTCCTGATGCTTACTCAGGAGGAAGCTGAGGAGCTGGGTGGTGCCATTACACTCCAGGAAATGAGGGCCACAGGTGAGGCTTTGGCACGGGGCAAAGTACCTGGTCCGGATGGCCTACCAGTAGAGTTTTATACCACATATAGAGAGGAATTAGCACCTAAACTGGTCGATCTCTACACTTCAGCTCGGACTTTAGGCCACTTACTGGTGTCCACTTGTAAAGGACTGGTGATTCCACTGTTGAAGCCTGGTTGCCCCCCACCCCACGATGTTAGGGCCTATCACCCATTTTTCATGTTTAATGTAGATTATAAAATACTTCGTCAGATATTGGCAGCTTGTCTTTAGTCTGACTTGCCTAAATTGATTCATGTAGACCAGGCAGGGTTTACACTGGGGTGCACCAAGGCACTCAATGGGCCGATTCACAGAACTAACTTAAGACAAAATCATAAACCTACTACTATTGGAATTCACAGAAGGCATTTAGTAGTCTTAAGTTAGGATTTTGTCTTAAGTTACAATTTTGTCTTAAGTTATGATTTGGTCTTAAGTTTGGATTTTGTCTTAAATTAGGATTTTGTCTTAAGTTAGGATTTTGTCTTCAATTAGTATTTTGTCTTAAATTAGGATTTTGTCTTAAATTAAACGTAAGTTTATCTTAAGTTTGTCTTAAGTTTAACTTAAGACAAAATGGTATCTTAAGACAAAATCGTATCTTAAGACAAAATTCTAACTTAAGACTACTAAATACCTTCTGTGAATACCAAAAGTAGTATGTTTATGATTTTGTCTTAAGTTAGTTCTGTGAATCGACCCCCAACATTAGTAGACTCGTATTGCTCCTGGATGATGTCTCTGTAGACAAACAAAGGTTGGTGCTAATGCCTCTAGACATAGAAAAGGCTTTTGACGGTCTCAGCTGGGATTTCCTATATCGGGTGATGTCATGGATGGGACTGGGGCCCTGATTTGTACAATGAACTAGGCTCCTTTATTCATGGCCTATGGCATGAGTACAAACCGGTAGGACGATGTCGGAATCATATGCGGTGGGGCATGGGGCCAGACTGGGGTGCTCACTTTCCCATCACTTTTCGCAATAGAAGTAGAGCCATTGGCTAGCGGTGCATACTCTGACACGTACTATAAAGGGCTGGAAGTCTGGGGCACATCTCACTATGCCAGTTTATGTACCAATGATATGTTATTATTCCTGCAGAATGTAGGTGCAGACTTAGTGGAAGCGAATGCTCTCCTGGAGCGCTTTGGGAAGGTGTCAGGCTTGTGCATTAATTGGCAGAATTCTCATTTATTTCTATGCTGTGGCAGTGTGCCTCCACCCTGAGACTTGTGAGGATTGATGTGTTAAAGACCTGCCCAAACTATCTAGGTGTTAAGATCTATCATGACCATCGGGACCTCGTAGATGGTGATATTGGTGCAGCCATTTAGGCACTGCCCACTAATGTGGACTTTTGGAAATCTGTGCCGCTGTCCTGTGGCTAGTAGAATTAAACAGAAAAGGAGGTACCCTTAGAGCCAATAAGGGACAGGGTATGTATGATTAGCAATAGCAAGCGCAAGTCCCAGCATCACACACAGATCCTGTGAATCGTGATACCGTCTGCCACAGTAGTACTGACACCAGGAAGCTGTATCCATACCCGGGGACAGGGAGGCCGTCCGGTTCTTTCAAGACCCACGTTTTACTGTATACATGGAAATACAGCCAGAATCAGTGAGGAAGTAAATGCAGAAGCTACCTCTTTATCAACTAATTGGATGACCTTCATCTTCTAGACTCCAATATGGGATTACATTAACAGATCTCCTTACAAGTTGGATCGAGTTTGTCCCGACCTTTATCTCATCAAACAGTGGTCACCCAGGGTACTGCTTTCACCTTTAGCAATGAACGCCTCATTTACAGGTGGATGTTAAATAGACTCTCACCATCTGCAATTTGCAGCACACATGACCAAGCAGTTATATACTCTCTACGGCTGTGTGTAACTCTAACACTAGTCCACAAAGACTAGAGAGATAAAAACCGTCCTGAAGAAGATGTCTCATCCTCACATAACACCGAAACGCCGCGTCGACTTTTGGTTTTTTTAATGTATTTTTTATGAAATTGTTGTTCTATGTATTGACACCAAGGTAATGCCTTGGATTGTGTATGTTTTTAATAAATTGATCTAATGTTTTTAATACTCTGTTTTTCTGTTTTCATACACTGTAACTCACGGATTTTCCACTGACGTTTTTGTATGTTATTTCTTGCACATAGTTTTTGCGGGATTTCATAACATTTCCCTTGTTTAGATAATAGCAGATAACTGCCTCCCACAGTACTACTGTGGCAGACGTTATCACGATTCACAGAATCTGTGTGTGATGCTGGGACTTGTGCGTCCTGTGGCTAGTAGAGTCACTGTTGCCAAGATGGTGGCTTTCCCCGGCTCCTTTACTTTTTCTCGACGCTGCCCCTACTTATTCCCCGCCGGCTCTTCTGGGACCTTGAGTCACTGATGATTGAGCTAGCTTGGGGGACAGGCAGATGTAGAGTGGCAATGTCCAAGTTACAGTGTCCAGTAACTGAGGGGGGACTAGCGGCCCCAGACTTCGAAGATTATTACCTGGTGGCATAGCTATAGTGACTCAACCAATGGAACTGTTCCCAGATGAGCCCTGGAGAGGAGGCACTCTGCTCAATTCTGGATTCTTGGGACCTATTTTGGATCCTCTTAACTCCCCTTCAACACGCCCAGGAGGGTTCCCAAGAGTTGCTAGCAGCGAATCCATACTTGGGCGCCTTACTCACCGGACCTAGCGTTGCAGTAGCTGGGGTTGGTGGCTCGGGGTGAAGTCTTGCGGGGACTCACAGACTGGACCACCTATGGAGTAACTCGAGTGGGAGATCTCTTTGGGGACGGAGAACATCTGTTTGAGGACTTGTCTGTGGAGGTTTAGCTACCAGGGGTCCAATTCTTGTTACACTGGGCAGTGGTTGCAATGATTTAAAGTAATTGGAGGTCTGGTGCGACTGAACCCCCAACCATAAATGCTGCCAACTGCTCTTTACTATGACTGGCTGCATTAAAGCACTTACGTGCCTCTATCGGGCCCTGTGGGATGATGATATTACCCCTCTGGTGGACCTGCAGGAGAAATGAAAGGAGGGCTTAGAGATCCAAATCACTGACGCTGATTGTGCCAAGATCCTTGAATGCACCTCTGTCAGGTTTGATTTAATACATTTCTAAGTTTTGCACAGAACTTCTCTCACACCTGGCAAAATCAATAGGTTCTACAGAACGGCCAAGGCAACCTGTCCCAGATGTGGTGAGCATGGTGCTGAAATGTTTCTGATGGCATGGGCCTGCCCTTCCATGACTGGGCTTTGGGAAGAAGTGATGGACTGTAATAATGAGACTACCCAATGGACAATTCCTTGTACACCTATGGCCTGCTTGCTTGGGGAGTTCCTGCGCCCAACTAAACTTAAGACTACTAATAGGTCTACTAATAGGTTTATGGACCTATCCCTGATCCTAGTGAAGCAGCACATAACAATGCATTGGAAGGCCACTAGGGGTCACAGGCTGGCCAAATGGAGGGAAGACCTTGTTAAGTGGGCAGGGTTTGAGAGTGCCATCTTACTCCAAGAAGCGAAGATGGGGTGCAGCACGACTGATTGAGCCCAAGCCTAGGAGTATCTGGTGGATTGTCTCAAGGGCCCTGAGCCGGACACCCCAGACTATCCCTGCTAAGATATGTTATGTTATATAATCTTGTATAGCGCGCAGCTGCCCCAGCAAAGAGGTGTCCAGGCGCTGACAGCAGAGTAGAAGGACCACAGGCGGAGCTAGGGCCTACCTGTGGACAGATAGGATGGGGGAACTGTTTAGGACCATTTAATCCCCGAGCAGTGTTCATATTGGAGGACTGGGCAGACACTATGCCAACGGTGATATTCATAACATGGCATGATGCGTGGGTTCGGGGGTGGGGTGGGGGTATGTTCTTTTGAGGCTGGAAAGGACCTGTTTTGTATCGCATTGTGTACATTGCTTACAAATCTGTAGTATTATACTGGGAACCTTTCCGCGATTAATGTACTGCGCATATTGACACAAATATTCATACTGTATTAGGCCCGGGAATGTGATGATTATTACAATAAAATAAAAGGATTGTTTAAAAAAAAAAAGAGTGTTTAAAAGGAATTCTGGTATTCTGAGGTGGTTTAGGACGCTATAGGTGCTGCATTTGTGCCAGCATTGTTACCCAACGTGAAAAGTCGACTGAGGACAATATATATTGGATGGCAAACTAACAAATTAGCAGAATTGGTGACTATTGCGAAAAATTGCATGGCTTTGCCAAAAGAAAAACGGTGAATCGAAATGTGGAAATGGATGTCACTGAAATTACAAAACATGCATCACACTGTAAAGGGAAGAGGGAGAGGAGACCCTCAAAAGGGGGAGCAGAAAGGAGAGGTGAAGGGAGGACAGGGCGGAGGGAGAGCAAGAAGGTGTAATGGAACTGGTAGAGTGAGTCCCCAGGGGGTTGAGGGTCTTGCTTTGTTTGTGGTCAACTAGGGCATTAGAAGCAGAACTGTCACAATATGGAATCTAATGTACTGGATCTTGTTGACCCACCCAAAGTTCACCAAGTTACCCGAAAATTCATATCCTGAATTTTAGGACAGTGCAAGAAGTTCCAACTGTGCCACAAATACCCTAATCCCAGTAGACCAGAAAGATTTCTATGTACATTGCCATATTTATGATAAACACATCACTTGCCTTTTTGACACCAACAATAGCGGCTATGTTGAAAAACCTCTGAGTTTCTCTCCTTAACTTTCTCTGTCATGTTGATAGATGCTGTCAGTATTTGTAACCAAAGAGTTCCCCATCACAACTCTCACCCCCATCTTGATCTCCCTCGGACCTGTTATCAAAAAGCATTACTTTCTAATCAACCTAGTTCACCAGCTAATCTGTAAGGGCATGATAGACTTTGTAAACTGCATAGTACTATGTTTTGCACCCCTATATGGAGTTTATCTAAACATACCCCGGCAACATGAGAATGAAGCTCTCGTGTTTCTAGACGAGGACACTATTTGGTAATCTACAGTAAGTGACAATGAAAGGTCTCAATATTTGTTGCTTTCCCAGGTACCCCCCACATTGCGGTCCACAGGGGCCAATGATGCGGGTTTATATCTTTGATGGAACAAGTGAAAAGATCAGCCTACACAGCAAAAAACTACATAGGAGACCTCAGTACCCCTCACACCAGCAGTACTCTACTGGTATGAACCCTTCTTTTGTTCTATGGCCCAAAACCATTGTCCCTCCCGTGTCACTTGTCAAGCCCATTATGCTGAAGAAGGGATAAAGACCCCCCCCCCCCTGAAGCTTGCCCTCCTTCTTTATGTCCCATTGTATACCTGCAAATGGATTTTATCCGAATGCCAGGGTGTGCTTCATACACATATGTCCTGGCGATAGTCTGCGCTTTTGGGATGGCTGGAAGCATACCCTTGCTCAACAGCCGATGCCATTGCCTGCTTAGGGATTTGATTTCATGCTTTGGAATCCAGCGTCACTTATCAAGTGACCAAGGAACACATTTAATTTCAACTGTAGTACAGAGGATCTGCAAAGCCTTATGGATAGATCAACAGTTCCTTTGCTCATATCACCTACAGTCAGCAGGCAAAGTGGAAAGGAACAAAGGCGTCTTCAATAACAAAAAATGCAAAGATATGTTTTGGATCACAACTGAAGTGGCCTGATGCTCTGCCGGTAGCTTTATGGTCTATCATGGCCACAAGCTCTTATGAAACAGTAAATGGTGACCCATAACGCTGCACTCAAAGCCTTCAGTCTCTGCTGCTGTTAGACTTACAACTGAATGATGATACAGTTTTACAATATTGCAGAAAGCGTATAGGCTGTCTCTACAGTTTCTGTTCCAAGGTTCAAGCTGCCTTACCTGAGTATCCGACAAAGGCCTGTCACTCTCTTCATCCGAGAGATGGGGTCTTCACACCGAGTGCATCAGAAGAAGACCACTCTTTAACCTCACTGCCGTGGCCTACACCAAATCCTGCTTGTTACCAACTCAGCCATTAAGTGTTGCAGTCTGGTGACATGGATTGACTGCTCCTATTTCATACCTGCTGCACTACATTGGGACACTTGCTCATCGGTGTCTACTTCCAGACCAACATCAAGCCCCCAGGCTGAAGCCCTCTCTGCTGGAGCTGGTCCTGTCGCTCAGTTGCCGCCTCTCAGTGGCTCGGACAACCAGTGACCACTGTCTTCATCTGCCCCTCCATAGCAGCACAAAATGTTGCCCATCTGCCCTCATTACCACCTCTGCTTGATGTAAACGGCTGTCTACTAGATATTGGATCCCTCTGTGGGCCTGGCCTGCTGTGTTTACTGCTTCCCTCAGTATCTTGTTGGAATACATTCTTACTATGGAATAGGAAGTTATAAAAAGACCTACTTGTACAGTTGCTGTCCTTGAGCAAGGCTGCTGCTGTGTATGTGAACAACTCCTACTTTACTTTTACTCAAGAAATACCATCCAACAATAAATCTCTCCTCTTGCTAGGTGTACAGTCACTTGCCAGTTGATGTGGGGAGAAATGTGCCTTTAATTAGAGTGCCCCTTTTATAAAAAATAAACCTGCCTAGATTTGTTATATCATGGGTACAGACTGCCAGAATGTGCTGGCATCCGCCCTTCTTGTCTAAATCCAATGCTCTCACCTCCATCCACTTAAATTGAAAAAAACTGTATGAAACATTTGACTGTATGTATGGATTTTATCATTATATGCTCCAACTTCTTTAGGGCAAAAGCTCTGGTCTGTTAAAATGGCAAAGTAAAAGTCATTTATTTCAGTTAATTAAAACCATAATATTTTATACAGCTTGACCAATAATAATTACCAATTCGTTAAATGGTAGCAACTTCTTTGTACCATTAAATTATAATTTTGAACACATTTTAATTTAAAATGCCAAGGCCAAAAATATAAAACGCTGATGCTTGCATGTTGGAATATTCATTACAATCCGCTCCAATGTAATAGCTTTATCGGTTTGTTTAAAGTCCATTCAGTATCCTGCCTTAGTCCATATGAAAGTGCAACCGTGTTCGTGCAAAATCACCTTGAGTCTGAAAAGTAATGAACTGAAATAACACAGTGCCCCCTCCCATTCGACCTGTTTCAAAATGTTACATTTATATGTTCGTGTAAGGTCTCTTGAAGTACATTGATGTAATAACACTAAACCAGGGTGCTTCTCAGGTTGCAGACGTCATGTTTTAAATAGTTGACAGACCACGTGATATTCATCAGGCCTTTTTCTATCAATAACTGATCTGCTTTAAGTAAATGTTTAATAAAAGCTGCTATTGTTTGCTGAGTCTCCCCTTCCATGCAAAAGAGCAATTCGTGCTGATATG
Organism: Lissotriton helveticus; assembly: GCF_964261635.1. NCBI lineage: Eukaryota > Metazoa > Chordata > Amphibia > Caudata > Salamandridae > Lissotriton > Lissotriton helveticus. The sequence goes on along the minus strand of NC_136067.1, from coordinate 1,545,040,913 downwards.
TTCTAATGCCGTACAAATTAAAAATTATTTTCAGTAAAATGTTGTGTTCCAGTAACAAATTAGGATAAATTGATCAAATATGTGTCAGGCTTTCTTCATGTATTTGACATCTTCTGCACTAGAGGCCCCATTAGCAGTGGTGGCTGGTGACATTTGAAAGTGGTGAGGCGTAAAAGTTGCGGCGGAGTGCACTGTAGCCAGCGAGCCTGAGCTACATAAGAGCGGTTCTGGAGGGTTCTCCCCAGGGAAAACTTTGGAAAGCGTGGGCAAATGGTGCATTTTCAAGCAAATTTGAGAATGGAAGAAGGTTAATAAAGCAATTGTGGTTTGAATTTAGGTAAAAAGGGGTTCTTTGGATTAGTGTTGGCAAATCAATAGTAGGCATTGGCATACATGCTGGGTACTATTACTCACTATGATGTAAAAAGTGAGAGGAGTTTTGGAATTTATAATGTGATCAACCGACCTTCACGCTTCACCTAATATCTGCCCATAGCCCACCCATTTCCCCATTCTGGAAGTATTTGCCCAGGGCAACGGTAATGTGCCTGCTGCAAAGAACATGTACCAGGCAGATCACAAACGTGCATAGAATGTAGATAGTTCAATGGGTCAGTTAATGCTTTTGTCAGGAAAATGCTTTTTGTACTTGCATTTTAAAAGTTACAAGCCCAACATAGCTGAGAGAGCTATTAACTGGGTCATCAAAGAGCTGCATACAAGCCGCAAGGAATGGGTTAGAGCGTTATGCTTTTTGTTCTCCAGTCATTATCCTAAAGTTGCTAAAAAGGGTTCATTTTATTAGTAAAGTCAACACAACCACAGTGCTATGTTTAAAATGTATAAGTTTGAGCTGTTTCAGACCAAACCATCAATCTTATACTATACTGCCCAGTGCCTACCATCTGAATGTATGACATGTGATGCTTGCACCATATAATCCTCTTTGTCTTATGTAATATTCCCTATGCACTGATTTACACACGTTGAGACCCATTGTCTCTGTATAATGGTGTGCGAGGCGAAGGGCTCTGGAACCCTACATAGCACCGGAAAACAAAACCCACTGTACATATTAGCAACATGCATCTCGACAAGTGAGTCTCAGGTGGATTGGATTCACATTAAAAAGTTTGCATGTTAAGGAACGGATGCAGCTGTTTATGTCCTGATAAATCAACGGCTTGAATTGTATTGCTTGCGTTTAGAAGCGTCTGCTTTCAGCAAACCAGTGTGTTTATTACTTCCAAATGCAAGCTGTAAAATGTAAGCCATTTGTCAGGCCATAAAGACAGCACACAGAGCTCATGCCAGGGCTCCTCAAGAGTCAGATGGCCCCTGAACTATAACATAACAGCCGCGTCTCCAGTTCCACTTACACCACTTTCCTCTCTGTGCCAAGCCAGCACTTCATTTCATACCCTTTTCAGGCGAATATCTAATTATCTCAAATACTCCATTTAAAGAGACAATAAGCTTAATCTCCACCATAAATCAGGCATGAATCACCCACAAGTAAATAAGCTTCACATTGAACTTGCTTTATTGTTTCCAATTCCCAATACTGTATTATCAACGTTAGTCATCCTAGAATTCTTTGCAAGTTTTCAGCTAAAAAGAAATATGGCGCTTGGATACTTACGTTGTTTGGCTAAAGGCTCTGTGAGAGAATGCCGCATCGTGACACTCTGCACACCTCCATTGGTACAGTCAGCCACGTTTATTTTTAGACAAATCGTAATTCGTTTGCTTTTGATAAAAACGCTCAAGTCCTTTCAGGCATTCTACTATTTCTCCGTACTATTTCAAACTCAAAAGAC